>NC_081361.1:3789013-4389013 GCF_030684315.1 Stegostoma tigrinum | reverse complement strand
CTGGGGTTAGTACTGAGAACTGTGATTTTGTTGCAATTACAGAGACTTGGTTAAGGGAGGGACAGGATTGATTGCTTAACATTCCAGGATACAGTGTTTCAGGCAGGATTGAGGCAGGTAGATAATGGGTGGGGGAGTTGGACTACTTGCGAAGGTAAATATCACAGTTGTACCATGGGAAGACACCTCAGATGGCTCATACAGCGAGGCAATATGGGTAGGACTCAGGAACAGGAAGGGTGCAATTACAATGTTTGGGGTTTACGATAGACCTCCATACAGTCAGCAGGAGATAAAAGAACAGGTTTGTAGCCAGGCTTTGGCAAGATGTAAAAGTAACAAGGTTGTTGTTGTGGGTGATTTTAACTTCTCATACATTGACTGGGACTCACTTAGTGCTTGGGGCTCGGATGGGGCAGAGATTGTAAAGAGCATCCAGGAGGGCTTTTTGAAACACGATGTAGACAGTCCACCTTGGAAAGGGGCCGTACTGGACCTAGTATTGGGGAATGAGCCTGCCCAGATGTTCGATGTCTCAATAAGTGAATAGCTCAAAGACTGTGATCACAATTCAGTAAGTTTAAGGATCCTGATGGATGATGATAGTTGTAGTTATCGAGTGAAGGTGTTAAATTGGGGAAAGGCTAATTATAACAATATTTGGCAGGAACTGAAGAATGTAGATTGGGACAGATGTTTGAGGGCAAATTCACATCTGGTATGTGGGTGGCTTTCAAGTGTAAGTTGCTGGGAACTCAGGACAAGTACGTTACTCTAAGGATGAGGGAAAGTACGGCAAGTTTAGGGAACCTTGGATAATGGGAGATATTGTGAGCCTAATTAGAATGAAAAAGGAAGCATTTATTAAGGCCAGGAGGCTGGGAATATACGATGCGAGGGTGGAATATAAGGAAAGATGAATGAAATTTAAACGAGGAGTCAGGGCGGCTATAAAGGGGTCATGAAAAGTCAATGACCATCAAGATTAAGGAAAATCCCATATATACATACAAAGAGCAAGATGGTAGCCAGGCAGAGGGATGGCCCACTCAAGGACAGGGAAGGGGATTTATATGTGGAGCCAGAGGAATATGGTGAGTTATTAAATGATCACTTTGTGTCAGTATTTATCATAGAGAAGGACGTGGTGGATGATGAGTCTAGGGAAGGGTGTGCCGATAGTTTGGGTCATATTGAGATCAAAAGTGTGGCGTTCCTCAGGAATCAGTGTGAGGACCTTTGCTATCTGGAATATATATATAAATGATTTGGAGGAGAATATAACTGGTCTGATTAGTAAGTTTGCTGATGACACAAAGGTTGTTGGAATTGCGGACACTGATGAGGACCGTCAAAGGACAAAGCTGAATATCGATAGGTTGGTGACTTGGCAGAGAGATGGCAGATGCAGTTCAATCCGGAAACATGTGAGGTAATGCATTTTGGAAGGTCTAATCCAGATGGAAAATATCCAGTAAATGGCAGAACCCTGAAGAGCACTCATAGGCAGTGGGTTCTGGGTGTCCAGGTACACAGGTCACTGAAAGTGGCTATGCAGGTGGAAAAGGTAGTCAACAAGGCATATGGCATGCCTACCTTCATTGGCCTGGGCATTGAGTATAAAAATTGGCAGGTAATGTTGCAGCCTGTCCTGGCTCAGAGACAATTGAAGAGTTCAACACGGGTCTGGAGTCACTTTTAGGACATATTCAGGAAAGCAGAGTAGATTTGCATCCTGAAAGTACGTTGTTGAAGCACATTGGTTTTTACAATCGATATTGGCTTCAAGGCCCACTTTTACTGACACCAGATTTGAAATTTTGGTATTTTGTTAATTGTTCTTAACTTTCCTTAGCTGCCAAAGCATTAGCCTGGTCTGGATTAGTAATCTAATGATATTTCCACAACAGCACCATCTCCACATGGGGACCCATCAGAAACCAGACTGAGCAGGTTATTTCTGTGCTGCTTGACAGCTCTGACAAAAACAACTTCCAACGATTCGATGATCTTGGTGAGACTGAGGGTGTGGCAGTTGATGAGATCATAACTATTCTCCTCTTAGGAGACTGGGCACAGCTGATAAATTTTCCACATTGCCAGGTCGGTGTCAAGAGTTGAAGACTGGCATCTGTGATTTTGCAGAAGGCCATGATGAGGGCGAGCGAAGTCATCCACTCAATACTTCTGGCTGAGGATGGTGCAGGTACTGTATCCTTGACTTTTGTACTGATGTGGAGGGCTGTTCCATTGTTTCGGATGGGGATATTTGTGGATCCCTCTCCTCCAGGGAGTTGTTTAACTGTCAATCAACATTTATGAATTTTGTGGCAGGGCTTCTGGTCTGTTGCTGTTGCAGTCACTTTGCCCTGTCTGTAATGTATTAGTTCCACCGTTTGGAATGCAAGCAGCATAATGCGGTGTCTATAATGGGCTGGCATCAGTTTTTGGTTCAGCTGGTTCTGACCCCAGCGTGTTTGCCTGCATTCATCACTGAATCATTGCTCAGCTTCATGGTATCCATAGACTGAGGGATTCTCTGGGACAAAAAGTTACAGATTGTGGTTGAACACAATTCTGCTTCTGCTGCTGCTGTGGTTTACATCACCACATGAATGCCCAGGTTTGAGCTGCAATGTGTGCAATGTAATTGTACTGCCTGTCCCCCAGTCCAGTCCGAGTTCCCGTCGCTCCTGCACTCAGTGACCTACTCTGGGTTCTGATGTGGTAATACTTCTATTTTAATGTTCTGAGACTCTCTCCATGATGTCTCACCTCCAATTTGTCACATTTCACAAGACACATTTAACATATTCATCTGAATCTTTTCGCTTGCCCCAGTGAAATTTTCTGTTTTTAAAGTGAAAGAGCTTCTCCCTGTTTCTCTCCCTGACTGTGATTAAGTGCTCTGTCGTGCCAGTGGTGCCAGCCTTAACCAATGAATTAGTGCACCTTGCTGTACCATTCACTTCCCAGTGTATGGTGCTCCATGTTGGACAGGGCGTTTGTGCAGCTTTGACACACACTTTTGGAATTTATTTGAAAATAGAAATTGCTGAAGAAACTAAGCAGGTCTGGCAGCGTCTGTGGAGTGAGAGCCATCTGTCGGATCCGGTGACACTTCTTCAAAGCTCTCAGTTTCATCAGCAATTATTGTTTTTGTTTCAGATTTCCAGTGTCCACAGTTCTATGTTTTGTTGAAAATTTATTTTGTGCTGATTCATTTCTGGAGAAACTCAGGAGGTCTGGACGCATCTGTGGAGATGGAGAAACAGAGTTAAGGTTTCAAGTCCAGCGTGAACCTTCTTCAGAACTGGAAAGGATTGAAAAATACCTTGACAGAGGTGGAGGAGGAGTGACCGAAAACAGAGGGTGTGGTGTACAGTGCAAAAGACAAATGAACGTTTAGTTGTGGTGAAAGAGAAACAGATGCAAAATGGGAGTAAATGCAGGTGTGAATGGGGGAGATGTGTTCTTTCCATTGAGTGCAAGTTAAACAAACATGACAATGTCACAGGGAGGCCGGGAGGGAGAACGTACAAAAAATGGAGAACATTCCTAATGGTGTCAGGCTGTGAAGTTATGGAATTGAATATTAAGGCCTACAAGCTATAAAGCTCAAAGCATAAAATGAGGTATAACTTGAGCTTGGGATGCCCTTCGTTGAAGCTTTGCAGGAACCCAGAATCGAAATGTTAGCATGAGAACAAGGTATATTATCGAAATTGGAAGGTTAGGGTTATTTCGACAGGCAGAGTAGAAGTGTTTGGCAAAGCAGTCTCCCTTTGGCCTTGATAGTGTAAAGCAGGCAGCATTATGAGCACCAATGACAGTAGACTGGATTGAAAGAGTACAAATGAAATGCTGCTTCTCCTGGAAGGTGTGTTTTGCGTTGCTGAGAAACGAGGAATGAGTCTGCGATCTTTTCAAATATCCGGCTTTATTTCATCTTCAATATTGCCGACATTGTTGTACATTGGGACCACTGCAGCAACAGCTTTCATTGTGCTTTGTAGACTTTTTAAAACTCAATTTACTCACAGGCTGTTCCCAACATCCTTAAGTACAGGGTCTAGGCAACAATTTGTTTGTCATGTGCGCTCCTGTATGCTTGAAACCGATTTCCTTCATTTCAACCACACTTGCAAGTCTTCTGTTTGTAATAAAATTTGAAAATTTAACCCTTGTTATGCTGTAGCTTAACCAATTTTTTTTTCAATGTACTCCACCACTTCCCTGTTTTTATACTCTGGACCTCTCCTCATAAATCTAAGGATCCACTGAGCCTTGTTCAAAATATTTTTCATTGCCCCATCACCTATAATTTCCTGATTTCTGTGTCTCTCTCTCCTTAAACAGCAGGGTGATATTTGCCAGTCTTCTGGGACCCTCCCTGACTCCAGCGATTCCTGAAAGATCACCAGCAAAGCCAAGCAAACTTGTCTGCTATCTCCTTAGAACTATGGCACGCAGTCCATCTGACCTGGTTAATTTATCCACCTTCAGATCTTTCAGCTTCCCCAGCACCTTCTCCTTACTGATGGTCACCTCACTTACTTCTGCCCTCTGATTCGCATTATGTTCTGGCTGGCTGCTGGTGTCTTCCACCCTGAAGACTGATGCAAAGTCCCTGTTCAGATACTCTACCATTTCTATGTTTTCCATGGGGCCCTCCTTCAGTACGGTTGTGTTATCGGCTTTGTCAAGTACTGCAACTCCTCCACCCCTTTTATCTCCCTCTCTAACCCCACTGAAGCATCGATATCCTGGGACAACGAGGTGCCAATCATACTCTTCCCTCAACGAAGCCTCAGTAATAGCAATAACATCATACTCCCAGGTACTGATCCAAGCCCTAAGCTCATCTGCCTTATCAACTACACTTCTCGCATTAAAACAAATGCACCTCAGATCACCTGTCCCTTTGTGTTCATCATCTGCTTCCCGACTATTATTCCCTTTAGTCACACTGACTCCATTAGTTAGTTCCTTACAGGCTTTCGTTCCTACCTCTTTTCTGTCCAATATTTGTTTCCCATTCCCCACCACATTAGTTTAAACTCTCCCCCACAGCTTTGGCAAAAACACCCGCAAAGACATTGGTTCCAGTCCGGCTCAGGTGTAGACCATCCAATTTGTAATAGTCCCACCTTCCCCAGAACCAGTTCCAATGTCCCAAAAATCTGAACCCCTCCCTCCTGCACCATCTCTCAAGCCACGCATCCATCCTAGCTATACTTTCATTTCTGCGCTCTCTAGCACGTGGCACTGGTAGCAATCCTGAGATTACTACCTTTGAGGTCCTACTGCTTAACTTGGCTCCTAACTCCCTAAATTCTGCTTGTAGGACCTCATCCCGTTTTCTGCCTATATCATTGGTGCCTATATGCACCACGACAACTGGCTGTTCACCCTCCCCCTTCAGAATGTTTTGCAGCCGATCGGAGACATCCCTGGCCCGTGCACCTGGGAGGCAACATACCATTCGGGAGTCCCGTTTTCGACCGCAGAACCGCCTATCTATTCCCCTTACAATTGATTCGCCAATGACTATCACCCTTCCACTCTTTTTCCTGCCCAAATAAATGAAGATGGCCCCCGCTCGAGGTAAGCTTTTTAAAGTGGGAACAAAAAAATGTTACCTTCCCGGCAGCATCCTGGCGCTCTTTCTGTCTGGCTCTCGCTCTCCTCTCGCCTAACAGAAACAACTTAGTCTCCCCTCGTCTCCCGCCTAACAGAAACAACTTCCGAGCGTCCACCCCTTCTAAACCATCCATTATTTTGTAAATTTCTATTGGGTCTCCCCTCAACCTTCCAAACTCTAATGAGTACAATCCCAGGATCCTTAGCCGTTTATCGTATGTTAAACCTACCATTCCGGGGATCATCCGTGTGAATCTCCGCTGGACACGCTCCAGGGCTAGTATGTCCTTCCTGAGGTGTTGGGGCCCAAAGTCCTGCCCTGCTCTACTCTACCAAACGCAAAATCTCTCATTTATCTAAATTAAACTCCATCAGCCACACCTTGGCCCATGGCCCATCTGATCAATGTCCCATTGCACTCTGAGATAAACTTCAACACTGTCCACTGCACCACTTTATAATATCATCTGTAAACTTACTAACCATGTCTCTGATATTCACACCCAAACCCTTTATATTAATGATGGAAAGCAGTGAACTCAGCACTGATACTTGTGGCACACCGCTGGTCACTGTTCTTCAGCCTGTAAAACAATCCTCCACCTTCAAGCCAATTTTGAATTCAATTGGCTTGCTCCCCCTGGATTCCATGTGATTACCCATTACTGATCTTTCTACCATTCAGAACATTATGGAACACCTTCCTGAAGCCGATTTGGAAAATGTCTGCCACTCTGCCTTCATCAACCTTCTTTATCACCTCTTCAAAATAATCAAGTTAGTGAGATGTGATTTACACTGCACAAAGCAATGTTTACTATCCCTATTCACTTCTTGCCTTTCCAAATGTATGTAAATCCTAGCCCTCAGAATCCCCTCCAACAACTTATCCAGCTCTCATGTCAGGCTCACTGGTCTCTGACGCACTGGCTTGCCGGGTCACTGTTTCCTTTTCTAGTCCCACCACTCCTCTGATCACTACAAATTTTAAATGTAACCAGGTTGGTGATGTGGCTGATAATATAGGTCTCAGACTGGGTCAGGGTCAGTGTAAGGAAAGAGTCAGACAGTTTTCTTTAATCTGCTAAAATGACACATTTATGACCAAACCTTGATGACAAGCTGAAATATTAATTTGAAAGAACTTTGTCCACGTAACAGTCGAACTCATGACAAAAGGAAAACTGTGAGAGATTGTCCCAACTGTTATTCTGCTTCCAAATTTGTTCTGCTCGCACAAGTTGTTGGCAATGGGATTATTTCCTGGAACTATTAGATTCGGCTGAATTCCCTTTGCTACAGGCAGTGGGAGATTCCACTTTATCCTCATCATGAATCCTCCATGAGTGATAAGGATGATTGGTGCGTTTTCAGCTCTCATACATTGATGCGATGAGGAACAAGGAAATAGAGAGGAAGCGATAGGCTGTTGCTTTTCAGGTAGGTTGCGTTTCTTTTCTCCTCTCTGAGTTGAATCACGCAATAATGCTATCCAACCCCCAGACATGAACATGTGGGGTCCTCTTGAACATTGCCCGAGCTATTTATTTCCATCACATTCCCTGCTCCATGTTGACGCATCATTGCTGCTGTCATGCACAGACTCATTTTCTGAGCAACAAAAGGGCCTACTTGATTTAAAGACATGTTTGTATGTGCCTGCATAATTTAAAAATAACAAGTCTTGTGGTCTTCACAACATCGATATTAAAATGAATGTGTCTTACTCCTAAGGAAATACAGAAATTCGTGGAAAAGGTCAGCAGCCTGGCAGCATCTATGAAGAGAAATTATAATTAATGTTTCAGGTCAAGTGAACCTTCCTCAGAATCTGTTTTATTTTTTAAATTATTTGCCCAGTTGTATTCTCCCAATCAAGACAAATTATCCGTCAGGTATTCACCACTTACACTCTCCTCAAGTTCTTATATAGTCAAGACTATTTCTGGTTCTCAGAACTAAACTGTTAATCCTCCATAACATAATACCTTCATCACAGGACAGTATAGAGAACCATCTTTGAAAAGTTTCAAAGGCCATTGTGATTTTTTTTAGTTTCAGGCATCATAACTTCAGACAGAGCATGAGAGGGATTCTCAGCAATGCCCTGTGCAGAAGCAGGGAAACATGCCTAACATCATACCCAGTACCCTTTTCAATAAACAGCACTATTCCATTTACTTTCCAAATCACTTGCGACATCTTCAGACTAACTTTATATGATTTCTGTACCAGGACACACAAATCACTCAGTTGCACCGATCTCTGCGTTACTTCTCCAGACATATAATTTACTGCTGTTTTATCCTTTTCCCAAAACACAAATGTCCCACAATCCACACTGTACTGTTTTATTTGCATTGCTGGAAGTTTGCTCCCAAACAACCCCTGTCTACACACCAGTGTAGATCGCCTCCCTCCACTTGTCATCTTATTGGGTGACTATAATGCTGTACTAGCACATTGAGCTCCAATCCTATCAGCCCTTCATCAACATCATTAATCTGGATTGTAAACTGTTGATGAACTCACAACATTTCTTGAGGAATTCCATTAGTCGCTGCTTTCCAACCTGAAACTAAATAATTATCTATATTCTGCATTTCCTGTTAGTGAACCAGGACTCGCTGTGAAGCAGCTGGGAAAGGTTGCAGGGCCTCTCCTGTGGTGTGTAGCTGGTTGTCGAGAAGTATCTGAGCTCAGAAACACACCATTAGAGCCATTTGTTGTCAGATCATCAGGTAGAGGTTGTACTGTCAATGATTCTGATCCTTGAGTGTTTAAAAAACAAGCACAGAATATAGACTGACATTTGAGTAGAATGCTGTAAGGTCAGAAATGCTGTCTTTTAGATGCAGCAATAAATCTAGTCTGCCCTCTCAATCAGGTGTTCAATTTTCCCTGGAAATGTATCGAGGAGAAGGGGAGGTTTCCTATCAGTCTGGTTAACATCTGTCCCTTTAAGAACATCACAAATATAGATAAACTTATGGTTAATTTCATTTTTGGCTGTGGTTGCTGTGTGGAAAAATTGCCACAATTGGTACACAATAAAATAAAATTTCGTTGACGAGTGACCTTACAGACGTTTACAAAGTCATAAGGGACACAGGAGTGTAAACAGCAAAGGTCTTTTCCCCGGGGTGGGGGAGTCCAAAACGAGAGGGCACAGCTTTAAGGGGAGAGGGGAAAGGTTTAAAAGGGACTTAAGGGGCAACATTTTCATGCAGAGGGTGGTGTGTTTATGGAATGAGCTGCCAGAGGAAGTGGTGGGGGCAGGTACAATTACAACATTTAAATGGCATCAGGATGGGTATATGTTTCAGAATGGTTTAGAGAGGAATGGACCAAATGCTGGAAAATGGGCCCAGATTTATTTAGGATATCTGGATGGCGTGGATGAGTTGGACCGAAGGGTCTGTTTCCATGCAGTATATCTCTGTGTCTCCATGAGAGCAACCATGACTGTTTGAATGGGGACATCCTTTTCCTCTGTCACAGCTTTGAAGGGTGGAGTGGGACAACAACAAACAGGATACGAGCTGCAGTCGGCCAATTGGACCCTCGAGACTGTTGGTTAATTTAGAAAGATCATGGCTGATCTGTTTGTGGCTGAACACACTTTTCCTGTTGATTCCCAATAATGGGCTCTCTTGTCCATGAAAGGGCAGTTGAGCTACGCCTTGAATATCTTCACTAACCCAGTGTTCACTATTCCCTGGGGATGAGAACACCACAGACAGCACAATGTTAAAGAGAAAGATATATTCGTATCTCAGTCTTAATTGGTAGACTCCTTAAAGTGCGTGAGCCTCACCGCAAATTACCTCCTCTAAATATTCCCGATACCTTCAGACCAGACAGTATAAGAAATTGGAGCAAAATTTGCCATCTGGCCGATCAAGTCTGCTCTGCTGTTCGATTATGCTTGACATATTTCTCAAAACAATTCCCTTGCCTTCACACCATAAACCTTGAACTGCTTATTCATCAAAATGTATCTATCTCCACGGCTGTGTGCGTGTGTGCAAGTGTGTGCATGTGCATGCGTGTGTGTGTGTGTGTGTGTGTGTTTCTGCTTTATGGCAGGAGACAGGGTGTTCATGGAGGATTGTCCTTCAGGCTGGAAGCCTGTGGTTAGCGGTGATCCACAGGGTACGGCCCTAGATTTACTTTTGGTTGTCATTTAAATGAATGATTTAGATGAAAATTATAGAAGGCAAGGTTAGCAAGTTTACGGATGACACTGAGATTATTTGAACCATGGACAGACGAGGTTATCCAAGATTACAAAGAGATCCTGAGCAAATGAATGAATCATAAAGATGCACAGCATGGGAACAAATCCTTTGGTCCACATGTCCATGCTGCCCAGGTATCCGAAATTAATCTCATCCCATTTGCCAGTATTTGGTCTACATTCCTCTGGATCCTTCCAAAACATGTACCGATCCTTTGAAAAGGTGTTTTCACAAGCCTGCAGCACTTTATCTGGAAGTTCATTCGTACGGTTTTTAAATCTTTCCCGTTGTTCCATAAACCTGTGCCTTCTAATGTTTGACACCCCATACTCTAGAAAAAGACCCTGACTATTCACCCTATCCATGCCCTTCATGATTTTATAAACATATATAAGGTGCACGTTTTACTCCAATCAACATGAATGGCTGTGCTTTCTGTTATCCTGGGCCTGAATTCTGAAATTCAACACTGGTCCTTCTCAATCAAGTCACAATTGTGGAAAATATTTCACCAACTTGTTTAGACATTTTATGAAACACTGCTGTGGGATTTGAATGGAGACCTCTGGTCCAAAGGTGAAGGCCACCACACTGCGATGGCCCCTGAATCTACAATATGACTGTCCCGTATATTTCCTCATCAACCTGTTCTGACAGGCTGTGACACACCTCTGCGACTGGCAGGAGTTGTATCCAGAACTACTGGTCCAGAGCTAGTGACATTATCATAGATTCAGAGATTGGAATTGAATTAGAGCACAGGCACAGAGGCATTGGCGCTACCCATTACACAAGACCAAAGACATGCCCAGATTTTGGGTCACATTTTACGTGCCAACTTTCAGCTGAGTTTGGATGTATCAAATTCTGGTTAAATTTACTGAATTACACAGGGAAGATTTTTCAGTGTTGACCAAATGCAAGGTACTTGCCTCAACTACAGGATGTTGAGGGAATGTGCTGTGCCATTGAGATAAACTATGAACATCTTTAATTGCTTGGCTATGATTTCCAGCTTAAATGGTTATTATCTGAAATCGTCCCTCTACTGAGCCCTTCTCCCACCGCCAACACACCCCCTCCTCCTGGACACCATCCCCAGGCCTCCTACCCTCCCTCGACTTCTTCATCTCCAACTGCCAATGAGACATCAATTGCCTCAAACTCTCCACCCCTCTCACCCACTCCAACCTCGCCCTGCAGAACATACAGCCCTCCGCTCCCTTGTCTCCAGCCCTAACCTAACAATAAAACACTCGGACAAGGGAAGCACATTTGTAGAATGGCACACTGACCTCGACATTGCTGAGACCAGATGCCAGCTCTCTGACACCTCCCTCTACTGCCTCCTTGATCATGACCCCACCCCTGACCACCAACACGTCATCTCCCAGACCATCCTCAACCTCATCACCTCAAGTGACCTCCCACTCACAGCCTCCAACCTCATAGTTCCCTAATCCTGCACGGCCCGGTTCTATCTCCTTCCCAAAATAAACAGACCTGCCTGCCCTGGTCAACCCATTGTGTCTGCCTGCTCTGCCCCACCGAAATTATCTCCAACTATCAGGAATCCATTTTCCCTCCCTTGGTCCAGCAACTCCCCACCCATGTCTATGATTCCACCCACGCCCTCCAACTCCTCCAGAACTTCCAATTTCTTGGTCCCCAACACCTCATCGTCACCATGGACCTCCAATCCCTGTATACTTGTAATCCCCATACAGATGACCTAAAGGACCTCTGCTTCTTCCTGTCCCCCAGGCCCGACCGGTCCCCCTTCACTGACACCCTTGTCCGCTTAGCTGAACTCGTCTTCACCATTAATAACTTCTCCTTCAAGTCCTTCCACTTCCTACAGACAAAGGGGTTGGCCGTAGGACCCGCATGGGCCCAAGTTATGCCTGCCTCTTTGGAGGTTACATAGAACAATCCCTTTTCCGAAGATACGCTGGCCTTAAACCCCATCTCTTCCTCCGTTATGTTGATAACTGTATCGGTGCCGCCTCGTGCTCCCACAAGGAGCTCAAACAGTTCATCCACTTCACCAACATCTTCCATCCCAACCTTGAGGTTCTCCGAACCATTTGTGATACATCTCTCTCATTCCTGGGCCTCTGTGTTTCCATCTCTGGAAACCACCTGGAAACCAATATCCATTTCAAGCCTACCAACTCCCACAGCTACCTAGAATACACTTCTTCCCACTCACCTTCCTGTAAAAATGTCATTCTCTATTCCCAATTCCTTTGCCTCCTCTGCATCTGTTCCTGAGATGAAGCATTCCACTCCCAGTCATCCCAGATGTCTTCGTTTTTCAAGGGTTGCAACTCCCCCTCCACAGTGGTTGAAAATCCCCTCGAACGCATCTCTCATGTTTTCCGCAACTCATCCCTCACACCCCCTCCCCTCAATAAAACCAAAACAGAATCTTCTCGTCCTGAGGTACCCCACACGCCCCGCCCACCCCCACCAACCCCCGGATCCAACACATCATCCTCCAGCACCTGCGCCATCTACAATCTGACCCCACCACCAAAGACAATTTTCCCTTGCCACTCTTCCCTGCTTTCCGTAGGGACCACTTTCTCCATGAATCTCTTGTCCTCTCCACACTCCCATCCAGCTCCACGTCACCCGGCTCTTTTCCCTGCAACTGCGAGAAGTGCGGAACCTGTCCCGACCCCACCACCCCGTACTCTCCATCCCAGGCCGCAGGAAGACCTTCCACATCAAACAGATGTTCACCTGCACATCTGCTGATGTATATTGTATCCCCTGTTCCAAATGTGGCCTCCTCTTCATTGGGGAAAACCAGCGGAGCCTTCGAGACTGCTTAGTGGAACATCTACGCTCCACACCCTGGATGACATGTCCATCCTGGGCCTCATCCAATGCCACAATGATACCACCCGAAGGCTGCAGGAACTCGACCTCATATTTAGCTTGTGAACCCTGCAGCCTAATGGCATCAATGTGGACTTCACAAGCTTCAAAATCTCCCGACCCCCACCTGCATCCCAAAACCAGCCCAGCTTGTCCCTGCCTCCCTGACCTGTCCATCCTTTCTCCCACTGATCCACTCCTCCCACCTCAATCGCCGCCCCTACCTCCTACCAACCAGTCTCATCCCTGTCTCCTTGACCTGTCCGTCTTCCCTTGACTGAGCAACCTCCACCCTGACTCCCCACCTACACTCACCTTTACTGGCTCCATCCCAGCCTCCTTGACCTGTCTGTCTCCTCTCCATCTATCTGTTCATTTATCCATCTTCCATCCGCCTCCCCCTCTCTCTCTCTATTTATTCCAGAATCCCCTTGCCATCCCCCATTTCTGAAGAAGGGTCCAGGCCAAAATGTCAGCTTTCCTGCTCCTCTGATGCTGCTTGGCCTGCTGTGTTCATCCAGCTCGATACTTTGTTTTCTCAGATTCTCCAGCAGCAGCAGTTCCTACTATATCTGGAGACTGCAATGTTAGGGAAAGAAATTCTACAGACATGTTCTGCACGATGAAGAATCTCGATTAGACATTACTGAACACCAGACACGACAAAAGAGCATAATTTCCAACCCCGAAAGATCATATTGCAGATCACTATTTCCCACCTCTAAGGTGTGACTGCCCTCCTCCTAAAAGCCTTAAATGTTACACAGCAACAAATTATATTCTCGGATCAGAAACAAAGTTGCTGGAAAAGCTCAGCAGATCTGGCAGCATCTTTGAAGGAAAAAAAACAGAGTCAATGTTTGGGGTTCAGTGACCCTTCCACAGAATTGATGGTGGCTGAGAAAATGTCAGTTCATATGCTGAGAATAGGGAGGTGGGTGGGGTAGAGAGTAACCGAGATGCTAGGGCCCAAAGAGAGAGAAAGAAGTTGGACAGACAAAGGAGTTAATAACGATCAGGCTGGGAGGGTGAGTAGTTGCTCACAGGGACTGTTAGTGACTAACAACAGGGAGTGTGTAATGGCAGGGTATGTGGTAACAAGGCCTGGTGTGTGCAGTGGGGTGTGGGACATGGGAGAGTTTAGGCCCTAAAATTATTGAACTCAATACTGAGTCCGGAGGGCTGCAGGGTCCCCAAGTGGAAAATGAGGTGTTGTTCCTCCAGCTTGCTTTGGGCTTCACTGTAACACTGCAGCAAGCCAGAGACAGAGATGTTGGCCGGGAGCAGGGTGGTGCATTAAAGTGGCAGGCAACAGGCAGCTCAGAGACTTTTTTTACAAGACGAGCATAGATGTTCTACCTCGCGTTCACCAAATCTTCACTTCATTTCCCAATGCAGAGGAGACCACATTGTGTGCAGCGAATGCAGTAGCCTAGATTCTGGGAAGTGCGGGTGAAGTGTTGCTTCACCTGGGTAGTTATGTTTGGCGATACTGGGGAGGGAGGGGGTAAATGGGCAGGTTTTGCACCTTCACCGGTTACAGGGGAAGGGCCGTAGGGCTGTGGGGAGTTGTTGGGGGTGAAGGAAGTGTGTATTATGGTGTCCCAGAGAGAACGGTCCCTGCGGAAGGCAGGCCTGTGATGCTGCTTGGCCTGCTGTGTTCATCCAGCTTCACACTTTGTTATCAAGGGAGATGTGGTCTGGTGGTAGCATCTCACTGAAAGTGGCAGAAATGGCGTCTGATGATCTTCTGGATGTAGATGCTGTTGGGATGGTTGGTGAGGCTAAGGGGAACCCTATCGCTGTTGCGGGAGGAAGGAGAAGAAGTGAGGGCAGAAGTGTGCGAATTGTATCAGACCTGGTTGAGGGCCCTGTCAACAAAGGAGCTGGGGAATCCTTGGTTGAGGAGGAAGGTGGACATGTCGGAGGCTCTCTTCTTGAAGTTAGCCTCATCTGAACATATGTGCTGGAAACGGAGGAACTGAGAGAATGGGATGGAGGGAGTCTTTGCGAAAATAAAGACCGGAGTTTGTAGGCCTTCTGGCGCTGGGAGGGTCTTTCAAAACATGTCAGGGTTGTGTGGGGGTGCGGTGGGAATATCACTCACTGGGCTGTGGTGTGGCAGATTGTGTTTAATTTGCATAAATGCAAGACATTTACAGGATTTTACAGGAAGGTGGGTGTGAGGACATATAGCCCAGGTAGCTGTGCGAGACAGTGGATTTGTAATGAATATTAGTGGCCAGTCTAGCCCAGAAATGGAAACAGAAATGTTGAAGAAGGGAAGGGAGGGCTCAGAGATAGACCAGGTGAAAGTGAGGGCAGGGTGGAAGTTGGAAGCAAAATATGTGAAGCTTTCCAATTCCAGACGAGAGAGAGAAGCAGTACTGATGATATCTCAGATTCTCCAGTATCTGCAGTTCCTACTATCTCCGATGATAGCATTGATACAGTGGAGAAAGAGCTGTGGGTGGGGGAGGGTAGCAGTATAGGACTGGGAAAAGGAATGTTCCACGTACCCAATGAAGAGACAGGCACAACTAGGGCCCATCTGGGTGCCCATTGGCAAACTCTCTACCCTGAAGTAAATGAATCTCCCCATCACAGGCTGGTCTGCAATCCACACTCCCACCACCACCACCCCACGCCTCCTGCTGCCCGCACAAGGCAAACCAAGCTCAGGGTCTTTGCGAAAATAAAGGCCGGAGTTTGTAGGCCTTCTGGAGATGGGAGGGTCTTTCAAAACATGTCAGGTTTGTGTGGGGGGGTGGGAATATCACTCACTGGGCTGTGGTGTGGCAGATTGTGTTTAATTTGCATAAATGCAAGACATTGCTTTTGGTAAAACAAACAAGGGCAGGACTTATACAATTTAAATTAGGGCCTTTGGTCGTGTTGCAGAACAGAGACTCGGCCATCAGATATAATTCTTCGAAGTCTGTGTCACATGCAGACAGGCTGGTTAAGGAGGCATTTAGTTCGTTACCTTCTTTGCTCAGACCTTTGAGTTTGGGAGTTGGGATGTCATTTTCATGTTGCACAGGATGTAGGTGACGCATCTTCTGAAGTACTGTGTCCAGTTCTGGTCGCACTGTTAATGTAAGGATAATATTAATCTGGAGAGGGAACAGCAGAGATTTACTGGGATGTTGGTGGGAATGGATGGTTTGAGATATAAGGATTAGATTAGATTCCCTCCGGTGTGGAAACAGGCCCTTTGGCACAACAAGTCCACACCACCCCTTGAAGCATCCCACCCAGACCCATCCCCCTGTAACCCACACACTCCTGAATACTACGGGCAATTTAGCATGGCCAATCCAACTAGCCTGCACATCTTTGGACTGTGGGAGGAAACCGAAGCACCCAGGGGATACCCACGCAGACACGGGGAGAATGTGCAAACTCCGCACAGACAGTTGCCCGAGGCTGGAATTGAACCCAGGTCCCTGGTGCTGTGAGGCTGCAGTGCTAACCACTGAGCCACTGTGCTGCCTGTGCCAGGACAAGGGGTGCCATGCGTGACACTGCCAGAGAGAGATGGTCTGGAATCGGTTTAAATATGAACAAATGGGATGTTTTGGATATATATAGAGAGGGGGAGATAGAGAGACAGTGCCATGGAAGGATGTGTTCACAAGTTTCAGAATGCTGACATGTAGACATACTCCCTTACACCGAAACACTGCATGGGTCCAACACTGTCGCCTGATTCAATCCAGATACATCACCACTTCGGAGTGTTTTCAGAGGCTGGATAGGCTGGGGCTTCACTGACTTGTGCACAGGAGGATGAGGGGTGACCTGATTGAGGCTTATCAATCATGAGGTGCCCAAATAAGTTGAATGTCGGTTATCTTTTCTTGGAGATGGAGGATATCAAGGCTGTGGGGATGTTTCAAATTTTGAGGATCAAACATTTTAAAAGAGACATGAGGGGCAATTATTTTACAGAGAGTGGTTCACGTATGGAATAAAATTCCAGATGAAATGGTGGAAGTGAGTGCAGTTACAATATTTAAAAGACATTTAGATAAGTACATGAGGAAGAAAACAGTTTGGATGGCGTTGTGTGCTGCTGCCCTCCCAGTCCCTCGCTGAATAAATCCCTGACAGTTCCCATCCTCTGCTGCTGCCTGTGCAGTGGCGTGTGGAGGCCTGCAGAGGGGGGCATTGCATCACATCAAACAGCACAGAGACTGTCCGAGATAATAAAATGTGAAGCTGGATGAACACAGCAGGCCAAGCAGCATCTCAGGAGCACAAAAGCTGACGTTTCAGGCCTAGACCCTTCATCAGAGAGGGGGATGGGGAGAGGATTCTGGAATAAATAGGGAGCGAGGGGGAGGCGGACCGAAGATGGAGAGAAAAGAAGATAGATGGAGAGGAGAGTATAGGTGGGGAGGTAGGGAGGGGATAGGTCAGTCCAGGGAAGAGGGACAGGTCAAGGAGGTGGGATGAGGTTAGCAGGGAGGAGATGGAGGTGCGGCTTGGTATGGGAGGAAGGGATGGATGAGAGGAAGGTCAGGTTAGGGAGGCAGAGACAGGCTGGGCTGGTTGTGTGATACACTGGGGGAAGGGGAAGTGCTGGGCTGGTTGTGTGGTGCAGTGGGGGGAGGGGACGAACTGGGCTGGTTTAGGGATGCGGTGGGGGAAGGGGAGATTTTGAAGCTGGTGAAGTCCACATTGATACCATTGGGCTGCAGGGTTCCCAAGCGGAATATGAGTTGCTGTTCCGGCAACCTTCGGGTGGCATCATTGTGGCACTGCAGGAGGCCCATGACGGACATGTCATCTAAAGAATGGGAGGGGAAGTGGAAATGGTTTGCAACTGGGAGGTGCAGTTGTTTATTGCAAAAGGAGCGGAGGTGTCCTGCAAAGCAGTCCCCAAGCCTCCGCTTGGTTTCCCCACTGTAGCGGAAGACAAACTGGGTACAATGGATACAGTATACCACATTGGCAGATGTGCAGGTGAACCTCTGCTTCATATGGAAAGTCATCTTGGGGCCTGGGATATGGGTGAGGGAGGAGGTGTGGGGGCAAGTGTAGCATTTCCTGCGGTTACAGGGGAAGGTGCCGGGTGTGGTGGGGTTGCAGGGCAGTGTGGAGTGAACAAGGGAGTCACGGAGAGAGTGGCCTCTCTGGAAAGCAGACAAGGGTGGGGATGGAAAAATGTCTTGTGTGGTGGGGTCGGATTGCAGATGGCGGAAGTGTCGGAGGATGATGCGTTGTATCCGGAGGTTGGTGGGGACGTGTGTGAGAACGAGGGGTTCCTTGTTGGGCGGTTGTGGCGGGGCCGGGGTGTGAGGGATGTGTTGCGGAAAAATACTGGAGACACGGTCAAGGGCGTTCTCGACCACAGTGGATGGAAAGTTGTGGTCCTTGAAGAACTTGGACATCTGGGATGTGCGGGAGTGGAAAGCCTTATCGTGGGAGCAGATGTGGTGCAGGCGGAGGAATTGGGAAAAGGGGATGGAATTTTTGTAGGAGGGTGGGTGGGAGGAGGTGTATTCTAGGTAGCTGTGGGAGTCGGTGGGCTTGAATTGGACATCAGGTACAAGCTGAGATGGCGACTAAGAGGTCCAGGAAGGTAAGGATTGTGAAGGAGATGGCCCAGGTGAACTGAAGGTTGGGGTGGAAGGTGTAGGTGAAGTGGATGAACTGTTCGAGATCCTCTGGGGAGCAAGAGGCGGCGCCGATACAGTCAATGTAATGGAGAAAGAGGTGGGGTTTGGGGCCTGTGTCGGTGCGGAAGAGGGACTGTTCCACGTAACCTACAAAGAGGCAGGCATAGCTGGGGCCCATGCGGGTGCCCATGGCCACCCACTTAGTCTGTACGAAGTGGGAGGAATTGAAAGAGAAGTTGTTGAGGGTGAGGACGAGTTCAGCGAGGTGGATGAGGGTATCGGTGGAGGGGGACTGGTCGGGCCTGCAGGACAGGAAGAAGAGGAGACCCTTGAGTCCATCTGCATGCGGAATACAGGTGTATACGGAGTGGAAATCCATGGTGAAAATGAGGTGTTTGATGCCAGGGAATTGGAAGTTCTGGAGGAGGTGGAGGGCGTGGGTGGTGTCACGGACGGAGGTAGGGAGTTCCTGGACCAAAGGGGAGAAAATGGAGTCCAGATAGGTGGAGATGAGTTCGATAGGGTAGGAGCAGGCTGAGACAATGGGTCGACCAGGGCCGGGAGGTTTGTGGATCGTTTGGACATGGAGCAGTTTTCCCACCGCCTTCATCTCCACGCTTGTTTCTTCAACCGGGAACCTAACCCTCCCTCCACTGACCACTTCACCCGCTTCCAACACAAGTCCTCCTCCTAGACAACACCCCCAGGCCTCCTACCCTCCCTTGACCTCTTCATCTCCAACTGCCGTCGAGACATTAATCACCTCAACATCTCCACCCCTCTCACACACTCCAACCTCCCCCCGACAGAACGAGCAGCCCTCCGCTCCCTCCGCACAAACCCCAACCTCACCATCAAACCCGCAGACAAAGGTGGCGCAGTGGTAGTATGGCGCACTGACCGCTACGTCGCCAAGGCCGAATGCTAACTCTCCAACACCTCCTCCTACCGCCCCCTTCATCATGACCCCACCAACGAGCACCAAACCATCATCTCCAACACCATTCATGACCTCATCACCTCAGGGGACCTCCCACCCACAGCCTCCAACCTTATTATTACCCAACCCCGCATGTGCCATTTCTATCTCCTTCCCAAAATCCACAAACCTGCCTACCCTGGTCGACCCATTGTCTCAGCCTGTTCCTACCCCATCGAACTCATCTCCACCCATCTGGACTCCATTTTCTCCCTTTTGGTCCAGGAACTCCCTACCTACATCTGTGACACCACCCACGCCCTCCACCTCCTCCAGAACTTACAACTCCCTTGCACCAAACACCTCATTTTCACCGTGGACGTCCAATCCCTATACACTTGTATTCCGCATACAGATGGCCTCAAGGCCCTCCGCTTCTTCCTGTCCTGCAGGCCCGACCAGTCCCCCTCCACCGATACCCTCATCCACCTCGCTGAACTCGTCCTCACCCTCAACAGCTTCTCTTTCGATTCCTGCCACTTCCTACAGACAAAGTGGGTGGCCATGGGCACCCGCATGGGCCCCAGCTATGCCTGCCTCTTTGTAGGTTACATGGAACAGACCGTCTTCCGCACCGACACAGGCCCCAAACCCCACCTCTTCCTCCAGCGTTACATTGATGACTGCATCAGTGCCACCTCTTGCTCCCCAGAGGATCTCGAGCAGTTCATCCACTTCACCTACACCTTTCACCCCAACCATTACTTCACCTGGGCCATCTCCATCACAATCCTCACCTTCCTGGACCTCTCAGTCTCCATCTCAGCTTGTAACTGATGTCCATTTGAAGCCCATTGACTCCCACAGCTACTTAGAATACACCTCCTCCCACCCACCCTCCCGCAAAAATTCCATCCCCTTTCCCCAATTCCTCCGCCTCCGCCGCATCAGCTCCCACGATGAGGCATTCCACTCCCGCACATCACAGATGTCCAAGTTCTTCAAGGACCACAACTTTCCCCCAACAGTGTTCGAGAACGCCCTTGACTGCGTCTCCCGTGTCTTCCGCAACACATCCCTCACACCCCGCCCCCGCCCAACGAGGATCCCCCTCGTTCTCACACACCACCCCACCAACCTCCGGATACAACACATCATCCTCCATCACTTCCGCCATGTACAATCCGACCCCACCACCCAAGGCATTTTTCTATCTTGTCTGCTTTCCGGAGGGACCACTCTCTCCGTGAATCCCTTGTTCGCTCCACACTGCCCTCCAACCCCACCACACCTGGCACCTTCCCTACAACTGCAGGAAGTGCTACACTTGCCCCCACACCTCCTCCCTCACCCCTATCCCAGGCCCCAAGATGACTTTCCACATTAAGCAGAGGTTCACCTGCACATCTGCCAATGTGGTATACTGCATCCACTGTACCCGGTGTGGCTTCCTCTACATTGGGAAAACCAAGCGGAGGCTTGGGGACCGCTTTGCAGAATACCTCCGCTCGGTTCGCAATATACAACTGCACCTCCCAGTCGCAAACCATTTCCACTCCTCCTCCCATTCTTTAGATGACATGTCCATCATGGGCCTCCTGCAGTGCCACAATGATGCCACCCGAAGGTTACAGGAACAGCAACTCATAGTCCGCTTGGGAACCCTGCAGCCCAATGGTATCAATGTGGACTTCACAAGCTTCAAAATCTCCCCTTCCCCCACCGCATCCCTAAACCAGCCCAGTTCATCCCCTCCCCCGACTGCACCACACAACCAGCCCAGCTTTTCCCCTCCCCCCACTGCATCCCAAACCAGCCCAGCCTGTCTCTGCCTCCCTAACCTGTTCTTCCTCTCACCCATCCCTTCCTCCCACACCAAGCCGCACCTCCATCTCCTACCTACTAACCTCATCCCACCTCCTTGACCTGTCCATCTTCCCTGGACTGACCTATCCCCTCCCTACCTCCCCACCTATAGTCTCCTCTCCACCTATCTCCTTTTCTCTCCATCTTTGGTCCGCCTCCCACTCTCTCCCTATTTATTCCAGAAACCTCTCCCCATCCCCCTCTCTGATGAAGGGTCTAGGCCCGAAACATCAGCTTTTGTGCTCCTGAGATGCTGCTTGGCCTGCTGTGTTCATCCAGCTTCACACTTTATTAACTTGGATTCTCCAGCATCTGCAGTTCCCATTATCTCAAAGACTGTCAGAACTGCCCCACACAGAGACACATAGATACACACACAAATACACCGATACTTACACAAATGAGGGGATCCTATCAGAATTTCTCTGGTTCTGTGTTTTGTTAATAACTGCGTTCATTCCGTTTGGTGTGTGTTGGGATTACTGTTATTGCGGGGACAACATTTCATTATTTGAGTCACTCCACGAGAGTACATCAGTATTTGCTCTCTCCAGTGAGTGTGACAGTATTTCAGTTGTTCCATGGAGACTGTGACTCTGTGAGATTTTCAATGCTTGATTATTGAAGATGTAAGGACAAGTTGGGAGACTAGTAAATATGACAGGTTAGTTTCAGTACCTGAGCTGTCTGAAGGAGGAGGTGCAGGAGGGATACTCCGTGCTCCCTTCCTGGGAGCTGGTGGAGACGATGTGTTGTGAGCCCACCCTCCTGCCCACCGAGACCGTGGAGACTCCATTTGTACCGGCTCGATATAAAAGGGAGATGGCATCAGAGGCACGGTTTCTAAGCTGTGCCAGGTGGGAATGGAACTGACAGTGGGGTTAAAGTGAGAATTACCCTTCACTGAACATTGCTCCTTACTCGGTCGGTGGGACGTGTATATTTTGGAATCTCCACACGGATCGTCCTGGTTCTCTCTGGCTCATTCCAGGGCCCTCCCCATGAGGTGGGGGAAGGTGGGTGAGGGAACTGATGTGGGGAACACCACTGCCCTGCTTGGCCTTTTCTGTCCTATTCCAGGATGTTTCTCCTGGAATGAGGGAAAGGGAGGGAGGGAATGAAGGTGAACGTGCATGGCCCTGCTGTTCGTGATGGTGTAGGTGAGGGGGAAGTGGTGAGGTGTCCGGATTGAATCAGTCGACAATGTTGGATCGATGCAGTGTTTTCAGTGTTGGGGAGTATGTCTACATGTCAGCATTCTAAAGTTGTGAACACATCCTTCCATGACACAGTCTCTCAATCTCCCCGTCTCTGTCTGTTTATCCAACCCATCCCATTTGTTCGTATTTGAAGTGATTCCCCACCATCTCTCTCTGGCAGTGATTTTCACACCCATGGCACCCCTTGTCATGGCAAATTGGAGATATGGAGCTGTAAATGGATGGGAGCCGCACATCCTGTCACTTCCAGCATGGGCTGCAAGTTTCCCCAGGCTGGGCAGTGATTTAACACAGCGTTACCGGGCACTGCACTGGGGTGGTCTGTACAGATCTACACGCTGGGAGGGTAACTGCTCCAGGTTTGCAGATCAGTTCAGTGGTGTTCACCTCACTGCCCCCCGTGCTGGAGAGATACCTGGCCCAGGTTTATAGATCAATGCACTGGTGTGGTCTGCACAGCTCCCTGTGCAGGACTGATATCTATTTGGCTGGTGAGGTCTGCACAGTGTCCCACTCTGGACAGATTGCCGGGATGTATTGAGCAGGACACTAGCCTGGTCTGCACAGTGCTCCATGCTGAACAGATATTTCATCTGGGTTTGTGGTGTCTGGGCTGGTTCTGTGAGGTGGATTGAGAATGCGAGATAACTGACCACTTCAGCTGATCTGGCAATGCCTTTAATTTGTGTTTGCCAGTTGTGTTGAATTTGGGGAGAGATTTCCAACGCGAGGCTGAGTGGGTCTCACCAAAACTGATGGACAGAAGGGCCTTTGTGATGTGGATCTTTTATGACTCCATCACATTCTGTATCCGACATTCCCCGGAACATTCTGTATCCGACATTCCTGGGAACATTCTGTAACCGACATTCCCTGAAACATTCTGTATCCGACACTATTGGTGAACAGTTGGAAGTCAGTTAATTGAATAAAAGATAAGACCCCAAGGGAAAAGATCCCATTCCAGAGAGAAGGAGACACTGTTTCAAATTCCCCTCAGCTAGTTAATGGGGTGAATACATTTTCCCTGCGTTCATGTTTCTTCACAAACAAAAATTGACCACAATGTGGGCGAAAAGACTGAAATTTCCATCCTCCGTTTGTCTGCAGGGAACTGGGAGAGAATCCTTCAGGACAGCAACGTCTTCACCCTCTGTATCAGGAACTGGAAGGAAATGACCTGTGCCTGCTCTCGAGTGATCGAGTCTGTGGGAATGTTCTAGAAGCCATCTGTCCTTATGGATGTGTGTTTGTGTCTTTCAGGAGGGAGAGTTTCTTGTATTTTATGTTAGTTTATTTTGTAAAATAAAACAAATTGAGACATTACTACGGATTATTTCAGCTTTTTTTTCAATAAATCAGCGATACATTTGAAAATGTCACTGGGGCCTCAATCAAACTGGTAACTTTGCCTCCAGGCTGATGTATATTTTATTTATTTTCTTCCTCACAGTTAATGTAGTGATGGTCTACGTCCTGCTTTATAAAGTTTGTGGATTGTCTCCATGTGTCAGACGTTACCTGGGGGCCATGGCAGTGGCCGATGTACTGGTCATTATCCTCGACCTGATATTGAGACACATTCCCGTTGTTTATCCGGAACAGTTTTATTTCCTGGTGCACACCCCCATGTGTAATATCCACGCCGTCCTGCTTTATGCAGCCGCTTACTGTTCTGTCTGGTTCACCGTCACTTTCACCTTTGATCGATTTGTGGCCATTTGTTGCCAGAAGCTGAAAAGTAAATATTGCAGTGAGAAAACGGTGGCTGTGGCTCTGGGAACAGTGACTGTGCTGAGCTGTTTAAAGAACATTTTCTGGTATTTTAAGCTCACAACTCACTATTCGCTGGTGAACAACCCCTGGTTTTGTGTGGGAACAAGGGCTGTTCATTTCTCTCGTGCCTGGACCGCAATCGAGTTCCTCCACCACATTCTAACCCCGACTCTCCCATTTCTCCTGATTCTGCTGCTCAATGTTTTCACCGTCAGACACATTTTAGTGACCAGCAGAGCCCGCAGGAGACTCCGGGCTCACAGCAATGGGGACGGTCAGTGTGACACAGAAATGAGAAATCGAAAAAAATCCATCATTTTACTGTTTGTGATCTCTGCCAATTTCGTCCTGTTATGGTCTGTGTTCATGGTGTATTCTACATGGGCCCGGATGTGGGATTTTGGGTATCGGTCTGTGTATCTACATGACTTAGTGCAGGAATTGGGCTTCATGCTGCAGCTCCTCAGTTGCTGCACAAACACCGCGAATTATGCCGTGACTCAGACTAAGTTCAGGCAGCAGCTGAAGAATGTGCTGAAATATCCCTTTACCCAAATTCATCAATCAATCAAATTCACTCATTAATCAATCCATCCAGGATTTTCTCATTTCAGTTCAATGTTTCAGCAATGAGGCAGCCTGTCGCTATGGTAACAGACTGAGGGTAGTGCTGTTTTATCCAACCTTATCCCACAGGGGGTTACAGGGAAACATGTCAATGTTTCTCCCAACTCACAGGCCAGAGAGAAAAGGAACCATTCCACTGACTGCATCCATAACTTCAATATGTAATTAACGTTCATTAAAAAGTGCCAAGCAGCACAGCAAACTATATTGTTGTTTGTCTCTGTGTTGAGAGAATCAGGCTCCCACCCTGTCCGTCCAACCCTGTCTACCTCCCTGACCTTCCCTGTCCCTCTCCCTGTTCCTTCATCCCTTTCCCTCCTTCCCTGTTCTTTGCACCTACCCTGTCCGTCCCCCTCCTTGTCCTTCCCTGTCCCTCAATCCCTGCCACTTACCCTCCCTGTCCCTCCATACCCCTCGCTCCTTCCCTGTCCCTCGCTCCATGTCTCTCGCTCTTTCCCTGTCCCTCGCTCCCTCCCCATCCTTCACTCCCTCCCCATCCCCTGATCCCATTGCGAGCTGCCTCTCCATCCTTCTCTCCTGTCCCTCTGTCCTTTGCTCCTGTCCCTTGCTCCAGTCCCTCCCTCTGTCACTCCCTCCCTGCCACTCGCTCCCTCTCTCACTCCCGTTATGTCACTCGCTCCCTCCCAAGCTCACATCCTGTCCCTCGCTCCATCACACCCTCTCTCCCTGTCCCTCACTCCCTTGCTCCCTTCCTCCCTGCCCCTTGCTCACTCGCCGACCCTCCCTCCCTCCCTCCCTCACTGTCCCTCACTCCCTCACTCACACCTTCCCAATCGCTTGCTTCGTCCCTCCCCATCTCTCGGTCCCTCCCTCCCGGTCCCTTGCTCCCTCACTCTGACCCTCTCTCTTTTGCTCCATCCCTCTCTCCCTTGCTCACTTGCTTCCTCGCTTCCTTCCCATCCCTCATTCCCTCTTTGCCTCCTCATCCATAGCTCTCTCACTCCCTCCCAGTACCTCACTCCCTCGCCATCCTTAACTCCCTCGCTCCCACCCTGTACCTCACTCTCTCCTCATCCCTCACTCCCTCGCTTGTTCCTTCCCTGTCCCTCGCTCCCTTGCTGTCCCTTCTCTCTCCCTTCCAATCCATCGCTCTCTTCCTCCCGCTGCGTCTCGCTCACTCACTTCATCTGTCACTCACTTGCTCCCTCCCCATCACTCACTCCCTCACTCCCAACCCATCCCTTGTTCCCTGGCCATCCCTCAGTCCCTGCCTGTCCCTTACTCCCTCCCTGTCTCTTTCTCTCACTCATGGCCTGTCCCTTGCTCAGACCCTTGCTACTCCCTTACTCCTTCCTCTCTGCTCCCTTGTTTCCTCCCTCGCCCCCTCCCTGTCCTTGCTCCCTTGCTTCCTTCCCGCCCCTCGCTCCCTTCCTGTCCCTAGCTCCCTCCCCATCCCGTGCTCCCTTGCCATTCCTCCATCCCTCCTCGCCCCTTGCTCCCACCCCATCGCTCCCTGTCCTTTGCTCCTTCGCTCACTCCCTTCCTATCCCTCACTCCCTCATTCGCTCCCACCACGTCCCTCGCTCCCTCCCCATCCCTCGCTCGATCCCTCGATCAGTCATAGCTCCACACTTGCTCCCTCCTTGATCCCCCCTACCTCCTTGCTCCCTCCCTCACTCCCTCCCCATCCCTCGCTACCTCCCTGTCCCTCACTAACTCCCACTCTGACCCTCATTCCCTCTCTCTCACTCCATCCCTTGCTCCCTCCCTAGCCCCGTCCCATGCTCTCTTCCTCCCCATGACTCACTCCCTCACTCCTGGTCCCTTGCTCGCTTCCTTCCTCCCAGTCCCTCCCTCCTTCCCACCCTCCACCTGCGTCCCTCACTCCCTACACCCCTCCCTCTCTCCCTCCCCTGTCCCAGTCCTTCCCTCCCTCGATCCTTCCCCGTCACTCCCTCACTCGTCCCTCAATCCCTGCCTCCCACACGTACCTCACTCCCCCACCATTGCACCTGCCCTTCGGTCCTTGATCATTGTCCCTTGCTCCCAGACCCTCCCATCCCGTCCCTTGCTCCCTCCCTCCCTGTGCCTCACTCTCTCCCTGTCCCTGACTCCCTCGCTCATTCCCTTCCCATCCCTCTCTCCCTTGTCGTCCCTTCTCCATCCCTCCCTCTGCCTCTCGCTCACTCGCTTCATCCACCATTCACTCGCTCCCTCTCCGTCCCTCACTCCTTCCCTGACCATTGCTCCCTCGCTTGCTCCCTCCGCATCCCTCACTGCCTCCCTGTCTCTTTCCTTCACTCACTCCCTGTCCCCGGCCCAGTCCCTTGCTACCCGCTTACTCCCTCCTTCCTCCTCCCTCATTTCCTCCCTCGTCCCCACCCTGTCCCTTGCTCCCTCATTCCCTTCCCGTCCCTAGCTCCCTCCGTCACTCCCTCCCCGTCTCTTGCTCCCTCCCTCCCCACCTCTCCCTCCCCATCCCTTGCTACCTCGCTCCCTTTCCATCCCTCGCTCTGTCACTCACTCCATCCCCATCCCTCACTCCCCATTTCTCGCTGCCCATCACTCACTCACTCCCCATCGCTCTCGCTCACTCGTTTCATCCACCATTCACTCGCTCCCCCTCTGTCCCTTGCTCCCTTCCTTGCTCCGTCCCCATCACTCACTCCCTCCCTCCACGTTCTCCACTCCATCCCACCCAATTCCTTGCTTCCTCCCTGCCCGTCCCTCGCTCACTCGCTCCCTCCCTGTCCCTCATTCCTGTTTCCTCGCTCCCTGTCACTCGGCTCCTCATTTCAGATCTCTCCATCTCTGTCTCCTGTTCCCTCACTCCCACACCGTCCCTCACTCACTCCCTATCCCTCGCTCGGTCCCTTAATCGTCTGTTCCTCCCTCTTTGCTCCCTCCTTGCTCCCTGCTTGCTACCTCCTCGCTCCCTCCCTCACTCAGGCCCCGTCCCTAGTTCCTTCCTCACTTCTGCCTTGCTTCATCCCTCGCTCCGTTCTCACTCTCTCCCTCACTCGTTCCCTTTCCGTCGCTCCCTCCCCATGCCTTCCTCCGTCGCTCCTTCTCTGTTCCTCGCTCCCTACTTATCTCCCACCCCGCCTTCCCTCCCCCCTCCCCACCCCTCCCTCACTCCCTTCCCCATTCCTTTCTCCCTACCTCCCCTTCACCGACATCCCTTTCTCCCTCCCTCCTCATCCCACACTCCCTCGCTCGCTCCCTCCCTGTCCCTCATTCCCTCCTCGTCCCATGCTTGGTCCATCGATCGGCCCATCGCTCCCTGCTTGCCCCCTCCTTTATCCCCCCTCGCTCCTTCCTCGCTCCCTCCAAATTCCCTCCCTCCCCGTCCTTCAGTCCCTCCCTCCCTCCTTCTCACCCTCCCTAACCCTCCCTTCCACCCTTCCCGCCCTTCCTCGCTCTTCCTCCTCTCCCTCACTCACTGCCCTTTCCCGTCCTTTCCTCCCAACCCCCTCCCTGCTCCTCCCTCACTCCCTCCACATCCTGTGCTCCCCCTCCCATCCCTCCCCCCTCGCTCCCTCCCCTTCTCCCTTCCCATCCTCACTTGATCCCTCCCAGTCACTTCCTCATCCCTCGCTCACTGCCACCCCGTCCTTCCTCATGTCCCCATACCTCCCCTCCCTCACTCCCTCCCTTGCTCCTTCCCTAACCAGGTCCTTTGCTCCCTTCATCCCCATCCCTCACTGCCTCGCTGCCCGTCTCTCCCTCACTCCCACCCCTACCACTACCCTCCCCCTCACCCCCTCTCCATCCCTCCCACCTTCTCCCCTCCCTCGCTCCTTCCAAATTCCTCCCTCGCTCCCTCCCTTCTTCCTTGCTCCCTACTTACATCCCTTGCTCCCTTCCTCTCCACCCCTCACTTGATCGCTCGCTGTCCCTCACTCTCCGTCTCTCCCTCCCCATCCCTCACTCCCTCCCTTTATCCCTCTCCATCCCTCACTCCAAACTTTACCACGTCCCTTGCTCCCTGCCTCCTCACCATCCCTCATCCCTCCCCCTCCCCATCCGTTGCTCCCTCCCCGACAATGTCTTGTCCTTCACTCCATGCCTCCAAATCGTTTGCTCCCTCCCTACCCACATCCCTCACTCCCGTCCCTCACTCCTCGTCCCTCGATTCCTCGCTCCCCGTCTCTCACACCCCATCCCTCACTCCCTCCCTTGACTCCTCTCTATAACTCACTCCCACCCTTACCATGCCCTTTTCCCCCTCCCTCCTCCCTGTCCCTCCCCATCACTCCCACATCCCTGTCCCTCCCTCCCCATCGCACCCTCCCCATCGCTCCCTTCCTCGTCCCTCAAACTCTGCCTCCCTGTCCCTTGCTCCCACACTCTCTCCCTCCTCCACGTTCCTCACTCCCTCCATCCCCGTCCCTCACATCCTCCCTCACTTGCTCCCTCCCCCCATCCCTCGGTCTCTCGCACCCGTCCTTGGATCTTCGCCCTCAGTCCCTCGATCCTGGTCCCTCACTCACTCGATCCCGGTCCCCCACTCCCTCGATCCCTGTCGCTTCCTCCCCCACTCCTCAGCCCTCCCCTGCGACCCTCACTCCTTCCCTCCCCATGCCTCTCTCCCTCACTCACTCCCCATCCTTTTGCTCCCTTTGTGTCCCTCGGCCCCACTCTCCACATCCATCACTCCCTTGCTCCCTCCCTTCCTGCCCCTTGCTCACTCCCTGTCACATTCTCCCCCATCTCTCCCCATCCCTCACTCACTTCCTACCCCGTCCCTTGCTCCCTTCCTCCCCACGCCTCGCTCGCTGTCCACTGATCCCTGTCCTTTGCTCCCTCACTGGTTTCCTCCCTCCCAGTGGTGCCCCCTCACTCCCACTCTCCCCCCCGCCTCACTCCATCACCACTCCCTCGCTCCCTCCCCCTCACTTTCCTTCTCTTGCTCCCTCCTCTCCTGCCCCTGCCTCGCTCCCTGCCCATCCCTCCCTCACTCCCTCCCCATAACTCCCTCACTGATCTAAATATTGTATTTGCTTATGAGTCATTGGCATTACTGTAGGCCCAGATTTATTGTCCATCGCTAACTGCCCTGGAGAGGATGGAGCTAGCTATGGTCCATGTACTGTTGATAAATCCACAGTGCTACTGAGGGAGACTTCCAGGAATGTGACCAAGCGACACAGAAGGAACATGATATATTCCCAGGCCAAAGTCAGATGACACATAACACCAGGTTCATGTCCAACAGGTTTATTTGAAATCATAACCTTTCGGGGTGTTCCACCTTTGACAGATGAAGCGCCACTTTATTACTTTATTACACATCATGAGAAAGTGACAAAGTTGGGTGCAGCGTTCAGAAAGCTTGTGATTTCAAATAAACCTGTTGATCTATAAGCTGGTGTCATCTGACTCCTGACTTCGCCCACCCCAATCCCACACCAGCATCTCCACGTCATATTTCCAGGTCAGCATAGTATGTGCCCTAGAGGGGATCTAGCAGGTGGTAACGTTCCCATGTGGCTGCTGCCCCTGTCCTTCTGGATGGTAAAGACTGTAGATTCAGAAGGGGCTGTTGGAGGAGCCTTGCTGAGTCACTGCAGTGCATCTTGTAGACGGTACAGACTGCTGCCACTTTGCATCAGTGGTGATCTCCTTCTGAAGCGTACTCCGACTGCCCTTACACTCCTCTCAGGATTCACCCGATCCCTGTGGAAATCTCGACCCCCGGTGGGGTCTCTCGGTTCCGTGATCAGTCAATGAACACTCACAGTCAGTCTGGCTGTTTAAGGCATTACGCTTTATTTCATCATACGGCCGGGTACAGGTCATCTGTAAAACGCAGAAGTTGAGGACTTCCGTATTCCTCGGAGGAGCTGCAACTCACAGGCTAATATAAAGAAATTTCTATACTTTCCTTAAAGCAGGGTACATGATGTGATCGCACAGTGTATTCAAACAATCAGTACATGACATTGCTTCATTGACAGTTACATAATCCTATAACATTAACTGGTAAACAACTTACATCACAACACATAGGTTACTTTTTATCTCAGCACATAGCGCCACAACATTTCCAACTGAATGGCAGCTAGAATGGTTAGCACTGCGTTATCTTATCATTCCTGCATTATTTATGTAGCTCTTGCAGAACTCACAGTTCCTAGGCGAAAAGAGCAGCTCCAGCAGAATTTACAGTTCCCAGGCTAAAAGCCATTTTGCTGCTAACTTACACCAGCAGCATCTTGAGTCTGTGTCCAAATCTCACATTCTCAGGAGCACAGGGATGTCGTTTGGGTGTAAATCAAGAGGGCTGTTTTGTGTTTGATCGATTAAACCTGATGTAAGGCTTTTAGAACATAGAACAGTACAGTACAGAACAGGCCCTTCAGCCCTTAATGTTGTGCCGACCATTGATCCTCATGTATGCACCCTCAAATTTGTGTGACCATATGCATGTCCACCAGTCTCTTAAATGACCCCAATGACCTTGCTTCCACAACTGCTGCTGGCAACGCATGCCATGCTGTCACAACTCTCCGTGTAAAGAACCCGCCTCTGACATCCCCTCTGTACTTTCCACCAACCAGCTTAAAACTATGACCCCTCGTGCTAGCCATTTCTGCCCTGGGAAATAGTCTCTGGCTATCAACTCTATCTATGCCTCTCATTATCTTGTGTACCTCAATTAGGTCCCCTCTCCTCCTCCTTTTCTCCAATGAAAAGAGACAGGGCTCAGTCAACCTCTCTTCATAAGATACGCCCTCCAGTCCAGGCAGCGTCCTGGTAAACCTCCTCTGAACCCTCTCCAAAGCATCCACATTTTTCCTATAATAGGGCGACCAGAACTGGACGCAGTATTCCAAATGCGGTCCGACCAAAGTTTTATAGAGCTGCAACAAGATCTCACGACTCTTAAACTCAATCCCCCTGTTAATGAAAGCCAAAACACCATATGCCTTCTTAACAACCCTGTCCACTTGGGTGGCCATTTTAAGGGATCTATGTATCTGCACACCAAAATCGCTCTGTTCCTCCACACTGCCAAGAATCCTATCCTTAATCCTGTACTCAGCTTTCAAATTCGACCTTCCAAAATGCATCACCTCGCATTTATCCAGGTTGAACTCCATCTGCCACCTCTCAGCCCATCTCTGCATCCTGTCAATGTCCTGCTGCAGCCTACAACAGCCCTCTATACTGTCAACGAAACCTCCGGCCTTTGTGTCGTCTGCAAACTTGCTGACCCATCCTTCAATCCCCTCATCCAAGTCATTAATAAAAATTACAAACAGTAGAGGCCCAAGGACAGAGCCCTGTGGAATCCCACTCACCACTGACTTCCAGGCAGAATATTTTCCTTCTACTACCACTCGCTGTCTTCTGTTGGCCAGCCAATTCTGTATCCAAGCAGCTAAGTTCCCCTGTATCCCATTCCTCCTGACCTTCTGAATGAGCCTACCATGGGGAACCTTATCAAATGCCTTACTGAAGTCCATATACACCACATCCACAGCTCGACCCTCATCAACTTTTCTATTCACATCCTCAAAAAACTCGATAAGGTTTGTGAGGCATGACCTACCCCTCACAAAGCCGTGTTGACTGTATTTGATCAAGCCATGCTCTTCCAGATGGTCATAAATCCTATCCCTCAGAATCCTTTCTAACACCTTGCAGACGACAGACGTGAGACTTACTGGTCTGTAATTGCCGTGGATTTCCCTATTTCCTTTCTTGAAGAGAGGAATTACATTTGCCTCTCTCCAGTCCTCAGGTACGACTCCAGTGGAGAACGAGGATGCAAAGATCTTCGCAAGTGGCGAAGCAATTGCGTTTCTCGCTTCCCAAAGCAGCCGAGGACAAATCTGGTCCGGGCCTGGCGACTTGTCAATCTTTCAAGCTTTTGAAATTAAAAAAAAATTGTCTCATGAAAATATCCACAAAGTGAAATATTGGTTTTTGACCATAAAGTGTGAAGCTGGATGAACACAGCAGGCCAAGCAGCATCTCAGGAGAACAAAAGCTGACGTTTCGGGCACAGACCCTTCATCGGTCTCGGCCCGAAACATAATCTTTTGTGCTCCTGAGATGCTGCTTGGCCTGCTGTGTTCATCCAGCTCCACACTTTGTTACCTTGGATTCTCCAGCATCTGCAGTTCCCATTATCATTGGTTTTTGACAGTTACTTGCGCATCAAAAAGTAGAAGGAAGGTCGTCAGGTTGGGAAATGATATCAAAGTGGGAATAAAAGACATGTCCTGGAGACATCATAAGAAAGTGATAAAGTCTCAGACAAGACTCCTTCAGAAAAACCTCTTCCCACTGCCAGCACGAACCCCTCTTCATCCTTTCCTGAAAAATATATGCATGTTATGTGCAGGGATTGAAAATGAAAATTAACATTTTATCAACCCTCCCCATGTGATCACTGTTGGCGAAACATAATTTCGAACCCAGACCCTTCTCTCACTTCACCCTGGCGCATTCTGTGTGGTTACAGCAGAGGCAGAGACAGGATGTTCATACCCCTGCTCCCACTGCTCTGGGTCTCAGTGTTGTACGGCTACGAAATACCGTTTTATCTTTACCAATGTAGAAGAAACCTAAACCTGAGCCTGAGGGTTCACTTCCAGTCAGGAACAGATCATTGATTTACACTAATCTCTAATTTGAAGCACATTTCCAGCATTCACCGTTGTTCTTCCTCTGACTCTAAACCCAGGTGGAAACGAGATTCTGTTCTGTGTCATGGAGCTGTGAGACATGGAAGACAGTAGCTGGGACACATTTCTTACACACAGCAGGATTAACCCACACTGTGGCTTGGCTGTCAATGAAGAGAGACGTGAAAGAGTAAAGTGCCAACTGACCCCATCAGTGTGAGCCTGAAGGATTTGCCCCGAATGAAGCTCTGTTGCTGTGCACGATTCCCCCACCCCCCACCCTGAGATTGTCCTTTCTGAGCTCCAGGTGCTGTTCAACCCTCAGGACAAATACAACATTACACAGTGATAATGGGAACTGCAGATGCTGGAGAATTCCAAGATAATAAAATGTGAGGCTGAATGAACACAGCAGGCCAAGCAGCATCTCAGGAGCACAAAAGCTGACGCTTCGGGCCTGGACCCTTCATCAGATTACACAGTGATGTGTTTGAAGCAAAGCTGACTTATTTTACGTTTCTCTCGGATACTAAACTCTAGTTCAATTTTAGGGTTATAGCCGTCATCAGGAACAAACTGCAAATGTCAGAACAAAAGTTACAGAAAATTACAGCGCAGAGCAAGGCCTTTTTTTCATTCATTTGTGTGATGTGCGTATTGTTGGCTGGCCAGCAGTATTCACCCTTGGCCCATCATGTGTGTGTTGTCTGGAATAGAACGAGCCAGGCTTTACAGCTTTCTGGCCTCATCATTGAGATGAACAATTTCAGACTGTGAACTCTGCCCCAATTTGTTTACATTTCTTGTTTCAATTTGTGTCTGGGTCCACTGCACACCTGGCTCTAGGCACATCTTTTATTTATTTGTTTCTTTTCCAGCCCTAACTTCATTCCCTGCAGCCTTGAAGGACGAATAACATTTCTGCAATTTAATCTCTTCTGCCTTCTCCCCGTGACATGTGCCTTTTGCCCTTGTCTCACCCCCACCTTGCGCAGAATCTGTTACATTTCTGGACCCAGGCCTCTGTCAACTCACAGCGCCCCCGGGTCAGAGTTTTAAATTCGCTTCCTCCAGAGAGAAACTGAAATCGTTGTGGCTGCAGCTTTCCCCAGATTTTACTTTTGGAAACAAAAACCATGAAATTGTTTCAGAGTTTAGGTTTTTTGAGCCTTAATCCACAAGTTCGCTTCTTTAGAGCTTAACTGTGATCATCCCACAGTCCAAAATTGCAAGTTAGGTGGATTGGCCACACTAAATTGTCCCCCAGTGTGCAGCTTACGTGGTTGGGTTAGCTGCGGTAAATGTGGGCTTGTGGGGAGCAGGGTGGGATAGAGAGCTAATGCAGACTGGATGCACTGAATGGCCTCTTTCTGCACTGTCGGGATCCTGTGATCTTAACCATTTGTGATCATGGACACATTTTCCTCATGACAGCCCACACATCACCATGTTCATTCAGTTCAAGCTTTCATGCTGCCTTCGTGTTTTGAGAAGCTCTGTTGTTGGAATGGGAGCTTCCTTTGATGTGGCCTCTCCTCATACTTCCGCCCACTTCCCAGTTCCCTGCATTAATTCCAGCTTTCTCTCATTTTCCCAAATGGGGTTGTTGAAGAGCTCAAAACGCGAGTGGATGGAAATTGAGAAATTAAAGAGTCAGAATGAAAGAGGAAGTGGAAATAATAAACAGGTTTGGGACATCCCAGGGTAATGAGGAAGGGTCACAGATGCTTCCAGACTTGCTGAGCTATTCCAGCAACTTTGTTTTTGTTCCAGGGGAATGAGATGCCAGGATCCTCCTGTTGTGACTGTTCACACAGTATTTTTTTAACTAATGTGTGGGATGTGGGTGGCCCTGGCTGGGGAACATTTCTTGCCCATCAGTAGTTGACCTTGAGAAGGCGGTGGTGACCTGCCTTCCTGAATTGCTGCAGTCCTTCTTCTGAGTGGTGACCCGCGATGCTATTAGGGAGGGAATTCCAGGATTTTTACCCAGCGACAGTGAAGGAACGGTGATATATTTTCAAGTCAGGAAGGTGAGTGACTTGAAGGTGTGAGAGATTAGAAATGTTGTTTCTGCAGATAAGGGTGAATGGTGGGGTCTTGCAAAAGAAGAACATTGTAGTCTCAAGATTTTGTAGCAGAAGTTTATCATTAACCAGAGATTAGGTTCTGCAAAGATGGCAGTTAGCACAACCAGAAACATTCCTTCTGCAGACAAGGACGTGGTAGAGATAAGGGTGTTGTAGCAGAGGCTTATTTCTGCAAACCTGACGATTCTCACCTACAGCATGTCTCGCGCTCTTTAGGAAAGCAAATAAGGATTGCAGTAAACAAGGGATTGGGGCCTTCGGCTGGAAGAAAAGGGAACAATAAACAAGGGCTGTCCGACAGTACAGGGAATGATAGGATAAGACCAATGGGAACAGGGAGGCGTGATTCTGCAACTCGTAAATTGTATAAGAATGTTTAACTTTATTTGTGTGTGTGTGTGTGCCTGTCTAGCAGACACCCTTTCTTGCAAGATTGTAGAGAATAAAATTGTCTTGTTTCCAAGGCTTTGTCTCAGGCTGAATTTGTGAGCAGGGACTGTTTCTCACAATTGGGGGCTCGTGTGGGATCCGACACTCTGACCGTTCAACACTCGTGGGATGACGGGGAAGGCGCGCCTTGCCGATTTTGGCGATCTCCAACTCCCTTGGTTGTCGTTTGCGGTTTGGGCGAGTGCGATCTGGACTGGGAGACCCTGGAAACAAGATGGGTTGATGCGGCGTGTCCCGTCGGGTAACTCTTGTGCACAAGACCCGGGTCAGGAAAGGTCTTAAAGATCTGTCCGGGCGACCCGGGGAAGCAGCAGTATTTGCTGCAGGTATTGCCGCGGGGACATACGGGAAGTACGGGGAAGAGTTGTAACGACCAGGTAACTCCGTGCATGGACCAAGGTAAGAAAACTGACCTTTAAGTATTGCCTTGGTGGTCGGGACGTACGGACAGTACGGGGAATTGGCGAAATATAAAAAGAAAATAATTGACCTGAATAATCGGACGAGTAAGGTGTCTGCCTGATTTATGCACCCAGCCTTAGGCCGGTTGGTAAGAGGGGAAACCCCCCACGAGAGTGTTAGGACGCTGAAGCCGGTGTGGAAGAAGGCACCACCTAATCTCGACAAGATTAATTAAATTAGCAACAATGGGAGGCAAGGGGAGCAGCGATCGATCTGCAAATAACGCCAAAGTGGAATATATTCTGCCCGACAGCCCTTTGGGGAGAATGTTGGGCAGTTGGGAATACGGCTCCCGGACGCAGGAGAAAGGCAAGACGACAATGATAAATTATTGTTGTTTTGTTTGGTCGAGAGAAAGCATTGAGGTACCTGTTATTTTTTGGCCCAAATATGGATCCGACGAACATTGGCTGTGCCAAAAGCTATATATATACATCAATTGGAAAGAACCATTCAGTCAGAAAGAGTCAGAATATGCGGCTTGTTTGATAGGAGGTCCGAAGGTAGGACTATATCCTATGAGTGCAGAAGGATCAGGCGGTGGACAGGGAAAGGACGAATAAGAAAAACCACAATGGGATCCACTAACAAGTTTGCCGCCTCCATATCCCCTTCCTCCCCACTGACGGCCGTGAGTAGCCTCCACAACCAGCCCACGGCCCCAGAACTAACCCTAAACACCTGAAAAAGAGACGAACTCTGAGGTAAAAGACGTGGAACCTAGAGGGCCCAGAATTACACGATCTACCACACGAAAAGGAGGGGCAGAAACAAAGGAAAAGGAAAAATTATACCCTTTGAGGGAGGTCCCGATTGGGGAGGGTGAAATTGCGTATGTGAACGCTCCCTTAACCAGTAGCGAAGTTAGGATCTTTAAGAAAGAAATGAAAAGTTTAATAGAGGATCCGATCGGACTGGCCGAACAATTAGATCAATTCCTAGGACCCAGTTTATATACCTGGGGAGAACGGATGGCAATTCTAGGAACCCTATTTTCGGGGGAAGGATGAGGTATGATTAGGAGGGCAGCCTTACAGGAATGGGAAAAAAGGCACCCAGCGGGACTAAACGTAGTCCCGGCAGATCAGAAATTCCCGAATGCCGATCCTCATTGGGACAATAATGATAGACACGACAGAGCATCAATGCGGGATCTGAGGGAAATGGTAATATTGGGAATTAAAGAGGCAGCACCCAGATCGCAAAACTTTGCTAAAGCCTTCGACGTATGACAGGAGAAGGATCAAACTCCTTCTACATTTCTTCAAAGGCTCAAGGAGGCCACAAGGAAGTATTCGGGGATGGATCCCGATGATCCGGTAGCTCAGGGACTCTTAAAGGTCCAGTTTGTGACTAAACCGTGGCCAGACATACAAAAGAAATTACAGAAAATAGATGAATGGAGTGAGAGACAGATATAGGAATTACTACGCGAGGCACAGAATGTATATGTATAAAGGGAGGACGAGAAGCAGAAACAAAAAGCAAAAGAATGATGGTGGCCGCCATTAAAGAAGTGACAAAGAAAGAGAGAGAGACAAAGAGAAGAGGTAGATACTAGACGCGGGAGACGACAGGCGGGATGTTACCGTTGTGAAAGAGCGGGGCATTTTTAGCGGGAATGACCAAAGTTAACACGGGAAAGGGAAACGGCCTCCCTAATGGCCCTCGATGAGGATTAGGGGAGTCAGGGGTTCCTTCCTCCTAAGGCCCACCGGGAACCCTTGATAAACGTAAAGGTGGGACCTGAAGGGGAGAAGGTAGTATTCTTGGTGCGGCACAGTCATCCCTAAGTTTTATACCTACTGGTGTTAAACTGACTAACGAATATCTCAGGGTTTCCGGAGTAAAAGGCGAAGGATTCCCAGTGCCTATTTTTGAGCCGCCCCTAATTAGAAACGATGATAAGGAAGTGACAGGACAATTAGTATACATTCCCGACATTGGGAATAATTTAATGGGTAGAAATTTGGTTATATTGCTGGGCTTAAAAATTGGGGTAGAGAATAGTGCGGTAGCTGTAATAACGGCTATGTTAATGCCTAGGGAAGAACAACAAATCAGTCCCAATGTGTGGGCGAGGGCTGATAACGCAGGGCACCTAACTATTACCCCATTGGTAATCACACTGACTCGAAAAGATGAGGCGGTTCGGGTTAGACAATACCCTATATCCTCTCTCCTTGTGAAATGACGTTTGGATTACCTTTCTTGGGTGGAAACAGGGAATTACCAACTGTAGAGTTCATGTTAAGTTTTTAAAAGAACTATATTGTGTCGCTCGGTTCTTCTTTGTCTGTCCTTAGGAAGAAGGGTCTGTTGACCCAGACACCTCCACGATAGTTCGCAGTATATCAGATACGACGGGGTGATTGGGTCCTGATCAAAACCTGGAAAGATCCCAAACTGCACCCAAGCTGGGAGGGACTGTTCCTAACCCTCCTGACGACTGAAACAGCTGTCCGTACTGCTGAAAAAGGGTGGAGTCATCACACTCGTGTTAAGGGTCCGGTCGACGCTCCTTCCCCTCTGGCAGAGTGGCAAGTTCATCCTACAGACAACCCTCTGAAAGTCAAACTGAGCACAAAGAATGAACTGAACTGATATGAAAGACTATCAAGTATTGGTTAGAAATTTTGTATTGTCAGCGTTGCGCGAACCCACGCCTCCCGGGTATTTAAAGGGCTAGAGAATAGAGAGATAGGGGTTGGGAAGCTGAAATGAGCAGGCAGCATTATGTTGTTACGATAATATTGGCGCTAGTTGCCCAGGGGGTTGGGAGGAATCATTTTACCGCACTATGTCACAATTATGCTAGAGTAATGGCGCGTACCGACTGCACTGCGATCCCACACCATGGAGAATCTGGAATCCCTCTCATGGTAATACCATTTACCAATAGTGAGGTGTATGAGGCACAACAATTTGACTTGGGCTCAAATGATACAAAATGGAGATCTGAAAGGGGTGATTATAAATTCGCGGTATGGTTCCCATGACCGGCTCCGAAAACCCCGGGTGCTATCGACGGCCTTAGGGTTTCCCCACCGAAAGGAGTAGTCAATACCACTTGTTTCTGCAATCAGAATGACAGCGCACCCTTCCAGTTAGGAAACTCATCGTGTGTCGCCACCAGACAAGCTACTGGCACAAATGTACCCCACATATTGAACGGGACATATTGGATATGGGCCTAGAGGCCTATCCCTTCATCCCCGGGGAAAGGTACATTCGGGTGACCGAATGCATAGGAAGCGTAGAAATGAAGATTTTGATCTAACACTGCCTCAAAGTCAGAAAGGCTGGAGTGCCTGTTGCTACCTCGGCTACCTAATTCCCCATCTTAGACTGTTAGATAAAACCCCAGAAATAACTCAGAATGGCCAGGGAGGGAAGCGGACACCCCGAGAAGCAACCGAAGGGGATCGCTTCCTCTGGACTTTGATACCTATGTATGAGACTGCCCGAGTAGGAAGAGAAATACAAAAGTTGGTGCCTTCCCTGGAGGAGTTGGCCAACAATACTGCCAATGCGTTGGCCAAGACCCAATCCAAAGAGGCGGCCATAACGACCGAAATGATTGCCACCAGGCTAACGACTCTTCAGAATAGGATGGCTCTAGATTGTACTCTGGCAGAGAAAGGTGGCACCTGTGCACTAATTGGGGAAGAATGTTGTACATACATACCTGACGTTTGCCACAACATTCTGGGAATGGGGGAGTTGGGGCTTACCTGGTTGGGGAGAGTGGTTGGTTAATTTGGCCATCTATGGATTATTGATATTAGTGGGTCTGGTGGTGGGGGTTAATGTCCTCAAATGGATACTGAGCCAATTAATGACGTCTCTAGGAGAACGAACCCTAGTACATCACCAGATGCTTTTACAATCAGCAGATGGTATGCAACAAAGAGAAAGCCAAAGAATGCTTCTAGAGTGCGAAAAGCAAACATCACAAAGAGTGGTTTAAGGGTTAACCATGCACAAGATTGTGAACCTCAATGCCAGCAAGCGGAAGAGGGCAGAGAATGGGAAAATGAATTTTAAAAAAGGGGTTTAATTAGTGCAGAAACAACAGTTTGAGAAAAAGCAAAAGGGGGAATTGTGAGAAATGAAACATGTTGTTTCTGCAGGTAAGGATGAATAGTGGGATCTTGCAGGAGCAGAAATTCACAAGATTTTGTAGCAGAAGTTCATCATTAACCAGAGATTAGGTTCTGCAAAGATGGCAGTTAGCACGACCAGAAACATTCTTTCTGCAGACAAGGACGTGGTAGAGATAAGGGTGTTGTAGCAGAGGCTTATTTCTGCAAACCTGATGATTCGCACGTACAGCATGTCTAGCGCTCTTTTGGATAGCAAATAAGGATTGCAGTAAACAAGGGATTGGGGCCTTCGGCCAGCAGAAAAGGGAACAATAAACAAGGGCTGTCCAACAGGACGGAGAATGATAGGATAAGACCAATGGGAGCAGGTAGGCGTGATTCCGCAACTTGTAAACTGTATAAGAATGCTTAACATGCTTTGTAGTGTGTGTCTGTCGAGCAGACACCCTTTCTTGCAAGATCGTAGAGAATAAAATTGTCTTGTTCCCAAGGCTTTGTCTCAGGCTGAATTTGTGAGCAGGGGCTGTTTCTCACAAGGGCATCATCAACCCTCACTGTACACCAGCAAATACACACTGGGGAGAGGTCATTCACCTACTCTGTGTATGGGAAACAATTCAGTCAGTCATATAGCTTGAAGAAACACCAGTGGGATCACAAGTAACTGCAATAATTGGATTTTTCTTTTATTTGTTCGTGGGATCATGGCATCAGAAGCTCAGCAAGCTTGTATCGTCTGTTCTGACTGCCCAGAGGATGGTTCAGAATCAAAATAATGGTTATAGCTTGGAGTCACATGGAGGTCAGAATAACAATGGCTCCCAGGCCCAATGGCACTGAGTTGATTTTCTGGTCTCTTGTCCTGTTTCTGAAGCAATAGTGAATAAATTGTTGCAGTTGATTTAAAAGTGAAAGACCAAAATGGGTTTTATTGTGATTCAGCATGCCCTGCTGCTTTCTCAGTTGTTATTGCCAGTCTCATGGTCCTCACGCCACCACCTGTTCCGGAGAGTGTTACAGGAAAGGGGGGATGGTTAACCGCATCGGGTCAGTCAAAGTGTCAATTGTCCCAAAAGGGTAACTCGGATTTCTTTCAGAGATGCTGCCAGGCCTGCTTAGTTTTACAGCAATTTCAGTTTTTGTTTCTGATTTCCCTGCATTTGCAGTTTTTAAAAAATGTTTTTCAATATTTACCTTGTCTGTTTCAAAAAAGCCTCATTGATAGGTTTGGTGGGTTTTGGAAATTGAAAGTTAGGCTACAGATCAGGCAATGGTCTCATTGAATGACAGATCAGGCTTGAGGGGCTGAATGGTCTACTACTGTTCCTATAAAAGTATTCCATCTGCAGCTTGTGGCATTATTTTCCCTCACGACTCACTTCACATCCGTGACTCTCACACTATATGCTATTACTGGCTGAACAAATCTCCTGTGTTTGAACTAATTCTGTTATTATTCAGCGTTCCATCTTCGCCTGCACGGGTTTGACTCTCATCAGAGAATGCTGTCTCTCCTGCAGAAATTCACCAAAGATCCTCAGGCAGCACATTCCAAACCCATGACCACTTCTATCTGGAAGAACAAGGGCAGCAGATATATGGGAAGATCACCACATCCACGTTCCACTCCAAGTCACTCACCATCCTGAGGAGGAAATATATCACTGTTCCTTCATTGTCGCTGGGTCAAACCCCTGGAATTCCCTCCCTAATAGCATTGTGGGTCACCACACATCAGGAGGACTACAGCAGTTCAAGAAGGCAGCTCACCACCACCTTCCCAAGAGCAACTTCAGATGGGCAGGAAATGCTGGCCCAGCCAGGGACACCCACATCCCACACATTAGTTAAAAAAATACTGTGTGAACAGTCACAACAGGAGGATCCTGGCATCTCATTCCCCTGGAACAAAAACAAAGTTGCTGGAAAAGCTCAGCAGGTCTGGAAACATCTGTGACCCTTCCTCACTCCCCTGGGATCTACCAAACCCGTTTATTATTTCCACTTCCTCTTTCATTCTGACTCTTTAATTTCTCAATTTCAGTCCACTCGCCTTTTGAGCTCTTCAACAACACCATTTGGGAAAATGAGAGAAAGCTGGAATTAACGCAGGGAACTGGGAAGTGGGAGGAAGTATGAGGAGAGGCCACATCAAAGAAAGCTCCCATTCCAACAACGGAGCTTCTCAAAACACAAAGGCAGCATGAAAGATTGAGCTGAATGTACATGGGGATGTGTGGGCTGTCATGAGGAAAATGTGACCATGATCACAAATGGATAAGATCACAGGATCCCGACAGTGCAGAAAGAGGTCATTCAGTGCATCTGGGCTGCACTAGCTCTCTATCCCACCCTACTCCCATGAACCCCACATTTACTGCAGCTAACCCAACCACGTAAGCTGCACACTTGCGGACAATTTAGTGTGGCCAATCCACCTAACTTGTATTTTTCAACTGTGGGACGATCACATTTTAGCTCTAAAGTAGCGATATTGTGGATTAAAGCTCAAAAACACCTCAACTCTGAAACAATTTCATGGTTTTTGTTTCCAAAATTAAAATCTGGGGAAAGCTGCACCCACAACGATTTCAGTTACTCTCTGGAGGAAGCAAATTTAAAACTCTGACCCGGGGGCGCTGTGAGTTGACCGAGGCCTGGGACCAGAAATGTAACAGATTCTGAGCAAGGTCGGGGTGAGACAAGGGCAAAAGGCACATGTCACAGGGGGAAGGCAGGAGAGATTCAATTGCAGAAATGTTATTAGTCCCTCAAGGCGGCAGGGAATGAAGTTAGGGCCGGAAAAGAAACAAATAAACAAAAGATGTGCCTGGAGCCGGGTGTGCAGTGGACCCAGACACAAATTGAAACAAGAAATGTAAACAAATTGGGGCAGAGTTCACAGTCTGAAATTGTTCATCTCAATGATGAGACCAGAAAGCTGTAAAGCCTGGCTCGTTCTATTCCAGCCAACACACACACAATGGGCCAAGGGTGAATGCTGCTGGCCAGCCAACAATACGCACATCACACAAATGAAGAAAAAGAAGGCCTTGCTCTGCGCTGTAATTTTCTGTAACTTTTGTTCTGACATTTACAGTTTGTTTGTGATGATGGCTATAACCCTAAAATTGAACTAGAGTTTAGTATCCGAGAGAAATGTAAAATAAGTCAGCTTTGCTTCAAACACATCATTGTAGTTTGTTGTATTTGTCCTGAGGGTTGAACAGCACCTGGAGCTCAGAAAGGACAATCTCAGGGTCGGGGGTAGGGGGAATTGTGCACAGCAACAGAGCTTCAGCCGGGGAAAATGCTTCAGGCCCACACTGAGGGGGTCAGATGGCACTTTACTCTTTCACGTCTCTATTCACTGACAGCCAAGCCACAGTGTGGGTTAATCCTGCTGTGTGTAAGAAATGTGTCCCAGCTACTGTCTTCAATGGCTCACAGCTCCTAGCATGGAACAGAATCTCATTTCCAACTGGGTTTAGTGTCAGAGGAAGAACAACGGTGAATGCTGGAAATGTGCTTCAAATCAGAGATTAGTGTAAATCAATGATCTGTTCCTGACTGGAAGTGAATGCTCAGGCTCAGCTTTAGGTTTCTTCTACATTGGTAAAGATAAAGCAGTATTTCGTAGCCGTACAACACTGAGACCCAGAGCAGTGGGAGCAGGGGTATGAGCAGCCTGTCCCTGCCTCTGCTGTAACCACACAGAATGCACCAGGGTGACCTGAGAGAAGGGTCTGGGTTAGAAATTATATTGCACCAACAGCGATGACACAAGGAGCATTGACAAGATGTTAATGTTCATTTTCAATATCGGCACGTAACATGGACGTATTGGTGAGGAAGGAATGAAGAGGGGTTATTGCTGGCAATGGGAAGATGTTTTTCTGAAGGAGTCTCGTCTGAGACTTTGTCACTTTTTTTATGCTGTCTCCAGGACATGTCTTTTATTCCCACTTTGATATCATTTTCCAACTTGACTACCTTCCGTTCACTTGTCTGATCCAGAGGTAACTGTGAAAAACCAATGTTTCATTTTGTCGACACTTCATATGATAACATTTCTTTTTAATTTCAAAAGCCTTCCATCAGGTTTAATACAATCAAACACAAAACAGCCCTCTTGATTTGCACCTCAATGACATCCCTGTATTCCCTACACCACTGATGCACAGTGGCAGCAGTCACTGCACTAGGATGCACTGCAGTGGCTCAGCAGTGCTCCTCCAACAGCACCTTCTGAATCTGCAGTCTTTACCATCCGGAGCAGGTCAATACTGAATTAGACCTTTAGTCCTCCGAAAGCTTTTCCAGTCAGAGTATTTAAAAGGTCTCTTGCCAGTGTGAACCCACTGGAGAGGCATAACAACATAAGAACAGAAGAACTAGGAACAGGAGTAGGCCATCCGGCCCCTTGAGCCTGCCCCGCCATTCAATAATATCATGGGTGATCTTTTGACACTCAGATTCACTTACCTGCCAACTCACCATAACGCTTCAATCCTTTCTTGTTCAAACGTTTATCTGGCCATGCCTTAAAAACACGCAGTTATCTAGCTTCAACTGCTTCATTGGGCAGGGAATTCCACAGATTCACAACCCTTTGGGTGAAGAAGTTCCTCCTGACCTCAGTCCTACATCTGCTTCCCTTTATTTTGAGGCGATGCCCTCTAGTCCTCGTCTCATCTGCTAGTGGAAACAACCTCCCTGCCTCCACTTTATCTATTCCCATCATAATCTTATATATTTCTATAAGATCTCTCCTCATTCTTCTGAATTCCAATGAGTATAATCCCAGCCTAATTAGTCTCTCCTCATAATCCAACCCTCTCAACTCTGGAATGAACCGAGGGTATCTCCTCGCCACCCCCTCCAGTGCTAGTATATCTCTTCTCAAGTAAGGAGACCAAAACTGCACACAGTACTCCAGGTGTAGCCTCACCAGGACCCTGTACAGCTGCAGCATCGCCTCCCTGTTTTTAAACTCCATCCCTCCAGCAATGGCAGACAAAATTCCATTTGCCTTTTTAATTACCTGCTGCACCATCAATCCCACCTTCAGCGATTCATGCACAAGGACACCCAAGAGCCCCTGTGCAGCGGCATGCTGCAAATTTTACCAATTAAAACACAGTCCATTTTGCTGTTATTCCTAACAAAATGGGTGACCTCACATTTATCAACATCGTACTCCATCTGCCACACCTTTGCCCGCTCACTTAGACTATCTGTATTCGTCTGCAGACATTTTGTGTCTTCTGCACATGTTGTTCTACCACTCACCTGAGTGTCATCCACAAATTTTGACACACCACACTTAGTCCCCAATTCCAAATCATCTGTGTAAATCGTAAACAATTGCTGCCCCAGCACTGATCCCTGAGGCACAGCACTAGCCACTGACCGCCAACCAGAAAAAACACCCACTTACCCCTACTCTTTGCTTTCTACTGGTCAACCAATCTTCTATCCATGCCGATACATTACCTGTAATACTATTCAATCTTACACAGCAGCCTTTGGTGTAGCACCTTGTCAAATAACTTTTGGAAATCCAGATACACCTCAGCCACAGGTTCCCTAATGTCCACCATGCAAGTAATGCCCACCAGTTTAGTTAAACATGACCTATCCTTCATCAACCCACGCTGGGTGTTCCCAATGGGACAATTCATATCCAGATGCCTTGCTATTTTTTTCTTTAATGATAGATTCAAGCATTTTCCCCACTACCGAAGTTAAGCTAACTGGCCTAAAGTTACCTGCTTTTTGTCTACTTCCTTTTGAAAACAGTGGAGTCACATTGGCTGTTTTCCAATCTGCGGGAACCACCCCAGAGTCCAGTGAACTTTGTGAAATAATTACTAGTGCATTTGCTACGTCCCCCATTCCCTCTTTTAGTGCCCTGGGATGCATTTCATCAGGGCCTGGAGACTTGTCTACCTTTAGCCCATTACCTTGTCCAGCTCTGCCTCATTAGAGATAATGATAGTTTCTAGGTCCTCGCCTGCTATAACCTTCTTGCTGTTAGTTGTCTGCATGTTATTTGTGTCTTTCACTGTGAAGACCAACACGAAATAACTGTTTAATGCCTCGGCTATTTCCTCATTCCCAGTTATTAAATTGGCCATCTCATCTTCTATAGGATGAATGTTTACCTTTGCCACTCTTTTACGATTTACATATTTATAGAAACTTTTGCTCCCTGTTTTTGTATTCTGAGCTAGTTTACATGACACTGGGTGAGTGAGCAAATCCCTTCCCACACATTTAGCAGGTGAATGGTTTCTCCCTGGAGTGACTCCGATGGTGAGCTTCCAGCTTGCCTGGCCCTTCACACTGTCCACACATTTCCACCATTTTTCAATGATGCTGATCTCCTGGCATCTCTCCAGATTGCATGATCTGCTGAACTCTTGTCCATAAACACAATGTGTGGACAGTTTCCTTGCTCTGTGGATTTTTTTTTATTTTCAGAATGTTGACTCGATGATGTTGAATAATTTCTGCAGTTAGCTCACTGGAACATTCAGAATCAGGTGTGTCAGTGTGCGGGTGCTGGCGCTTTCCCACTCACACTGATGTTTGAAATCTTTTCCCAGAGACATACCAGACAAATATATTCCTTTCCGGTCCTGATGAATTGAATAACTCGGATCGATCTTAACATAGTGTTTGATTTGATTGTTCCATCTTCAATGTCTTTCTTTCTATTACTCTGTGAAATAGTGGTTGGTCAGTGAGGAGGGAGGGGTGGGTAGGTGGGAGGGAAGACAGACAGATCAAGGAGGCAGGGATGAAGCTAGTCGAGGTGGGGCAGTGACAGGGATGGACAGGAAAGAAGCAAAGGACAGTGACAGGCAGCAAGGGACAGGGGCAGGGATGGAGGGAGTAAGCGGGAGTGAGATAAAATCTTCGAACAAACAAATTCATATTTCTGAGAGAGATAGTAGGAACTGCCAATGTCGGAGAATCTGAGATAACACGGTGTTCTCGAGAAATCTTAAGGGTCTCCACTCAAAATGTCAGCTTTCCTGCTCCTCTGATGTTGCTTGGCCTGCTGTGTTCATCCAGCTCCACACCGTGTTATCTCATATTTCTGAGAGACAATTCTCCTTTATTACACCCACCCCAAAACTATTGACTGACAGTAAAAGATATGAAAATCAGTACCAAAAGCAAAACCAACATTCCTGAACAATCAGGTTGTTGTTCTCAGTGTCTATGAGGCATTGTATACCCTGATGTACCAACTTGTGATGGGAAGTACCCAACCCAGTGGTGGGCTCTACAAGCTTCCCGTCTACAGAGAGGTCACAAAAGACAGATGGTACCCTTTGGGGTTAGTAGGAACTGCCGATGCTGGGGTCTGAGATAACAAGGTGTGCGATAACAGAGTGTGGGATAACAAGGTGTGGAATAACAGGGTGTGGGATAACAAGGTGTGGGATAGCAAGTTGTGGGATAACAGGGTGTGGGGTAACAAGATGTGGGATAACAAATTGTGGGATAACAAGGTGTGGGATAACAAGGCATGGAGCTGGATGAGTACAGCATCAGAAGAACAGGAAAGCTGATATTCCGGGTCTGGACACTTCATCAGAAATGAGGCAGGGGAAAGGCGTTGATAGAAGGTGGACAGTGGTGCAAATAGATGGAGAGAAGACGGACAGGTCATGGAGGCGGGGATGGAGCCAGTAAAGCTAAATGTAGCTCGGAAGTGGGAATGGGGGTTTGGTCAGTGAGGAGGGAGTGGCGGGTAAGTGGGAGGGAAAACGGACAGGGCAAGGAGGCGAGGATGAAGATAGTAGAGGTGGGATGGGGCAGGGATGGACTGGAAGGGAGCGGGGGACAGTGACAGGAAGCAGGGTACAGGGACAGGCAGGGAGAGAGTGAGAGGGAGCCAGGGACAGGAACAGGGAGCAAGCGACAGAGAGGGGGACGGGCCGGTGAGACAGGGAGCGAGGGAAAAGGACAGGGATGGAGGAATAGGAAGGGTGTGAGGGACAGGGAAATGGAGGGAGGGATAGGGAGGGACTGAGGGACAGGGACGAGGATGGACAAGGAGGGGGAGGGACAGGGAGAGATCAAAGGGCAGGGAGGGAGGGACAGTTAGAGAGTGAGGGACAGGGAGGGAGGGACTGTGAGGGAGGGAGGGACACAGACAAGGACAGGCAGCGAGGGATAGGAACAGGGAGGGCAACAGCAAGGGATCAAGGGACAGAGGGCGCGAGAGGGACAGGGAGGGTGCCTGGGAATAACAAAGAGCGAACAAGGTAGAGGGAGCAAGGAAGTGACAGAGAGGGAGCGAAGGAACAAGGGGCGGGTAGGGACGGAGGGATGGGAGGCAGTGGGGAGGGATAGGGAGGGAGGGAGGGATGCCACAAGGGACAGGGAGGGAGGGATAGGTCGGGGTGAGGGAAGGATGGGGAACGAGGGAACAAGGGTCAAGGAGAGAGCGAGGGATGGGGAGGGAGCAAGGGATGTAGATGGAGTGAGACAGCAAGTGAGGGATGGGGTGGCAGCGAGACAGTAGGGCCATGAGAGAGCCATGGGGAGGGAGCGATGGAGCGAGAGATGGGGAAGGAGTCAGTGAAGGAGCGTGGGATGGGGAGGGAGCTAGTGAACGAGTGTGGGACGTGGACAGAGCAAGAGACAGGCATAAACAAGGGAGGGAGCGACAGGAAGGGAGGGGCAGGAAGGGAGCAAGGCAGCAAGGCCCAGGTAGGGAGGGATGGATGGATGGGGAGGCAGAGGGGGAGGGATGAGGAGAGAGGTAGGGAGCCCACAAGGGATGGGGAGGGAAGGACAGGACCAAGGGACGGGAGGGGAATCGAGGGATGGGAGCAACGGATGGGGAGGTTGCGAGGGAGCGAGGTACAGGGAAAGGATGGAGTGAGGAAGGGATGGTGAGGGAGCACAGGACAGGGAAGGAGAGACTTGAAGTGAGGGAGCAAGGGACGGGGAGAGACCGAGGGCGTTGCATGGATGAGGGAGCCAGGGATGGGGAGGGAGCGAGGAAGCAAGGGACAGAGCCAGGAACAGGGAGGGAGGGAGCGAGGGACAGGGATGGAAGGAGCAATGGACAGATAGGGACGGGAATGGGAGAGACAGGGACCGAGAGCAAGAAGCGAGGGACAGGGAGCGAGGGATGGGGAGGGAGGGAGCCAGGGAGTGAGTAACGGGGAAGGAAGTAGTTAGCGAGGATTGAGGGAGAGAGGAACTGAGGGAGCGATGGAAAGGTGTGGAAGGAGCGAGAAAGGGATGGGGAGGCAGAAGAGGAGGTGAGGAAGTGAGCGAGGGACAGGGAGTGAGGGAGGGAGTGAGGCACTGAGAGGCAGCGACTGAGCGAGGGACAGGGAGGGTGCAAGGGATGGAGAGGGAGGAACAAGGATGGTGCGAGTGTATGAGGAACGTTTAGGGAGAGAGGGAGGGAATGAGAGACAGGGTGGTTGGTGTCAGTGATGGGGAGGGAGCAAGGAATGGGGATGGAGAGAGGGACGGTGAGGGAAGAGGGATGGGGATGGAGCAAAGGACAGAAAGGGAGGGAGGGAGCAACAGGGAGAGGAGCTAGGGAGTGAGGGATGGGGGAGGGAGCAAGGGAGCAATGGACACGGAGGGATGGAGTGAGGGACAAGGAGGGAAGGAATCAGGGAGCGAAGGAGGGGCAGGGTGGGAGCGAGTGATGGAGAGGGACAGAGTTAGCGATGGACCAGAGGGGAGCGACAGAGCGAAGGACCGAGCGAGGGAGCGAGGAACAGAGCAAGAGAATGAGGAACAGAGCAATGGAGTGAGGGAGGGTGAGGGATTGAAGGACCCAGGAACAGGGAAGGAGGGAGGGAGCAAGGGACAGGGAACCCAAGAGGAATGGGGATGGAGTGAGGGACGGGGAGGGTCTGAGTGAGGGAGTAAAGGATGGGGAGGGAGCAAGGGACGGGGTGAGAATGTGGGACAGGGAGGGAGCGAGTGATGGGGGAGCAAGGGACGGCGCGGGAGCGAGAGACTGGAATGGGTCAAGGCAGCAAGGGACGGGAAGGTGGGGGGAAGAATGTGGAGGGACAAGGGATGGGAAGAGAGCGAGTGAGCGAGGGAGTCAGGCACGGAGTGAGAGAGCGAGGGACAGTGAGAGGGAGCGAGGGGCGGTGAGGGAGTGAGGAACAGGGAGGGACGAGTGACGCTGAGAGAGTGAGGGATGGGGTGGGAGCGACGGCTGGCGCGGGAGCGAAGGAGTTAGGGACAGCGATGAATCGAGAGACTGGGACACATCGAGACAGGGAGGGAGGGAAAAATGGGGAGGGAGCAAACGAGTGAGCAAGGGATGTGGAGGGAGGACGTGAGAGAAGGATGGAGAGGGAGAAAGGGAGCGAGTGAGCGAGGGATGGTTAGGAAGAGAGAGGGAGGGAATGAGGGACAGAGAGAGAGAGAGAGAGAGGCAGGGAGAGAATAAGGAACAGGGATGGAGGGAGGGATGGGAAGGGAGCAAGCGAGGTAGAGAGGGACCAGGGAGGGAGCAAGGGATCAGGAGGGACAGGGAGAGGGACAGGGAGGGAGGTGGAAGCAGCAAAGGATATGAATGGATGCAGGGACAGAGCGAGGGACAGGGATGGACAAGGAGGGGGAGGGAAAAGGAGGGAGCAAAGAAAAAGGAGGGAGGGTCAGGGAAAGAGCGAGGTGCAGGGACATAGACTGGGAGGGAGGGAGAGACAGGGAAGGAGCGATTGACTGGGAGTGGGGCATGGAGGGAGCGAGGGACAGGGAGGGATGCGGGATGGGGAGGGTGCGAGGGACCAGGAGGTTGCGTTGGAGAGTGAGGGACAGGGAAGGAGGGAGTGAAGGAGGCATCACGGGATAGGGAGTGTAAGAGGGACCAGAAGGGACTGACAGAGAGGAAGAGAGGGATGGGGAGGGATGGACGGGGAGTAGGGTAGGATGGAGGGGGGAGCGAAGGACGGCAAGGGATTGAGGGACAGAAAGGGTGCAAGGGATGGGAGGGACTGAAGGATGGAGTGAGGGACAGTGTGGGAGCAAGGGACAGGGATTGCAACAGGGTGGGGTGAGTGAGGGACATGGACTGGGAGGGACAGGGAGTGAGCGAGGGATGGGCAGTGAGTGATGGGGAGGACGTGAGGGAGCGAGGGACAGGGAGGGAAGTGGAAGGAGTGATGGAGTGACAGGAAAAGAATGACAAGGGGGTGGAGGGAGAGAGCGACAGGGATAGGGGGACACGGCCCAGGGAGCCACATACAGGGGGCCAGGGAGCAGGGGGTTCCAGAGTTAAATGAGGGACTTGAAGGGGGAGAGGAGGACAAGGAAGAGGAGGGAGAGAAAAAGAGAGAGAGCGAGATAGAGACAAGGAAACAGAGGCAGGGAGGTGAGAGTGAGGGGGTAGGAGTCAGAGACAAAGGGTACAGAGGGCGATTAGATTAGATTAGATTCCCTACAGTGTCGAAACAGGCCATTCGGCCCAACAAGTCCACACCGTCCTTTGGAACATCCCACCCCGACCCATTCCCCGACAACCCACACACCCCTGAACACTATGGGCAACATAGCATGGCCAATCCAAGTAGCCTGCACACCTTAGGGTTGTGGGAGGAAACCGGAGCATCCGGAGGAAATCCACGCAGAAACAGGGAGAATGTGCAAACTCCACACAGACAGTCGCCCGAAACTGGAATCGAATCCGGGTCGCTGGCGCTGTGAGGCTGTAGTGCTAACCACTGAGACACCGTACTGCCGGGATGTGGAAAGAGATGGAGAGGGGGAGGGGGACGGAGAGAGGGAAAGAGTGTGATAGGGGATTAGGGAGAGATGGGGTCAGAGGGAAAAATACAGAGTGGGAGATGGGGTTCATGCAGGCAGACGGTGAGAGAATGGGGTGTGGACATTCGAGGAGGAGAGAGAGACAGGATGCAGCGAGAGAGGGAGGGAGTGGTTTGTAGAGGGTGGGTGGAAAGAGAGAAGGAAGGGAATGGAGAGATGGGTGGAGAGCGGGGGGGCGGTACAGAGAAATGTGGGTCAGAGAGGGAGAGACTGAGTGAGGAAGGGCAGGAGAGAGAGAAAGAGACAGAGATATCCCAGAGGTGAATGCAAGGACAGAGTGACTTAAACCCAACTCCTGAGCTCAGTCCCGAAATCCTCCCATTCCCTTGGGACCGAATCTGTCTCTCTCCAGCTGAGCTTCTTCAACACAGAGACAAACAACAATATAGTTTGCTGTGCTACTTGGCACTTTTTAATGAACGTTAATTACATATTGAAGTTGTGGATGCAGTCAGTGGAACGGTACCTTTTCTCTTTGGCCTGTGAGTTGAGAGAAACATTGACATGTTTCCCTGTAACTCCCTGTGGGATAAAGTTGGATAAACCAGCACTGCCCTCAGTCTGTTACCGTAGAGACAGGCTGCTTCATTGCTGAAACATTGAACTGAAATGAGAAAATCCCGGATGGAATTATTAATGAGTGAATTTGATTGATTGATGAATTTGGGTAAAGGGATATTTCAGCACATTCTTCAACTGCTGCCTGAACTTAGTCTGGGTCACGGCATAAATCGCGGTGTTTGTGCAGCAACTGAGAAGCTGCAGCATGAAGCCCAATTCCTGCACAAAGGGATGTAGATGTACAGAGTAATACCCCAAATTCCACATCCGGAACCATATAGAATATAGCATTAATATTGACCATAACAGGATGAAATTGGCTGAGATCACAAACAGTAAAATGATGGATTTTTTTCGATTTCTCATTTCTGTGTCACACTGACCGTCCCCATTTGTGTGAGCCTGGAGTCTCCTGCGGGCTCTGCTGGTCACTAAAATGTGTCTGACGGTGAAAACATTGAGCAGCAGAATCAGAAGAAATGGGAGAGCTGGGGTTAAAATGTGGTGGAGGAACTCGGTTGTGACCCAGAGATGTGAGCTTTGAACATCGGGCGTTAACTCACAAAACAAGGGTGCGTTCCCCTTCCAATACCGAGCTCTGAGCATAAAATACCAGAAAATGTTCTTTAAACAGCTCAGCACAGTCACTGTTGCCAGAACCACAGCCGCCGTTTTCTCACTGCAATATTTACTTTTCAGGTTCTGGCAACAAATGGCCACAAATCGATCAAAGGTGAAAGTGACGGTGAACCAGACAGAACAGTCAGTGGCTGCATAAAGAAGGACGGCGTGGATATTACACACGGGGATGGACAACAGGAAATCAAACTGTTCCGGATAAACAATGGGAATGTGTCTCAATATCAGGTCGAGAATAATGACCAGTAGATCCGCCACTGCCATGGCCCCCAGGTAACGTCTGACACATGGAGACAATCCACAATCTTTATAAAGCAGGACATAGATCGTCACTACATTAACTGTGAGGAAGGAAAACAAAAAAAAATACTCATCAGCCTGGAGATAAATTTACCAGTTTGATTGAGGACTCAGTGACATTTTCAAATGTATCACTGATTTATCAAGAAACAAAAAGCTGGAATAACAAATAGTATGGTCTCAACATTTTTTTACACAAAATGTGACATAAATCACAAGAAACACTCCCTCCCCAAACACATAGGTGCACATCCACAAGAACACATGACTTCCAGAACATTCCCACACATGTGATCACTCGGCAGCAGACACAGGTCCTAATAAGGAGGGTGAAGACGTTGCCATCCTGAAGAATTCTCTCGCAGTTGCTTGAAGACAAATGGAGTTTCGAAATTTCTGGGTTTTTTTAGTCTTAACTGATTTGAAGTAATGTAAATTGAAAGGAAACAAATTCACCCCTGTAACTGCCTAAGGTGATTTCGAAACAGTATCTCCTTCTCCCTGGAACGGGACCTATTCCCTTGAGATCTTGCCTTTTGTTCAATTAACTGATGTCTGGCTGATTACAAAAAAATGTCTTGGTCTAAAATGTTCCGGGGAATGTCATTTACAAAATGTGATAGTGTCATAAAGATCCACATCACAAAGGCCCTTCTGTCCATCAGTTTTGGTGAGACCCACTCAGCCTCCCGGTGGAAATCTCTCCCCAAACTTTTCTCGCACTTTGCACACAAAAGAAGATTAAAATAATACCTTGATTATTTAATCTAAAATCCCTTATCATGATCATACAAATATCATTCCTTATTCAGAGATCTCCCTCACTTTTTTTCACTGTGTATAACACTTCTGAATGTAATATGTCCTGGGTATTCAGTTCCCATTAAAGACGGAACCATTTCCATCATTACTTTGGTCATGAAGAGAGATTACCAGACTGAGTAATAAAGTGTGTCATGGTGGGTTCACTCTGACCTGTGCAGACATCAGAAGTTTTGCTCCATCTCCATATTGCTCTGCTCCCTGATATTTCCAGTGGATCCATTGCTCTCAGTACACATGGGACATCTTCCTTTGTGTGGTTGACAGGGTGGATGTTGTGAACCATATATCAATGGATGGCTTTTATCCATGAGACAATTCTATTTTTTTTTCTACATGGAGACCTGAAAACGATGGGAATGGCTTCCTGCTCCTGGATGAAGGGGCTGTGGTTGCTGCCAGGACAGTGGGTATTCATCAACATGATCTACTGTGCATGGTCACATTGCAATGTTAATGGAGTCAGAGTTCCTTCAGTTTCTCAACCTCTCCCTATTGACGTGGAAACCCCACAGAGCCATATGCAACATTGGGAATACTGCTATACTGGGAAAACAATGATATAGCTGGCAGCTCCCTGCTGATGGAGAAGCATTGTATTCACACCATCCACAATATATATCGTCCATCACTGAATGTGGAAACTGATATTGACATACGGGAAAATGATGGCTTTGTCACTCACTCTTGGCTGGAAAGTTCCAGATCAGAGAAGCTGAATGAAACAGTGACCTTAACAGTCACTGGCAGCATTGCCCACCCCTAGTGTGAAGCTGCAGGTCGTGTTGAAGAAGGTGACACTGCTCTGTGATTAGATGCTTGTTCAACCAGGGTCTTCTCACACTCTGCTCCTGGGTTAAATGTGGCTTGGGAAGCCGTTCTCAGACAAAACGAGGCGGATTCTTCCCCTTCCCCACCCATTCCTCACACACACTCACTCCATGGTTTGGTCTTCTCTGCAACCCCTGCTACACGTATTGTTAATTCTGCAGATCCAGATGCTGTCAGTACAGTCTCCATGCTCTGTCCAGAGTTGGGTCACTAAATCCTCAGATCTCCCTGAATGTGTGAGGTAGCTAATAGCACAACCTCCAGCACTAACACTAACTTTCAATAACAGGAGTCAGTCAGGAGCCCCTTGGTGCAAGTTAGATACCTGGTCATTTTGAATAATACTTGAAGGGCTTTCTTGTTTTACATGAGCAGCTGAGAGGACCAAACAGGCACTCGGTGGTCAGGCAGAAACCAAGTTTTAAATACATCAGTTAAAGCTGCTGAAACCCCTGTTCAACATGGAGCACCACACGGGACACACTGGGAAGTGAACAACTGCCTGCCACACACCATTTCATTGTTTCTGAGCTGCACACTCCTGACACTCGATACACTAGGGAGCCAAAAGCCAAGGCCAGGGAAAGACACAGAGGGACACAAGATTCACTCTAAAACTTGTAAAATACAATTCATTAACTGAGAACATATTGTGGAAATACGGGAAGAAGGCAGGGGAGTATGAATAACTGGAGGATTGAGAACTTGGAAGGTCCAATCACAAACATAGAAACGTAGAAAATAGGTGCAGGAGTAGATCTTTTGGACCTCAGGCCTATACCACCATTCAATAAGATCATGGCTGAGCATACAATCTCAGTACCCCATTCCCGCTTTCTTGCCATAGCCCTTGACTCGCAAGGGCCAAATCCAGCTCTCGCTTGAGTATATTTAATGAACTGGCCCCAACAAATGCCTTTGGAAGAGACGCCTACAGGTGCACAACTCTCTATGAAGAAATTCTTCCTGACTTCAATCTGAATGGTTTACCCCTTCTTCTTAAAGCGTTACCCCCAGTCTGGGCTTCCCCACTATCAGGAACATTCTTCCCACAGCTAGCCTGTCCAGCCCATCAGGAATTTATATGTTTCAATGAAATTCCTCCTCTTTCTTCTAAATTTTAGTGAGTACCAGCTCAGTCGATCCAGTCTTTCTTCAAATTTTGCTGTCCCTGGAATCAGTCTGGTGAACTGTCGCCAGGCTCCCTCATTACTAAAAACGCCCTTCCTCAGACTAGGAGACCAAAACTATACAAAATTCTCAAGGTGTGGCCTCACCAAGGCTCTGGATAACTGCAGAAAGACATCTTTACCCCAATGCTCAAATCCTCTCACTATGAAGGCCAGCATGCCATGAGCTTTCATCACCACCCATTGCATATGCATGCCATCCTTACGCGACCGTTCCACCGTAACACCCAGGTCTCATTGCACCTCAGCTTTTCATAACCTGTGCCATTCATATATTAATCTGCCTTTTTGCTTTTTGAGCAAAGTGGATCACCTCACAGTATTCCACATTATATTGCATTTACCGAGTATTTGCCCACTCAGCCAATCTATCCAAGTCACCCTGCAGCCTCTTAGCATTCTCCTCACAGCACACTCTGCCACTCAGCTTAGTGTCATCTGCAAATGTGGAGATATTGCATTCAATTCCTTCATCCAAACTGTTAAGGAATGTTGTGAACTGTTGAGATCCCTGTGGTACCCCACTCATCATGGCTGTCATTCTGAAAAGGACCCATTTATTCCAACTCTACTCCCCGTCTGCCAACCAGCTCACTATACATGTCAATATATGCCCTGTTGTACCATAAGTTTAATTTTCCTTAATCTCTTGTGTGGAACCATGTCAAAAGCCCCTTCAAAGTCCAGATGCACAACATCTGCTGATTGATCCTTGTCCACTCTACTGATCACATCCTCAAAAACATACAGAAGATTTGTCAAGCATGATTTCCCTTTCGTGAATCCATTCTGATTCGGACCGATTTTGCCACCTCTATCTAAATGCTCCATTATTACATCCCCGGTGATTGACTCCAGCATTTCCCGACCCTGATTGATATCAGGTTGACCAAACTAAAATTCCATTTTCTCTCTCCCTTTTTTTTAAAGCATGGAAGTACATTAGCTATCCTCTGGGCGATTGGACCTCTTCAGAGTATATAATGTTGGAAAATAGTCAACAATATGTTTCACTATTTCTCAGGCCACTGCCTTAAGTGCTCTGAAATGCAGAGCATCAGGCCCTGGGGACTTATTGGGTTTCAATCTCAATAATTTCCTGATGAATAAAGATTCTCTTCAGTTCCTCCTTCATGCTTGACTGTATGTTTCCTAGCATTTTAGAAAGCTATTTCTGTCCTCCTTCGGGAAAACAGATCCAATGTATTTGTTCAACTGATCTGCCATTTCTTTATTGCCCATTATAAGTTCACATGATTCTTACTATAAGGGATCTACATTTGTCTTCACCAAACCTTTTGTCTTCACCTAACCATCATAGCTTTTGCAGTCAGTTTTTTGTTCCCACAAGCTTACATATTTGACTGTCGCCTTCTGAACTAAGCTCTTCGTCATCTTCTGCTGAATTTTAAATTTCACCCAGTGCCCAGGTTTGCTGCTTTCTCAGGCCAATTTATAAGCTCCTAAGGTTTTTGTCTAAATTTGTTGCTCAAGTTGTGGATGTTGTGGTTGGTTGGTTCATCGAACTGTTTCGTTGTTCTGCAGATGTTTCATTACCCTGCTGGGGAACATCATCAGAGCAACCTCTGATGAACTGCTGTTGTGTTTTCCTGCCTGGTATTTAAACTTTGCTGTTCAGTGAGTTGGATAACCTCACGTCCGGTTTTTGTTTGCAGCGAAGTATATATAGGGAAATTCTCGATGTGTTTTGTTGCTGACCTTCTTAATGGAGACACAGGCCTCTAGGAATTCTGCTGCTTGTCTTTGCTTGACTTATCCCAGGATCCTGGTGCAGTCTCAATTGAACTGCTGGTTTTCCTTATTCATGTGGATGGAGATGAGGGAGTATTGGTCTTATATTTTTGTTGCTAGTTGGTGTTCATGTACTCTTGTGGCTAACTTTCTTCCTGTCTGGCCAACATAGTGCTTGTCACAGTCCTTGCATGGGATCTTGTCTGTGACGTAGCTTTTGTCCATGTGGGTGACAGGTCTTTGGTTCAGGTTAATAGTTGGCGTGGGCTGATGTGGGTTTGTGCGCTACTCTGATGCCCAGTGGTCATTTCAGCTATGTTCTTGATGTATGACAGCATGATGAGTGTGTTAGAGTGTGTAGTGTCTTCCTGGTGATGTTTGTGTCATAGGCTTCATCTAACTCAGTAGTTGGGGTATCTGTTGTCCTTGATTACTTGGAGGAGGTACTCTTCTTCTTTCTGGCATATTTCCAGGTTGCTGCAGTGTGTTGTTGCTCATTTAAATCGTGTTTTCACGCAACTATGTTTGTGTGTGTTAGGGTGGTTGCTGTTGAAATTCAGTACTTGGTCAGTGTGTGTGTGGCTTTCCTGTGTGCCTTTGTCAGGAATTCCCCGTTGGTCCTGTGTTCTACCATTATGCCCAAGAATAGAAGCTGTTTGTTCTTTTCCTCTTCCCTGGTGAATTTGTTCCTGTTGAGAGTGCTGTTTATTAGTTGGCGTATCACTTCTAATTTGGTCTGTTTAATAATTGCGAAGGTGTCATTCGATGTATCAGTTCCATAGTTTGGGTTGTATTTACAGAAGGGCTATCCTTTTGAGTCTCTGCATCACCACATCAGCTATTGGTCCAGAGATAGGTGACTTCATGGGAGCCCCCTTCATCTGTTCATATATTTGGCCATTAAAGGTAAAGTAAGTTTCAAGACTAATAGCTGAAGCGGTGATGCAAAGACTTGAAAGCTTGGCCCTTCCACTAGTCCAACCAAAATTATGGATCCGATACATTAAATGATACCTTCATCATTATTGACCTTGGCAAAGTGGAGGAGACATGCCAATTAATAAACAACAATCTCACCACAATCAGATTTACCAGGTAAAAGGAAAAGAATGAACAACACCCATTACTGAGCGTCATGGAGAATTCTTGACAAAGATACACAGGAAAGCCACACACACTGGCCAAGTACTGAATTTCAACAGCAACCACCCCTCCACACACAATCGTAGTTGCATGAAAACGTTATTTAAATGAGCAACGACACCCTGCAGCAACCCGGAACTGCGCCAAAAAAGAAGAGAACAATAGATACCGGAGCAACTGAATCAGACAATGCCTATGACACGATCAACAACAGGAAGGCATTGCACGCTCTAGGGGACTCATCATGCTACCATACATCAAGAACATATCTGAACTGATCACAATACTCCAACAACCACTGGGCATGAGAGTAGCACGCAAAATCATATCAAGACTGCACCAACTGCTCACCCAAACCAAAGACCCATTATGCACTATGGACAGAACCAATGACACGGACAAGATTCCATGCAAAGACTGCGACAAACACTAGGTTGGGCAGACAGGAAGTAAATTAGACACAAGAGTATACAAACACCTACGAGCAACAAAAAGACACAACCAATCCTCACTCATCTCCATCCACATGGATAAGAAAAATCAGCAGTTCAATTGAGACAACACCAGGATCCTTCTACTGAAAACTTCAGTGTTCCTGCTCCTCCATTGCTGCTTAGCCTGCTGTGTTCATCCAGCTGTACACCTTGTTATACCAGGATCCTGGAATAGTCCAAGCAGAGACAAGCATGGGAATTCCTACAGACTTGCTTCTCCACTAAGAAGGCCACCAACTAATACATACAGCTAGAACCTCTCTATTCTCCACTTCAAATGAAAACCGGAAGTGAAGTAATCCAACTCAACAGGCACCACAGTTTAAATAGTAGGCGGGAAAACACTGCAGTGCTTCATCGGAGGCTGCACTGATGATGATACTCAGCAGGATTATGAAATGTCTGAGGAATAACGAGCCAGCTCGTTGAGCCAATGAACCACAGCATTGTATGCCTCCTCTTTGGCTTCAACACTGTTCCATATTTCCCTTGATAACCATGGTTGAGCTACCTTTCCTGTTTTACTCTTACGTCAGACAGGGAAGTACAATTCTTGAACTTCATCCATGTGTTCTTCACATGTCTGCCATTGCCTATCTCCCGCCAACCCCTTAAGAATCTTCGGCCGGCTCATCCTAATCAATGCATGCCTCACACTCTGAAAGTTAACTTTAAGTTCATGGCCTTCGCCTCAGAATTAACTGTGTCACTTCTAATAAACAATATCAGAAACCAACAAAAAGTTTAAGAAGGTAGACTTGACCCTAACTTTCTCATATTTTAAAGCCAGATTTAAAGTGGCTCAGATGCCATATGACTGGTCAAACTACTTGATGTTACTCAAAACACAATATCAATAAACACTGTAGATAAAATACAAAGAAAGAGGAATTGGGTATAATTGAACTGAATAATAGATATAGTGCCCATTAATAATTACATTTTCCAATGTAATAACATCTCACAAATCGACTCCTTTGCAAAATGAAATTTTCAAACACAGATTCCCACATGCAATTCTACAAACCAGGAGGGAAAATAGTACTATATTCTAAATGCCTTACTTCTGCTGATCCAGCTGTCAGATATGTTTTCTCACTGAGATCATCTGTGACGACTCTTAGCTAGAAGTGCGATGTTACCTTTTATGGATAAATGGGGCTTTTTTAGACAGGGTAGTGATTCCTTGTGAGAGCTGGATGCTTATTTCTCTGACGGTGATTCGCTCTCACACCGATTTTCAAAAATCCTCTCCGTATATATAGGTCCAGGGTTGGCAAAATCACCCGATTTCAATTCAATTGACTTTAATTTGCTAAGTGCTTGGGTCAAAGTAATTGGCTGATTCTAACCAGTAGCCAAAATATCAAAAAAAGCCTAAGGGTTCCAATCTCACTACCAACTATTACATGTTTCAGTTTCAGAACAGATTGTATCCCTTCAGCTACTTAAACACATTCTCTGTATAAATATCCTAAAGGAGCCATACATTCTTCTCTCTTATCATTTATTTTTACAAACAAATCCTAGTGTGCTGCCTTCCAATTCACACTTCTCTACTTAACTTCGTAACACTTCTGTCCCATGGTTAACTTGGAATCTCTCCCACTCTAAGTGGACAGGATATGTTTTGCTTCTCTGAAAATAAAAGTCGTGAAAATTCAGAGTGAATAGCAGCCAAGCAGCATTCACACAAGCACAAACACTTTTGAGACCCAAGTAGCTTCTGATGTTATCGACAAGAACGGTAACACAGCAAGCTGGATCTTTGAGAGGTAGCTACACCCATTCTGGCTGTTTAAAAGACTAAAAGCCTCCCAAACAGTTCACCCAAAGTTGTCTTTAGTACCTCGTTTGGCACCTCTGCCTTATAACCTCTATTCAAAATAAAAAGACAGGACAAAATAATCTCTTAAAATGACAAAACTGTTACGCACTCTCCATCTTAATGAAGGATTCTGCCAAAATATGGTCACTCTTCCTCGAAGGATCCTGCAACACAAGGCTACTAATTAATCCTCTCCCATTTCACAATACTCAGCCTAGGATGGCTTGGCCTCTAGTTGGTTCCTCAACATTTTGTTTGAGGAAACCGTCCCTCAAATCTTCCAGGAAATCCTCCTCCATTGTATTACAGTTAGTTTGGTTAGTCCAATCAATCTGCAAATTGAAGTTATCCATAATAACTGCTGTACCCTGACTACATGTATCTCTAATCTCCTGTTTGATTCAGTCCCCAGCCTCACAATTACTGTTTGGTGGTCTGTACACAAATCCCACTAATGTCTTTTTCCCTTTGATGTTCCACAGTTCCACCCATACAGATTCCAATCATCCAGGATAAAATCTCATGCTTAACCAGCAACACAAGCCAACCCCTCTTTCTTTTCCATCTATCTTGCCCGAAAATTGAAAATCCCTGGAACTTGAGTTCCCATCCTTGGTCATCCTGGAGCCAAGTCTCCATGATTCAAATTGCATCATATCCATTGATAACTGTCTGTGCTGATAATTCATCCAGTTTATTATAAATGTTCCTCGCATTGAGACTCAGGGTCATTTATCACCATTTTAGAATTTAGATATTATATACTATGTTTGAATTGTTGTTTTTGGTTTCTCTGGCTTCCACATATGCTTTTCCCCTTACAGCCTCTAGCAGCACTTTAAGCACAAAATAACTCTCCACAAAATAGCCCTTCCCAAACTGGCTGCTCTCCACTCATTTGTCTCTCTCTCACTCATTGCTGAATGATCACCGGCGACTGAGCTGTCTCCTTCTAGAATCCTCCTCCGTCACTATTCAACAGCACCCTCTGAGAATGAAGACATTGCTAGATCAGCTAAAAGAGTTCATCACATCAAATTCTGAATCTGCCTCATCGATGTGTCAAACAACATAAACTGGGGCAAGATGATAGCTGTGTAGACCATGCTTGGATATTTCCCAGAAAACTGGAGTGCCTGCCCAGCATGACAATAGTGCAAACCTTTGTCAGTGCTTTGCTGCCATACTGCACTAGACAATTGTCTAGCACGGGGAGATTTGCAGCCCGTGCTGTAAAAGGTGTGTGTGTGTGTGTGTGTGTGTGTGTGTGTGTGTGTGTGTGTGTGTGTGTGTGTGCACACGTGTGTTGGCAAGGATGTTGTGGATAGTTACACATGACAAAAATTGTTTGAGACATAACACGTGTGGAGGAAAACAGGTTAAATATGAACTACTTGCAGAGGTGTGGGTAATCGACAGAGAAGCTGAGGGATATTCCATCTATAGACGGGATGATGTGCTGAAAAATATTAAAACAAAATCACTTCCAGTCCCAACACAACATAGATCAGTGCATATAGGAACGGTGGGTGGATGGGATTTTCGTGTGAGTTCGGATACGGGCCATGGATTATTGACTCTCTCTCTCTCTCTATCTCTCTCTCTCTCTCTCTCTCTCACAGACACACACACACACACACACACACACACACACACACACACACACACACACACACACAGTGAAAGTTTGAAGCTGAAATTGTCAGCAGCAGATCCATGGCATCATTAAGTCTATATTTCATCACTAAGGTTTGAATAGCAAATAGGCTGAGCCAAATAGGCTGAGCCAGTGAGGCATATTATGGGAATGTCCTTCGTTAAAATTGGAATGGTTAGTGCATGGAATTAGGAATCAACTGATGACAAACAAGATTACTACTGTTGTGATTTGTCTATTTCAACCTCAGATCTTGGCCAGGGATGGGTTGGAGACAGAGGAATGAAATGGAGTTTGCAGCCAGAACGAAAGATAGTTCTGCCATGCTTCCAATATTTAAATAATAGTGCTGTGATGCAATGAATTGTGACTCACACATGAACCTAATTCAGGAGACACCAGAGACATGCAAGGGAAATTTTCAGAAACTACGAGGGAGAGAGTGAATGAAAAATTTCACTGATGCACTTTGTAGTGGTTTGTAGAGTGAATATCTAGATTCAGAGACTCAGCAGGAACAATAACAGTGGCAAGCAGTGTCAAGTAAATGAAAAGAACAGCAATTCCATTATACACGGTAGGCAGTGAGACTTACCAGGAACACCAATAATAGCCAGGATCGGATAATAAAAATATTGAATAATGTAAAGTACAAGACGTATCCGCGGTAATAACGGCAATTGATATGTAATAAGATACCAGACATCCATGGATAATTCCCTATCCATTGTTGAAAAATTCCAATCCATTGTTCTCAAAGTTTTATCCATTGTTGGAACATTTCAGCCTAATGTTCTCATTTTCTGATCTCTTTCCACCCTCTCTCTCTGGAGTTGTTGATTCCTGTTGGTGCATTAAGTAATGCTCCTTCTTATACTATTGGATAACACAGTGAATGGAGCATATTTATCACTAAAAGATGGAAACCCTCCATTGAAATTAGAATCCATGGAGACTGACATTAATCACAGTCGCTGAACAAACAGGTGCAGATAACTCCTTCCTTATATCTCTTTTTTTATCACCATAAATGTGAACATTTACTCAGTCTAGATGGAATGGATGAGTGTTGCTGAGTGTTGGGCCAGAAATGTTCCTTTTTTAACCTTTCTGCGTTGTATGTGGGAGTATTGACAGAACACCATATGTACCAAACTGTTTATAAAAGGAGACAGGGATAAAGTAACAGACCAACTGCAAAAAAAAACCAAAAAAAATATGGTGGGGAATTTTTTAGCAACCATAAACCAGGGTAACAATATTTACTGCCCATTGAATTTCTGCAATACTACTTCTAGTTTTGGGTGTCCTGTTATCAAATTTGCCTATAACGTTGAGACATCATTCAGCGCATTGAGCCTGCTGCTCAGGAACGGGGGAACCAATTCCATCCTTATGTGCCTGTCATGGAGGTGGCCATTCAGCCCACACTAGCCAATACCACTTGAAAAATTAAACAACTGGAACGTTAACACATTCTGCAAGGGGAATCATTCAAAACACAGAGAAGTGTTACTGCAGCTGTACGAGGTATGACTGAGAGGGAGTACATTGTGATGTTTGTATTGCTGTAACTGAGAAGGGAGGGGTCTCCTTTAGATTCAGTTTAACAGTTGGTCATCATCCAATGTTTGTTGCCTGATTTACTGTCTCATGCCTTTTAAAGCGGAGCCGGAGGAGACCATTCCACCTATTGAGCCTGTTACGCAGGAACATGAAGATGTCTGTCTGCTTCTTGATCCTATTATGCTGTAACTATTAGTTTTAAAGTCATTACAGTAAAACATAGACCTGATGTAAATGTGACAGTACTCTATTGGAATAAGGCCAATTTTTAACATATTCAGCAAGCTTCTGGTAACGCTAATTGGAAGGTTCAATTTGTAGGTAAAGAGACGGCCAAATCGTGGAAGGCATTCAAAAGTGAGATCACAGGATTTTGGAGACATGAAGTTCTTTTTAGGGTGAAGGGAAAGGCTGGTGGGTGAAGGAAATGTTGGGTGACTGGAGGAATTGAGGCTCTAATTATGAAAAAAAAGAAGGAAACATACATTGATATAGGCAGCTGGGATTTAGTAAATTCCAAGAGGAGTATAAGGGCAGTAGGAATGTACCTAAGAGGGAAACCGTGGCGGGGGGCGGGGAGAAAAAACGAAACATGAAACAGCTTAGGAAAATTGGGTTAAAGAGAATCTGAAAAGATTCCACAAATGCACTAAGCATAAAAGAGGAACTAGGGAGAGAAGAAGGCCCCTTAAATATGAACAAGGCCACATATGTGTGGAATCACAGGAGATGAATGAGATACGAAACAAGTGTTTTACATCTCCTTGCCTGGTTCAATGCCCATACAATTTTCTTACCAATGTAACAAGTCCACAGTGGACGCTATATCCTGAGCCCTGGAACATCTGGATAATAAGGACTCCTGTGTAAAACTCTGATCATCGAATATAGCTCCACCTTCAACACCATTACCCCCTCCAGACTAATGTCAGAACTCTGAAGTCTAAGTCCTGGTTCTAGCCTCTGCAAATGTACCCTCAGCTTTCTGACCCAGAGACAGAAATCTGTGAAGATATGAAAAGGCAACTCCTCGACAATAACAGCCAACACTGGAGACCATCAACGATGCATTCTCAGACACCTACTGTACACCCTGTACATCAACATCAATATACCAAATTCGGAATTAATGCCACCTACAAGTTCACTGCTGTAGGGCAGATATCAAACAACAATGTGTCAGCATACGGAAGGGAGCTGGAGCATTTGATGATGTTGTCCAATGATAACAACCTCTCTTTCAATCTTGGCAAAGCTAAAGAACCAATCATTGGCTTCAGAATGAAAGGAGTAAATAATTCCCCTCCCCCTTCAACATCAATGTAACCGAAGTTGAGAAAGTTGAGAGCGTTAAGTTCCTCGGAGAGACAATTACTGTCAATCTGTCCCAGACTTCCCACGTAGAAGCTCAAGAAGGCAGAAAAAAGAATCTTCTTCCTCAGGAGGCCCAGGAAATTTGATATGCCCAAAAGTGCCCTCAGTAAGTTTTGCAGATGCACCATAGAGAGCTACTGCCTGCGTGCATAACAGCCTGGTACAGTATCTGCTCTGTCCAGGATCATAAGAAGTACAGAAGGTTGTGGGCACAGCCCAGACAACCACGGAAGCCAAATGTCCATCCGTGATATACAGTTACAATCTTCTTGCTGCTGAAAGGCCGCCAACGTCATGAAAGACCCATCCCACCAAGGTGATGCTCTCCTGTAAACTCTTCCTTCAGGCAGAAGGTAGAGAAGTTGAAAGCACACACCAAGAGGTTCAATAACAATTTCTTCCCTGTTGTTATTAAACTGGTGAATGGAGTCTGCAACTGCCATTAATGGTGATCTTGTTAATGTTTATCTTGCCTCACGTACGTGTGTGCAAAGTAACATGTATGCATTACACTGACCAAGGTTTTTCTTTTCACCTCTCACTCTATGATCTGCCTGTACTACTCGCAAACAAATCTTTTCATTGTACTTAGGTACATGACAATAAAACAAATCACATCATTCAATGAAACTAGCCCTCCCACAGATCCAACCCAAGCTCTGGGTATGATATGTGGATGACACCGACTCATCAACACCAAACTCAAAGGGATCAAATTTACAAGAGGAGGAAAACTAGAACAAACTACCATTCCTGGGATGATGGTGAAAAAAAACAGTAATTTCACTACAAAAGTATGCAGGAAATCCACACACGCCTTAAACTATCACAGCAACCACCACTACTCACAAAGAGAAGCTGTGTTAGGGTCCTGTTAAAAATGGCCACTGCACACTGCAGCACACCCAATCTGCAGAAGGAAGAAGAAGAACACTTCGACAAGGTCTTTACCAGGAATGGATACCCCTGCAACTTCATCCACAGATGTTGCCAACAGACACATTACGAAGACACACACAAACCTGAAACAAAGAAACAACATCCCATATATAAATCTCAGCAGTGACAAACAGACTACTGGGAATCATGGAAGCACACAAACCGGTAGCCAACCTAAAACAGCAAATGGCCAGGGTTAAAGACCCAACTGATAACCATGGACAGAACGAATGTGGTTTACAATATACCATGTGGAGACTACACAAAGCACTTTGTGGGGTAAACAGGCATACAACTAGCAACACGCATTCACAAACACGAACTGGTAACTAAACAATACAACAAGATGTTCTTGGTTTCAATACACTCAGACAAGGAAAACGAGATTTACAACTGGGATAACACAATTATCACAGGCAAGCCAAACAGAGGACAGCCAGGGGATTCTTGGAGGTATAACCAGGGGATTCTTGGAGGTATAGCATTCCTCTGCATACTCTGTCAACAAACACATTGAATTAGACCCGATGTACCAACCATTACAATGCACAACCGGAACCAGCACCTACCAGAAGCAGCAAAAAACTGGACAATATAAATTTGTATTTCTACAGACAGCAGCGCTTCACAGAAGGATCCACAGCTCTTATGGAAAATAAAATGTGAAGCCTGACAGAAGAGTAAGTGTCTGTAAAAGACTACCTCAATCCAATAACTACACATTAAGCAAGATGTAACAGTAAGGGGAAACAGGACTAGGGTTAAAAGCCATTAAACTAGCTCAGCACAGTCAACTGTAGTAAATAAGCAGAGAACAATGATTGTATGACTAGATTAGCCAAATAGGTTAATTAGGTTAGGCACCCATACCAGCATGTTCAGGGTGAATGCAACATGTGACAGATATGTAAATACTGGCATGAGATAATGAGGCCAATATAGGGTTGAAACCATTGTTGTGGACATAGCAGTAAACATTTAATTACAATGGAATAAATTAGAGATAAATCTGAAGCAGAGGAACCAGACTGGCAAAGATAGAAATGAATAGTCATTATTTTATGAATTAGGTAGAAGTAGAAAAAGGCCATGGTGGCAGAAGTAGGAAGATTACACAAACGAACACCATTGGGTTGCTATAAGATAATTCTGTCTAACACGGTTGAGCATGCTGATAAGCCTAACAAGAACATGATAGCGAAAAGGGTATAAGGAATGTAAGCTTGGGAGACTTGGGGGCATTCTAGGAAACTCTTCAGGATTGTCACAGCTTTTATTTGCAAATAAAAGATCATCTTCTTGAGGTGCGCTCTGGGCCTCCAGGAGTTTTCCTACCATAAGACCAGGCCTTTCGGCCCTCAATGTTGCGCTGACCTGTGAACTAATCTAAGCCTATCCTCCTGCACTATCCCCTCCATCATCTTGACGTTGTCCAACAGGTATTAAGTACTTACTCCCTGCATGTATGAGGAAAAGGGCCACAGGGAGGATGAGCCAACTGACCACTGCACTGTGGCATGGGAGGCCATTCAAAAGCAAAAAGATAATTGGTAGTTTTTTGGGATTCTATAATTAGGGGGATAGATAGTAAGCTTTGTAAGCAGGATCAATAGTCCTGCATGGTGTGTTGCCTGCCCAGTGCCAGGGTAAGGGATATCTCTGACGCTTTTAAGGATATTGGAGCGGGTGGGGTGGGGGTGGGGATGCTGCGGGGCGTAGGATCCGGTTGTTGCGGTCCATGCCGTAACAAACAGCACAGGCAGGATGGGGAAAGAGGATCTGTTCAGAGATTATCAGGAACAAGGAACCAAATTAAAGAACAAATCCTCCAGGGTTACAATCTTTGGATTCCTGCCCAAACCACCTACTAATTGGCACAGGGACATGTGAACGAGGGAAACAATCTTGTGGCCAAAAGAGTGGTGCAGGTGAGAGGGTTTCCTTTTCATGGGTCAGTGGCATCAGTATTGGAACAGGAAGGATCTGCACCATTGGGACGGTCTCCACATAAATCAAGCTGGGACCATTGTTCTAACAAAAAGGGTAAATAGGCTGGTCGACAGGTCTTGAAACTGTAAAGTTTGAGGGGAAAGGGAATGGCAAAGCTTGCCCAGTGGGAAACAAAGCAGCAGGCTAACATCTGTAGTAGAGGATTCAACTACGTAGAAAAATATGAAAGAAATGACAGGGAAGGAAAACTCAGGAGAGGTTATTGAAGTCTCCAACACAGTCACAAATAGAACAGTATTTGTAAAGGGCAAGCAATTGAACACTAGAAAAAAAACTAATGAAAACGAGAAGAGGGAGGGTCAATACAGGACTGAGCATGTTATATCTGAATGCATGCATTGTAAGGAATAAGGTAAATGAGCTTGTGGCACAGATCGAAACTAGCAGGTATGAGGAGGTAGGCATCATGGAGATATGGCTGCAAGCAGGTCAGGATTGGGAACGGAATATCCAAGGATGTACATCTATTTGAAAAGATAGGCAGGTGGGCTTTGGGGGTGGGGTTGCCTTATTAGTGAGAAATGAAATTCAATCAACGGGAAGAAATGAAGTAGGCTCAGAAAGTCTAGAATCTGTGGAGGTTGAATTGAAAAAGTGCAAAGGCAAATAAAAATGCAGTTGGAATTGTGTACTGGCCTCCAAATAGAGGTCAGGAACTGGAGCGCAAGATGCACCAGAAGATAGAAAAGGTGTGTAAAAATAGCAAAGTCACAGCGCTCATTGGGATCTGAATATGCAGGTGGACTGGGAAAATCATGTTGGTAACGGATTGCAAGTAAAGGAGTTTTTGGAATGCCTATGAGATGGCTTTTTGGAGCAGCTCATGGTGGGGTCCAGAAGGGAACAGGCAATACCGGATTTAGTGCTGTACAATGAGGTAGATTTGGTAAAGGATCTTCAGGTAAAGGAGCTCTTAGGAGGCAGTGGTCATAAGATGATAGAATTTACTCTGAAATTTGAGAGGGAGAAGATACAGCTGAATAAAGGGGGCTAAAGGTATGAGGGACGAGATGGGCAGAATTGATGGAAAAGGAGTCTAGCACGAAAGACAGTGGAACAGCAATGGCAGGAGTTTCTAGGAGTAATTCAAGAGACACAACAAAAATTCATCCCAAGGAAAAAGAAGCATGGCACAGGGAGGATGAGGCAAACATGGCTGAATAAGGAAGTCAGGGACAGCATAAAAGCAAAAGAGAAAGCATATAAAGGGGGGTGAAGGGCAGCTGGAAGGGCTGGGGCGCTTAGAAACACCCACAAAGGGCATCTAAAAAGAAATAAGGAAGGAGAAGATTAAATATGAGGGTAAGCTAGCCAGTCATATAAATGAAGGCTGTATAAGTTTCTTTAGATACATAAAAGGCAAAAGAGAGGCAAAAGTGGATATTGGGCCACTGGAAAATGACAGTGGACAGATAATAGTGGGGAAAAAGGAGAAAGCAAAAAGTAGTGGGGCTGAGGACTAAATTGTTTCATGTCAGTCTTCATGGTGGAAGGCATGAGTAATCATCAAAAATTTCAAGACAGTCAGGGGGCAGAGCTGAGTATGGTGGCCACCACCAAGAAAATGGTGCCAGTAAAACTGATTGGCCTGAAGTTGGATAAGTTACCTGGACCAGAATGGGCTACACCCCAGAGTTCTAAAGGAGATAGCTAAACAGATAGTGGAAACGTTAGTGGTGATGTTTCAGGAATCGCTCAAGTCAGGGAGAGTCCCAGAAGACTGGAAAAATGTTAACATGACACCCCTATTTAAAAAGTGAGTAAGGCAACAGATGGCAAATTGCAGGCTAATTATCCTAACCCCAGTCATGACTAAGATTTTGGAGTCCATTGTAAAGAATGAGATTTCTAAATAATTGGAAGTGTATGGTAAAGTATGACAAAATCAGCATGGATTCATCAGGGGAGGTCATGTCTGAAAAATCTGCTACAATTCTTTGAGGAAGTAATGGGCAGGGTAGACCGAGGAGACCTGTGGTAGTGAATCTTACCAAGGATGTAATCTACCTGGACTTCAAGAAGGCCTTTGACAAGGCGCTGCACATGAGGCTGCTGAGGAAGAAAAGGGCCCATGGTGTTAGAGGCAAGGTGCCAGCATGGATAGAAGATTGACTGTTTGGGAGAAAGCAGAAAGTGGGGATAAAAGGGGTCTTTCTTGGGATGGCAGCCAGTGACAAGCGACGTTCCAGAAGGGTCAGTGTTGAGACTTTATAGATTGCTGATCTAGAAGAAGGAACTGTGAGCATTCTAGCGAAGTTTGCAGATGTACAAAGATAGATGGATGGACAGGTAGCATTGAGGAGGTGGGGAGGCGACAGAAGGATTTGGACAAGTTAGGAGAGTTGACAAAGAAGTAGCAGATGGAGTACAATGTGGGAAAGTGTGAGGTCATTTACTTTGGTAAGAAAAATAAAAGCATGGACTGTTTTTGAAATGGAGAGAAAATTCAGAAGTCTGAAGTGCAAAGAGACTTGGGAGTTCTAGTCCAGGATTCTCTCAAGATAAACTTGCAGGTTGATTCAGTAGTCAGGAATGCAAATGCAATGTCGACATTTATTTTGGGATGATTTGAATGTAAAAGCAGGAATTTACGTATAAGGCTTTCTATGGCTTTGGCCAGGCCACACTTGGTGTATTGTGTGTAGTTCTGTTCCCTGCATCTCAGGAAAGACGAATTCACTCTGGAGTGGGTTTAGAGGAAGTTAAAGAGAATGGCCTCAAAAATGGAAAGCATAACATATGAGGAACATTTGAGGACCCTGGGGCTATACTCATTGGAGTTTAGAGGGATGAGAGGAGATCTAATTGAAACTTACAGAATACTGAATGGCCTGTGCAAAGTGAATGTTGGGAAAATGCTTCCATTAATAGGAGAGACTCGGACCCTAGGTTACACCATTAAAGGGAAAACCTTTTAGAACGGAGATAAGGCGAAACCTCTTCAACCAGACAGTGGTGAAACAATGGAATTCACTACAATAGAAGGGGGCCACGTCATTAGTATATTTACGACTGAGATAAATAGGTTCTTGATTTTCATGGGGATCAATAGTTATGGGGAGAAAGCAGGAGAGTGGGGCTGAGGAACTCACCAGCCATGATTGAATGGCGGAGCAGATTCAACGGGCCGAATGGCCTGAGTTCTTTTCCTTACGGGCCCTTAGGTCTTATGCCCCCTCACGCCATTACACAACCTTCAGATTTTATTTTTATTCTGCACAAAGCATCAGTCTGTGAATCTCAAAGAATGCACATTTGTTTCCTTCTTCAAACAATGCCTTTGGAGACACAACAGCTTTGTCCGATCGATGTTGTCCCTGAGATATGAGCAGAAAGAGAGATGAACAAAACCACTGTTGGTCTCACTCCCTCCAATTCTGAACTCCTTCCCTGCTGAGGACCTGACAGAGTCGGTTATGAAACATAACAAATTGCAGAAGGTGTAATAAGACTCATCATGTCTCTTGACAAAATGGTTCACTTGGAGTTGTTTGAAAACAGTTGAAACAGGAATAGTCGATTTAAAGTGTATAATGTCAGGAAAAGCAAATAATTTCCATATTTGCAAAGGGAACACAAACATTTCTGAACATGAGCATATTCACTCTGGTGACACTCAGTACTTTTGCAATCCTCTCTAAACTTGCATGCTCTGTATGTGTATTGATGCTGCTTGAGCAAATCCACCTTGCTCTGACTGAAACCCTGATGGCTTTCACTCTCCATTATCCCTATGCAGTGTGGGGAGGCCAGCAGTTGGTGGCATTGTATCTCTTTCAACACAAGGGAGCAATCAGTAATGGGTCAGGGGGGCTTTCTCTCTTCCTGTCCCTGTCCCTGCACTCGCGCACTCTCTCTCCTCTCTCTTTCTCTCTCTCTCTCCCAGCCTCTCTAGGTCATTTTCTCATTATCTTTCCCACCCTCTCCAACTCTCTCCAACCCTCTACCTCCTCACACAATCTCTCTCCTCATCCACCTCTTTTACTCGACCCCATCTCCCCATTTCTCTCTCTCTCCCTCTCTCTCTCTCTGACTGTCTCCCTATCTCTCTCTCCCTCGACTCTGGCCCACCATTCAGAAAGGCGATGTTTGATGTGGATGTTTTTGAATGCCAGCTTCCTGCCGGAAGGAAGGTCATCAATCTAAAACGAGAAGCAGGTTGGTGGTATGAACAAAGACAACCAACACAAGAAGATATAAAGTGTCAGTAAGCAGCTTATCATTGAGAATGTGGCACTTGAGAGCGCTGTCCACTTCCCTTCCATCACTTCAGTGAACATTGAAAGCCAGCTGATTGGATGCAAATTAACTTGACTGAGGTTTTTTTCTGATTTTTGTGCTCAGGGCATTGCTGGGAAATTGCCCACGTTTCTAGGTAGATGCCAGTGGTGTAGAAGTACTGGCACCGATTGGCTCGTTTGCTGGCCAGTTCTGGAACACAACCTTCAGTGTGATTGCTGGAAGGTTGTCAGGACCTACAGATTTTGCAATATCCAGTACTTTCAGACATTTCCTGATATAAAATGGAGTGAATCAAATTATTTCAAGATTGACATCCGTGTCCCTGAGGATGTCAGGAAGAGGCCACAATAAAAAAATGCAAATGGTATGCCTGTATGACCTGCCTGTACTGCATGCAAAACCAAACTTTTCACTGTATCTGTGTATGTGTGACATAATAGATCAAACTGAATTGAAACAATAGGTCAACAGCTTGCAGCTTGACTTGGAGAATTGAAGTATATATTTCTGCCTTGTTGGTGGAATGATGTACTGTGTTCCCTCAACTTTGACTCTGGGAATATTTATGGAGCTGCTTCATCCTGTTATGGCTCTAATTGCCCACCTCCATTCACAGCTCCCCTCGGCTGGACTGCACGGCTCTGACTTCATCTGCTGTTTGGGTGTCTCTCAGTTGTGCCAATCACAAGCTGTTTTCACTGTTGGTTCTTCAGTTACTCCTATGTTTAATATCACCAGATCGACACACTCAGTCGTTGCCCATGGCAATGGCATGTGGACACACACCTAGATTTTTTTTCCAGCAGTGGCCTGTGATCCCATCCCACACTGTTCCACAGGCACCGATCCTCAGCCGCCCCCACCACACTGTCCCCCTGACAAAGGCCAGGGATCCTACACCCACTTTGTCCCCCAATCACCCAGCTGCTGCACCACCACTGCACTTCACAATGGGCTTTGTCCTCACCCACGCTATGGGCCCAAGCATCTTCCTGTCACCCCAAAGCAAACTGTTCCCGTGGGAATGGAAGATGAGAAATTATGATACGACGAGCGACATGGAGGGTGTGAGAAAACTGAGAGATTTGGAGATTGGGAGTTAGACAGAGTGTAAAAGGCAGAGAGAGTTATGGAAAATGCAGGAGAGAGGGACAGTAAAAGAAAGTTGAAAAAAAACATGAAGTGAGAGAAAGGGACATCATGGTGAGATTTACAGGGAGATATGGAGGGAAATAGAACAAGGAGGACAGATAACATCTGTCAAGGTCATTTCGGAGTGCGTCACACAAAGGTGAATATAAGAACTAAGTGACTGAAAGTCAACTCCTGCACGCAGTTCCAGTCTTCTCCGCTTCCCTGTCCCTCTCCAGGTCAGCTTCATCAACAGAAATAACAAACACCAGTATAGTTCACCCAATTGCTTAACACTTTTTAATGAACATTTCTATAAATTACAAATTGAAATTATAGACAAATTCAGTGGAATGGTGCTTTTCTCACTGGTCCCTTTGTTGAGAGAAACATTGACATGTTTCCCTGTAACCCCCTGTGGGATACGGTTGGATAAACCAGCACTACCCTCAGCCTGTTACCATAGCGACAGGCTGCTTCATTGCTGAAACATTGAACTGAAATGAGAAAATTCTGGATGGATTGATTCATGAGTGAACTTGATTGATTGATGAATTTGGGTAAAGGGATATTTCAGCACATTCTTCAGCTGTTGCCTGAACTGAGTCTGGGTCACGGCAATAATCACGGTGTTTGTGGGGCAACTGAGGAGCTGCAGCATGAATCCCAATTCCAGCACAAAGTCATCTAGATACACAGATTGATACCCAATCCACTGCGTCTGTTACCATATATAATAGACCATTAACATTGACCATAACAGGATGAAATTGGCCGATATCACAAACAGTAAAATGATGGATTTTAATCCGATTTCTCATTTCTGTGTCACACTGACCGTCCTCGTTGGCGTTGGTGTGAGCCCAGAGTCTCTTGCGGGATCTGCTGGTCACGAAAATGTGTCTGACGGTGCAAACATTGATCAGCAGAATCAGAAGAAATGGGAGAGCCGGGGTTACAATGTGATGGAGGAACTCGATTGTGAGCCAGACACGAGATAAATAAACATCAGCTCTTCCACAGCAAAACCCGGGTTGATTCCCCATCCAATAGTGACCCATGAACATGAAATACCAGAAAATGTTCTTTAAACAGCTAAGCACAGTCACCGTTCCCAGAACCACAGCCGCTGTTTTCTCACTGCAATATTTACTTTTCAGCTTCTGGCAACAAATGGCCACAAATCGATCAAAGGTGAAAGTGACGGTGAACCAGACAGAACAGACAGTGGCTGCATAAAACAGGACGGCGTGGATATTACACACGGGAATGGAGAACAGGAAATGAAGTCATTCATGATAAACGATGGGAATGTGTCTCAATATCAGGTCAAGGATAATGATCAGTAGATCCGCCACTGCCATGGCCCCCAGGTAACGTCTGACACATGGAGACAATCCACAATCTTTATAAAGCAGGACATAGATCATCACTATGTTAACTGTGAGGAAGGAAAACAAATAAATTATACATCGGTCTGGAGGCAAAGTTACCAGTTTGATTAAGGACCCAGTGACATTTTCAGCTGAATCACTGTATTTGAAGATATATTGAAATATTTGGAGGTGAAGTAACAAAAGTTTTGGTTTCAGTTACTTATAAAATGTGACGTAAAATGAGATCTCTTCCCTCGAGATCTTTTCTTTAGTTCAATTAACTGATGTCCAGCTGTTCACAATAAATGTCGTTTACAGAACGTTCCGGTGAATGTCGGTTACAGAATGTGATGGAGTCATAAAGATTCACATCACAAAGGCCCTTCTGTCCATCAGTTTTGCTGAGACCCACTCAGCCTCGCGGTGAAAATCTCTCCCCAAACTCAACTGGAACTTTCCATACAAAAATTGTGAGATTAAGACAATGCCTTGATCATTTGTTGAAAGATCCTCTTTTACAATCATACAGATGCAATTCCTTATTTGGAGAAATACCCCAGCTCCTTTTCAGTTTTGTATAACACCTACAAACATTTTTTTTATGTATGTTCTGTTTCCAACATTGGCCAACCTGTAGCAATGTCTCTCTAATGCCATTAAACCATATTGATTTACCTCAATGTGTGCATTGAATTCCTCAATCTTTCCTGAGAATACAGAGCACATTTCAAGAGGGTGAATATTCATTCAATTTATTAAACCATTATTCCTTGCTCCATTGAATTTTTATTCTTCATTTCGACCGGTGAGGAAACAGTCTGACACCATCATACTCACAGACTGAGGTGTAATGGACAGAACATAGAACAGTACAGCATAGTACCGGCCCTTTGGCCCACAATGTTGTGCCAAAATTTTACCCTAATCTGAGGTCCACCTAACCTTTCCCCCTACTTTATACTATAATCCATAAGCCTATTTAAAAGCCACTTAAATGCCCCTAATGAGGCAGACTCCACCACCTGCTCCAGTGATGCATTTCACGTCCCAACACTCTCTGAGCAAACAACCTACCTCTGACGTCTCCCCTATGTCTACTTCCACTCACTTTAAAACTATGTCCCCTTGTAATAGCTACCCCCACCCTAGGGAAAAAGTCTCTGGCTGCCTACTCTAACTATACCTATAAATGTTTTGTATGCCTTTATCAAGTCACCTCTCATCCTTCATAGTTCTAAAGAGAAAAACCCAAACTTTCTCAAACTTTCCTCGTAAGAACTTCCCTCCCTTCCAGGCAACATCCTGGTAAATCTCCTCTACACCTTTTCTAGTTCTTCCACATCCTTCTTGTAATTTGGCAACCAGAACTGGACACAATACTCCAGATGTGTCAGAACCAGGCTTTTGTAGAGCTGGAGCATAATTTCAGAGCTCTTGAACTCAATCCCTTCATTGATGAAATCTAACGCACCATGTTCCTTCTTAACAACTTTATCCACCTGGGTGGCACCTTTCAGGGAACTGTGAACTTGAACCTCAATATCCTTCTGCTCCTCTACACGGCCAGGAATCATTCCTTTCACCCTGTTTTCTGCTTTCAAGTTTGTCCTTCCAAAATGAATCACCTGCCACTTTTCAGGGTTGAACTCCATCTGGCACTTCTCAGCCCAGCTTTGAATCCTATCAAAGCCCCTTTTTAACCTAGAACAGTACACCACACTGTCCATAATGCGAACCACCTTCATATAATCCATAAACTTGCTAAACCACCCTTCCACCCCTTCTTACAAATCATTTACAAAGGTCACAAACTGAAGACGACCCAGAACAGATCCCTGTAGTAACACTCATAACTGCACACCATGTTGAATATTTTCCATCCACTACCACACTTTGTCTTGTAAGGATCAGCCAATTCTGGATCCAATCTGCCATATTTCCCCCGTCCCATGCCTCCTTACCCTCTGCATGAGCCTACCATGGGGAATCTTATCAAATGCCTTACTTAAATCCAAGCATACCACATCCACTGCTGTACTTTCATCCACGTGTTTGGTCACCTCTTCAATGAGTTCAATAAGTTTTGTGAGGCATGATCTACTCCTCACAAATCCATGATGACTATCACAAATCAAACTGTGCCTTTCCAAGTGATCATAAATCCTATCTCTCAGAGTGCTTTCCAATAATTTGCTCAAAACTGAAATAAGATTAACTGGCTTGTAATTTCCGGGGTTATCTCTATTCCCTTTATTGAACAAGGGAATCATGTTTGCCTCTTTCTAATCTTCTGGCACTATAACTCTGGACATTGATGACAAAAATATCATCACCGAAGGCCCCACGATCTCTTCCCTCATTAACCATAAAATCTTTGGATAAATCTTATCAGGCCCAGGGGACTTATCTATCTTCACATTTCTCAAAATTCCTTGCACGTTTTCATAACTAACGCAGGCCACCTCTTGCCTACCAGCCTGTTTCACACGGTCCTCCTTTACAACTAGGTCCCTCTCAGTTGTGAATACTGAAGAAAAGTATTCACTGAGGACCTCTCCTATCTTCTGAGCCTCTGTGCACAAATTCCCTTTACAATCCTTGATCGGCCCTACCCTTTCTCTGGTCATTCTCTTCATCCTCAAGCACGAGTCAAAAGTTGTGGGGTTTTCCTTGATTCTATCTGCCAAGGTTTTCTCATGCCCCCAATAGCTCTCCTAAGCCCTTTCTTCAGCTCCTTCCTGGATAACTTGTGTCCTTCTGGAGCCTTTTCCGTTCCTTGTTTCCTAAACCTTATTTCAGCATCCTTCATCCTCTTAACCAGTCATTCGACCTTTCTTGAGAACCAAGGCTCCCACACTTGACCGGATCTTCCCTGCTTGCTAGGGACAAATAAACTGAGCACACGCAGTGTGCATTTCTTGAACAATCTCCACATTTCTATATTGCTCTTCCCTGACAGCATCTGTTCCCAATTTATATTACCTAGTTGTTGCCTGACAGAATTGCAATTATCTTTCCCCCAATTATAAATGTTACCCTGTTCTGTGTATCTATCCTTTTTCATGACTATTGTAAGAATAACAGAGTTATGATCGTCACCACCAAAATGCTCTCTAGCAACATTCCCACGTTAGAAATCGTGATTTTTTTTTCTGTAAGAATTAAAGCCTGTGTATTACATAAATGAAAAGAGAGTGCAGGGCTTAGTGATACAATGTGTACTGAAGAGTTCACTCTAACCTGGTCAAACATTGGAAGTGTTACTCCCGCTTCTTGGTGGTGCAGTGGCTCCGTGGTTAGCAATGCTGCCTCACAGCCAAAGGGCCACAAGTTCGATTCCACCCTTGGAGAGTGTCAGTGTAGAGTTTGTACATTTTCTCTTTTTTGTGCGTGGGTTTCCTCTGGGTTTCTTCCATAGTCCGAAGATGTGCAGCTGAGTTAGTTTGTTCAAGGTAAATTGCCAAAAGTGTCCAAGGATGCGAAGGCTAGGTGGATGAGCCACGGGAAAATGCAGGGTTATAGTGATAGGGTAGAGGTATATGTGGGTTGCGCTTCAGAGAGGCAGTGTGGACTCGATGGGCCAAATGGCCTGCTTTCACATTGTAGGGATGTCATGATTGTACACTTACCTGATGTTCCCAGATGCCCCATTGCTGTCAGTACACAAGGGAGATGTTGATGTTGTTCGTTTTAATTGGTGAGTAGAAAAGTGATTTGAACGATGTATCAAGGAAGTGGCCTTTATCCAAGATGCCATCCTACGCGGAGACCTGAAGTTACTGGGAATGGTTGCCTGCTTCTGAATGAAGAGACTGTGGCTGTTTCAACAGTGGGTATTCACTGACATGATGCGCTATAAACAGTCACACTGTAAGATTAGTGACGTGAAGGTTTGGAGGACGAATCACAAAAAATCAAATAAAAAACAAAGGCATTGCCAGATCTGCTGAAGTCCTTAATTATATCGCATTCTCCAATCCACATCATGGAACCAGCCCAGATACCATCAACCAAGATGAGGTGCCTATTCAGCACAGTGCACTGTGCAGGCTAAGCTAGTGTAATGCCCGAAACAGCCCAGCAATCTGTCCAGAATGGGACACTGCACAGCCCTCACCTGTCACATAGATATCAGTCCAGCACGGGGACCTGTGCAAACCACACAAGTGCCTTGCTCTGTAAACCTGGTCTAGGTGCTTGTCCACATGCAAACCACACAAGTGCATGAGAATATGTTCAGCTTTTCGAATTGTGCAGACCACAATTACATTCATCCATAAACCTGGAGTAGATATCTGTCCAGCACATGAGGCTGTGAAGTGAACACCACTGAAATGATCTGTAAGCCTGGAGCAGTTGTCCTCCCAGCATGTAGATCTGTACAGACCACCGCAGTGCTATGCTTGGCAACGCTGTGTTAAATCACAGCCAAGCATGGGGAAACTTGCGTATCTCCAATGTGCCATAACAAGGGGTGCCATGGGTATGGAAATCAGTGCCAGAGAGAGATAGTTGGGAATCATTTTAAGTACCAACAAATGGGAGGAGTTTGGGATATATAGACAGAGAGGGAATAACTAAGAGATAGTATCAAAGAAGGTGTTCACAGGATCCCGAATGCTGAAATGCATACATTTCAACAGGATCTTGTAATGTAGGCCAGTATTTCAAGAATGGTGCGTGAGTAGGATATTGCTGTGTGTTCAGAGGAAGGAGAGTGTTTTGCTGAGAATTTCTTCTGTAACTGTGTAACTGGGGGTTCAGTCAGCAGATTCTTTAAATCAATGAAATGAATCCAACAATAATTTGTCTCAATGTCCGTCTCCTTGAATGGGAGAGAAGGATTTTCACGGTGAGGCTGAGCTAGTATTCTGGTGCTGTCTTATTGAACTCATTTCATTCACGAACTACTGCACTCCGTAGCATTCCTCTCATTCAATACCAGTCTGATTCTCCCACCCATCATGGCTGGTAATAGCTCACATCACCTGGATGGCCCAGGTAATCCAAGATCCCTGATGCAGGTGCCATCTTTAAAAGTCCAATGGGCATACAGTTTTACCTTTCTCAGTTTGGTGTTTCTCTGAGCAGAATGCCGCAAACCTGACAGATAAGGGACAATTGCACCACGATTTGACGATAGGGGCACGGTGGTCCTGGTGAATGGTCTAGCATAGAAAAGGACGATTCTCTCCCCAGTGGTGGCCATATCACAAGATCCACTAAGCATGCCCTGAGGTCACCAGCCAGCTCAGTGCCGGAACTGTTGTCTGAAGAAATGTCCAGCAATACAGGACAAACATCGATAACCTTTCCGACTCTGTCCAGATAAGTGTCACTGCATTCCCTCTGCTCCCTCATACTCCCTGTATATTTGTTTCGGTACCTACCCCCGAACAAGGCTCATGCTCCACCACTCTCACTATTGACAGCAGTACCTTCTGTATTTTTCTCTCAATCTGCGTCTCTGACTCTCGCCTCCACTATCCCCCTACACTGAAAACATTGCATGGATTCAACACTGTCGACTGGCTCACTCGAGTCACTTCACCATTTCCTCACACCAATACCATCTCTAACAGCAGTGCCGCCCACTTTCACCCTCACTATCTCCCTTCCTTTCTCTCATTCCAGCAGTAACAGCCTGGAATATGACAAAAGGGCCAGGCTGTGTGGTGGAGTGCCCAACATCTGCTGCCTCACTTCCCGACCCCCACCCAGAACACCCCGCCTTGTTGAGAGAGCTCTGGTGTGAGCCAGATAGAACTGGGACAATGGGTGTGGAGATTCTGAAATATCCATGTCCTACCAACCGAGTAAGGAGCAATGATCAGTGAAGGACAATTCTCAGTTTGAACCCACTCAGTTCCATTTCCACCTGGCACAGCTTAGAAACCGTGCCCCTGATGCCATCTCCCTTTTATATCGAGCCGGTACAAATGGAAACCCCACGGTCTCGGTGGGCTGGAGGGTGGGCTCACGACACATCGTCTCCACCAACCCCAGGGAAGGGAGCACGGAGTCTCCCTCCTACACCTCCTCCTTCAGGCAACTCAGATACTGAAACTAACCTGTAATATTTTTACTAGTCTCCCTACTTGTCCTTATATCTTCAATAATCAAGCATTGAAAATCTCACAGAGTCACAGTCCCCATGGAACAACTGAAATACTGTCACACTCACTGGAGTGAGCAAGTGAAATACTGAGATAGTCCTAACCAGTGAAGCAAATAATGAAATGCTGTCAACGGAACAATAAAAACTCCTGACACACAGCAGACAGAGCGAATGAAATATTGACAAACCACAAAGCAAGATAAATCCTGATCAGCTCCCCTTTTCTTGTGTTTGTATTGTGTGTGTGTGTGTGTGTGTGTGTGTGTGTGTATGTGCATCTGTGTGTCTCTGTGTGGGGCAGGTCTCACAGTTTCTGTGATGTTTGATGTGATGCAATGCCTACCTCTGCTGGCCTCCATATGCCATTGCACAGGCAGTGACAAAGGATGAAAATGATCAGGGAATTGTTGGGAGAGGGAGAGGGGGAGGACAGCATCTCACAAGAGCATCCAAACTGATTCACTTACATATCTAAATTTATTTTAAACGTTATAACTCTATCAACTTTCATTACTTTCCCTGCAAATCCATTCCATACACGATTCCACACACAAGCCACTCGCTGTGTAAAATAATTGCCCCTCAAGTTTTTTTTTTAAATGTTCATGAAACCTTTGAAGAGCAGGTGTGCATGCTGGAATGGATAGAGATAGAGGAAGCTGATGTGCTGAAAATTTTGTCAAACATTAAGATTGACAAGTCGCCAGGCCCGGACCAGATTTGTCCTCGGCTTCTTTGGGAAGTGAGAAATGCAATTGCTTTGCCACTTGCGAAGATCTTTGCATCCTTGCTCTCCACTGGAGTCGTACCTGAGGACTGGAGAGCGGCAAATGTAATTCCTCTCTTCAAGAAAGGAAATAGGGAAATCCACGGCAATTACAGACCAGTAAGTCTCACGTCTGTCGTCTGCAAGGTGTTAGAAAGGATTCTGAGGGATAGGATTTATGACCATCTGGAAGAGCATGGCTTGATCAAATGCAGTCAACACGGCTTTGTGAGGGGCAGGTCATGCCTCACAAACCTTATCAAGTTCTTTGAGGATGTGACTAGAAAAGTTGATGAGGGTTGAGCTGTGGATGTGGTGTATATGGACTTCAGTGAGGCATTTGATAAGGTTGTCCATGGTAGGCTCATTCAGAAGGTCAGGAGGAATGGGATACAGGGGAACTTAGCTGTCAGGAGACAGAATTGGCTGGCCAACAGAAGACAGCGAGTGGTAGTAGAAGGAAAATATTCTGCCTGGAAGTCAGTGGTGAGTGGGGTTACACAGGGCTCTGTCCTTGGGCCTCTACTGTTTGTAATTTTTAGTAATGACTTGGATGAGGGGATTGAAGGATGGGTCAGCAAGTTTGCAGACAACACAAAGATCGGAGGTGTCGTTGACTGTATAGAGGGCTGTTGTAGGCTGCAGCAGGACATTGACAGGATGCAGAGATGGGCTGAGAGGTGGCAGATGGAATTCAACTTGGATAAATGCGAGGTGATGCATTTTGGAAGGTCGAATTTGAAAGCTGAGCACAGGATTAAGGATAGGATTCTTGGCAGTGTGGAGGAACAGAGAGATCTTCGTGTGCAGATACATAGATCCCTTAAAATGGCCACCCAAGTGGACAGGGTTATTAAGAAAGCATATGGTGTTTTGGCTTTCATTAACAGGGGGATTGAGTTGAAGAGTCATGAGATCTTGTTGCAGCTCTATAAAACTTTGGTTAGACTGCACTTCGAATACTGCATCCAGTTCTGGTCGCCCTATTATAGGAAAGATGTGGATGCTTTGGAGAAGGTTCAGAGGAGGTTTACCAGGATGCTGCCTGGACTGGAGGGCTTATCTTATGAAGAGAGGTTGACTGAGCTAGGTCCCTTTTCATTGGAGAAAAGGAGGAGGAGAGGGGACCTAATTGAGGTATACAAGATAATGAGAGTCATTGATAGAGTTGATAGCCAGAGACTATTTCCCAGGGCAGAAATGGCTAGCATGAGGGGTCATAGTTTTAAGCTGTATGGAGGAACGTATAGAGGGGATGTCAGAGGCGAGTTCTTTACACGGAGAGTTGTGAGAGCATGGAATGCATTGCCAGCAGCAGTTGTGGAAGCAAGGTCATTGGGGTCATTTAAGAGACTGCTGGACATGCATATGGTCACAGAAATTTGAGGGTGCATACATGAGGTTCAATGGTCGGCACAACATTGTGGGCTGAAGGGCCTGTTCTGTGCTATACTGTTATATGTTCTATGTTCTATGTTCACTCTTCTAACCTTAAAATATCCCCATAAGATTGAAATCCTCCACCTTAGGGAAAAGACCATCGGATATTCAACTTATCGGTACGCCTCACGATTTATAGAGCTGGACGAATTCACCCCTCAACATCCCATATTCCAGTGGGAAAAAATGCCCCTGCCTATCGAGCTTCACCATATAACTCAAACCATCCATTCTCAGCAACAGAGATGGTCGGAACTGTAGATTCTGGAAAATCTGAGAATGCAAGCTGTAGAGCTGGATGAAAACAGTAGGCCAAGCAGCATCAGAGGAGCAGGAAGACTGACATTTTGGGCCTAGATCCTTTTTCAGAAATGAAGGGTCTAGGCCCGAGACGTCAGCCTTCCTGCTCCTCTGATGCTGCTTGGCCTGCTTTGTTCATCCAGTATTCGCAGCAACATCCTGGTAAGCCTCTGCCGAACCCTCTCCAGCTTAATGACACCCTTCCTAAAACAGTGCGGCCAGAACAGGACACAGTACTCCAGAGGATTCCTCACTGACATCCTCTACAATTTGAACATGACGTCCCCACTCCTCAACTCAAAGGTCTGAACAATGAAGGCCATGTACAAATGCCTTCTTAACAACCCTGTCTGTATGTGACACACACATCAAAGAATTATACCTGATGGCCTAGTCTCTGTTCTGCATCACTATCAAAGGCTCCACTTTTAATTGTTTCAGTCCTGCCCTTGTTTCATTTACCGAAGTGCAATAACTTGCATTTGTGCAGATTATTCACCATCTGCCACATGACATTCCAGTGAGTGATGATCCCTCCACCCACACTACCCCTTCAGTTGTGAAAAACCCTCCTCTCTCCAGATGGCCTACAAACTCTGGCCTTAGTTTTCCCAAAGACCCTGAGCTTGGTTTGCCTTGTGGATGCTGGAGGAGAAGGGTGGAAGATTGCAGACCAGCCAGTGGTGAGCGAACGCTACAATATAATGTGCTGCCTTAGAGTATTTAGTGGTTTTATGAAGAGGGCAGCCACACCTCAAAGTTGGTAAATAGTGATCTACAATATGGTCTTTTGGGGCTTTAAATTATGATCTTTCAATGTCACTGGTGTTCGGTAATAATATCTATTCGAGATACTTAACAATTCAGAATGTGTCTGCAGGATTTCTTTCCCCAGCATTGGCACCACAGACAATCATCATTTAAGCTGGAAATCATTGGCAAACATTTAAATTGGTTAGTCGTTTCCATTGATGGCAAACCACAACATCCTATAGTTGAAGCAAATACTTTGCATTTGTTGAGCATTAAAACATGTTCTCTTTGTAAATCAGTGAAGTTAACCAGAATTTAATGAACCTAAACTCAGCTGAAAGCTAGCATGTAAAATGTGACCCAAAATCGGGACATGTGTAGGTCTTGTGCAGTGGATAGCATGCATGCCTCTGAGACAGAACTCTGGATTCAAGTCCAATCTGTGAACTAGTGGTAACGCACCTAGGTCTGGGCCAGAAGTTCTGGATTCAAGTCCTACCTGTTGCAGAGCTGTGTGACAGCACGTCAGAAGAGCTTGATGAGAAAACACACAGGGGAATAATGTTGCAGATATAAGGGCTATTGCAGTGTAGTGGTCGTGTCTCTACCTCAGAGCCAAAAGGCCGAGATTCAAAACCGACAGAGGGATTTCATAATATGTCTGGGCAAGTTGATTGAAATTATTTTAGAATTGTGACTTGACCCAGAAGGAAGAGGTACCATCATTGAGTTTCAGAATTGGCCCAGGATGTCAGAAAGCACAGTCATTTGTGTCGATTGGAGCCAAATTTGCACTTTGTAGATGTTTATAAAATCATGAAGGGCATTGATAGTGTGAATAGTCAATGTCTTTTTTTCCCAAGATAGAAAAGTCTTAAAGTAAACGGCATAGGTTTAAGGTGAGAAGGGAAAGATTAAAAAAATGTATGGAATGAACTGCCAGACGAAGTGGTGGAGGCTGGTTAAAACAACATTTTAAAGGGATCTGGATGGGTACATGAACTGCAAGAGTTTATAGGAATATAGGCTAAATGCTGGCAAATGGACCTAGATTAGTTTCGGGTTTCTGGTCAGGATGAACATGTTAGACCGCAGGGTTTGATTCCATGCTACACTTCTTTATGATTCCTTCATCCAATTGTTCAAGATCTCTTTGTAATAATAGATAACCTTCTTCCCTGCCTACTGTTCCAAAGATCTCGGTGTTGTCCGTAAACTTGTGAATCATGCCTTATATAATTTTTATCTAAATCATTTATTTAAATGACAAACAAAATTAGATCCAACGCTCATCCCTGTGGATCACTGCAGGTCACAGTCTTCCAGTCTGAGAAAGCAACACTCCAAGACCACTCAGTCTCCTGCCATTAAGCAAACTTACACGAAAACGCACAGAAACACGCACATGCACGCAGATAAAAAGAAACACAGACACAGTCTTGTCTTTAAGATAGAGATAAATAAGTTTTGATTAACAACGATTTCAAGGGTTACCGTGAGAAAACAGGAGAATTGTTTTGAGAAACATGTCAGGCATGATCGAGCAACACAGTGACTCATTGGGATAAATGGCTTAATTCTGCTTCAGTTTCTGATGCTCAATGGTCTTAAGGCATCAGAAATATTTTCCCAAGAGAACAGTAGACACTGAGAATGATGAATACTTTACTGAACGGATTTGATCAGAATGTAGGATAGGTTTGAGGGACTGGGTCATCAACTTCTATTCCTATTTATTGTTCTCTTTAAAGAGGAAGTAACTTGCATTGTGGTTACTGCACTTTAAGGAGTCTGTAACTGGAAAGAAAATGCAGATCTTGTTGCTACAGAGGGATTTGTGTGTCTTGGTACAAAAATCACAAAGCTAGTCTGAAGATGCTGCAAGTAATTTCAAAAGTAAATGGAATGGTGCTGTTTCTTGCAAAGGGTGTCAGGTATGATCTTAGGGATGTTTTACTGCATCTGCCCAGGGCACTGCTAAGACCATATCTGATACACGGTGTGTAATTATGATGCCCTAAACTTAAAATAAACATAGAGATAGTAGGGCCTTTGAAACTTTTCAAAGATGTTTGTCTTTACTCGGTACTGGGCTGAGGGCATTATGTTCTGAAGGAATAATAGTTTAAGGCCTGAGAATGTGAAGTCTTATTGGTCTTCTAAGGCCTTGAGGAGAGCGTAGCTTGTGAATTATTGATGGCTATTTCCACTTGTATGGGAAAATAGAAATGAGGAATAAGCTAATGAATAAAACAGATTCTGACTGGACCTGAAACATTAACTCTGATTTCTCTTCATAGATGCTGTAGGCCTGCTGATTTATTTCGCGTGTAATTCCTTTATTTACTTAAGAATAAACACATTCATTTCAATGCAGGTATTGTGAAATCATTTTTTAAAATTAGTCAGTTAACTGTAAACATATCTTTCAATTATTTGTTGCTAAGGAAATGGCTTTGTGTATGACAGCAGCATGATGCACGTACGTGGAACATGGAATGTGATGGAAACATATAGATCAGGTAATGTTCAAGGAGCTCTCACATGGCACAGATTGGGTGTCTGCTAATATTGTTGTGTAATTCAATTCATCAGGAAAAAGATGTAACCTGTCCAAAAAATCAACAGCCTACTGGTATCTGTCTCTTTCCTTGTTCCTCAACAAGCAATGTTGTGAGCTGAAAGCGAGTCAGTTATCTTTACTACTCATGGGCGATTCCTGATGAGGATTTATTGGAATTGCCCACTGCCTGTAGCAAAGGGAATTCAGCCAAATTTAACTGTTCCAGGAAGTAATCCCATTGCCAACAACTTGTCTGAGTAGAATAACTTCAGAAGTGAAAGAACGTTCAGGGCAACCTGTGGTTTGTTTCTTTTTATCATGAGTTCAACTATTATGTGGATGGAATTTTTTCAAGGTATGTGTGTGTGTGTGTGTGTGTGTGTGTGTGTGTGTGTGTGTGTGTGTGTGTGTGTGTGTGTGTATGTGTGTATAACTGTGTCAGTATTCTTAGAAAGGGAAAATGCCAATGTACATATTTGAATATCCAATGTTTGCCATTCAGTAATTTTGTTTTGGCCGTAAACATGTTATTTCAGTAGGCTGAAGAAACCTGCCTATATCATTGGCCACATCACCAACCTGATTACATTTAAAATTTGCTGTGACCAGTGGAGGAATTGGCTAGAAAAGGAAACAGTGACCCAACAAGCCAGGAAACTGTATACCAGCAAACCTGACATGAGTGGTGCTGAGTCGTTAAGTGAATTCTGAGGGATAGGATTTCCATACATTTGTAAAGGGGAATAGCCAACATAGCTTCGTGCAGTGGAAATCATGCCTCATGAACTTCATTGAGTATTTTGAAGAGATGATAAAGAATATTGATAAAGACAGTGTGGGAAATGTCGAATATGAACTATTATGAACTTCAGCAAGGCATTTGATAAGGTTCTGAATGGTTGATAGATCAGGCACATGGGATCCAGGGGAGCTACTAATTGACTTCAAAATTGGCTTGAGCAAAGAGGATTGTTTTCCAGACTGCAAGCTATGAGCAGCGGTGTGCCACAAGGATCAGTGCTGAATTCACAGTTTTTGATTATTTATATAAAGGATTTGGTTGTGATAATCAGAGGCATTGTTCATATCGTTAGAATGTTTGATTACATCAAAGAAGTGCTGTGGTGGCCAGTGATGAAGATTATTTCAGAGCAGCGTGGAACATTGATCAGATGGGCCAACGAGTGGCAGATGGGGTTTGATTTCAATAAATGAGAGGTTCTGTAATTTGTGAGGTAAAGCAGGACAGGACTTTTACATTTAATGGCAAGGCCCTCAGAAGTGGTCTCCAGAGAAGAGACTGTGGTTTGCAGGTGCACAGTTCATTGAATGCAGAGTAGCAGGGAGATAGAATAGTGAAGAACATGTTTGCCATGCTTGCCGTAGTCAGTCAGATCGTGGAGTATTGGAGTTGGGATGGTATGTTGCACCTGTCTAGGACATTGGCGAGGCCACTTTAAGTTTACTGCGTGCATTGGCTCTGCTAAAGGACGAATGTTATTAAGTTTGAGAGCGTTCAGAAAAAAAGATTCACAAGCATGTTCTGGGATGGGAGTGCTTCAGCCAAAAGGAGAGGCTGAATAGGTTGAGCAGTTTTCCCATTGGGGTGTCGGAGGCTGAGGGGTGACATTACAGAGGTATATGAAATGATGAGGGGCATGGATTGTATGAATTGCCAAGGTCTGTGTCTGAGGATAGGGGAGTCCATAAATAAAGTGCATATATTGAAAGTGAGAGGAGAAAGACTTAGAAGTGACATTAGGGGCTAAATTTTCATGCAAAGAGTGGTGTATGAAGTCAGACAGAAGTAGCGAAGATGGGTGCAATTGCACAATTAAAAAGGGTCTGGACTGGTACATGAGTAGGCAGGGTTTAGAGGGATATGGACAAAATACTGGCATCAGAATGCACCGCTGATCAGCATGGGCACGTTGGCCTGTTTCTGTGCTGAATAACTTTCTGATTCTATAAGATGAATGAGAAGAAATCCTGAAAGGACATTTGGAGTGGGGGAAATCCCCAGAAGTCTGTCGTGCCTTTCTGATGACATGTATTCGGAGCTAAATTATTGAAATAGTTGACAAATGCTAATCAAAACACAATTTATTTAAACACTGTCGTGAAATTACTACCAAAGAAAGAGGAATTTATAATAACCTAACTCTGCCGGAAAACAGAACAACAAAATAGTTACAACAACTATTACTAGTTGACTGTTCCAACATAGTAACACCCCGAAAGCACACACATTGGAGAAGAAAAATAAAATTCAATTAGAGGTTCTAACATGCAGTCTCCAAACCAGGGAGACAAATAAAGAAAATCATACACAGAAAATTCAGCAGCCGTGAGGTATTCACTGAAGCTTCCAACTCTGTTGATGCAACTGTAAACCCAAAACACAGAAATTCTAACATACGAGAGCTCAACACACTCACTCAGGCTGCATAAAATAAAACAAGGGCTCGCAAGCTGTTTCGTCAGGCGGTCTTTACTGGACAGCTTTGTGCCTCTCATTCAATCTCGCTCTTGAAAGAAACCAGGACAAAACAATCTCTTAAAATTACAGCATTGTTCCACTAGTTTGCACATCGAGCTGTTACACAGGAACCCGGGGAAGCTTGGCACTTGGTCCAGCTGTGCAGCCCCTTGAGTCACTGACATATGAACAGGAGGAGGCCATTCAACCACTACAGTCACTTACATGGAAACAGAGTGAGGTAACTGACGCTCCAACATGACAAGCAAATGGAGCAGGGGCTGCACAGATAGTCTGCTTCATGCTGTTCCCCATGTGTCTATTGCTTGTGGTACACATGTGGTACTTTAAAGTGTTTCCTAGCCGTGAGGTGGGAAGCCTAATGTTTTGTGCAAAATCTCAAGGTGGCATCCACTGACGAGATAGATTTGTGTTCTCTCTGGAGATCATAATTTGGTAGGAATGGCTAATCATTTCAGAAGGAGGTTATTATGGCTGATGTCGACATTGTGAACAACATGATGTTCAGTGAACGGTCACACATTAAAGTGGGGATAGGTTAATCAGAGCCTGCACTTCTCTCTGAATTGAGATGGGGCTCCATGTTATTCTCCATGCAAAATTTAAATGTATTTACTTGGGTAAAGTATGGAATTTCTCAACCTACCAGTATTTTTTGGACATAAGTGTTCAAAGTCAACCCTCAATTTTAATGCAATTATCTCTTATTGTCTATCAGCGCTACAGATTAAACACTCAGTTTCTTCACTCTCTCCTCATGGTACCATCATCTCAGGGATTAGACTGGTGATACCCATTTGTACGTGTCTGTGGCAAAGAGTTCTTTCATTACAAAAGAGATCAAACCTGTACACAATGCCCCTAAATCCACTCTCATCAAGGCTCAACAAGTGCAGAAAGATGACTTTATTCCTGCACTTGAATCATCTCACAATGAAAGACAACATACCATTTATTCTGTCTTTACTGATAGCCCTGTACGTACTATTTTTAATGACCTATGATCAAGGACATGCAGGTCCTTTTGGACAACAAGACTTCCCAACATTGCACCATTTAATCATTACATAATAAGATGTATGGCCTTGCTGAACTCATCCAAATTGCTTATATGCCTTTCCAATTACTGTGGTCTAAACACTGATACATGTGATACTCCATAAGTAACAGCGTTCAGTCTGGAAAAGGGCTCAACTCTCTGCATTGCCACAACTAAACAATTCTCAATCCATGTAGTATATTCCCCCATACCCCTGGTCTCCAACTTTAATCACTCACTGCTGTGTCACCATATCAAAAGTATTCTGTAACTTTAAATAGACGACTCCCACTGGTTCTCATTTGTGGATGCTTCAATTATTATATACATATTACTCATAGAACATAGAACAGTATAGCACAGAACAGGCCCTTCAGCCCACAATGTTGTGCCGACCATTGATCCTCATGTATGCACCCTCAAATTTCTGTGACCATATGCATGCCCAGCAGTCTCTTAAATGACCCCAATGACCTTGCTTGACCCCAATGACCCAGTTGTACATACACTGCACAAAGGATCACAACAAACAGGAATTGCCAAAACTAATTGGAAAGTACATCTAGTTCTGTCGATAATCTACTTTTCACAATTTTTAAATGTCATCATCCATATTCTCTCTCTATCAGACATACATTACGTATATCGAGTTAATAAATACTCCCATCTTTCTCCATGCCTTGTCACTCAAACCTCCCACTTTCAGTTTAAATGTATTGCTCACATTTGTATGTGACACAATTATAATTGAGAAATGAAACTAAAAATAAAACATGAGAGAGGAACTGGCTAGAGTTAATAGGAATAGAATCTGAGCAGGGAAGATGGTGAAGCAGCAATGGAAGACATTTCTGAGGATAATTTGGACACAGACGTGAAATTTTTGGACTTTCTAATTAACACAAAAGAGGTTTATCAAAGATGACTTCACCTTCCTGACTCTATGTTGACTCTGCTCAGTCATGTTATGATTCCCCAAGTGTCTAGTTTTCACAGTCCTCATAAAAGATTCCAATATTTTCCTCATAACTGACATCAAGTTATCCAAAACTTAGTTTGTTTGTTTTTTTTCTTCCCGCTTCATTTTTTATTTGGGTTACAACAGCTACTTTCCTTTCTTCGGGAACCAGAAATTCCAGAATTTAAAGGATTTTGAAGGTCAATCAATAACTCTTTCTTGCAGTTACAAGTTTAAAAGACATTGGATAAGTACATGAACAGGAAACAGTTGGAGACATACGGGGCCAAGACAAGGCAGGTGGGACTAGGATAGTTTTTGATTATGTTTGACGTGAACTGGTTAGACTGAAGGGCTGTAAGACCCTGTAGCTCTTTTTCCACCTCCATATGTAGTCTGGGATGTACCAGAGCAAAGTATCAAACTACAGTTCAATTCGTTTTGAGTAATTCGTCTTTATTAATTCCAATCTCTCACAGTTACTCATTTTCACAGTCACTCTGTCCTGTGGAATTTCTGGAAGATTTTCTGTATCTTCTTCTGTGGAGATAGAAATAGTGTATTCCACTCAGCAGTGGATCAGTGGGAGAGAGGCGAAGAGAGGTGTCCTCTGTCAAAAAGTGGACACATCAGAGCACTGCACTTATGAGATGATGGACATGGTACTCACTCCTGCTCGGAGAGTTCTAGAATCCAAACAGTTCAATGAAACGGTCATTTGATGGCCATTGACTGGTTATGCTGAAGCCTGTGACATAACGCTGTGACCACGTCACTTTAGAATCAAACTAGCTTCACACTTTGTGACTAGCAAAGGCCCAGATAGAGACAAAAAAATATGTTTGCAATCAAAATATTTTGTAACTGGACGAGTGGCCAGAAGAGAACTGCAACTGGAAAGGTGTAGATGATGTTTTATTCAGAAATAGCACTGAGGCAGAAGTGAAGAGTGGGGATATTATTGGTGAGAGAGGGAATATTGAGATATACATCGGCTCAGGACAAAATGGAGCGTTTGTGGAATTGAACACTTGTGTTCCACAGTTGTTGGTACCTGAAGGGTTTAAAAGCCATGGAATAAAAATAAGAGTTTGCAATCAAAAGTAAATACAATTGTTTGCATCTTTGCCAAATAAAGGACGTAGAAATTGAGAAGCTGCTCACAAACACTTACAGGATTAATAAATGGACAGCGACAGAGAGACTTACCAGGAACACCAACAATAGAGAAGATGGGATAGTATTCGGCTTGAATAATCATCAGTACACATTCTATCTGCCATGTTAATGGTATCCAATCAAAAGAAAGCCAGTAAAGGCCGCAAGATAAACTCCTGTTCATTGTTGCAATATCCCAATCTTTCCCTCTCAAATTCTGGTATGTTGTTGTAATATTCCCGTCTATGGTTCTGAGATTCTGATCCATAATTGGAACATCCCAGTCTGATGTTCACAGATTCTGATCTCTCCCTCTCTCTGGAGCTGTTGATCCCAATCGTGTTGAGGATGACGCAGCCACTGATACTATGGGGTAACGCATCGGAAGAAACTCCTTATTAATAGAAGAGGGAAATCCTCCAGTGACACAATTAGCATCCATGGAGACTGACATTATTTTGAGTCAGGGAACAAACAGCTCCAGTTAACCCTTTTCACTTTGACATTCTAAAGGTGACAACAATACCTGGTCTGCGTGGGAAGTTGACATTGCCTGCTATTGGTCTTATTGCCCATCTCCAATTACTCTCACAATGTTAGAGATAAAGGAGAAAGATGATGCTTTCTCTGCACATTCTCGATAATTCTGCTGTGTTATCCACATGTGATGCCAAATGTAATTGTTTTCCTAAGAATCAATCAAGAGGTTGTTACTCTCCTCCACCACAACAATGAAGGATGAGATGCGGGAAATGTGAGAGACATAATCGAGGCTTTTTCAACGAGTATGGAGGGGAAATTGCAGTCCTTGAAAAATGAGGGCATCTGTAATGTCCGGGAGTGGAATGTTTCAACTCTGGAGCAGATGCAGCAGAGGCAAAGATATTAGGAATAGGGGATGGCATTTTTGAAGGAAGGTTGTTGAGCAGAGGTGCAATCTATGTAGCTATGGAAGTCGGTGGGCTTGAACTGGACATCGGTTTCCAGGTGTTTGCCAGAGCTGGAATCAGGGAGGACCAGGAAGGAGAGACAGGTATCAGAGATGCTTCAGTGAAGTGGATGAATTATTTGAGCTCCTTGTGAGAGCACGATGTGGCACCGATACAGTAATCGATATAACGGAGGAAGAGGTGGCAGATAGGGCCAGTGTAGCAATGGAAAAGGGACGCTTCCATATACAGTACAAATAGGCAGGCATAGCTTGGACACATGAGAGTACCCATGCCCACCCCATTTGTCTGTAGCAAGAGGGAGGAATTGAAAGAGAAGGTGTTAAGGGTGAGGATGAGTTTGGTTAAGAAGAAGAGGGTGACAGTGGAGAGGGACTGGTCGGGCCTGCTGGACATGAAGTGGAAGTCAGCACAATTACAAGTGTATGTGTGTGTGTGTGTGTGTGTGTGTGTGTGTGTGTGTGTGTGTGTGTGTGTGTGTGTGTCCATGTGTCCATCTGTGTGTGCCCGTGTGTGCGTGAGTATGTGTGTGTGAGGGAGTGTGTGTGAGTGTGCATGTGCCTGTGTGTATGTGTGTGTGTGTACATGTGTGTGAATGTGCGTTTGTGTGTATGAGTGTGTGTGTATGTGTGTGTGTATGAGGGAGTGTGTGTGTGTGAGTGTGTTCGTGAGTGTATGTGTGTCTGTGTGTGCATGTGAGTGTGTGTTTGTGTGTGTGTGAGTGTGTGTATATATGTGTGTGTAAGTTTGTGTGTGTGCATGTGTGTGTATGTGTGTGTGCATGCGTGTGAGTGTGTGAGTATGCATGTGTCTACGTGTATGTGTGTGTGTGTGTGTGTGTGTGTGTGTGAATCTGTATGTGTGATTATGTGTGGGTGTGTCGGTGTGTATGTATGCGTGCATGTGCATGTGTGAGTATGTGAGTATGTATGTGTGTGTGCCTGTGTTTGAGAGAGAGAGAGTGAGTGTGTGTGTGCATGTGTGTGTGTGTGTTTGTGTGAGTGTGTGCAAAACTATGTGTGATTGTGTGTGTGTGTGTGTGTGTGTGTGTGTGTGTGTGTGTGTACGTGTGTGTGTGCAAGCACGTGTGCACGTGTGTGTATATGTTGATGCTTTTCTGATGGTTTTCATCCACCGCTGCGGTTGACGAGATATGGCGTGGAGTCCAGCAGAGGGAGAAAACGTGTACAATGTGTTATTTTAAGCATCACAGAGACTGTTAGAGCTTCCACTCACTCTCACAACAAAAGTTTGCAATTCTCCCCGTGCTTGGTATATAGCCCAGTTTACGGAGCAGTGGATGAGCGTCATCTGTACAGCACTCCATGATGGGCATCATCTTGTCCCAGTTTATAGTGTCTGGTTTGATTCTGTCAGGCGGATTCATCATTTGATGTAAGGAACAATTTCAGCTGATCTGGCAATATTCAGTTGTTCTCATTCTTGTAGTCTGGTCTGCCAAAGGTCTCATTCGTCCGGTTACTCCCAGGCGGATGTTTCCTTCTCTGTATTTCCACAATAAGTTCTTAATTAACTGTCTGTTTCTATCTTTAATATGAATGTTTCTGTTCCTCCGTATCTTTCCCTGGCCTTGTCTTTTGGCTTCCCAGTGTTTCGGATGCTCGCATTGTTAAGTTCACAAACGAAGAAATGGTGTTTGCCAGGCTGTTGTTCAGTTCCCACTGTGACCTGGAACATTTTCCTTGCATTTACATTTCTTCACAAAACAGGATTGTACGTGATTTAGAATAAAAGACAGAACATTCGAACTTCTGTTCATCTTCTAGGAACCGAGAAAGAATTCTTCATTTTGGCAACCTTTTCACCCTTCGTATTAGGAACTGTACAGAAGTGACCTTTCTCTCGTCTCGAGTGATCGAGTATTTGGCAATGTTCTGGAAACCATCTGTTCTTATGGATGCGTGTCTGTGTTTTGGAGGGAATGATTAACATTTATTACATTATGTTTTTTGTTAAAAAAATTGAGGCCTTACTATTTGTTATTTCAGCTTCAATTGTTTTCAACAAAATGGTGATACATTTGAGAATATCACTGCTCTCAATCAAGCTGGTGATTTAGACCCCAGGCTGATGGGTGCACAGGATGGAGGAAATTTTAAATTAGAGGCACATTAGCGAAGTTTTCTATGAAGGATCAAGACAAATGCAATGAACAGAAAGCGAATAGAGGGATATAGACCATGTGCAGGCTGATGGTATCAGTTTAAAATAGCATCGTGGTCGTCCGAAGGGCCTGGTGATGAGCTGCACTGTTTTATTTTAATTTTTAATACCCCTGCACTTGCTGTATGAAACAAAGCACGAAGAATCTTAGATATTTCATTATATTTCTCTCCCATTCTTCTAAACTACAATGAGACAAGCTCAAACTAGTTAACCTATCCTCATTAGAAATCCCTCAATTCCCAAGATCAGCCCAGTGAACCTTCTCTGGCCTGCCTCGAATTCAAGAATATCTTTCCGTGGGGTTTTAATATTCTAGGTACAGTCTGAATCATACTTATTTATTTTCACAAAGTCTCTGTATGTTTTTTTTAGATTTCATTCCCGTTGTAATAATTGCCCGCATTTCATTTGTCTTCTCTATTTCCTGCTGAACCTGTAAGCTCCCTTTTGCAGATTGAGCCACAAGGATTATTGAAACTCCTTGTGCAGTCAGTCTGAAACCAAACATTGTGAGCTTGACAGTAAGTTAGGAATGTGCTGGACTGTATTACAAAGGATATGACAATAAACAATAATTGCAACCTGAGAAACAATGGAAGACACATGGTTTTATCAAAGGATTTTTCTTTTTTTTTTGGTGAGCCTGTTCAGTTTTTTTTAGTGTGGGTATAAATTTCAGAATAAGGAAGGGTGAAGGATGTGAGTGACAGGAGGGGCATATCATTTATTTGAATTTTCAGAATCATTTTGACAAATTTGAACAGGGCTAGGGAGTAACAATGGAGGGAATGCACAGGCTTAAAGATCATTAAAGGTGTCTATGTGTGGGACTACTGGAGATCAATGAGATCCTATACAAGTATTTCACTTCAGTATTTACTGCGTAGAAAAAAAAATAGCAGCTCAGAAACTTGGTGAAATAAATAGTGGTGTTTTGACAAGAGTCCACAATAGAGAACAAGAGATGCTGGATGTCTTAAAATGCATGAAGGCAGATATATATTCAGGCACTGATAATGTTTACCCCAGGGCATTGAGGAAGGCTGGATAGGAAATTGTAAGGTCCCTAGCAGCGATGTTTGTGGTATCAACAGCCACGGTGAGATGTCAGAAGACTAGAGCAGGGTAATGTTGTTGCTGCAACGCAAAGCCTGGAAACTACAAACCAGTGACAGTGACGTCAGTGGTGGGTAATCTGTTGGAGGAGATCCTGAGAGACCAGATATTCATGCATTTGGAAAGCAGGGATTGCTCAGGGATAGTCAGCACAGCTTTGTGTGTGAAATATCGTGTCTCAAAAACTCAGTTCATATATTGTGAGGGGGTAGCCAGGAGATGGATGAAGGCAGAGTGGTAAGTAGCTCTGAGCAAGGCCTTCAACAAGGATCTGCATGGTAGACTGCTTAATGAGGTTAGATCACATGAGTTCTTGGGAGAGGTTGCCAATTGGGTACAAAGTTGGCTTGAAGGTGGGAGACAGTGGGTACCGGTAGAGGTTTGTTGCTCTGACTGGAAGTCTGTCACCAGCGGTATGCCGCAAGGTTTAGTGCTTGATGCATTGCTGTGTGGCATTTATATTAACAATTTGAATGAAAATATATGAGTCACGGTTAGTAAGTTTCTTGGTGACAGTTAAATTGGTGTCGTGGACTGTGAAGATGGTAACTAAGAGTATATCAGGATCTTGATCTACTGGGCCAGTTGGATGAGGAATGGCAGATGGAGGTTAAATCAATAAATATGAGATATTGCATCATGGAAAGACAAACCCGGGCAGGACATACACAGCTTATGGTAGTCACCTGTGCAGTGCTGTCGAACAGAGAGACTTAGGGGTGCAAGTACGTACATACTTGAAAGTGGCATCCTGGGGAAATAGGGTGGTGAAGGTGGCATTTGGCATATTTGCCTTCATTGGTCAGAGCATGGGGAACAGGAGTTGGGACGTCGTGCTGTGGCTGTACAGGGCATTGATGACGTTGCCATGCAAGCATTGTTGATTATCAGGAAAAACTCCTCCGATTCACTTCTGTCCTTTAAGGAAGGACATGTGACATTCTTAGCTGGTCTGGCTAACGTGACTGCACACCCGCAGCATCATGGTTGTCTCTGACCTGCGCTCTGGCAATTAGCGTTGGGCAAAGATTGCTAGGCCAGCCAGAGACATCCGCATGTCATGAATGAATAAAAAATAGTACATCTTTCCCTCCCTACCACTGCAAACACCTCCAGCTGCAACAATTCATCTTGCCTTTGTAACGTCGTTCAGGCCCTTGTCACTCTTCATAACACTCGCCCATTTTCCAGCACCTTCAAATCTCCCTGTTCCTATCATTTCATTAAGGCATAACATTAGTTCCTCTGCCTACTGCACTCTCCTATGAGGAGATACCTTCCAATCCCTTTAAAACCTATGTCCATAATTTGGTAACTTTCTGTTCCTAAAACAGTTTCTTTCTTCAGATTTGTGAGGTTTTAATTGTGGTCTTCTCAGCCTCTTTCAATTGAATATGTTCGTTTTCACCCTGAGTCACAGATGGGGGTATTTTGCTGAACTTTTGTCAGTTTCAATGGAATGTCCTTTTTTTGAACGTTTTACACTGTTCCTTCCAATGTTTTCCACTGTTGATTTACAGTGATCCATCTCAGACTTTTTTATCCTGTTTATCTTGGCCAGTTCTCCTCTAAAAGTCATACAGTTGGCTTTTTTTTCTTGTCTCTGATTATTGCTTTTTGTTCCTTGTGTGATCACTTTAAAACTTTATAATCCTTTGAATTCCACTTTTCCACAATTTCACAGAAGATCTCTTGGTGTGATGCTACTCATCCATTCAGCTTTATCACACAACAGTCGATCTGGGATAGTTACATCCCTATCCAGTTGCACAAATGTTATTCTGAGAAACACTGACAGCAATATTCTCTGAGCTCCATTTTGAATGTGACTATTTTATTGCACACACTTTGTCCATTCCAAAACGTAACGTTGTCATATTCTTTTTTGCACGATTTCCTGTCACAAACCTCTTTACTGAAGTAAGGTTTTGGTGAAACTCTGTGCTTCCTTTCCTTTCTGCTTGCGTTTAGCCACGTCACCATGCTTTTCCCATGTTTCACTTCTTCTGTTTTGATTTGGAATTCTCCCTTCCTCTGTAGCCCTTTCCTAGCATCCTCTCTGTCAATTTCAAGCCCAGTGCATAAATCTTATGACCGGTTTGGCCAGGACACTGGTCCCAGCACAGTTCCAGTTATTATTTATTCACTCATGAAATGTGGGTGTCTCTGGCTGGCCAGCATTTATTGTCCAATCCTAGCTACTCTCAAACTGAGTGACCTGCTGTGCCTTTTCAGAGGGTAGATGAGACTCAATCACATTCTTGTGGGTCTGGAGTCACATGTAGGCCTGACCAAGTGAGGATGGCACATTTTCTTCCCTGATTAAGGAGTCAGACGCCATCACTAGTCTGTCATTTAAAGTAGGCCTACTTTAAACATTGTTGTACTATGCCTTTTGTCGTCAGTATGGAAAGTTCACAGTTATCAATCCAGCCATGTGCTTTCTTCGTGAGGATCAGCGCAAATTAAGTGAAATATAATCTCCCAAAGCAGGGAGGTAATGCTTCCTCTGATCTTTCTGGTCTGTGTTCACCCTCCAGCACTACATCTATGTCATGTCTCATTGACCAGTGTCTTCAACCATTCTAACTCCTATAACTGCTCCTATTTCAGTCACCACCTCCTCTCTCTACAATCCCTCCATACATCTGAAAATACTCCAAACCTGAACACCACCCCTATCTCTGTAAATTGCTTCAGTCTCTGTGATATGCTTTGTCTGGGTAGTTTCTTCCTGCAGTAACTGGAGTCATAGAGTTGCGCAGCATTGAAGCAGACTCTTTTGTCCAAAACATCCATACTGACCAGGTTTCCCGAACTGAACAAGTCACATTTGCCTGTGTTTGGCCTGTGTCCTTTCAAACCTTTCCTGTCTGTGTACCTGCCCCAATGTCTTTTCACTGTTTAATTGTACTTACCTCCGCCACTTCCTCCGGCAGCTCGTTCAATACTTGCACCATTCTCTGTGTGGAAAACATCACCCCTCAGGCCTGTTATAAAATATTCCCCTCAAAATACTCACCTCAAACCTACCCTCTTTACTTTTGGACTCCCCTATCCTGGGAGCAAAGACCTTGTCTATTCACCTTATCTGTGCTGCTCAGGCTTTCATAAATATCTGAAATGTGGCTCCACAGCTTCCAATGCTTGAGGGAAATGTTTCTGCTAGCGGTCTAACAAATTCATCACTGGTTTCCTGAAAGTCTCAGAGACACTTGATCAAGCTTTTTAAGACCTTGAACATCACTCTTCTGTTGTGTGGACTCTTTTCCAAACATCTGTCTTTATTTTGCTGAATGTCGTAGTCTTTCTCCACAGTAAGTACTGACATGAAATCCTGTTCAGTATCTCACACATCTCCTGTGGTTGTCCATATCGGTGGCTTCATTGATCTCCATGCATCCCTGTTCTCTTCCTTGTCACGATTTTGCACTTAACAGACTTGAAGAATCTCTTTCTATTCTCCCTAATTTTATTGGCCAAAGTTATCTCACGTCCCATTTTTGCTCTCCAGATTTCATTCATAAAGGATTCCGACACTCTCGTACTCATCAAGGGATTAATTTGATTCAGCTATTATCCCCTCTTTCTTGACCTGAGCCTTTCTGTCACCAGTCATCCATAATTTCCTACTTCTGTCAGCATCATACGTCACACTGACAAGAACATGCCGGCTCTGACCTCTCATGCTTGGGAGCTTCCAACTTACCAGATGCTCCTTTAATTACAAATAGCCTCCCCGATCATGTTTTGAAAGTTCGCATCAAATACCATCAACAATGGTATTGCCCAAGTTTATAACTTTAGCTTGTGGACCAGACCAATCTTTTTCCACCGCTCTTTACAAATGAATAAAATTGTGGCCACATTGTCAAATTGGTGCGTCGATAACACTTCAATCCATTGCCCAATCTTGTTTTGCACCTGGAGGTCAGGTTTTACCCCTTCTTCAGTTGGGCTATTTATGTATCGTTTCAGAGTGTATTTTTGAAGACATAATAAATTCTTCCTATCAAAGCGCTTAACACGATGACAGTACTCGTCTAAGTCTGAAGAATTATTATCCCTTACCATTACACTCCTGTTATTCTTACAGATAACTAAGACCTCACAACATATTTGGTCTACTAAGTTTGGTCAGCACTGCAGCCTCACAGCGCTAGGGACCCAGGTTTGATTCCAACCTCAGGCGACTGTCTGTGTGGAGTTTGCAAATCCTCCCCTTGTCTGCGCGGGTTTCCTCCGGGTGCTCCGGTTTCCTCCCACAGTCCAAAGATGTGCAGGTTAGGTGGATTGGCCATGCTAAACTGCCTGCAGCGTCCATGGGATTTTTGATTATAGGGAGATGAGTCTGGGCGGGATGCCACAATGGTCCGTGTGGACTTGTTGGGCCAAAGGGCTTGTTTCCACACCATGGGGATTTTATGTTTCTGTAATCTTCCAACATGACTGCTCTTAAATTTCAAACTGAATGTTGAGGGTCTGTCGGCCCATTGTAACAAAGCGATTACCCATTCTGATATCTCAGTTCTGCTATCATCGTTTCACTGGGTGAACCCCAGGAATATTCTCATAAACACTGTCGTCATGTTTTACCAATTCAAAAATACCTCTCCTCTCCTATCCTGCGTCCCTTTATACCCATCCTGCAGTGTCTGTACCTGGAGCATTGAGCTGCTCGTCTCTTCCTTCCCAGAGCTGTTTCTGTAACACCTTTGATATCCCAAAACCATCTCCCCATCCGTGCCCTGAGTTTATCTGCCTGACTTTTCAGACTCATTGCATTCAAATAAATACAGTTTAATTCATCAGTTTTACTTCATTTCCTGCCATGTTCTTACCTGCCTTGTCCATTTAAATTGCTGTCTTGAACTTCTGTGCCATCCTCTTTCCTGCTTCACTGCTGTTTAGGGTCCAACACCACTGCTAGGCTGGATACATTTTTTTGGATATCTCTAACAATTCACCTTGCCCTGCCCCAGTACATGTGTGTTCACCAGCCTGTCTGTCTGTGCTGATACGTTCAGTGATCTCTGGACTTGTGTACCAAGGTCCCTTTGTTTTTCAGTAGTCTGTGCGGACCTAATGTTCATTATGTATGTCCTTCACTTACCATAACTGCCACAGCATATTACTTCACACTTTTTAGAAATAAGTTCCGTCTGCCATCGTTCTGCTCATTTTAGCAGCTGATCAGTATCAGACTGTAATCTGAGACCATCTACCTCTCTCTGGACAACACCCCCATCTTTCGTGTCACGCTGAAACCTACTGATGCTACCTCCTGCTTTCTAACCAAGTCATTACTGTACAGAATAAACAGCAATGGACCCTGCACAGATCCCTGTGATCTGCTGATGGTCAAAGGCTTTCAATAAAAAATTACTCTCCACCAGTTTTGAATCTCGTTTGCCAACTTGCCTCAAATCCCCTGGGTTCTAACCTTTTGAACCAGCCTCCCATGTGGGACATTGTCAAAGTTCTCACTGGCATTCATTGTAAAACATTTCATCTGCACTGCCCTCAACAATATTTTTAGACACAGTTTCAAAGAACTCGACTGAATTTATCAGACAAGATCTCTCTTTCCTACATTCGTGCTGACTACCTCGGTCAATTCTTGGCAAGTGTTGGTTCAATCTTTCCCTCAGAATTTCGTCCAATAATTTTGCTCCTACTGTTGTCAGGCTATCACTTCTGCAATTACCTGGCCAATCTTTGCTGCCCTTCTTGAACAAAGGAATCAAATTAACTATCTTCCAGTCATTCAGCCCCACATCTATGAAAGTTATGAAATATATTTGGCAGGCCTCTGAAATCTCTTTCCCTGCCTCTTATAGCTTCCTGGGATAAATTTCATTGGGCGCTAGCAATTTGTCCACCAATACGCCCCCAAAAGCATTTAATTCCTGCTCCTTATTGAACTTAACATGTTGGAGATCCTCACCATGCTGTGCCACAACGATGTCACCCGAAAGCGTCAGGCACAGCACCTCGTATTTTGCTTAGGAACCCTGCAGCCCACTGGTGTCAGTGTGGACCTTGCAACTTCAAAATCTCCCCACCCCCGAACGCATCCCAAAACCATCCAAGCTCGTCCCCGCCTCCTTGACTTGTCTGTATTTTCTACCACCTATCCGGTCCTTTATCCACCTTCGAACATCGCCTCCCTGCCTCTTTCGATTTATTTCAGAGTCCCCTTCCTCTCCCCAGTTTCTGAAGGAAGGGTCCAGACCCAAAACATCAGCTTTCCTGCTTCTGTGCTGCCTGGTCTGTTGTGTTCATCCAGCTCTACACTTGCTTCACCCACTGCAATCCTTTGGGTGCAGGGACAGCCACAGTTCTGTAAGGAAGGAGCCTGGCTTGAATGGGACCTTGGAAATGCTTCTGCTGTCATACACTTGATGTTGTTTTCCTTTTCAGGTTGTTTGTGGTCTTGTGAAAAGACGTTGCTGATAATTCTTGTAGATTGTAGACACATCTATCATGGTGTGTTTCAAGTGAAGTGAGTAAGTATCATTCCAAACATGAGGCTGTGTTACGCTGGATGATGTCAAGCTTATTGAATACTCTTGGAGCTACGTTCATACAGGCAAGTGGAGACAATTCCATCAGAGTGCTGACCTGTGCAGGGTAGTTGGGCAGCATACATTCTGTGGGATGCTGTTTTTAAAACTCCTTTTCATTGCAAAATGTCACTTCTGAGTTTGGGAAGATGCATTCTAAACCTGAATGATGAATGCCCAGTTCTGTACGTGGAACTGTCCTTTATTTACCTGTGGATTGCAAGTTGTCAGCTCTCTCCATGTCTGCATGTGATCATTTTCATTTTGTGGACTGTCAGCAGTTGTTCATTTGTGGCATGGTTTTTAAACAAAAGAATGTTTAGAGAGCAAACAGTTTGCTAAGTGCAACAAGTTAGTTTTTTAAACGTTCTGTGGACTGTGATTGTCCAGTATTGTGTGCAGACTGCATATGGTCAGTCCGTTTGTGAGGAGTTGTTTCCAGCCTGTGAACTGCTGGTTGTCAGTCCTAGCTCTGAGTCATTCCCTGAACTGAGGAGATTATGAATCCACTATTTTCTTTTTCCTTTCTTCTTTACTTAGCTCCTGTTCTGTTCTTTTTTTTTGCTTTCCCTGAACTTCGCACGAGTGGTGAACGGGTTTACTCCTACAAATTGTGTTTGGTAAATTGTGTCTTGCGTTTGTGTATAACTCCTGGATTTTGAATGGTTAGGGGGATCCATTGAGCTGGTTCTCAACCTGTGTTTGGAGAATGGTCAATACTGTGCAGGGAGCTGATATTTGTCTTGACATCTGTGAGCAGGTAATTTCGTGTGTGGAGGTGAATAATCCTACAGATTGTGAATGGTCAGTTCTGTGTGGAGAGCTTGTTTTTATTCAATGGTCTGTGGTCATTTTTGTCTGAATGCTGCACTTGACCTTGTGGACTCTAGTCAGTTGTTTGTGCAGAACTGGTTTTAATTTCTCTGTGGGGAACTGAGTTTATTATTTGGTTTTTAAATAGTTAGACATGTCTCTGTGTGTGTGCATCTGTGTGTCTCTTTAGTTTCTGAAGAACTCAGTTCTCTGCGCAGAAGCTGCCAAATCTACTTAGTGCCTCCCTCAAGTTCTGTTTGTTTCAGATCTTCAGATTTTGCAATTCTTCATTTAATTTTAGAGCTTTCATTTAGTCTGTTGGGGCATCGGACATACCACAGTATAGTACAGGAACAGCCCCTTCATCACATCGTGTCGGCGACGACCATGATGCTATTCGAACTTAATGCCACCTGGCTGCACATGAAACATTTCCCTCCAATCCGTGCCTGTTGGTGTATCTGTCTAAATGCTTCTTAAACATCGTTGTTATCTCTGCTTCAACCACCTCGCCGGAAGTATGTTCCAGGCACTTCCTAACCTCTGTGTAAAAACTCGCACATGTGCTTTAAACTTTCCCCTCTCAATTTAAATTTATGACCACTTGCATTTGACATTTCAACCTGAGGAAAGAGACTCTGATTATTCGCTCTATCCGTGCCTCTCAGTTTTATATATTTCAACAGGTCGCCGCCCCCCCTGCCCCCTGCCCCCAACACCTCAGCCACTAACGCACGAGCAGAAGCCATCCAAGTCTGTCCATCCTGTTCTTACTGCTAATGCACTCTCATCCATGTAACGTCCTGGTTAACCTCTTTTTCCCTCCTCCTTAAAACCTCCCCATCGTTCCCCTACTGCAGATAGTTAATTCTGTATGGACTGCTGGTTCATATGTTGTGAATTACAAATTGTCAATGATCTGTGGGGAGATTTTATTCATCCTGTGGGCTGCAAATTGTCAGTTATTTATGATCTAATTTTCATCGAATGAATTGTAAATAGTCAATGTTGTGTGGAGAGCAGGTTTTATGCCGTGGAGCTTTGAGTAGTAAGATCACACACAACTGACATGAATGTGGAGCTGATCTTTATTGTGATTGTTGTATGTGTGGTCTTTGTGTGCTCGGTGAATGTTCTGTTCTGCGTGTGTGTTGACACCTGTTTCTCAATCAACAAAATGCTCCTTATTACTGTGTCTTCATCCAGTCTCTGCAGAACTCTATGTCTCTAACTGCCCAGAAGCCCTAACATCCTCCTGTTCTGACATCTCCTCACAATATCAAACCTGTTTAATCACCACCTGCCTTGTTGGTTTCTGGAACACCTCATACTCCTTTCTCACCTTCCATCTCTGAAGCCTGTTTTGGATCACACAACATGCTCTGTAGTTGTAATGGTCTCCAAATCCTGTAACACTCTATATCTCTTCAACCACTCCATTATGGGGCTGGCACAGTATCATGATAGTACCACTGGGCTGTTAATCCAGAGGCACAGATAATGTTCTGGGCACTTGGGTTCGAATCCCACCGTGGCAGATCGTGGAATTAAAATTCAATAAAAATAATCAGGAATGGAAGGTTCGTTTTCAGACGTTTCATCACCATTCGAGGTAACATCATCAGTGAGCCTCCGACAAAGCACTGGTGTTGTGTCCCGCTTTCTATTTATCTGTTTAGGTTTGCTTGGGTTGGTGATGTCATTTCCTGCGTTGGTGATGTCATTTCCTGTTCTTTTTCCCAGGGGATGGTAGAAAGCGGGACATAACACCAGCGCTTCGTTGGAGGCTCACTGATGATGTTACCTAGAATGGTGACGAAAAGTCTGAAAACTAACCTTCCAGCTCAGCGAGCAAACTCACATCCAGAACCTCAACCTGAGCTATAAATCTTCTCAAAACTCGATAATCAGGAATGGCAAGCCCATTGTTGGTCATCTGTTTTTTTAAAATCCCAACTCATTAATGAATGCCCTTTAGGGAACAGCATTTGACCAGGCCTGGCTGACATATAACTCCAGGCCCACTACAAAATAACTGATCCTTAGCAATTACCCAATGCAATCAGTAATAGGCACTGAATACTGGCCCATCCATTGATGTCCAAATCTCACGAATGAGGAAATAAAAGTTTATATTCCACCCCCCAACCCTCTGCAAACACTGCAGCAATTCGTACTGACTTTGAGACTTGCTCCGGCCCTTGCCACTGTCTGAAACACTCTCACTACCTTCAACAGTCCCTTTTCCTGTCATCTCATGGAACCCTAACAATGATACCACTTCCAATCACATTCCTCCTGAGAGGACACCCCTTGCAATCTGTTTATCACCTACCTCTATACTTTGATAGTCCGCTGTCATTTTCTGAAGCACATTCTTTTTCTTCAGAATAGTTAGGTATTTTTGATTGTCTTCTAAGCCTTTCTTAATTGAATAGTATACTTTATGCCCCGAGTGAGATGCATATAGAAATTTCTTGCTGAGGTTTTGCCTGTTTCAATGGAATATCCTTTTTTTCTAAATATTTTACACTGTTCTTTCAAACGTTTTTCACTGTTCATTTGCAGCCATATATGTCAGTCACTTTACACAGTTGAACTTGGTCAGTTGCCCTATCAAACTGCTGTATTTGGCCTTTCCCCTCGCAAACTGCTGTATTTGGCCTTATTTCTGTTTCTGATTGCTGTTTGTCATTTGTGTGATCACTTCAAAACTTCATAATCCCTTTAAATTCCACATTTTTTCATAATTCCCTTAGGATTTCTCATTGTCCCATTACTCATTCACTCAGCTCCATTACATGTTGTGCAATAGGCGAGGGACGTCACTATCCCAGAGCCTATAGCACAACGTGTTATTCAAAGAAACACTGACAAAAACATTCTCTGAGCTCCTCTTCGAATGACACTATCTTATTGCATATAACTTGTTCAGGCCAAAAAGGAACAGCGTCATGTACGTTTTACCAAAATTTCCAGCCACAAACCAGTTTACTCATGGACAGTTTTATTGAAACTCTGTTGCTTCCTGGCCCTTTCTGCTTGACTTTAGCCAATTTGCCATGCTGTTCCAATGCTTCACATTTTGTGTCTGCATTTAGAAATCACCTTTCACCTGAACGCTGTCCCAGCATCCTCTCTGTCAGTTTACAGGCCTGTCCATAGACCTAGAGCCTTGATTGGCCAGGACACTGGTCCCAGCACAGTTCCAGCTTTATTTATTCACTCATGAGATGTGGGAGGCTCTGGCTGGCAGGCATTGATTGCCCACCCCGCCTGCTCTTGAAGTGAGTGGCTTGCCATTCCATTTCAGAACACAGTTGTGGGTAATGGTGACAGATTTCCTTCCCTCATGACTGAGTCAGGTTCGATCACTATTCTGCCATGGGAGGTCTACTTTAAGCTATGTTATACGATGACTTTCAAAGACAGCAGAGGAAGTTCACAGTTATCATTCCAGTCCTGCTCTGTCTTTGTGGGGATCAGTGCAACTGAAGTGAAAGCAAGTCTCCCACAGAAGGGTGGAAATGTTTCTCTGACCTTTGTTTTGTGATCGCTTCTCCAAGACTGTATCTGTGTCATGACTCGTAAGCCAGAGTCTTCACCCATTCGAATTCCTCTAACAATTCCTATTGTTGTAACCACTTTCCCTCTCTACAATCCCTCCATATATTCGAAATGTACTCCAATCCTGACTACTATCCCTATTTCTGTAATTTGCTTCATTCTCTGCAACTTGTCTTATCTCGGTGGTGTCCTCCTGCAGCAAATGAAGTCATAAAGTTGTGCAGTATGGAAACAGACCCTTTTGCTCAACTCATCTATATGGCCCAGGTTTCCTGAACTGAACAAGTCACAATTGCCTGACTTTGGCCCCTATCCTTTCAATGCTTTCCTGTCTATGTACCTGCCCCAATATCTTTTCAATGTTGTAGCTTCCTCTGGCAGCTCGTTCCATACCTGCATCATTGTCTACATGGCAAATGCTACTTCTCAGCTCTCCTTTAAACCGTTTCCTTCTCACCTCAATGCTATGCCCTCTCGTTTTGGACCCCTCGACCCTGGGGGGAATGTTGTTGGCTATTCTCTTTAACTGTTCACACACCTCTAAATGTTCACCACACAGCCTCCTGTGCTTGAGTCAAATATTTGTGCTTGGGGTGCGACAAATCATCCGTGTTTCCTAAAAGTTCTCTGATATAATTGATAAAATTTTATAAGACCTTCAACACCAGTCTTTTGTGGCGTTGGCTCTATTCAAGACATCGCTCTTTATTTCTCTGAATTTCCTGGTGTTTCTGCACAGTGATACTGACGTGAAATGCTGTTTATTATCTCACCCACATCCTATGGTTCTCCATATTTGTGGCCTCGTTGATGCCTGTGCATCCCTATATCCTTCATCATCAATCTATTGCCCTTAATATACTTGGAGATTCACTTTAGATTTTCCATAACATTATCAGCCAACGTTATCTCACATCCCATTTTTGCCCTCCAGATTTCATTCATAAAGTGCATTCCTACACTCTGATACTCTTTAAGGGATGCATTGCTCCAGCTACATCCCCTCTTTCGTGACCTGAGCCTCACTGCCACCAGTCATTCAGTGTTTGCTACTTCTGTCAGCATTGTCCTTCGCACTAACAAAAGCATGCTGGTCCTGATGTCTCACCTTCTCTCGCTTTTCAAAACTTGCAACTTACTAGATGCCCCTTTATCTGCAAATAGCCTCCCCAATCAACTTTTGAAAATTCCCATTAAATACCATCAAAATTGTTCTTCCCCACTTTCCATCTTTAGCTTGTGGACCAGGCCAATCTTTTGCTATAACAGATAATAGTCGGCAGGATTCCAAACCACACTGGGGTAACACCAAAGGATTTTAAATCCATCGCCTTCATCAATCGACCACAAATATGTAATTCAGCTGGCACGGTCCCTTGCATTGCATTTTGTTGGTGAATATCACTGTTGTGAGGCTGCAGAGCTCTGCTGGTTCCAGGATGGAAATTGTTCCTATTTGCGAATTGTTTCATGACTTGAATGCTTCTGTCTCGCATTTTCCTCTCTTTGTTAAAACAAAACAGGTTTGATGTTTCTAAACATGGACCTCTCACACGCTCGAAGAATCCAAATGAAAAGTCTACAAAATCATGAGGGGTATAGACAGGATGGATAGCAAAAAGCTTTTTTTTCCCAGAGTGAGGGACTCAATTACTAGGGGTCATGAGTTCGAAGTAAGAGGAGGAAAGTTTAAGGGAGATATTCATGGAAAGTTCTTTACACGGAGGGTGGTTGGTCCCTGTAACGCGTTGCCAGCGGAGGTGGTAGTTGCAGACACTTTAGCGTCTTTTAAGATATATTTGGACAGGTACATGGATGGGCGGGGCGCAAATGGACACAGACCCTTAGAAAATAGGTGACAGGTTAGACAGAGGACCTTGATTGGTGCAGGCTTGGAGGGCCGAAGGGCCTGTTCCTGTGCTGTAATTTTCCTTGTTCTTTGTTCTTTGTTGAAAGTGCGACAAATTTCAGTAAAATAAGCTCAATACCCGGTTCATGCAGTTTGCAAGCTTCCTCAAAAAGCCATGAGAAGCTATAGAGATAACACAGTGTGGAGGTGGAGGAAGACAGCAGAAACAAACAATTATGTGGATGTATCCCAACTCGAAACATCGTCTCTCCTGCTCCTCCGATGCTGCCTGGCCTGCTGTGTTCTTCCAACTCCACGCTGTGTTACTTCTGACTCCAACATCCGCAGTTCTTGCTATCTCCACAAAACAAAATCTACGTGTATTTGGATCATTAGCAACTTGTGAGCACAGTTTTTATAAAAATCGCAGCACTGCAGATTCCAGTCAACAGGATTTAAAACAACACGTGAGCCAACCCATCACATAACCACTCAGTCATGGTTATGGCCACGTTTGGTGCTCACAGTCACCGCTAGCAGTGGGTTTCATCTGCAAATATCACTGTTTAGAGTTGGCAGACAAAAATCCCAGTCAATTTTGCTGAAAAAAATCCTTATCATTCTGGAATTATTGCATGGCCTTTCTGTTTTCTCAGTCACTTTTCCCACTCTTTATTAGGAAAGAATCAGCTTTGTTGCTTCTAAATATGACCATCTTGTATTCTCCGTGAACATGGAAGCTATGGCATGTTGGAAAGATTTCTCTACGAAATGGGCAAGTGAAGTGGCTGTAGCATTCAACTTTGCAGCTGTTCATTCTTTAAACTATTTTTTTTCTTTGGGAAATGAATGGGCTTTGGCCCGGATAATTTGCAGCCATGAACTTTTAGCAGAAAAGGCAAGGAGAAACTGACTCAGAGATAACAAGAACTTAGATACTGGAGTCAGAGACAACACAGTATGGGCAGGAGGGACAACACAGCAGGTCAGGCGGCATCAGAGTAAAGCAGCAAGTAGCGACCTGGCAGGAATGTAAACATTAAGGGTAGAAATATCTGGATTACTCCCAGTGCCACAAACTAGTGAGGATAGGAACAGGATGCGACAGCAGATGAATCCATGGCTGAGGAGCTTGTGCAGGGGAGACGAATTCATATTTTGGGATCATTGAAGCGTCTTCTGAGGTAGAAGCCACCTGTATAAGAATGACAGATTGTACCTGAATTGGAAGGGAACGAACACACTGGCTGGGAGATTTGTTAGAGATGCTCGGGAAGATTTAAATGAGCGGGGTAGGGGTGGGATGGGTGGTTTGTGGTAGTGAAGGAAGAGATCAGTCTGAGACTGGTACAGCTGGGAAATAAAGAGTTAGCCAAACAGACAGGGCAAGCAGGAACAGAGTAGAGGACTGCATTTATTTCAATGAAAAAAGCCCAGCAGATAAGGCAGATGAACTCTGAGAAATGTTCAGAATATGGTACTGGGTTAGCATAGCAATTACAGAGACATGTTTCAGGGATGAACAGGATTGGCAGTTTAATGTTCCAGATGCTATAGGAAAGATCAAAAGTATGTGGTGGGACAAGGGAGGATGAGGAGTGGCATTTTTGATGAAGGGTAACATTACAGTTGTATTTAGAGAGGATATTCCAAAGAGTACATTCAGGAAAGTTATTTTGCTGGAACTGAGAAATAGGAAAGTTTTGATCAACTTACTGCCCGTGGAAATTGAAAAACCAATTTGAAAGACATCTCAGTTATCTGTAAGAATAATAGGTGGTGATGGTCGGGGATTTTACAATTCCAAACACGGACCGGGACTGTCATAGTGTTCAGGGCTTGGATGCAGAGGAATTGGTTAAGTGCACACACGAAAATGTTCTGATTCAGTATGTGGCTGGACCTTCTGGAGAAAATGCAAAACTTGACCTACTGTTGGGGTAATAAGGCAGGGCAGGTGACTGAGGTGTCAGTCGGGGAACATTCTGGGGCCAGTGACCATAATTGTATTAGTTGTAAAGTAGTGATGGAAACTGATAGAGCGGATGTAAAAGTTACAGTTCCAAAGTGGAGGAATGCCAATTTGACAGTATTAGACCAAAACTTTCAGATGTTGTTGAGAGTGGTGTGAGCGGATGTTTGAAGGTAAAGGGACTGCTGGAAAATGTGAAGCATTCAAAAATGAAATAATGGGAGTCCAGTTACAGAGTAAAGGTCAAGGGTGGTTGGTTCAGGAAATGCTGGATGACTAGAGAAATTCAGGTTTTAAAGAGAAAGGAGGAGGCATATGTAAGGTATCGACAGCATAATTGAGTGAATCCCGAGAAGGATGTAGAGGCAGCTGGAGTGCATTTAAGAGGGAATTCAGGAGGGCAAAAAGAGGACATGAGATTGCTTTGACAAATAGGTTAGGATTATTTACATTAAAAAAGACAGAGGTTGAAGGGGGACCTGATTGAGGTCTACAAAATCATGAGGGGTATAGACAAGATGGTTAGCAAGAAGTTTATTTTTCCCCAGAGTGGGGGACTCAATTACTAGGGGTCACAATTTCAAGGTGAGAGGGGAAACGTTTATGGAAGATATGCATGGAAATTTCTTTTTGCAGAGGGTTGTGTGTGTCTGGAACACATGGCCAGTGGAGGTGGTAGAGGTGGGCACGATACCATCATTAAAGGTGTATCTAGACAGATACATGAATGGGCAGGGAGCAGGGGATTACATATCATTGGAAAATAGGCAATAGTTTTAGATATAGGATCTGGATCGGCATTGTCTTGGAGGGCCGAAGGGCCTTTTTGTGAGCTGTAATTTTCTTTGTTCTGTAGAAACCCGAAACAATGCAGTCCTTGTGCCCCAATCGGTAGCTTCAGCATTTATTCCCTTCACCACTGAGTTATAGTGGCAGCAGAGCGCACCATTTACAAGATGCACTACAGTTACGAACCCCCTCCCAATTGAGACCACCTTTCAAGCCTTGTAACTGTGTCACCTGGAAGGACAACATTAGAAGATGCAGTGAAATCTCAGCATCTGCTCGTTCCCCGCTAAGATGCATACCCAGGGGATCAGAATCTATATCAGCAATGATCTCACTGAGTGGTGCAGTGAAATTGATGGGCCAAAAAGCACTTGTTTGCTGTACATCTTTTGTTATTCCTTTTTAAAAAAAATCAGTTGATTAATTCAGTGACCAGACATGTACTCAGTCCTCTAGCTCTTCTCTAAATTGCTGTTTGGTGAAGCTCCAGCAGCATCTCCTGGTCTTATATACCAGCCTGTGGTTAAGAATAGAATGCTTCCCAAAACCCTCGCGGTCATCCAATCTCCCTGCCCAAACACCTTCAGGCATCTGTAAAAGCCCACTGTAAGGTGTCTTTGATCTTCTATGCTGCTCAGTACTCTCATTTTTCATTGTTCACGCTCCCTGAATTTATTACCATTCTCTTTTCTGGTTGAATTCTATTCACTTTTTTTTTCTTTCCACCTGATTGCTGCCTCCCTGCAGTCCATGATTTTCTTCCTCATGGTCAAAGACATGATTGTTTATTGCATGTTATCTACAAACTTCTAAATTATAGATCCTACAAATAGGTTTTATTGATAATTATCGATCAGAAAAAAGTGGAAGTGCACTGCATAAAAACTGAAAGGACTGCAGTTGATGTCAATCAAAAACAAATAACAAAGCAGAAATTGCTGCAAAAGGGTCAATAGAACTTGCAGCATCTGCGGACAGCAATCAAAGATAACATTTCAGCATGAGTAACCCTCAGAATTTACTGCAAACAAGCATCGAGATATAGTTCATTCTTAGTTGGGGATTCGCAGCAGCTATAATAACAGAATATAAACAAATGTGAATTTGTGAGTGTCTCTGGAGTTTGTTTTTCTGAGTGATCCTTTACCACATATGGGACTGGTGAACAACCTCTCCCAGTGTGACTGAGTAAATGAGTTTCCACCTCGGTGGGTAATTGAATCCATCCCTCGGTCCGCACATTTCCCTGGTTTCTCTGTGTTGTGGGTGTCTTTGTCTCTATCCAGATTGGGTGATGAGGTGAATTTGAGTCAATGCAGACAGAAGGCCCAATTTTCCCAGTTGTGAATGTGTTTTTATTCTTCCTTATTCTCCCATTGGTTGTGGGTATTGCTACTCAGGACAGCATTTGTTGTTCGTCCATAATTTACCTTGAACTGATGTCAGAGGGCAGTTAGGGGTCAACCACATTGTTGTGGATCTGGGGTCACTTGTGCTCCAGACTGGTGAACGCCTTCACTCCTGAAGGGACATGAATGAATGAGATTTTAGAAAGTTACAGCCATGGTCTTTGTTTCTGAAATTCAGTTAACGTTCCAGACTGTATTCATTGAATTTAAACTGCAGCAGCTGCCGTGTCTCAGTTCCCAGGGATAACTAGGAGACATATCGCCAATACACTGCTGTCTCCCTGCTGCATTGCTCCATTGTACAGAATATTTTTCACTGTTCAGATCAATCCAGGGTAAGAGAGAAAAGGAGAAGGCCATTCTGACCAGCACACCAGTGTCAGCCCTGGTGAGAAAGGGATTGAGTGAAAGGGAAAAGTTTGGATAGGCGTGTGTTTGCAACATTTACATTGTGTGTGATATTTCCCGCAGCCTGATGTCCCAATAATCCCCAGTAACTGTCAATAAAAGCTGCAATAGGTTAGGTTGGAGATCACAGCCTCAGCATTTCACGCACCTCTGTGCCGTCAGAGAAGGGATGCACACTCACCGATTGTGTCACTGGAGCCACAGAATAGCTCTGTGCACACATTGCCATCCCCATTTCTGGTTGGGCATGTGCTTAGGGGAAGGTGCTTTCTTCACTGTGCCCTGGGTTTACGTTCCAGACAGGAATGACTCCGTGTTACTGCTGTGAGAGTGGTCACAGTGGGCAGGGCTTCTAATGAAAAATAAAACAATTCGACCCGTGTTTGTGGGATAAGGTTGACATTAATCTTCCAGCTGATGACCTCTCCATCCAATTGGAATAGTACGGATTGCCTCAGGTGGGAAACAAGTGCAGAGCGAGGGTAGTGAAAGGGCTGGAATTGGATCCAAGGCGTGAGGGAGAAACCAACTGAAGAAATGATGATGTGGGTGGGAATGTGACAAAATTACTTGTTTGGTTCATTATAACACAATTCGCAATCAGAATGAAGCAATCACAACTGCTGTTTCAAAAAAGTGTGGTATTTTCTCAGATTTTACTGATTTTATCCTTCCCCTAAAATCAGAAACGTAATGGTATGGATTCGATTCCGATGAGGAAATTTCTCATCCTCCATCTTCCTCCCATGAGATCTTGATGATATCACATATCAACTGTTTTCTGTGTGTGAGGACATGACCGAGCATTTAAGTCAATGGGTTGCTATTCCACTGTGCACTGCCTACATGGGTTTGAATCTCACTGTCGTTGGTGTTTCAGGTTATTCTTGCAGTTGTCATTCTTCTTCGTATCTCACACATTTGCACAAGTTGGACTTGACGCCCAATTCTCATCAGTTTATGTCAGCAGAGATTCTTGGATTGTAAAGTCCAAATCAAGAATTGCAACCTATCACTTTGATATGTTCAAATTGCGCATTAAACTGTAATAGCAAAAAGGAACACAATGTTCCCTCCTGTTATTTCTTCAATCTGTGGTGTGTAGAGTGCCATTTGTTGCCTCCAGGTCACAGCACATTTGTTCTTCATCGGCTAATGAAGCTTGTTACTGATCTGTCTAATCAAATAAATAGACCTTTTCTGCTACTTTATCCAACTCCCTCATAATTTTAAATTTTTCAATCAATGGGACCGTAGGCCAAACGATGCAGAAACAGAAGTAAGCCAGTCGGCCCATCAAGTCTTTCCGCTATTCAATGGTGTCATGGCTGCTCTGATAATCTTCAACATCATTCTCCTACCCCACGTGAATAACCCCTGATCTTCTTACTGATTAAACATCTGTCTAGATCAGCTTGAAAATACTCAACAATTCAGAGAGAGAATTAAATGGGCAACGCCTTGTTCTGAGATTGTGTCCTTTGGCCCTCGACGCTCACACTGAGGCAAACCGCCTGTCCATTTCTACTCTTTCAGGGTCCCTAGGAATATTGAATGTTTATAAATGTTATTGTGTGTTCATAAATCTCGCCATCTCCAGCCTCCTTAGTCCCAGGAGAACAATCCCAGCCTCACCAAGCATACCATTCCATTTTATCCAGTCTTGGGAAAACGCCACAATATCTCCTGCGGTGGCCGTGAATATGTTAAAGGGAGATTGACAATGATTCTGTGAAAAAAATAAGTGGCTTAGCGTTTATCAGGCAAATGCAGGGGTTGGGATTAAGGGTTAGAATCAGATTTACTCAAACATATGAAACAGTGGGGCATTGTGTTTCTCTGATTCCAGGCCTGGTAACTGGGATTACATGGTTGTCTGCAGCTTTAGTCACTTCCTTGTCTGAGGAAACTGCCGGTACAACTGTTGTAAAACTCAAATGCTCATTGAAAAATATACCCAAAAATGCACTCCAGCAAAAAAAAATAAAATCCACATGAACATGAATCACATTCACCATGTGAATATAATGCATAAAGTCTTCATTTTATACTGTAAGCAATAGGAGTATGATGCGGCCACTCAGCACTTCTAGCCCACCTCACAGTTCAATGAGATCTTGGATGGCCTCCGAAGTCAATATCAAATTTCCTACACTATTCGCTGAGATTTTGATTTTCTTTTTAAAAAGTCTGTTAAAATCTATCAATGACAGCCTTTTACAAATTTAATACTTAGCATTTACAACTTCCGAGGATCAGAATTCCAAAGATTCTTCCCTTTGTGTGTCCCTCACTTCAGTCCGTTCTTTGGGAAGTATTCCTGTCGTGTGCCTGGTGCTGCTCCTGTCACACTCTACAGCACTGCGCTTATTTCCTGTTCCCTGAGGGCGTTGTGAGGCGTTGTGGCCGTATAGTGGTCCTTATTGTATGATACGGCTGCAGCAGCTCTTGATCGAATCCGAGTCACTGCATTAACTGTAGTGTTCCATTTCCACGTAAAATGTGCGAAACGAAGACAATGAGGGATCAATTTAAATTCCAGAAAGCATGCTCATGGAGGTGTGTTCAATGCCGATGTTGTGACAACAAGAATCACCCAGGGCAGCTCCCATTAGCACAGGCCAGTGATTCTTGAAGCGTCAGGCTCAGGAAAATGACAAGAGAGCAATGTTCAGCGCAACGCACATCATGGCAAAAAACCAGTTTCTGCATTGTGCAGCTTATTTGTCAGATTTGCCTCATTTAGCATTATGAAATTGTTCACTCTTTAAACAGGTACAAGCCAGTAATATCTGTTGAAAAGAGAGTTGGTCCCAGTACTCACTTCTGGGAACAGCAGAGTGTACTTTTCTTGAATCTGAAAAACAATTCCTCACAGAAAATGTCACATCCCCGCTGTCACCAGGCTTTTCACTCAATCGGCTTCAATTCTTTGTCAAATTCAATTCAATAGATCATAGAATGATATAATCCCGACAGTGTAGAAACAGGTCCTTTGGCCCAACAGGTCCAGACCGGCCCTCAGAGCATGTCACCCAGACCCATTCCCCATACACCACTTAATCATGTCATTGAGAAATCTCTTCATTTGTGTTCAACTTATGAGAGCAGTGTGTCGCAATGGGTGTGGACCAGAATTCGTACCATACTTTGGAAATCATGCCCCGCTGTATATCATTTCACAATCACAAGGGAGAAATATCAGCTGCTCAACATAATTTACTTCAGTGAGTTAAACATGAGGTCTTAATAAGATCACATGTCATCTTCTTCACTCATGTGACGAGATGGCTGAGAGGTTAAGGCACTGGACTGCTAGTCATTTGTGCTCTGCACGCGTGGGTTCGACTCCCACTCTCTTCGCTATTCCCAGCTATTTTGCTCCTGCCAATCGTCATTATGTCTGACAATATTTATTTTAAGTGAATCTGGAATCCAATTCTTGTCAGTTTATCTCCCTTGCGATTCTTAATCGGTTGATTTTGTGGTAAAGTCAAAATCAAAAATTGGAACTTGATGTCTGACATCTATTAAAATGTAAGTTGAATTCGGACCATCAGAAGGAACATGACTTTTCCTCCCATTAATCCTCCCAAACTGTGCGCCGATGAACATACATGGAACGAAAAAATGATACGGGTAAAAAAGAGACGAAATATCGGAAGCACAGGTTTATACAGTGGGATTGTTGATGAGTATTTCAAACTAACACAAAGTTCTATATAATACTTCAAACAGTCCTTACTAAACCGACAGTGAGACAGATGCTTGATGAAAGACGCGAACACAACAAGCCAAGGGCAGCTTGAGGATGGCTCTTGTAGTAATGGGTAGGGCAGTTGATTGCTAAACATTTGCGATTTGAAGGTCGTGAGGGTTCAGAAGCCTCCCGGAGTCGACTTTCATTTCAGGTTCCAAACGAATCAATGGTGTTCTGTGGAAACTGCTTCATCAGCACTTCCTGTCATCCGGAATTCCAGTCCCTGCTGCTGACCAGCGGGCGTTCATCACCATCCCACACACGTTTTCAGAGAATAGTTCGACCTTAGACAACTTCACGTGCACAAACCTGCATAGTTGACAGGGAAATGCAACATAACATTCCCGTTATACATATGATTTGTCACCTTGAATATATTTAGAGATCTATAAATCCAGATTCTCAAAGTAACATGGGAGGATGGGATAGGAAAATCCATTGAAGTTTTCGATCAACTAAGATGTTAAGAAACGGTGAGTCAGTGGAGTCGGGTTGAAAGGCCTCTTACTGTTTCCATCTTTCAGTTTTGTTTCAGGCAGAGAATTGTCAACAATAACGTGGAACATAAAACAATGTAATGTAGGTCTGTGCCAACCACCATTCTGAACTGAACTGATCCCATTTGCCTGCCAATGGTTGCGTATTTCTCTATTACCTTCCTGTTCACATCCTCATGTTGTTGAGTATGGTGAATCAACAACACTGAATATCAAGTCCTTCACATTTACCCCACTGCTCTCACAACTGGGATGGACAGCTCCTGTGGTAGCATTAGGTCAGACAATTGAGGATGCTCACAGACATTCTATCAGAGAGCATGCTCCTCCACATAGGTTTTCAACTGGTCACATGGAACAAGTTGCCATTGGAGATGTTGGAGCTTCAGGGGCAGATTACTCAATTTTTGGGAAGGAGCTTTGAATGTGGTGCTAACCATGATATTCTGATATTCTAAATCCAGTTCTGGCCTCTTCTCACTTTACAGTTTTAAATGTGAAATTTAATTTGTCTTTGTGTTCCATTCTTATGCATTCACTCTTCATGAAAGTCTTCGAAAGCGTCCTTGAATGAAGTAATGGTGAATATTGATGACGGTGCGTCTGTCCTGTCAGTTGTGTGAATTTTGCATACGAAGTTAATGAATTGTTGCTGAATCGAATTCTGTGAAGAATTTTGTGGATGTAACATTATCTGCGAGGAATTGCTTCCCTGACTCGAGGAGAGTGCACAGAGTCAGTATTGACACCAACCTCTCCTCAGGATAGATATTAATGAACCGCACCTTTGTTGAAGGTGCACAGTTTCAAAACTCTAAATGATGTAAAACTCACGAATGAACTAAGCAACGCAGGAAGCCACATGAACTGCTTTTTACCAACAAATTGTATCTTACTGGGCATTGCTCTGTGTTCTTTTCCTGAGCGTTGTGACACGGAACCATGACACGATCAGGGCAACACTTGAGCAAGTGCAAAAAGAGGGCAGTGCCAGAGGGCATGCCAGGAGCAGCACTAGGGACACGGTGAAGTTAATTTCCCACAACAGGAACACACCCCAAACAGTAGACTGCGGGGAGAGAACTCTGAGTGAAGTGAAGTTTTGAAAGTTGATGCCCCAGAGACTGTGGAAGTCAGTTATTGAGTGTGTTCAAGACCACAATTGACAGATTTCTACAGAGTGAAATCATCAAGGGCTCACGGGACAGTGGATGAAAATGTTGAAAATGCACATTTCATTGCAGTTTAGCTCTGTGTAATTACGCAAGTTCATCGAACAACTTAGGAACCACGAATGACGACAATCATATCCCAGTTTGCAGGCAATTTTCCAAACATTGAGTTATAATTCGAAATACAGAGCTGCACAGAAACATCCTGCTCCAGTGGCGCAATTGGCCAGCGCATGGTACTTATAAGACAGTATTAAGGTGTGTGCAATGCCAAGGTTGTGAGTTCAAGCCTCACCTGGAGCAGTTTTAGTTTGTTGTGGCACAAGAGGGTAATAAGGAAATTCAACTCTGAGCAACGTTTGTGGGGATACAGCAGTTTCTGTTAATTGGGAAATTACTCAATGAATGACAAACATCCTACAAGTATTTTCAATGTGAAGAAATATCTGCGGAAAGAGAAGTTTTATTTCAGCGCAATGACATTCCTCTCGTGGCTGAATGCACGCAGTTAAATTATGAGAAAAAGCTTTTAAACTCATTTCAACTTATTCACATTGCTGCAACCTCGCACAGGTCATTGAAATAATTAGAAAGGAATCAGATCATTCAGCCCATTGAATGTTTCATTCTACTTTAGTTAGAAATTTCATCAGCTTTAAATACAGAACTGCCGAGAAGAAGGGAGGGTTCAAAATGCAAAGGAAGATAGAGTCTTGTTTGCGGATTTCTTGGATGGAGTTCAGGAACCATGAAATGTACCAGAAATCATCGGAATGTGGCCAAATGTTTAAGGCACCAGTTTCAAACGGAAATTACATCTTTCAGGGATGGTTCCCTTCTGGCTCGAGAGGGTTTAAATTTACTTTTTAATTGAAAACATGTTCAGTTCCATGCTTCACGGAGAATGAACGGCCAATCTTATCCAGCTGCACGTGAACAATAAATTTCATTGCACGTGAAGTCAAAGAAATTCGAAACTATTCCCCACCCACCCACAGACTTTGTCTCACTGTTAAGGTGCCTGCGTCGGGAACTAGCGGTGCAGGTACATAAGTCTTTGAAGTTTACAGCACATATAGACAGGGTCGTTAAACAGGCATTTGGCATGCTGACATTCATTGCTTAGCCATTTGAATTTAGGAGTTGGGAAACCATGTTCAAGCTGTGCAGGGCATTAGCAAGGCCTCTTCTGGAGTACAGTGTGCAGTTTCGATCGTACAGCGGTAGGAGGCATAACCTATCGCTGGCGAGTATTAAACATAATTACCAAGATTTTACCTGGTGTTGGAAGTTATAAATAAAGGTTGGAATGACTTGGACTTTATTCTCTAACCCCTTGGAGGTTGAGGGTGACCTGGCAGAAGTTTAAAAAATAACGAGACGTGCAGACAGTAATATGGTAGTTTTCTTTTCCCTGGTATGGGGGATATGAAGACCAGGGAGGAGTTGCGAGGAGATAATTTTTTAAAAAATGAGAGGCAGAACTTTGCAATGACTGTGAATAAAACAATGGCAAGTTCCAGCAGAGAAACAGGTGGCAAAGAAACAGGTGACAGTGAAGCAGGCATGTGAGGGCTAATGTGTTTCGTTTGCCAGTGACATTCACCGCTTCACAAAGTGGGGAACATTGAAGGGCAGCAGTGACGGTGATTATTTTGCAGGACATTCACCTTGCAAATGGTTTTTCCGCCAGTATCCCTGATTACATCACAAGTCGACAGGATGAAAGCTGCAGCAAGACGTGTGGAGCCAGTGGTGTAATTGATACTGCGTCTGAATTTGGATTCTAAGATTAAAATGTTGTATCTTCCCTCTCTGGAATGAAGTTGACAACTTTCCCGTATTTGCAAATTGACAGTTGCTTCCGAAGCGCAATGTGTACCCAGTGCTGTTTTTGTGTCGGATTCGAGCAGCTGAAGTGATTGGGTCGCTGTGTTTTGGAAATTGAAAGCTGCCCATGAGCAACTTCAGCGTGGGACTACTTCAACTCACTGTTCATTTCATACCCCAGCATATGGCAATGGCTCCAATTGTCAGAGAAACTGCTTGTGTTCCACATAAAGCTGTCTTTTGCCGGGGAACCGTGGGTACAGCAACAGAGCGTGGACATGATGGAGACTGAGTGTATTTCATCCTGAGGCCTCTGTCACTCTTGGGGGATATATCTGCGTATCTCCCTCTGTGGCTTAACATGAGGATGATTACTTCGAGGGGCTTTAGCATATTTTTATCATCTCAAACTTCAGTCCCATTCATTGATTTTAGGGATAATCTCATTGAAATACCCACTCTCAAATTAAGAAAACCAAAATCAGCGGAAGAAACGCTGGAAACTGGGACTAGAATAGATCTGAAGACATGCACTGACAAGATGGCCGAATGGTCTTTTTCCACGCGATTAAAACCTCCAAGATGAGGACAAACGGACCTGCTGCCAAAATAAACAATAGAATGAAAAGCCTAATGCAACGTCATTGAGAAAAGATGGCAAGGACAACAATGCTTTCCCTGGTGGTTCAGTGGTTAGGGTTTGACACTCTCACCGCTGTGGCGCGTGTTTGGTTCCCATGTTACACTTGCCAACTACCAAATATCCCGTTGTTTTTCATGTTAGGGGTGGGGTTGGGCAGTTTGATTGAGCTGATCGTGAGAAACACCTTCCACTGACCAGGGTGATTAGCAGTTTGATTCCCTTTTCTCCGAATGTGAGATTATCACTGCAAAGGCCCTTTGGGGTCTCAGACAGTCTTAGATTTCATAATGAACCACATTCACACACTCCCAACGCTTTTCGTGAAAAGACGTCAAACAGCGAAGAGAGGACACAGCTACAGATAACAAGGGCTCAAGCGGGATTTAAACGTGGGGCCTCTGAAAAACTCATCAATGGCCCTTACACCTCAACACCAACGAACAGTTTTATCGAGCATCAGCTTTCTGTAGTAATCTACTTGACCCTCTCACCTTTGGATGTTGGAGACCTGTTCTGTGTTCGATCTGCTCCAGAGGTGTGTAATAACACGTTTGAACAGGCTGCTTACATTTAAAAAATCTCAGTTCAGGCAGTGAAAGCAACAATGAACAGCTTTTTCCCATTCTGCTCCTGCTCCCGAGCTGCTGCTGTTTGCTCCTTTCCCCGAGCACCGGGCTGTGTTCAATGGCAGATGGATCAAACCATTTCCCTCCATGGGCAGGCAGTGCTTGGCGATGGTGTGCGTTTTGCAGCTCCTTCTTGAACACTGGAAGGGTGACGAAGCAGAAGAGGCAGAATCAGACGTCAGGAAATTATAAACCACGATTGGGAACTGTCTTCAAATGACATTAATCAGAGTCAGAGAGAAGGAAGCAGAGCTGCTTGAAAAGAGAAAAGTCAAAAGTTGAAGACTATTCCCTTCAGAAACTTTATATGGGATCGTTCTGTGCAGCCTGTTTGGTTCTCAGGATTCGACTTCACACAGCAATTTTGCAGAAAGTCTTTTGCAACGCGGACGTTGGTTTCTTTGTTACGACTGGGCAGGGATTGATATCTGACAGCAAGACAACAAAATGTGAGGCTGGATGAACACAGCAGGCCAAGCAGCATCTCAGGAGCACAAAAGCTGACGTTTCGGGCCAAGGCCTGAAACGTCAGCTTTTGTGCTCCTGAGATATTGCTTGGCCTGCTGTGTTCATCCAGCCTCACATTTTGTTGTTTTGGATTCTCCAGCATCTGCAGTTCCCATTATCTCTGATATCTGACACCAACAGTCCATGATTAAGAGAATCCGAGTGAAACACTCACTCACTGAGAGTCATCCCCAACGTCTCTGAGCTGTGGAGCTGCAGGCAGTTCAACACGGAAGGCAGGGTTAACAAGGAGCCATTGTTTCAGTTTTGCCAAATCTCTGAGCAGCTTTGAGGTTATAGTGCAACATGTTTATGTGAAATCACACGCTTTCACAGAGCTGCTCCTCCATCAGGTGAAGTGACACTTTTCATCCGCATCTCCACGTCACAGAGACAGGGAGAGTGAAGTCATGAACCCATTGTGTCATCCCATGCGAGAAGAAACCGTTCAGCCCATCAAGTCCCCGGGGACTGTCTGTGGCTTGTATCTCTCCGAGATATTTACAATCGTTGAAATCTGTCCAAATAATGCTGAGCTGTGCCTGTGCCATGATTCTGTCTCCGACAAACTGACCCTCTTGACGTTCATCACTTCTCATTTCACTGGGAGAGCGCTGCTGTCCGAAACAGCGTGGGCAATTCCTTATGGATGCCCTGTGCGTGGAACACACTGCAGTGGATGTATATCAATATGAGACAATTATTTCTGACACATGAAGTTACGGGAGGTTGATCAAAATGCAGCAAACTGCAGCTCTGTGCCGGAAGGACACAGGCAGCGATCAATACAGGCATACCACAACATGGAGCTCTTAAAGTTCAAGGTGTGGTTCTGATCTACTGATTTTTAACTTAATAGGTGCAAAATGCTCGCCCTGCACCATCCTACTAGCATAGAGTACTGGGCTTTCAGACAGGTATTGGGCTTTTCATCTGTTGTGTGACATGTGCATTCGAGTATGATGCTAAAAGACCATCACTGATGTTCTGTAACATTTTCCTGGCTGAGTGAACATAACCTTTGTGTAATTTCCCACATTCTGTTCGAACTCAGATTTCACGCAGAGTCACTACATTCCCGAAACATCAGAGTTGGATTGCGTGTATTCTGAAATATTCGTTTTCCCTTTGAGTGATTCCTTGCCGTGTTCCCTGCACCGGTAGCTCTGCCCCATCCCTCCTTCACATAGTCCGACCTCATTTATCAGAGCTGCGCTTTCAGAAAGCTGCTCGGAGCTTTGGCAAAACTGAAAACAAGAAATCAGGAGTCAGTACTGGGACCACTCCTTTCCTGGACATTTCTTAATGACACAGAATTGTGAATGGAACAGATGACTTCAAAATCCTAAAATGAGGAAAAATTCACAACTTAACTGATCAATGCAGAATGCCATAAAACTGGCCTTTTCATTTAACATGGCTCTGTGCATTTTCGTGAGCCTGATGCTCCAAGAAATAATGGTCCATTTTAATAAAAGCTACTCAGGAAGAGTTTTGATTTCACAATCTCGCATTTCACATGCCTCTTTCTGCGTGTCCTCTTGTGATATTAATTGATCCCTTACTATGTTCCTTTAAAACACGCTAACAGGGACAAAATGGAACGACACTGATTACAAAGGTTACAGTGATTATAACGCAAAATCCAACCACTATACGATCACAGAGCCATACAATGGAAAAGCAGAAAACAAGTAGCGCTAGAGAGCTCCAGACACACACTAGGACTAGTTATTATAAAGTGGGCTGACATTAGGGAAGTCAGAATGGGGAGAATCTTTGCAGTTCATGGCTCCAGAGGTTAGGAATGTCTGTACTGAGTCTGTAAAAAAAAAAGTGACATTGATAAATTGCTACAACATGATAATCAGCACGAGCTCAGGGGATAGTGCAGAAACATGATGTCAAAGCAAATGGTCATTCATGATCTCAGTGAACGGCGAGGTGGGCTTGATGTTTACAACTTGTGTCCATGTGGAATGAAAATACATTGACATGTTTGTTCTGAATTGAAGTGTTCGCAGGAGCTGAAGGAGACGCAGAGCAAACCAATGTCGAGGCTGCTGGAGCTGCAAAGACTCTTCGTGCAGCACTAATGAGATGGCACAGCACCGGTGAGAGAATTGATGCATTGAATTTGGGTTGAGCTGCCCAGCATCCTTTCACAAGTCAGGGTTTACTGGGATATAAGGTAATAGAACAAACATGGATAACATTTCCTTGGACATAAAAAAAAGACAATGGACTGGGTTCACTGGGATAGGAAGACATTAGGAAGGACAACAATAGGATTTACTGGCTTTCAGGCACACAATAAACTGTCTCACCTGTTTCCTGCTATTTGTATTTGAATCAATCTCTCAAACTGATTTTTATTTCCACATGGGCCAAAGTCGTAAATGCTGAAACTATGCACTAGTTGAGGCTGTCCGCTTTCACACATTCCACTTCTCTCCAGAAGCTGTCAGGATGAATTGCCTTGCCCCGTTCTCTGTCGCTCTGGATTATTTGAATAATAAAATCGATTCTGTGAGCTGGGGAAAGTGTGCTGAAGTTTATATACATCAGCCGCATTGTGTTTGAGAGACAGGACTTCCTTCAGTAGTACCCCATGCTGAATCAGACAGCTGCACCTTCCTGTGACATTGAGAATGACACAGGCGCAGATCCTCTGGATTGGGAGAGATTCTATCTTTCTCAAAAACTCTGATTTTTTTGTGCTGTGTCAGATGTGGTAATTTGGAGAAGGTTCCCAACAGAATGTTAGTTTTTCCGCATACACAATCTCCCTTTTGCACAGCCTTCCACACTTTCCATACCTCCCACTGCCACCTCACCAGTCCCTTGCCTTGCAAGTCCATGTTTGGCAGGGAGCTGAAGAGTACATTCGTATTGCTCTTCTCCAGCACGGTCTGCCAATGAAAGATTGTTTACTCCAGCTGTCGATGGAGACAGTGTGGCCCCGGGGAAATAGTGCTAACAGACCCTCCTTGGAGCCGGGGTTCAGAATGGGAAGTAGCTGTTGTTAAAGCTCAATGCTGCTTCAGAGTTAACAGATCTTAGCTGTTGCTGGATCATTGATCTTGGAATATAGTTCTGCTGCGTGGGGATGGAGTGAATAGGAACAGTTCTCGCATTCAAATTACAGACGATACCTGGAGTACTGCATCTTGCTCCATTCTTCACTGCGGTGGTCTGATTTTGTTGAGATTTAGTTCAGCCTGAGAATCTTCAGGAACTGTGTGGCGAGTATTTTTTTTTAAATTCGTTCATTGGATATTCATTCACGGGTTGACGGCATTGTTAGTTAGGCCAGTATTTATTGCCCATCCCCAGTTACTCAGAAACATGGTCAAACATATTGCCTGCCAGTCTGAAGCCATAAGTAGGCCAGACCAGGAAAAGATGCAGTTACCTTTTCTAAAGGGCATTACTGAACCAGATGTGGTTTCTCCAACAATTGATTTACAGTCATCACTAGATTCTAAATTCCAGAAATTTATTCGATTTGAATTTTACCATCTGCATGGTTTCGAACCTGGGTCCCCAGAACATTACCCAGGTCTCTGGATTCACATATCAATGAAAGTAACACAATTCCATTGTGCCCCCATTTCTGAGCAGGTTTGTCAGGCAAGTTGGTCGAGGGGTGTGATTCTTGCTTAGGGTACTGTATAACGGTGACAGGTCGTGGGTTCAACTCGCGGAAGACCCCATCTTCCTTGTATCCCTTTTGCCACAATGCCCAAAGAGCTTTCTGAAAAACCAGCCTCGTAAAATGAGGTTGGCTTGCCTGAAGTGGGGACGGGGCAGAAGTAACATTGCAGTGAACACGGCCAAACAGAATGCTTATTCAAGTCGAAAACAAGTGTTTCAGGTTGTTTGCACACGCCATCTGATTCTGAGTAAAAGTTCCAGCTGCATTATTGCTCAGTTCAGGGTGTTAAACTTCCGGAAGCGGGAATGCAAAGTGATTGGAGGCAGCACTGAACAGATTCACGTGAATGGTGCCGTGTATGAGAAATGTCATAAATGACGTTAGATGGCAAAGTTGGGACCCCATAAACAACCTATAGAGAACAGAACCGAAATGACAGAACACACCGCAACAGACCGGACAATATAAATTCCAAGTGGAGTAGAACAACGTCGCTTTGTCTCACTCATGATGTTACTGAGTATGGTGATGAAATGTCTGAGAGAAAACCAGCCAGCTGGGCGAGCAAGTTAACAACATTAACTGTACCGTTTAATGTACGGCTCAGTGTCAGTCTTCGTGATTTTATGCACACACTGTTTTACCCGCTTGTCCCACCATACACAAGGTTCCCCAACAAAAAGGGAGCTTTATGTGGACTGAAGCAGTTTCTCCTGACAATGGGTACCGTTGCCATGAGGTGGGATATGAAATAGACTGTGAGCTGAGGTAGCCCCACACTCATGTGACTCATTTACCTTCAATTTCAATTTTCAATTTCCAAAACCCAGCGATCCAAGTACTTCAGTTGCTGGGAATCTGACAAAAACAGCATGAGGCACACATTGCTCTTCAGAAGCATCTGTCAATTTGCAAGCGTAGAAAAGCTGCCAACTTCATTTAAGTGAGGGAAGATACAACATTTCAATCCTCCAAACCAAAGTCAGACGCTGTATCAATTACACCACTGGCTCCACACGTATTGCTTCAGCTTTCAGCCTGTCGACTTGCGATGTGTTCAGTAAAAAAACACATTCGCAAGATGAACATCAGGAAAATCATTGTGGTTCTCCACTTTGCGAAGCAGTGAATTTTACTGGCAAATGAAACACATTTATCCTCATGCCTGCTTCACTGTCACCCGTTTCTCTGCCGTCCGTTTCTCTGCTGGAACTTGCCATTGTTTTATTCACAGTCATTGCAATGTTCTGCCTCTCCTAGCTTTTCTTCTTAAATTATCTCCTTGCAACTTAAAAATGTCCCCTAGTCTTGAAATTTCCCATCCTTGGGAAATGAGGACTACAATTAGTACTATCTATATGTCATATTATTTTGTGAACTTCTAACAGGTCGCTTCTGAATGCCCTAAGCAACAGCGAAAAAGTCAAAGTCTATCCGACCTTTCTTTATAAATCAAAGCTTCCATACCAGGCAATATCCTGGTAAACCTCTTCTTAATACTCGCCAGCTTAATCATATGCCTCCTGTCATTGTGCAACAGAAACTGCGCACTATAATCCAGAAGAGGCCTCACGAAAATCCTGTGCAACCTCAACTTGACTTCTCAACTCCTAAACTGAAGCAGTTGAGCAATGAAGGCCGGCGTGCCAAAAGCCTGCTTAAGCACTCTGTCTATATGTGATGTGAACTTCAAATAATTATGTACCTGGATCCCCTCGGTCCCTGAGCAGGCAGCTTAACTTTGAGACTTAGCCGGTGGGCATGTAGGAATAGTTTCGAATTTCTTTGACTTCACATATAAAGAAATTTATTGTACGCGTGGAGCTGAATAAGATTGACAATTCATTCTCTGTGAAGAACTATAAATGAAACTGTACATTTTTCTCAATTGAAAAGTAGAGTTAGATCCTCTCGAGTCGGAAGGAAACCGTCGCTCTGAGACACAATTCCTGCTTTAAAATGGTGCCTTAATGATTCGACTAAATTCCAATGATGTTAGGAACATTTCACACTGTCTGAACTTGACAAAAGAAATCCATAAACAATGGTCTGCCTCTTTGTGTTTCAAAACTTCACATCTTCTCAGGAGTGCTTTACTTTAAGATGATTAAAAAAATTCTGACCAAAGTTGAATGTAACATTCACACGTTTCAATGAGGTAAATCTAATTTCTTGTTGAATGTTTCAATGACCTGTGAAGTTTGCAGCAAAATGAATGAGTTGAAGCCAGTGAAACTGCACTTTTTTCCCCCGCAAATTAACTCAGTTTTAAATAGTCATACGAGAAACGTTTGCGATCTGAAAAAAAAACTCTTTATTGTCTCTCCGCAAGTATTTTTTGACATTTTGAACATTTCCAAGATGTTTGTCAATCGTTAAGTCATTTACAAAACTTTAGAAACTGACAATTACCCATAAACATTGTTCAAAATTATCGTTGCTCCTTTGGGCCATATCCGACGACAATTTAAAACTGCACCAGCAGATGTTGGAACTCACAACCTCGGTATTGCACAGACCTCTACTCTGTCACATTCAGCACAGCGGATTAACCGACTGCATCACTGGATCGACACAGGCTGGAAAGGCTCCCTATTTCCAATGATCCTTTATTGGTTGTCAAAACGGCTGTGAGCTGGGATTATATGATTCTCTTCACAAGTGGTTTCCTGATATTTTTGAGGAAATTGCTGAACCACAGAGTGCCAAACTGGTTCGATTACTGCAAGACACATTTTCAGTGTCTTCCTGCAGTGTTCCCTGAGCCTTTGATGTTTCCAGCCTTAACAAATCTGTCAGTCACCTTCTTGCCAGGGTTGCGCAGCTTGGACAGTAGTTTGAAATTTCCCTGCAATGCCAGAGGATGAGAATTTAGAGAAGTTTATAAAGCCATGAGGGGTATGTACAGGGTGAATGATCGATGTCTTTTTTTCACTGGGTGGGCAAGTTCAACATGACAGAGGATATACTTAACGTGAGAGGGGAAAACTGAGACGGGGAGCTGAGAGGCATTTTTCATGCAGAAGGTAGGGCGTGCATGGAAAGAACTGATGAAGGAAGTTGTGGAGGCTGGTGAAATGACAACATTTCAAAGGTATCTGGATGCATGCATGAATCGGAAGGCTTTAGAGTGAGAAGGGTTGAACGCTGGCAAAGGGAGCTAACTTAATTGAGGACACCTGGCCGGCATGGATGAGGTGCACCGAAGTATCAGTTTGTGCGCTGTCCATCCAGACAACACTACAGTTGAGGACTGTGTTTAAATTCAGGCATATCACGCAATTGGTCAGTGTGTTAGGCCCTTAACTGAAAAGTTGGTGGTTCAAGTCCACCCAGGGATTGAAAGCTCCTGCGCTTTTAACCCCAATAGCCAATCTCCGTGGCACGTCCTCAGTGAGGATGTTGGCTACAAGAAAAAAGCTGTGCTGGTGCGTCAGGTATCAAACGAATCCCGAGAGATACAGCTCTTCACGTGCAACAGAAGCTAAAACAACAAGGCGCACGCTGTTGCAGATACACCAAAGCATGAATGCGGTATCTGAGATATCTTTGATAATGGGAACTGCAGATGCTGGAGAATTCCAAGATAATAAAATGTAAAGCTGGATCAACACAGCAGGCCAAGCAGCATCTCAGGAGCAAAAAAGCTGACGTTTCGGGCCCATATCCTCTGTCACAGACGGGGATGGGGAGGGGGGAACTGGAATAAATAGGGAGAGAGGGGGAGGCAGACCGAAGATGGAGAGAAAAGAAGATAGGTGGAGAGAGTATAGGTGGGGATGTAGGGAGGGGATAGGTCAGTCCAGGGAAGATGGACAGGTCAAGGAGGCGGGATGAGGTGGTAGGTGGGAAATGGAGGTGCGGCTTGTGGTGGGAGGAAGGGATGGGTGAGAGGAAGAACAGGTTAGGGAGGCAGAGACAGGCTGGGCTGGTTTTGGGATGCAGTGGGTGGAGGGGGCGAACTGGGTTGTATATATATAGAGCTATATATATATATATATGGAAAAACCTCCAGTACCAACAACTGTTCTTCATACTGTAAACCCCAGCTATTCTTGCCCTCCCTATCGCTGTAACCCACTGAAGCATGTATATCATCATAAATCTCCCTAACCACCTTCAACACCTCCATTCCTCCTCATCCCTGTGAGGAGAAGTCATCCCTCCCATGCTGTGTAACCTCCACCAGCCATGCACTCCGATCTCTGAAACATCCTCTAGCCCGTACAACCCTCTTTATGGCTGCAAGTTGTTCTCCAACTATGAGAGCCCTCCCTATTGCTGTAATCCCCACCAGCAACTACACCTGTTCCACTCTCTCGAAACCCCTCAAAACCCAATTCTCTTCCTTATTGTTGTAACCTGCTTCAGCTCCCTAACCCAATCGTCCCGATCACTGTGAACTCCTTTCATGCCGACAGCCTTCCTTATCACTGTAACCTGCTCCAGCAGCAGTTAAAGAGATAACAGTGTCTGGTCAATTCATCTGGTGAGTCAATTTTCCAAAGGAAATAAAAATAGATTTCTGCGTCTTTTTCATTGAATTTTGATCATGTTTGGATATATTTATACATGTCCCAAACAGGCTGTTGGCGACAATGAGTTTGTTCATACTCACTTCTGTCTTGTACTTCTGCCATTTGTAGCCTTTTTGCTTTTAGTTAAAACATTATCTTTTTGAATGCAAGCATTTCTCCCCTTTCTTCTCTCTCTTTTTCCATTTCTCTCTTTCTGTCTCCTGTCTTCTCTCTCTTTCTCTTTCCTAATCTTCTCTCTCTCATTGTCTTTCACGCTCGTCTCTCTCTCTTTGCTTTTGTTTTTGTTCTGCTTGTGTATGTAATTCAAATTGTTTTCAATTCCCGTTTATTGTATCACTCCAGCCATCATTTTTGGTATTTAACTTTTTTCTAGCTCCCCTGCACTTTCTAATTTCTCTGGCATACCCAGAGTTGACTAAACCCTTTACAATTTCAGCTTTCCTCTTGTCCCTGTAAACCCAATTCTAAACTGTTCGCTGAGGCCAGAAGTGTATCCTTCCTCTACTTAGGTAAACATTTTTTTTGGAAATTTTGGGAAGCAGATTCAAATCCCAGAATGCCTTTATCAATGTTAAGAGCCATTTCCCTTACTTTCGACTTAACCAACGACAAGTAATCGAAATTAAACAGGTTTCTCTCAGCTGAGCGAGGTTACACATCACCAAGCCTATTTAAGTTTGTCGAAATCCATTCAGATCCGTTCATATCCCATACACGAACAGAGCAGATCTTGAACTTGAGCCCCCAAACTGTTGGAGAAGGGGAGATTAAATGACAGAAAATCCCTGATATTCACGTTATAAGTAACAGTTATTTATTTAACCATAACCGTGAACACATTAACGCAACTCCTAACAAACGAAAAAAATACTTCGCCTTTACTACACAGACTTCCCTACTTGAACTAAATTGTACTGGTATGCTCTTACAATAAGCAATTCCCACTTATATAAACGTAAGTGTTAAGAAAATTATTTAACACGTAGTCTCTGAAAGTCTGCAAGCCTTTCTTTGCTGTCCTCAAGTCATCATCACTTTTCTTCCACTGACCCAGCTGTCAGAAATGTTATCTCTTTGAAGCCTTCTGTGAGTACACTTAGCTCGAAGTGCCATGATAGGTTTTATCAAGTGATGCTGCTTTCTTAGAGTGCTTAGTGATTTAGTGAGAACTAGATGCTTATTTCTCGATGGTGCTTCACTCTGATCCTGATTTTCAAAAAAAGCTCTCCTGATATGCCTTTAATGCTATTTCAATTTTCTTAAAGTAGCATTGGACCGAGGTTGTCAAAACCATCAGTTTTAATGTCATCTGCCTTACAATCACTAAATCCTTGTTTCAATCAATTGGTTAACTGTCGCTAGTTTCCAAAACATCAAAACAATCTGAAGGCTGACAATAACACAACCAAATGTTACAGGTTTCAATTTCAGAATTGGCTGTATATCTTCAGCTACACACAGACACATTTTTCTCCGCATAATTCTCCAAGTTTGGATAAGCACTTTACCCATTAATGGAACTGCACTCTTCTCCCTTACCACTTCTGACAAACAAATTCTAGCTTCCTGTCTTCCACTTCAGAACTGGTCTCAACAACTTCATAACACCTCCCCCAATAAGAAAAAAAAACATCATTTTGAAAATATGGCTTCATTTTAAGAAAAATCTTAATCCCATTAGCATGTGATACATAGATCAGTAATCAAATGTTACAACTTTCGTACTAATTCTATTGAGCCGTACCTGTTCAATCTTATCTGCACATTTTCTTTTAAGTTCACAATAACTCATCTGCAATAATATTTCTATGACACACGGCATGTACAATCTGCAAATTAAAAGCCTGCAATATCAAAACCCCAAGGAAATAGAAATGTATTCTTGCCCTTCAGTCTTTTCAAAAAGGTGAGACAGTTGGATCTGTATACAAAACCGTCTCTGGTGCAATGTTTGTAACATAAACATTAAAGTGTTGTGAGGCCAGTACCAAGCTCTAACACTTTTTCAATGGTGGAACATTTCCTCTAGTGGATGTTGAGTTTCTTTGAAAATTATCCAACTGGCCGTTCAATTCCACCATCATCCTCCTGTATCAACGCAGCTCCAACCACTACACCACTGACATTAAGAGCGATGTTAAAAGGCTTTCAGAAATTTGGTGTTGCTAAAACTGGTGCTGTCGTTTATATAGCTTTTACATTCTCAAGTGCCTCCTGGCATTGTTCAGTCCACTGAAATTTAATGTTCTTCATCAGCAAATCCATCAGCGGCACGACCGTGCTACTAACGTTTGGTCCAAACTTCCAGTAGAACTCCGTCAGGGCCAATAATTGAAGAACGTCTTTCTGCGAGGATGATCTTGGAAATTCCCCAATGGCCTTCATTTTCGCATTCATCAGACTCATCCTTCCATGTTCGATGTCGTGTCCCAAGGTCATCACTTTGGCCTTCACGAATACAAAATTTGCTAAATTTACAACCAGTTTTTCCTCCCACAATCTTTCAAAGAGCTGTGCCAAATGTATCATGTGATATTTCTATCAATGGTGAAAGATCGCTAAGTCATCTATATAGACAGAACAATTATTCAAACCTGCCACAACACTGTTAATGAGTCTTTGGAATGTGTCTGGTGCGTTTTTCATACCAAAAGGCAAGACATTTAATTGGGGTTACAAACACAAAATCTTCTCTTTTTTGTCTCTGACAAATGTAATTGCCAGTAACCAAAAAGTAAGTCCAACATGGTGAGGTAAGTGGCTTGACCATTTCTTTCCCACACAGTCCTCCAGCCTTAGAAATGGGTATGGATCCAATTTAGTTATGGCATTGACCTTCAAATAATCCATGCAGAAGTGTTGAACAAAGAACAAAGAGAACACAGAACAAAGAAACCTACAGCAGAGGAACAGGGCTTTCGGCCCTCCAAGCTTGTGCCGATCAATATCTTCTGTCTAACCTGTCATCTATTTTCTAAAGCTCTGTGTCCATTTGCTCCCTTCCCATCCATGTACATGTCCAAATATATCTTAATAGACGCTAACGTAGCTGCGTCTACCTCCTCCACTGGCAACGCATTCCAGGCACCCACCACCCTCTCTGTAATGAACTTACCACGCATATCTCCCTTAAACTTTCCTCCTCTCACGTTGAACTCATGACGCCTAGTAATTGAGTCCCCCACTCTGGGAAAAAGCTTTTTGCTATCCACCCTGCCTATACCCCTCATGATGTTGTAGTCCTCAATCAGGACCCCCTCAGCCTCCATCTTTCTAATGAAAATAATCCTAATCTATTCAACCTCTCTTCATAGCTAGCACCCTTCATACCAGGCAACATCCTGGTGAACCTCCTCTGCAACCTCTCCAAAGCATCCACATCCTTTTGGTAATGTGGCGACCAGAACTGTGGACAGTACTCCAAATGTGGCCGAACCAAAGTCCTATACAACTGCTACATGAACTGCCAACTCTTGTACCCAATACCCGCTCAATGAAGGAAAGCATGCCATATGCCTTCTTGACCACACTATTGACCTACGTTGTCACCTTCAGGGTACAATGTGCCTGAGTACCATGTAATTTGGCAACCAGCAGGATCAGTGAACTCCATTCGTTTTGACATCGGTCAGTGACGTCTTTTTGCAGCATCGCATCCACTTCTTTCTGTAAATGTGTGTTTTTGAGAGGATTAAGCCTGTAGGAGCGTTTTTTTTTTCTAAAAAGCATTACCCACATCATCTTCATACAGGATAGAATTACTCCTCCCCATTCTATTAGTGTCTATGTACTCATATTGCTGCATCGAGCATTTTGATTCAGTTCCCTGTTCCTGAGACTGGTAGCTCACTGTCCTATCTCAGTGGCTAATACTTTTTTTTCCTCAGAGTGGCAGTGGCTAATACCTTTTTTTCCTCAGTTTATATTCCAAAGGCGCTAATTTTATTCCTGCCTGTGCCTTTCCTACCATATGACATGTATGATAGGAATGAGAAAATTCAACCACATCTTTCTTTAATTCTGGCCAATAGAATTGCTTTAGAATTTTAACCTCACTGTTCCTCACTCCCAAATGACTTGCTATCAGTAATTGATGTGCTCGCCGCAACACCTCCTGTCTGTATGCGACCAGAAGCAACATTTGATGCATTTCCACCCATTTCTCTTCTGCATGAATCTGTTGCAGTGTCCATTTTTGCTTTCAGATGCTAACCTTCAGACAAAAACCAGTTGAAATACTTCTGATTCCTTGACTGTGTAGGTTTTATGATATCGATATTTTATTGTCTCTTTTTTTGTTGTAACTCCAGTAATCATCAGAACTAAGCACCTCTGCCTGACCCTCTACCTGTTCAGAAATTTCCTTTACCATTTCATCACACAGGGCAGCTAACTGGACCTTGGTCTTCCTCATTCGGTTTTTTTTTTCCTTCTTGCTGTAACTTATGACTGTGGGATGGTGCTACCACACAATCCAGAAAAATCCCAGGCTATTTCTCTTTTACCTCTTCTGGCCACCTGGTGTACCTTTAGCTTCTCCACCACAAGAGGTGTGACTCCTGCCTTCGATCCTGCTCAGCCGTTTCCAATGACGAACTGTATTCCTGGAATTGGTATTCTTTCAATTGCTCCCACTGCCACTTCCCCAGTCTCAATAAGACTTTCCAACCATAGCTTACACAGTGGAACGATAAATCTCTCTCCATCTATTCCACAGATTCCCACTGTCTCATGTAACATTTCAGAAGGAGTGCAAATGCTTTCCTCTCTTACAATTAGAGAAGATAACATAAGCTCCCACATCCCTCAATATTTTTACTTCTTTACCCTCTCTCCCTTTTCTTCCTGAGAAAACTTTATCCTCAGAGATCAACCCTTCATAGAGGTCAGGCAACATCTTCTGATCCAGTCTGTGACTCGGATGCACACTGTCCTGCAGCTCCTTGAGATTCTTTTAGGATTTTCTTCACAATCCCAGCTAATTTCACTGGTTTAGCCTCATTTACCACATCCTTTTTTCACCAGTGCCTTCCTTCAGCTACCAGCAATGTGGCTCTGTGTGTCCCAACATATGACAGTGAAAACACCTTTTCCCGGTGCCTTTTTAAAACCACTGGCACTGTAACCTTCTGTGTCCCTCTCCATTACAGTGTAAACCCCTGATGCCTGTTGCCCCCTTTTCATTCGAATGGGCTTATTTTTTCATCAATGGTAAACCGGTCACAGTGTGACCAACTTTGTTTTGTTTTCATTGAGGGATCTCCCTTTTTTCCCAATTTACATCCCTCACTGAATGAAATTGCTGTCAGAAACTAAAGTTCGATTCATGTACGAATACGTATTCATTCGCCACCTCAGCAGCTTTTCTCAGTGATTGAGGTTTCGGTTCCTCAACATGAGTTCTCATCACTTCTGGAAATGAGTTTTAAAACTTCTCCAACAGAATAATCTCTCTAAGACCCTCATGTATCTTTTCTGTCTTTAGTACTGTCACCAATCTGTCAAAGTTACTGTGTTTAATTCTTTCAATCTCGACATAAAACTGACCAGATTCCTTTCTTATATTTCTCTACTGTTGTCGATATGCTTCTGTTACCAATTTGTAGGCACTCACAATCACCTGTTTTCCATCTCCATAATCTCTTGACATCGCATCTGACAGCACTGCAAACACCTCACTCGCCCTGCCTACCAATGTGGTCGGAAGTAACATTACCCACAGAGTCCCTGGCCAGTTCCTGAAAGGAAATGGTAGAAAGGCTTCTATATCCTTTTCATCGAATGTTGGTAATGTGTGGATATATTTGTATGTATCTTTATTAGGCTGTTGGTTATGATGAGTTTGCTCAACCTCGCTTCTAGCTTGTACATTTCCTTCTGTCACTTGAAATTATTTTGCTTCAAGTTCCAACATTATCTTTTCCAACTCAAACAGCCTTTGCCTTTCTTTTATCTTCCAAAATGGCTCTTCTTTCCTTTTCTTTGTCTTCCAGTTTCAACCATAATTCAAACTCTCTGTCTTCCCTTTCATTCTCTCACTCCAGTTATCTCATTTGTATTTTTTTTCTCATTCTACTGCACTTGCCTATTTCTCTGATAGACCTAAGGGCTTGACCAACTCCATTACAATTTCAGCCTTCCTTTTACCCAATTCCCCTGAATCCAATTTTAGCCTGCATGTTAATTCTAAAAATATATCCTTCCTCTGTCTTTCTAAACTGTCTTGGCAAATTTGGGAAGCATCTCCAAACCCCAGAAACTGTAGTAATGTTAAGAGCCATTTCCCCCACATTTAATTTTTACCCCCACAAGTAACCAAAATTAAACAGATTTTTCTCACCTAAATTCTATTTGGTGATCTAGCACACACATTTTCCACATTGTTTAAATATGTACAAATACGTTCATATCCATTCAGATCCTGTTCATGAACTGGCCGGATCCCGGACTTGAGCCCCGAATCTGTTAGAGAGGGAAGAAAGACATCCCCCGATACTTAAACCAAAACAGAAGCCCCAGTCCATTATAGAGGGAGGCGAGATTCCCCTCTAACGACTAAAGCCATGTCACCTTGAAAAGCTCACCTCCCCATGTATGAAATGTTAAAAAGAGAGATTAAATGAAATAAAATGCTTGATATCAAATTTATAAGTAGCAAGTCATAATTTATTTATTTATCACTAACAGTGAACAAATAAAGAGAATTTCTAACAAAACCAAATAATATGTCCTTCACCTCCTAACACTCTTCCAGTTCCCATCCACCTTCTTTGCCCACCCAGCATTGCCGCTGATATCAAAACTAGAGAGCAGAGCATACGAAGGTGGTTCATATTGCCTCAGAACTGCACTGGTGTTTCCGTTTGAAGGGTAGGACAGAAGAATTATTTACTCCAGAGGCTTGGACTCAGCTGTACTCCGAGAGCCTGTGTGTCTCCCTCTCCCTGTGTCCAAGCTTCAGTCTCTCAGACAGACCACAAGAAGAGTGAAGACGAGAGATAGAAATTGATACAATCGAAGTTAAGATGGTTTGAAACAAAAATAATCAGAAACAAATGAGATCCCATTACTGACTGACTCACCCCATTATTGGCACTTTCATCTGATTTCAAACTCAGAGAATAGGAACAGATTTCAACTGGAATTAAAGGGCAAATACTTTCTGACTGCCCCCAGGGTTTTGTTTTTGAGAGGTTCGGAAATGAGTTAATGGTAGGGAGTCAATCTCTAAAGCCTGTGTCTCTCCCTCTCTTAAAAGGAAGGGATGTATGGTGGTCTTCTGGAGATTTCAGCTTGTAAGTGGTAGAGATTGAAGACGTTGGTGGATACGTCACACCAGTTGGTCAGCACAGGATCTGAGTCCTTGGCTGGGGCCACAGTCAGAGCCCAGTGCTTTCCTTGGGTTGACTCCCAGAAAGAATGATCTGACATCTGCAGTTTGACAGTGGTCACAGGCACATCCAGGGCTATCAGGGCAGGCATCAGCCCCAAATTCGTGACTGTCACAAAGTCATTCATAAAGGACATCCCTCAGTCATCATTAATACATAGCAATACTGGTTGGTGTGAGCACCACACAGTTTGTGTCGAGACAGGGAGGCATCAATAGACCACGACTATGATCCATCAAATTCTGCATCGCCATAATGGTGTAAATTCATAACAAAACAGGGACAGGATGTGGTCCTACTGAATGCCGCTGGTGCAGAGAGTGAATATTTTGCAGATGTGAGTCCAGTCAAGCCACTGCTTTAACCTGAATGGCGCCAAGCACCCTGAGCGTTGAACCTTGTGGATGGTGGGCTGCCCTAATGGGCTCATGAGCTGCCATGTACATGAACAATATAAAAGAAGAACCTGAGGGCATTTTTGCAAAGTTTGCAGATGATACAATAATAGTTGGGTGGGCAGAAGATGATGAGGGAGTGGGGAGGCTGCAGAAGGACTTGGGCAGTCTTGGGCAGCGGGAAAAGAAGCAGCAGATGGAACACACTATGGAGATTATACACTTTGGGAGGCAGAATTATATGCATACACTATATTCTGAAAAATTCTGTGAAATCAAAGGGATTTTGGAGTCCTCATCCTCTCTTATGTTCGATCTGCAGGTTCAGTTTGTGGTGGGAAAAGTAAATGCAATGTTTGCATTTATTTCAACCAGGCTAGAATGCAAGAGCAGAGACGTACTGCTGAGGCCTTATGAAGGCTCTGGCCAACTGCATTTGGAATATTGTGAGCTGTTTTGGGCACTGCATCTATGGAAGGATGTGCAGATATTGGATGAGGACCAGAATGATCCTGGGAATTAGAGCATGTCATATGAAGAACAGTTGAGGGCTCGGTGTTTGTACACAATGGAGTTTAGACAGATAAGGGGAGGGATCTGAAACTGGCAGAATACTGAGAGGTTGGGATACATTGAACTTGTAGAAGATATTTCTACTAGTCACATAGACCATGGTTCCAGGACACAGCCTCAGATTGAAGGGATGACACTTTAGATCTGAGATTGGGAGGAAATTCCTCAGCGAGACGGTGGTGAATCTATGGAACATTTTCCTCCAGAAGGTTGTGCAGGCCACATTATTTAAGGCAGAGATAATTGGGCTCTCGATAAAAAGCAGAACACGTGTTAAGGGAGCAAGCAGGATAATGGGGATTAGAAACATATCAGCAATGATTGAATGTTGGAGGTGATTCGATGGGCTGGATGTCCGAAATATATTGCTTTCTCTCATGTCTTAATGAGCATTCCGTCTATTATTCACTGTCGAATTGTTAGCTTCTGACCTGCTCTTGTACCCTTGTATATTCATTTCAATTCAATCTCACATTCTGGTCAATGCTAAGCCCTATGATACAGATAGTGGGAAGATTCAGTGTTGGCCAGGAGTACAATAATGTGTTGAATGCACGCTGCCATCAGTGAGTGTCATCTGCCGGGAGCACATTGTCTCTACGAAGATTGTCATTTTCATTCTTTTGTTTCAAAGGATCAATCCTGTGATGCCAGTGCCGTTGAATTCAACACTGTCGGTGAAATTTATCACAGCCTTCAGCAAGAATAAATGATGCAATATTTGAAACCTTTCTCATTATAGGAAAGCCTAAACTGAAGATGTTGAATCTTTTCTTGCATAACGTTCGGAATAAGGAACATTGCTTTTCTGTTTATGTTCAAATCAGACAACTTAACATTTCAAAGATAATGGGAACTGCAGATGCTGGAGAATTCCAAGATAATAAAATGTGAGGCTGGATGAACACAGCAGGCCAAGCAGCATCTCAGGAGCACAAAAGCTGACGTTTCGGGCCTAGACCCTTCATCAGAGAGGGGGATGGGATGAGGGTTCTGGAATAAATAGGGAGAGAGAGGGAGGCGGACCGAAGATGGAGAGTAAAGAAGATAGGTGGAGAGAGTATAGGTGGGGAGGTAGGGAGGGGATAGGTCAGTCCAGGGAAGACGGACAGGTAAAGGAGATGGGATGAGGTAGGTAGGTAGATTGGGGTGCGGCTTGGGGTGGGAGGAAGGGATGGGTGAGAGGAAGAACCGGTTAGGGAGGCAGAGGCAGGTTGGACTGGTTTTGGGATACAGTGGGTGGGGGGGAAGAGCTGGGCTGGTTGTGTGGTGCAGTGGGGGGAGGGGACAAACTGGGCTGGTTTAGGGATGCAGTAGGGGAAGGGGAGATTTTGAAACTGGTGAAGTCCACATTGATACCATTAGGCAGCAGGGTTTCCAGGCGGAATATGAGTTGCTGTTCCTGCAACCTTCTGGTGGCATCACTGTGGCAGTGCAGGAGGCCCATGATGGACATGTCATCTAGAGAATGGGAGGGGGAGTGGAAATGGTTTGCGACTGGGAGGTGCAGTTGTTTGTTGCGAGCTGAGCGGAGGTGTTCTGCAAAGCGGTCTCCAAGCCTCCGCTTGGTTTCCCCAATGTAGAGGAGGCCGCACCGGGTGCAATGGATTGCAGTATACCACATTGGCAGATGTGCAGGTGAACCTCTGCTTAATGTGGAATGTCATCTTGGGGCCTGGGATAGGGGTGAGGGAGGAGGTGTGGGGGCAAGTGCAGCATTTCCTGCGGTTGCAGGGGAAGGTGCCGGGTGTGGTGGGGTTGGAGGGCAGTGTGGAGCGAACAAGGGAGTCAACGGAGAGAGTGGTCTCTCCAGAAAGCAGACAGGGGTGGGGATGGAAAAATGTCTTGGGTGGTGGGGTCGGATTGTAAATGGCGAAAGTGTCGGAGGATGATGCGTTGTATCCAGAGGTTTTAGGGTGGTGTGTGAGAACGAGGGGGCTCCTCTTAGGGCGGTTGTGGCGGCGGCGGGGTGTGAGGGATGTGTTGCAGAAAATACGGGAGACGCGGTCAAGGGCGTTCTCGATCACTGTGGGGGTAAAGTTGCGGTCCTTAAAGAACTTGGTCATCTGGGATGTGCGGGAGTGGAATGTCTTATTGTGGGAGCAGATGCGGCGGAGGTGAAGGAATTGGGAATAGGGGATGGAATTTTTACAGGAGGGTGGGTGGGAGGAGGTGTATTCTAGGTAGCTGTCGGAGTCGGTGGGCTTGAAATGGACATCAGTTACAAGCTGGTTGCCTGAGATGGAGACTGAGAGGTCCAGGAAGGTGAGGGATGTGCTGCAGATGGCCCAGGTGAACTGAAGGTTGGGGTGGAAGGTGTTGGTGAAGTGGATGAACTGTTCGAGCTCCTCTGGGGAGCAAGAGGCGGCGCCGATACAGTCATCAATGTACCCGAGGAAGAGGTGGGGTTTGGGGCCTGTGTAGGTGCGGAAGAGGGACTGTTCCACGTAACCTACAAAGAGGCAGGCATTGCTGGGGCCCATGCGGGTGCCCATGGCCAAGGCCTTAGTCCCACTTCCTACAGACTAAGGGGGTGGCCATGTGCACCCGCATGGGCCCCAGCAATGCCTGCCTCTTTGTAGGTTACGTGGAACAGTCCCTCTTCCGCACCTACACAGGCCCCAAAACCCACCTCTTCCTCCGGCACATTATTGACTGTATCGGCGCCGCCTCTTCAGCCCCAGAGGAGCTCGAACAGTTCATCCACTTCACCAACACCTTCCACCCCAACCTTCAGTTCACCTGGGCCATCTCCAGCACATCCCTCACCTTCCTGGACCTCTCAGTCTCCGTCTCAGGCAACCAGCTTGTAACTGATGTCCATTTCAAGCCCACCGACTCCCACAGGTGCCTAGAATACATCTCCTCCCACCCACCCTCCTGCAAAAATTCCATCCCCTATTCCCAATTCCTCTGCCTCCGCCGCATCTGCTCCCACGATAAGACATTCCACTCCCGCACATCCCTGTTGTCCAAGTTCTTGAAGGACCGCAACTTTCCCCCAACAGTGATCGAGAACGCCCTTGACCGCGTCTCTCGTATTTCCCGCAACACATCCCTCACACCCCGCCCCCGCCAAAACCGCCCTAAGAGGACCCCCCTCGATCTCACACACCACCCTACCAACCTCCGGATACAACGCATCATCCTCCGACATTTTCGCCATTTACAATCCGACCCCACCACCCAAGACATTTGTCCATCCCCACCCCTGTCTGCTTTCTGGAGAGACCACTCTCTCCGTGACTCCCTTGTTCGCTCCACACTGCCCTCCAACCCCACCACACCCGGCACCTTCCCCTGCAACCGCAGGAAATGCTACACTTGCCCCCACACCTCCTCCCTCACCCCTATCCCAGGCCCCAAGATGACATTCCACATTAAGCAGAGGTTCACCTGCACATCTGCCAATGTGGTATACTGCATCCATTGCACCCGGTGCGGCCTCCTCTACATTGGGGAAACCAAGCGGAGGCTTGGAGACCGCTTTGCAGAACACCTCCGCTCAGCTCGCAACAAACAACTGCACCTCCCAGTCGCAAACCATTTCCACTACCCCTCCCATTCTCTAGATGACATGTCCATCATGGGCCTCCTGCACTGCCACAGTGATGCCACCAGAAGGTTGCAGGAACAGCAACTCATCTTCCGCCTGGGAACCCTGCTGCCTAATGGTATCAATGTGGACTTCACCAGTTTCAAAATCTCCCCTTCCCCTACTGCATCCCTAAACCAGCCCAGTTTGTCCCCTCCCCCGACTGCACCACACAACCAGCCCAGCTCTTCCCCCCCACCCACTGCATCCCAAAACCAGTCCAACCTGCCTCTGCCTCCCTAACCGGTTCTTCCTCTCACCCATCCCTTCCTCCCACACCAAGCCGCACCCCAATCTACCTACTAACCTCATCCCACCTCCTTGACCTGTCCGTCTTCCCTGGACTGACCTATCCCCTCCCTACCTCCCCACCTACACTCTCTCCACCTATCTTCTTTACTCTCCATCTTCGGTCCGCCTCCCCCTCTCTCCCTATTTATTCCAGTTCCCTCTCCCCATCCCCCTCTCTGATGAAGGGTCTCGGCCCGAAACGTCAGCTTTTGTGCTCCTTAGATGCTGCTTGGCCTGCTGTGTTCATCCAGCCTCACATTTTATTATCTTTAAATTGCATTCAATCTATTTTAACAGACATTTTGAGGCAGCTGCACGTCAGGGAAGAACAGGAAGACATAATGGACGATTGTACACTGTGTCCATCATTCGACCAACTTTTCTCTCCAGCCATCTGAAGTTTTTGTTGCGGGTCAGAGAACCTTAGAGTTATTACAGCACAGTAAGATGCCATTCAGCCCATTGCAGTCCGTGAGCTGTACAACTGCACAATTTGGAGACACAGAGAGACTGTGTGGAGATGGACTGAAAGAGAGATAAACAAAGAGAAAGAAAGTGAAATGTGATAAACTGAGCGAGAAGAGAAAGGGGAGCAACAGACAAAGCGAGAGTGAAAGCGCTGCTATAGAGTTGGAGGTTACATAAATCAGAAGACAGAGTGAGGGGAGATAGACAGAGACAGAAGCGGGGTGGAAATTTTATTTAGAAATTCCTATGATCTGCGAAAACTGTGTGTAATGCCATACCCTGTGAGTAATATGCAGATATTGGCTGTCATCCCAGATCATTGATCTCCAGTAATACGACAGAGCTGAGTCACTAACAGCTAAGCAGAATCCAGCCAGCAAAATAGAGTTGCTCCAGGGAGAAAGTTGATTTATTTAAATAGACTGGGCCAACAGCTACAAGAACTGATAACATACACAATGTGTAAGATTCTGGGGCAGAGAATTTCAGTGAGGAGAATCACTGATGAAGGGGGAATCAGTATCAGATTAATAAATTTTGCACACCACTTGCAAGATTTCGGAATCCACATTTCAATTCATGTAGCTCTATATCATGAGTGCATTATAATAATCTTACCTCTTTGTACCTTTCACATTTTGGTTTGTATGGAAACTCATTTTGTCCTGTCTTTTATTTTGAATAAATACATTTCATTAATATTATTCCATCGCATTTCTTATTGTAGATGTATCATTGAGTCTGCTCTTCATATGAGTTATAAAGAGTAATATTGCAAGACTGATGACTGGGAAATATCATTGTCCTTTCTTCGAATGACAACAGCTGTGTCCTCCGATTCTCTGTATTCTGTATATTCTCCAAATTCACAATCATTTTGGTCAACCCACAGCAGGAGGAATGCAACGAATCAAGAAGGCAGCTCCCCACCACCTTCTCAAGGGCAACTAGGGATGGGCAAGAAATGCTGGCCAGCCAGCAAGGCTCACATCCCATAAATAAATAGAAAAAATAATCACACTTTGATTAAGTATAATTTATTGGAATTCACATGCAGTCCATTGACATCGATAACATCAATGGCACAACTCTCATCTGCCCTCTCTGATTCTGGAATAACATCCTGAATTGTGTTTGTCAGGTACTGTTCTCTGTTAACATATCCATACCACTTGTCTGTTATTTTATGCACATTTCCGCCTCAGATTATGGATTATAAATGTTCTTTCAATGTTTTACTGATAGAGTGATGACTGATCACTACTTACAGGATGGATGTATCCATTTATGAATAGATAAGCATGTTTATGTTGTGACAATCCTTTGGCATTACTCCCATATCCAAAGCAGACTGAATGGTCACGCACACTTGGTTGACCATCTAAAACATTCCTTTCCTCAGTTATGCTCACATGTATCATGCAAAATGTGTAAAAGTTAAATGTTATTTTGAATTTTAATAAACCATTATTGAATTGAAAAGTGTTAATTTCAGCCGTTTGTTCAGTGTTTGCGATTAATTTCAGTCTCTGTGGATCATAAACGTGTCACTGGAGTGTTTCCCTGTTATATAAATAAAGGACTTTCCATGTGTTATCCCATAGTATGCACGGGAACATCACCTACAGCACTGACAGGGAACAGCAGCTCCAGAGAGAGGGAGAGAGTAGAGACCAGAACCTGCGAACAATACACAGCGGAATGTTCCAATGGACAGGAGTTTATCCGAGGGTCTTTACTGGCTTTCTCAGCCTTGGATATCATTAGCATCGCAGATTCATGATGTACTGATGATTATTCAAGCCGGTTACTATCCCATACTTGCTACAGTTGGTGTTCCCGGTAGGTCTCTTTGTCTCTTAAACTGGTTTGAACTGACTTGCTGCTCATGAAGTATAAATTTTGGAAAGGTGGAATTCAACATTTTCCATTCCAATCAAAAGTTCCAACCTTTACAAATTATAACCAGCAGATTACTATTTAAAGGCCACTCACCAATATGCGAGGAGGAACCAGATTGCTATCAAATTCCATGACTTTTTTTTTCTCCTGCACAGATTTATGTCTGCATATCCTTGCCACTCACCGATCTTCCCCATTGCCACCATCATGTTATCCCAGTCTCTAGCTCAGCCTCAGTGTAACTTCTGAAAACAAAACATAATTTGTGCCTTTGTTAAATCCGGATACAACTTCAAGTCTCTTCTAACTATGTTTCTGTTGCAAAAGAATTGCACTTGAGGTGTTTAAGTTCTTCTCTCCACAGAATCTGTCAGACGGGAAGACAGTGCCTTGTGCACAAGTCATTGACTCATAACCTCGAGGCACAGAATAAAAGTCTGTTGGTATCTCATTAAGGAAATTGGTGACATTTAAATGAAACCATTATCTTTGTTACCTAAAAAAAGACCGAGCAGATGCCCTTTGCAGAAGATAATGTGTCATCCTTCCCTGGTCGTGTGACTTCCAGGTGTCTGCACACCCACAGCAAACTGTTTTATTCTTTCTTGTTATGTAGAACAGCTGAACCAGCCACTCAGTTCAGGATAGGTATAACATGCTGGCATGACCAGGGCTGCATCCATCACCTGACAGTAGAACAAAAGTAAAGATAGCTCCCTTCCTCTGCCTCTTGACCATATTCCTACACCTCATTTCCATTCAGGCATGTGGCAATTCCCTAATTGAGGTGCATTCTCTCTCACTGAGTCTCTCCTTGAGAGTGATGGTCATCTCCATAGGCACCTCTGGTGCTGGCTTTATTGATGCTGACATGCATACGCAAGGAGCTTTTACATTTTGTGCCAGTCACAATGCACAGAGAAGGAATGGGCTTACCCACCACAGGAAATAAACAGAAAGGCATAAGCTTTTACAAAGACCTGTAGCTTGGGTTGTGGATGAGGTTGTTGACTTGCTCGCCGAGCTGGCTTGTTTCTGTTCAGCCGTTTCATCCCTATGCTAGGTAACATCATCAGTCGGGCCTCCACGGTCTGTTTTGGTGAGTGATGTCATTTCCGGCTTTTATCTGCATGGACCCTTTGTATATGGGGTCCAACTCAATACGTTTGTTGATTGAAGTAGGGGTGGAGAAACTGTACTTCTAGGAACTCCTGTGCATGTCTATGTTTAGCTTCGGCTACTATGGTTACCTTGCCTGAGTTAAATTTATAGCCTTCATTGTCTGAAAGTACAGATATTAAGGAGAGTTCATTGTGCCGTTTTGCTACTAGCTGATGTTCATATAAGCTAATGGCTAGCTTTCTTCCTGTCTGTCTGATGTAATATTTGTGACAGTCGTTGCCTGGTATTTTGTAAACTACGGTCGTTCCACATGTTGTGGGATTAAGGTCTTTAGTCCTCGTAAGCATTTGTCGGAGAGTGGATTTGGGTTTGTGGGCTAACATGATTCCTCGTGGCCTTCAGAGTCTTGCTGTCAATTCCGACATGTTCTTACTGTAGGGCAGTGTGGCCGGTATGTTAGGTCACATCGTTGCATCCTGTTCTTGTCTGCTTTGTAGATGGATAAGTAAGGATAACAAACTATTGTGATTAACCTGGGAGTGTTATTGAGACAGTATTTTGGGAATTTTGGTCAGATTTTCTCTCTTTTATAGGGAATTATATCCTTGCCACAGGAAAACCGCTGGTATGATGGCACCATGAGGAGTGAGTGAAGATTAATCCGTAGCACTGTGAGAGAATAAAACGTGGTTGCGTTGAACCTTGAGGGTTGTGGACTGTCATTATTTTCTAAACAGACACTAATAAAGTGATAAATTCCATGACCTACTTTTTAGCTTACTGAAGATGCATGATTCTGGATAGTTTAATTGCCTGTGAGGATGTTTCTCCAATCCCAACCCCACTCCCTAAGTCAATTGGGAGAGAGAGAGAGAGAGAGAGAGAGCGAGAGAGAGAGAGTTATCAAGGCTTTGAATTAAGTCTCACCACATTAATGTGCAGTTGTTGTGTGATCCTGCAGTGAATACCACATTATCTGCAATCCCGGCAACAGCCACAATGCCTCTGTTCTAAATCAGTTCACGATTCCCACCAGCTTCTGACCTCTATGGAGAACACGGATTATTTGTAACGATCCTGACTGGATGAATGGAGTGGCCCTGTCCTCTGTAACAGTGGCGAGGTGCAATTTGAGAGAACAATGCTTTAGTTAGGGGCAGCAATGGTTTGCTCATGGATGATCAGATTGTGTCATACCATCTGAATGTGCCTGGCCGTCCATTTCCTATTTTCTCCCAATGAACATTGACTATCCAGCCCAGCAAAGATCAGCCGTGAATATCTTCAATAACAGAGTCTTACCTGCTTCCTGAGGATGAGGGTACCACAGGTAGCAGAACAATAAAGAGGAAGTGACAGAGTTATTTCAATGGGGGACATGTTATGTTAAAAAATGTGTCCACCTAACATCATGTCGCCAACTCTTTTGAGACATAAGGACATAATAATGAGTGACCATCAACCATTTGGCTCTCAAACCCTGATTCACATTACCACCGACTCTTTCCAATCAAATATGCATCAAGCTCAGCCTTCACTGCTCTCTTGGAAAGAGAATATCAGATAGCGTAACACCATGGAAACATAAAAAAGGAGCAGAATTAGGCCATTTGGCCAATCGGGTCTGATATGTTGATCCGTAATGTTTTACCTATTTTTTTTCAGATTCATTCTCCTGCTTCCCCCATAAACCTTGATCCCCTTATGACTGAAAAAAAAAACATATCTATCTCTGTCTTAAAGACACTGGTGTCTGTATATCTGTGTCTCTGTGTGTGCATGTGTCTCTTTGTCCATGTGTTTATGTGGCTGTTTACTTGTGTCCATGTCTGTGTATCAGCCTGTGTGGTTCTATGTGTGTTTATATCTATTTATGCCTGATTCTCTCTCTCTCTCTCTCTCTCTCTCTCTCTCTCTCTCTCTCTCTCTCTCTCTCTCTGTGTGTTTCTGTGTGTGTGTGTGTGTGTGTGTGTGTGTGTGTGTGTGTGTGCGTGTGTTTATCTCCGTGTATGTATTGTGTGTGTTGGCATACTGGGGTGTTTACCGATGTTTCTGTGTATTTCTGTGTCTGCATCTCTGTGCAATGAGGTATCTGTTTTGGAGGTAAGGCGACTGACGTCAGAAATGACAGTGGGCTTAATGTGAGAATTGCCCTTCAATGAACAAAAGTCCTTAGTTGGTGGAGCGTCAATCTTTCAGAATCTCCACACGAGTCATTCTGGTCATCTCCAGCTTGTGCCAGGGTCCGCTGATCAATGGGGGTAGGGTAGGGTGGCTAAGGGAATGAATGTTGGGCACTGTACCATATGGCGTGGCTCTTTCTGTCCCTTTACAGGCTGTTTCTCCTTGAATGAGGGAAGGGATAGCAGTGAGTGAGGGTGAAAGAATGGCACTGCTATAAGAGCTGGTGTAGGTTGGGCGGAATTATGAGATGTCCAGAGAGAGTCAGACCACAGTGTTGACTCCATGCAATATTATTTTTGTTGGAATTTAGCCTAAGTGACAGGGAGTATGAGGAAAGGAAGGTATTGCATTCAGTGGGAGTGGTAAGAGTTTGAGCCTTACTTGGTGATAAAGTGTGACCCTTATTCGGAGTTAGGCACTGCAATAGGTATAGAATGAGTGTGAAGGAACAGAAACAACACAGTGGCACTTACACTGACAGTAATGGAATGGTTATTGATACTAGTCCTTTATTTCTGGATGTTTTTTTCAGATCATATCAGCGTCAAGGTGAGCCTCACTGAATATCTTGTCCAAATCCATCACTAATAACGCCACAGGCCAAGTCCCTCAGATTCCACTGAATCAGCTTGGGTGGATCTTACAAATAGCAAGAAGAAGCAAATATTGTATGTTACATATCTAAACCAAAAGTGTAGCACAAATTTTGTACATGTTATGCTTTGAAAATTAGATGTGCAACTATTGTGGAATCTGCAGTAATAATGGATTACCTCAAGTTGCATTTAAACTCCTTCAAATAAGTGACTGCTAACGCTATGAAAATTAAAATACGTACATGTATACGAGGTAGGTTGAAAAGTATGTTGTGAACCAAAGCAGAGACCAAGTAATTTTGACTTCAGTGTTGTGTGGTCAGAAGAGCTAATGAATAACTTTGCTCTGAAGCAGCTTTTGAGAGACAGTGACAACAATATACTGCATATTGCATGGCGTCTGCAGAAACATTGAATTTTAAAATGTTACAGTCAAACATCATGGAATCCATGAGGCTGTATTGTCAGGTTAGCTGTAATGAATTGGGAAAGTTCAATATAAAATCTAGTGGCAGATAGGCAATGGTTGTTATTTCTAGAAATACTGCAAAGTCAAAAAAACACATATATTTCTCTAAGGTACAAACTTCAAATAAAGAGAAGATTACTCAACGATTGTCAATATAAGAAACTAGAAATTGTATTAAATCAAAGGAATTGGTTTCAGAGGAGTTACAGATATTGTGCAAACCTGAGAATCCTGGGAAATTGATGACTCAGAAAAGCAGGGCCCTGAAGCTGATAAGAAAATCAAGAAGGGAATCTGATTACAAGAGAATAGGAAACACAAAGTCTGCCTAAATTTAATATCTATTCTTTAAATATATATATATAAGCAAGGTTAAATGTGGAAGATTAACAATGGAGACAGGAGAATTTATTGTGGAGAACAGTGAATTAACAGATAAACTACCCAGTTACCTGTCTTCAGGAAGGAAGATCCAGAACATCTCCCAGTAACACAAACTGCTGTCATGGCACTTTTGGAACTAATAACGTAAAGTCAATTCATGTCAATGACAGGGTAGTATTTGGAAATGCAGCTGGATTGAGCATTGTTAAATCTGATGGGCCAGATGTACTTCATATCAAAATGTCAGGGAAAGAAAGCAGTAATAGAATTATTAATTGCACTGATGATAACTGTGTTTTATTTTCCTGTACATTCTGCAAAGAAATGGAAGCCATTGCAGATAACTGGAAGGTAGTAAACATTATTCAACCATTTAAAAAGGGAAGAAGGGATAGTGTGGAGAACTGCAATCCAATTATCTTGAAATCAGTAAGGAAGCCATTGGAATTTCTGAGACAGGATGTGATGTTGAATATTTAGCATTTATAAACTACATTCGGGAGAATCAATAAGCATGTCTGAAAGAGAAATCATGCTTGACAAACATCATAATTTTTGAAGTTGCATCTTGCAGCACCTACAATAGAGAACCACTACCAGTGGATGTGGTATATGTGGATGTTCGGAAAGCTTCCTGCAAGAGGTCACATCGTGAGTTCAATAAAAATAAAATCAAAGGGTATTTGGAGGAATATTTGCAAAATGTTAAGTTGGCCATCATTTAAGAGAATTGGAATATAGAAATAAAGACTTTCTGCAGGAGTTGCATCGAGTGTTGATGAAACTGTGCATTGAGTATTGTGCAGAGTTTTGGTGTTCCAATCTTAGAAAGAATACACTTACCCCAGAGGAAGTGCAACAAAAATTCTCCACCTTTATTGCTCAGACGACAAGGTGGTCTGATGAGGAATCTTTGTGTTCTCTACAGTTTCAAAGAATAAAATGTGATCGCATTGAAATGTAGAAAATTCACAAAACATATGACAAGTTGGAAATGAACACAATATTTCCTTAATTGTCTACTGCACATTGAAAGTAAATAATGGTTGGATAAGGGGCAGGCCATTTAAGACTGTAACACGAAGGAGATTCTTCACTCAGAGGGGATAGACTAGCACAGGGGCATGGAAGACTGCTGTCAGGCAAATTAAGGGAGAATCCCCAGACATTCTACAAGCATGTCAAGTAGAACAGAATAATCAGAGAACACATTACTGACTTACAAAGTTTGATCCAAAATCAGCTCAGTGTCAGGAGACAGAGGGTGATAATAGCTGGCTGACTGTGTGACTGGAGACCAGTGTCCAATGGTGTATCACAGGGATCAGTTCTATGTCTCCTATTGCTTGTGGAATTCAGAAATGGTGTAGATGTGAATGAGGAGCGGGTGGAGGGAGGGGGCGCGTGTGCTAAGTAAATTAGTGTTTGACACAAAGACGCTAGGTGTTTGGTCCTGAGGAGAAAGGTCTTAAGTTAAAGGAAGATAGTGGAAGAAAAGTCAGATAGGCAGGTCAATGGCAGATGGAATGTGACACTGATAAATATGAGATGATGCACTTTGGAAGAAGGAACCAGACAGGGGGAGTATTCAATGAATGACAGCACAGTAGGAAGCTCAGAGGGCTCTTCTCCACCGATCCCTATGTGACTGGGCAATTTATTAGGTTGGTTAACAAGGCATCGGGGACTGTAGGGATAGCTTTTCTTCATCAAGGCATAGATTATAAGAACATACAAGCAATTGGTTCGGCCATGATGGAGTAGTATGTGCAGTCCTTGATGCCACATTATAGGAAGGACGAGATTGCACTGGAAGGAGTGCAGAGGAAATCCACCAGGATGATCTCTGCGATTGAGCACATCAGCTCTGAAGAGAGGCTGTTTCATCTCCGGTTGTTTGCTGTGGAGCGGTGAAAGTTGAGCGGGTAAGTAATTCAGGTATACAAGATGGAGAGGTATGGACAGGGTCAAAAGAAAGCAGCTGCTCCTTTTAGTAAAAGGATCAAGGAAAAGGGAGCACACTTTTAAAGTGAAGGGTTTGAGAATTAAAGAAAATTTAAGGATTATTTTCACCCAGAGAGTACTGGGGTCCAAGCACTTTCTGAGAGGAGTTGTCACGGGTAACCTCACAGCCCATTGATCAGTATTTGGATCAGCGCTTGAAGTGTCATAATATTCAGGGCAACAGGCCTCGTGCAGGAAAGTGGGACTAATGGAGATGGCACTGTATTTCTGACAGAACACAGACTGTGATTGTATGGTTGTGGAAGTTCACCCACTGAGCAGCATAGGGCAATAATTGTTTGATTTCTGGAGACAATAATAACACAGGCTAAAAGAATGAACTGCAATTGCTTCTAAAGGGATCCCAGTAGGGAACCCATTATGAAACTTTACAGTGCAGATGGAATAAATGTAATGCATTTGGAGTTTTGGAAAGATTTTTGATAGATGCCCATGCCCAATGTGTAAAGTAAAACACATGGGATTGGGCCACATATATGGTGCCATAATGGGGAAGCTGACAGGGAACAGTAAGTAAGAATAAATGGATTTTTTTTTGTTGGATTGCAAGTTTCGTGGTGTAAAACAGGGATTCCAGATATTCACAAAATATATCAAAAGTTTGGTTGAGGGAATCAATTGCAATGTGTCCATCTCTGCTGACAGTACAAAACTGGGATTGTGAGTGGTGCGGTGGATGTGAAGATTCTCCAAGGCAATTGACACAAGTGACATGACTGGGAAAACATATGGCAGATGAAGAGCAATGAGGATGTGTGTGACGTTGTGCACTTTGTGGGAAGTAATAGAGCAACAGTATAATATTTGAAGAGGGATTGTTTGAAAAATATTGATCTATAAAGGGACCTGTGCTCCCTGTTTTTTGTGTTCTTCTGTGCAGACTCCGAAATCTTTGCAGAGCGGTAACTTCTGAAGCTAGAAGTCAGCACTGTGAATGGCATTGGTACGCTGGTCAGTGCACACAGGCTCACCAAGTGGGTACTCATAATGCTGAAAAGGATCTGGATGTCCTTGTACTTCAGTCATTGAAAAGAACAATGTGGGATCAATGTTTCAATTAATATTCACTTTAAAGAGAATTGTGCAGAGGGTGAAGGCTGTCGTACCATGGCTGTACAGATGAGGTCTCATTTTAAAATATTCTGGAGTATTGTGTGTAGCTTTAGTGCCCTTACTGAATAAAGGGCACATTTGCTCCAGAGGAATATAATAAAGGATGACCAGACTGATCCTTGCGATGACAGGTTGTTGCGTGAGTAGAGTTTGCATTGACTGGGCCTGGATTCAATGAGGATTCCAAAATTGAGTGACAATCTCAGTAAAACATATAAAACCCTGTCAGGGCAAAGCAGAATGGAAGCAGAGATGATGATTTCCTGGCTGGAATGTCTAAAAGAATGGGTTACAGTCTTCAGTGCAAGCAGATCACTCTACATTGAGATGAGAATAAATGTGTTCACTCAGAAACTGGTGAACCTGGGGAATTCACGACCACTCTGGAAGCCAAGGCACTGAATGTCAATTCGAATCAAGTGGATGGATTTATTGAAACAAAAGTGATGAGGGGAGAGCAGGAGTACAGTATGGGTATAAAGAATTAACAATCAATACATTGACGAGGGGAGAAAGTTTGATGGATAATGAAGGGGACATTGTTTGAAATATTCCAGAACTCTCTGTATTCCATTAATTTTCCAACAAAACTGAAAAACCTCTATTGTGACTTTGGTCGGTGTAATGAGTACAGGAATTGGAACTTGATATACGGCTGTGCAGGACAATGGTGAGGCCACTTTTAGAATGCTGCATATAATTCTGGTCACCCTCCTGTATGAAAGATGTTGTTAAATATGGAAATTATTCAGAAAATATTTACAGGGATGATGCCAGGATTGGCATTATATTAGGTGTGAGTTATAGAAAGACACTGAATAGAATGGGCCTCTATTTTCCCTGGAGAGTCAAACGCCAAGGGTGTCCAGAAAGAGTTTTATAAAATAGTGAGGGGCATGGATAGGGTGAATAGTTCGGCATTTTCCCCATGGTAGCATAATCCAACCTAGACAGTATAGGTTTAACGTGAAACAAGAAAGATTTAAAAAGTTCCCGAGAGGTGACTTTTTCACACAGAGTGTGGTTCATGTATGAAATGCCAGTGGAAGTGATGGAGGCTGGTTAAATTACAATATTTAAAAGGCATCTGGATGGTCATGTGAAAAGGAGGTGTTTAGAGGGATACTCACCAATTGCGGGTAAATCGGGCGAGCTCAAATTGCGATGTCTGATCAGTGCAGAGGAGTTGCACTGAAGGGTCTGTTTCTGCATTGTATAACTCTATGCCCAATAACACGAGGTTTTAAGGAAAGAGTGAGACACAAAGCTGGAGCTTAAAGGCTGTCAGCCTAACATTCATCATTGGGAATCTGCTAGACTCCATTATTAAGGAAAGTACTGCAAGACATTTCAAGAACCTTCATGCAGTCAGAGTCAACGTTGTTTTGTGAAAGGAGACTGATGATCTGCCATGTAAAATCATGGAAAATGTTACTTTAGTTTCCTGATAAAATAACACTATCAAAGATAAAGGACAATAGAAACATTGATGCCAATGAAGAAGGTACAAGTCAGATACTGGTCAAGATAATGGCTGACGACAAAATAAATGTCTGCATGAAGTTATACTGTATAATGAGATGTGTTAAGATGGTGTTATTGGCTGAACACAATAAGGTGGCCAAGCAAAATAATTCAAATTACTGACAGTGATTGTATATTGATAGCAATAAAATCAGCATACATTTTTCATTGGTCTGTATAAGGTGTGCTTATGATTACATGCATGTATAAAGCTGATGTAATATACTGTTTGGAGAGTCTGTCCTCATGAGATAGTGATAATGGGGACGGCAGATGCTGGAGAATCCAAGATAATAAAATGTGAGGCTGGATGAAGACAGCACGCCCAGCAGCATCTCAGGAGGACAAAAGCTGACGTTTCGGGCCTAGCCCCTTCATCAGAGATGGGGATGGGGTGAGGGTTCTGGAATAAATAGGGAGAGAGGGGGAGGCGGACCGAAGATGGAGAGAAAAGAAGACAGGTGGAGAGGAGAGTATAGGTGGGGAGGTAGGGAGGGGTAGGTCAGTCCAGGGATGAGGTTAATAGGTAGGAGATGGAGGTGCGGCTTGGGGTGGGAGGAAGGGCTGGGTGAGAGGAAGAGCAGGTTAGGGAGGCAGAGACAGGTTGGACTGGTTTGTGATGCAGTGTGTGGAGGGGAAGAGCTGGGCTGGTTGTGTGGTGCGGTGGGGGGAGGGGACGAACTGGGCTGGTTTTGGGATGCGGTGGAAGAAGGGGAGATTTTGAAGCTGGTGAAGTCCACATTGATACCATTGGGCTGCAGGGTTCCCAAGCGGAATATGAGTTGGTGTTCCTGCAACCTTCGGGTGGCATCATTGTGGCACTGCAGGAGGCCCATGATGGACATGTCATCTAAAGAAAGGGAGGGAGAGTGGAAATGGTTTGCGACTGGGAGGTGCAGTTGTTAATTGCGAACCGAGCAGAGGTGTTCTGCAAGCGGTCCACAAGCCTCCGCTTGGTTTCCCCAATGTAGTGGAAGTCACACCGGGTACAGTGGATGCAATATACCACATTGGCAGATGTGCAGGTGAACCTCTGCTTAATGTGGAAAGTCATATTGGAGCCTGGGATATGGGTGAGGGAGGAGGTGTGGGGGTAAGTGTAGCATTTCCTGCGGTTGCAGGGGAAGGTGCCGGGTGTGGTGGGGTTGGAGGGCAGTGTGGAGCGAACAAGGTAGTCACACAGAGAGTGGTCTCTCCGGAAAGCAGACAGGGGTAGGGACGGAAAAATGTCTTGGGTGGTGGGGTCGGATTGGAGATGGCAGATGTGTCGGTGGATGATGTGTTCGCACCACACTACCCTCCAACCCGACCACAACCGGCACCTTCCCCTGCAACAGCAGGAAATGCCACACTTGCCCCCACACCTCCTCCCTCACCCCTATCCCAGGCCCCAAGGTGACTTTCCATATTAAACAGAGGTTCACCTGCACATCTGCCAATGTGGTATACTGCATCCACTCTACCCGGTGTGACTTCCTCTACATTGGGGAAACCAAGCGGAGGCTTGGGGACCGCTTTGCAGAACACCTCCGCTCAGTTCGCAATAAATAACTGCACCTCCCAGTCGCAAACCATTTCCACTCCCCCTCCCATTCTTTAGATGACGTGTCCATCATGGGCCTCCTGCAGTGCCACAATGATGCCACCCGAAGGTTGCAGGAACAGCAACTCATATTCCGCCTGGGAACCCTGCAGCCCAATGGTATCAATGTGGACTTCACCAGCTTCAAAGTCTCCCCTTCTCCCACCGCATCCCAAAACCAGCCCAGTTCCTCCCCTCCCACCACCGCACCTCACAACCAGCCCAGCTCTTCCCCTCCAACCACTGCATCCCAAAACCAGTCCAACCTGCCTCTGCCTCCCTAACCTGCTCTTCCTCTCACCCAGCCCTTCCTCCCACCCCAAGCCGCACCTCCATCTCCTACCTATTAACCTCATCCCTGGACTGACCTACCCCTCCCTACCTCCCCACCTATACTCTCCTCTCCACCTGTCTTCTTTTCTTTCCATCTTCGGTCCGCCTCCCCCTCTCTCCCTATTTATTCCAGAACCCTCACCCCATCCCCGTCTCTGATGAAGGGTCTAGGCCCGACACGTCAGCTTTTGTCCTCCTGAGATGCTGCTGGGCGTGCTGTGTTCATCCAGCCTCACATTTTATTATCCCGTCCTCATGAGAAACGGGTCTCAAACATATGCTTGAAGAAAACTGTTGTATGAAATTGTCTGAAAACTTTTTGGACCGTGACAGGAACTTGGGGAGTTGAATGACTGAAATTTCCTGTAAGATGGAGCTCAGGACACATACTGGCCTGCAACGAGCTCCATGCTGAACTGATATTTCGTCTGGGTTTACAGTGATGGCTGAGGGTATTATTTCTCGGTTATTCGTCCAAAAACGCACACAACGCTCTGAGTTCAAATCTTGCCAAGTGAGATGCTGAAATTTGAACTCAATAAAAGTCTGGAATTAAAAGTTGAATGATGAAGGTGAAATCATTGGCAATTGTCAGGAAAATCCATCTGATTCACAGATATCTTGTAGAAAAGGAAACTGCCATCCTTCCCTGCTCTGGCCTACATGTGACCCAACACACCCAATAATGTCACAGGCTCTAACTACCCTCTGGGCAATGAGGGATGGAATAACTGTTGGCTCAGCAAATGAAGCCCACATCCTGTGATTGAACAGAGAAAAGTGTCCGGGCTGGTTCTGGGATTGGAATAGAGAATGGGATAGAACTAACCATTTCAGCTGATCTGAAAATACCTACATTTAATGTTTTCTTTCTTGTGATTGAACCCTTCAAACCCTCACTCCATTAACATTGCAGTGTGACCATGCACACTACATCATGGTGGTGAAGACCCACTGTCCTGGCAGCACCCACAGCCTCTTCATTCAGAAGCAGGCAGCCATTCCCATTGCTTTAAGATCTTCATGTAGAAATATAGGATGGTATCTTGGATAAAGGCCACGCCCTTGATACACAGTCCAAAACACTCCCCTCCTCAAGACTGCTCACCACCAACCAACCACATAAAAATATCCCGTGTGTACTGAGAGTAATGAGGCAACTCGGACCATCAGGGAGTAGCCATCAGGATGGTAGAGCAACGCTTCCAATGTCTGAAAGTTTCAGAGGGAACCCTCTGGCACACACTGTATCACTAGGACCCATAATCTCCCTCCATTCGTGTAACATATAGCCTTTTGTTCTTCCTGAAAGTCGCACAGGTTCACAATTACTAACATCATATTTCATCTGCCAAATTGTCAGTTGCTTATCCACTTACATTCTCTGTACCTCCACCTGATAGCTTAATTTCCTGCTAATCTTAGCATCACTGACAAATATAGTTAGAGTACATTTTGTTGTGTTTATCTAAACTATTGATATAGGACAAAGCCCAAACATAATAGTTCACTTCCCGGCTGGCGCTCTCACCACCCCGGCCTCTCAAATCAGGAGGCCGCCGACTCACAAGGTAAGTTTTTAAACGCAGAATATTGCCTTCTCGGCTGCCCCCTGTCTCGTGCTCTCACCACTCCCTCCAAAATCGTAAATCTGGATTGTAAATTGTTGATGACCTCACACGGGTCCCTGAGGAATTCCATAAGATACAGCTTTCCAATATAAAAGTAAGTAGTTATTTCTGCTCTGTATTTAATTTTAGCGAACCAGGGCTCCCTGTTCCTGTGTAGCAGCCGAGAAAGATTGCATGGCCTCCTCTGGTGGTGTGTAGCCGGCTGTGGAGGTGTTTCTGTGCTCTGCAATACACCATTAGGGACATTTGTTGTCAGATAATAAGGCTGAGGTTGTATTGTCGTTGATACGGATTCTTGAGCAACTAAAAGACAAGAACAGAATATCGACTAACACTTGAATAGAACGCTGCACTGTCAAAAATTTCAGCTTCAGCAAAAAATCTCGTCTGCCCCCTCAATCAGGTGCTCAATTTTCCCCAGACATGTATTGAACAGGAGGGGGAATTTCTTGCTAGCATGGTTTACTTTGTCCTTTTAACAGTCCCACCAACACAGATAATCTTTACGATTAATGATATTTTTGGCGGTGGGCGCTGTGTGGAAAAATTGCTGCAGTCACTACACAATAAAATAAACAATTGTCACTGAGGGGTGACCTTATAGAGGTTTGTAACATTATGGTAAATCAGGGTAAAGAGTCAAGTTCTTTTCCCTAGGGTGGGGGGAATCCAAAACCAGAGGGCAAAGGGTAACATGAGAGAGGAAAGATTTAAATGCGACCTGTAGGGCAACTGGGTGATGTGTGGATGGAATGAGCTGCCAGAGGAAGTGGTGGAGGGTGGTACAATTACAACATTTGAAAGGCATCAAGTGGACATATGAATATGAACGTTTGAGAGAGGTATGAACCAAATTGCTGGCAAATGGGGCTAGATTCGTTCAGGATATCTGAACAGCATGGATGAGTTGGATCAAAGATTCTCTTTCCATGCTGTATATCTCTATGACTCTATGACTGAATATTTCATTCTATCCCTTACAGGGGTACAATGGTCTCCTCCGATCTCATTGTAGTCATCCTGACTGATTGAATGGGCCTTACGTTACCCCTGTAACATCCTCAAGGGGTGGAGTGAGAGAACAACACATCACATAGGACCTGCAGTTGGTCATTTGGACCCTCAAGCCTGCTGCTTAATTTGGAAAGATCATGGATGATCTGTTTGTGGTTGAACACGCATTTCCTGTTTAATCCCAAAAAGTATTGACTCTCATGTCCATCAAAGGTCAGTTGAGTTCAGCCTTGAATATCTTCAACGACCGAGTCTTCATTGTTCCCTGGGGATGAGAAAGCCACAGAGAGGACAATATTATAGAGAAAGCAATATCCTGATCTCAATGTTAATTGGGAGACTCCTTAAAGTGTGTCAACCTCACAGCACGTTACCTCCTCTTTAAAGAGCACAACAAATAGGAGCAGATGTGACCATTCAGCCCCCTCAAACCTATTCCATGTTCCTGTTGACTCTGTTCAGTAAAGTATTTGTTAATCTCACCCCCACTGCTCTCATGGAAAAATATTCCTGATACCTTAAGGCCATAGAGCATAATGCATTGGAGCAGTCTGCTCTGCTGTTCGATCTTGCCTGGCTTGTTTCCCAACATAATTCTGCTGTCTTCTCAATGTCACCCTTGATCCCCTTATTTATCAAACTTAAATCGCTGTCTTAAAGACACAAATGTGCCTGTGTTCCTGTGTGTGTGTGTTTCTTTGTTTTTCTGTTTAATGGCAGGAGAAGGGGTGGTCGGTGAGGCTTGTTTCTCAGACTGGGAGCTTGTGGCCAGCGGTGATCCACAGAGATCGGTGCTGGATACAGATTTGTTTGTCAATAATGAAAATGATTTAGGTGTGAATGATAGAAGGCACAATCAGCAAGTTTGCAGATGACACCAAGGTTGATTTTATTGTGGACAGGGAAGAATGTTATCTAAAATTACAAAGGGATCTGGATCAGTTGGATACATGAATCATAAAGATGTACAGTATGGAAACGACCTTTTCAGACCAACTTATTCATGTTGACCAGATATCCTAAATTATTCTAGTCTAATTTGCCAGCATTTGGCCCAGATCCCTCGAAACCCTTCGTATTCATCTCCCCTTCGAGATGCCTTTTCAACATTACAGAATCAGGAGCATTTCTGAAGAAGGGTCTTGATCTAAAACATCAGCCTTTCTGCTCCAATGATGCTGTTTGGCCTGCTGTGTTCATCCAGTTTTATGCCTTTTAAATGTTATTTTTACCAGCCTCCACAACTTCCTCTGACACTTTGTTTTTTGCACTCACCACACGTTACATGAAAAGATTGCCTCTTATGGCCTTTTTAAGTTTTTTTCCCTCTCACCTTAAACTTACACCTTCCAATTTTGGACTCTCCTACACTGGGGAAAAAAATCTTGACTATTCCCCTGTCAATGCCTTCATGATTTTACAAACATCTATAAGTTCCAAATTTTCCTCCAATCACCACGAAGAGCTATGCTTTCTATCACCCCGTGCCTAAATCCTGAAATTCAAAACTGATACCTCTTCCTCCTCGACCACGTCACAATTCTAAAATAATTTCAATCAACTTGTTCAGATATATTGTGAAACACCTATGTGGGTTTTGAATTTAGATCTTTGGGCCCAAAGGTGGAGACAGTGCCACTACACTGCAATAGCCCATGAGTTCGCAACATTATTCTCCAGTGTGTTTGCTCAGTAAACTCTACTGACATATTGCAACACACGTCTGAAACAGTCAGGACTTGAATCCAGAACCTCTGTTCCAAAGCTGGGGACATGGCCACAGGTTTGGAGGTGGGAATCAAATCTCGAGCTCTGTCTCAGTGGCACTGGTGCAACCCACTGCACAAGATCTAAACCATACCCAGATTTTGGGTCTCTTTTTAAGTGCCAGCATTCAGCTGAGTTTTGGTTTCTTTGATTCTGGTTAATTTTACTGATTTACACAGGGAACTTTTTTTTAATTTTAAACGAATACAAGACATTTGCATCAACTATCGGATGTTGAGTGTATATGCTCTGCCATCAAGATAACCTATTGATATCTTTAATTGCTTGGCTATAATTTCCAGTTTAATGGCTATCATCTGTGGACTGCGATGTTCGGGTAAGAAATCCTGCAGACACACAGCGTGCTATGAAGGATCTCGCGTAGATAATATTACTGAACACCAGAGACAACGAAAGAGCATAATTTCTGGCCCCAAAAGACCGCATTGTTTATCACTACTTCTTGCCTCTAACGTGTGACTATCCTCTTCCTAAAGTCATTAAATGTTCCAAGGCAACAAATTATATTCTAGCGTCTCCTCACCACTGGCTGGTCTGCAACCTACCCTTCTCCTCCTCCCGCCTACACAAGGCAAACCAAGCTCAAGGTCTTTGGGAAAATAAAGGCTGGAGTTTGTAGGTCTTCTGGAGAGAGGAGGGTCATTCAAAATACGAAGGCATATTGTTTTGGGTGGGAATATAATTCACTGGGCTGTGGTGTGGCAGATGGTGTTTAATTTGGGTAAATGCATGGTTTTGCATTTTGGTAAAACAAATGAGGGCAGGGCTTATACATTTAAAACGATGGCCTTTGGTGATGTTATAGAACAGAGACGCATACAGACAGGGTGGTTAAGAAAGCCCTTTGTATGCTTCCTTCTTTGCTCAGACCTTTGAGTTCATGAGCCCAGACGTCATATTGGCATTGCACAGGGCGTTGGTGAAACCTCTTCTGGAGCACTGCAACCAGTTCTGGTCGCATTGTTATAGCAATATTAAGCAGGAGAGGCTTCAGAAGACATTTGCGAAGATGTTGCTTAGAATGGATAGTTTGAGTTATAAGGAGGGATTACACAGGCTGGGGCTTTTTCACTGTTGCGTTGGAGATTGAGGGGTGACTTTATAGAGGTAGAGGTTTATTAAATCATGAAGGGTCAGATAAGTTGAATGGCAGATGTATTTACCTCAGGAGAAGGATTTCAAGTCGAGGAGAGTATTTGACGTTGAAAGGAGTGAAGATTGTAAAAACGACATGAGGGGTAATTATTTTCCACAGAGAGTCGTTTGTGTGTGGAATGAACTTCCAGGGAAAGCGGTGGGAGTGGATGCCGTTACAACTTTTAGAAGACATTTAGGTAAGTACATAAATAAGAAATTAGTATGGATGGTGTTGCGAATTCCCACCCTCCCAGTCGTGATTGTTCTCATCCTCTGCCACTGCCTGTGCAGTGGTGTGTGGAGACCAGCAGAGGGTGACATTGCATCACTTCAAACACCACAGAAATACACAGATTGACAAAAATACACACACAAACACATTAATAATTACACAGATTAGCGGATCCGATCAGGATTTCTCTTGCTCTGTGCCTTGTCAATATTTCATTTCCTCCCTCTGGTGTGTGTCAGGCTTTCTGTTGTTCTGTTGACAGCAATTCATTATTTGACTCACTCTGTAAGAGGACATCAGTATTTGCTCAATGTAGAGAGTGTGACAGTATTTCGCTGTTCCATGGGGGCTGTGACTCTGTGACAGTTTTAATGCTTGATTATTGATGGTGTCTGGACAAGTGGGGAGTGCAGTAACTATTATAGTTTAGCTTCAGTATCTGAGTTGTTTACAGAAGGAGGTGCAGGAGGGAGACTCCGTGCTCCCTTCCTGGGAGGTGGTGGAGGTGATGTGTTGTGAGCCCACCCTCCTGCCCACCGAGACCTTGGGGGTTCCATTTGTACCGGCTCGATATAAAAGGGAGATGGCATCAGGGGCACGGTTTCTAAGCTGTGCCAGGTGGGAATGGAACTGACAGTGGGGTTAAAGTGAGAATTACCCTTCACTGAACTTGCTCCTGACTCGGTTGGTAGGACGGGGATATTTCAAAATCTACACACGGGTCATATACCAGTCCCCTCCGACTTGTAGCAGACTCATCTCCGCAATCCAGGAGCAGGGGTAGTCGGACCAAATGCCAGGCTGTTTGTCCTGGGGTGAGAGAAAGGGAGGGAGGGAGTGAGGGTGAAAGTGGGTGGTCCTGATGTTAGTGATGGTACGGGTTGGGGGCAAAAGGTGAGGTGGCTGGAGTGATCCAGTCAACAGAGCTGAATCCATGCAGTGTTTTCAGTGTAGGGGTGTAGTGGCAGCGCGACACAAAGGAAGACAGAGAGAGGGAGGGGAGAAGATATGGTGACACTTACCTTGACAGTGTTGGGAAGGATATTATTACTTTTCCTGTGTTGCTGAACATTTCTTCAGACTGCAGGTACTGCACTGAGCTGGGTGGTGAGCTCAGACCATGCTCGGTGGGTCTGGTGGCGTGGACTCGTCTGGAAAGAGAATGGTCCTTCTCTGTACTCGCCCATCCACCAGCACATCCGAGCCCCTTTTGCCAAATCTTGCAGCAATTGCCCCTTATCTGCCAGGCTGGGGGTAAAAGGCACAGGACGGCTCAAAACTGAGAAACGTCAACTGTGTGTCCCTTGGCCTTGTAAAGATAGCACCTGCATTAGGGATGATGGAATACCCAGGCCATCCAGGCGATGGGAACTATTACCAGCCATGATGGGTGGGAGAATCAGGCTGGCATTGAATGAGAGGAGTGGCATGCGTTGGGGTAGGTATTTAATGCGAGGAGTTTGATAAGATAGCATCAGAAAACTAGCTCGGCCTCTTGCAAACTATCCCTCTGTCACACTCAGTAAAAATGTCACTGAGACAAATTATTATTACGTTCAGCCCAATGAACCAAAGACTATGCTCACTGCACTCTCAGAAACAAATTTAGAACAAATGCTCATTCAAAACTCTCCGTCATCTGAAAGCACAGGGATATCCTATTCACTCATCATTTCTGTGAAACTGACACATGTTGCAAGATGCTATCAAAACCTTTACATGTCAGCATTCTAAAACTTGCAAAACACATCCTTCTATGACACTGCCCCTCAACCTCCCATTCTCTGTTGATACATATACAAGGCTCCTGAATTTGTTCTTGATCAAAATGATTCCCACCAAGTCTCTCTGGCAGTGATTTTCGCACCCACGGCACCCCTTGTCATGGCACATTGGAGATATGGAGCTGTAAATGGGTGGGAGCCCCACATCGTATCACTTCCAGCATGGGCTGCAAGTTTCCCCAGGCTGGGCAGCGATTTAACGCAGCGTTACCGAGCACTGCACTGGTGTGGTCTGTACAGATCTACGCACTGGGAGGGTAACTGCTCCGGGTTTACAGATCAGTTCAGTGGTGTTCACTTCACAGCCCCCCGTGCTGGAGAGATACCTGGTCCAGGCTTATAGATCAAAGCATTGGTGTGGTCTGCACAGCTCCCCGTGCTGGACTGATATCTATTTGACTGGTGAGGCCTGCACAGTGTCCCACTCTGGACAGATTGCCGGGTTGTATTGAGCAGGACACTAGCCTGGTCTGCACAGTGCTCCATGCTGAACAGATATTTCATCTGGGTTTGTGGTGTCTGGGCTGGTTCTGTGAGGTTGATTGATAATGTGAGATAACTGACCACTTCAGCTGATCTGGCAATGCCTTTAATTTGTGTTTGCCAGTTGTGTTGAGTTTGGGGGGAGATTTCCAACGCAAGGCTGAGTGGGTCTCACCAAAACTGATGGACAGAAGGGCCTTTGTGATGTGGGTCTTTATGGCTCCATTACATTACATAACCGACATTCCCCGGAACATTCTGTAACCGATATTCTCCATCACATTCTGCAACTGACATTCCCCGGAACATTCTGTATCCGACATTATATGTGAACGGTTGGATGTCAGTTAATTGAACCAAAGATAAGATCCCGAGGGAAAAGAACCCGTTCCAGAGAGAAGGAGAGTTCACCTGCACATCTGCCAATGTGGCATACTGCATCCACTGTACCCGGTGTGGCTTCCTCTACATTGGGGAAACCAAGCGGAGGCTTGGAGACCACTTTGCAGAACCCCCTCCGCTCAGTTCGGAACAAACAACTGCACCTCCCAGTCGCAAACCATTTCCACTCCCCCTCCCATTCTCTAGATGACATGTCCATCATAGGCCTCCTGCAGTGACACAATGATGCCACCTGAAGGTTGCAGGAACAGCAACTTATATTCCGCCTGGGAACCCTGCAGCCTAATGGTATCAATGTGGACTTCACCAGTTTCAAAATCTCCCCTTCCCCCACTGCATCCCTAAACCAGCCCAGTTTGTCCCCTCCCCCCACTGCACCACACAACCAGCCCAGCTCTTCCCCCCCACCCACTGCATCCCAAAACCTGTCCAACTTGTCTCTGCCTCCCTAACCGGTTCTTCCTCTCACCCATCCCTTCCTCCCACCCCAAGCCGCACCCCCATCTACCTACTAATCTCATCCCACCTCCTTGACCTGTCCGTCTTCCCTGGACTGACTTATCCCCTCCCTACCTCCCCACCTATACTCTCCTCTCCACCTATCTTCTTCTCTCCCCATCTTCGATCCACCTCCCACTCTCTCCCTATTTATTCCAGAACCCTCACCCGATCCCCCTCTCTGATGAAGGGTCTAGGCCCGAAACGTCAGCTTTTGTGCTCCTGAGATGTTGCTTGGCCTGCTGTGTTCATCCAGCCTCACATTTTATTATCTTGGAATTCTCCAGCATCTGCAGTTCCCATTATCCCAGAGAGAAGGAGACTCTGTTTCAAAATCCCCTCAGGCAGTTAGAGGGGTGAATACATTTTCCCTGAGTTCATGCTTCTTCACAACTGAAAATTGACCACAATTTTGACAAAAAGACAGAAATTTCCACCCTCCACTTGGCTTCGAGAAACTAGGAGAGAATCCGTCAGGATGCCAATGCCTTCACCCTTTATATCAGGAACTGTAAAGTGCTGTGCCTGCTTGCGAGTGATCAAGCCTGTGGGAATGTTCTATAAACAATCTGTTCTTATGGATGTTTATTTGTGTCTTTAGGGAGCGAGAGTTTCTTATATTTTATGTTCCTTTTTTAAAAGAAATGGTGAGACATTACTATTTGTTATTTCAGCTTCATTTTTTTTCAATGAGTCAGTGATACATTTGAACAGGTCACTGCATCCTCAGTCAAACTGGTAACTTTGCTTCCAGACTGATGTATAATTTATTTATTTTCTTTCCTCACAGTTAACGTAGTGACGATCTACATCCTGCGTAATAAAGATTGTGGATTGTCTTCATGTGTCAGACGTTACCTGGGGGCCATGGCAGTGGCGGATCTACTGGTCATTATCCTCGACCTGATATTGAGACACATTCCCATTGTTTATCCAGAACAGTTTTATTTCCTGTGGTCCATCCCTATCCCCGTGTGTAATATTCACGCCGTCCTGCTTTTTGCAGCCACTGACTGTTCTGTCTGGTTCACCGTCACTTTCACCTTTGATCGATTTGTGGCTATTTGTTGCCAGAAGCTGAAAAGTAAATATTGCAGTGAGAAAACGGCGGCTGCGGTTCTCGGAACAGTGACTGTGCTGAGCTGTTTAAAGAACATTTTCTGGTATTTTATGTTCACATCTCGCTATCGACTGATGAACGTTCCCTGGTTTTGTTTTGTTTCAGGCATTGTTGAATTCTCCCGTGCCTGGGTCACAATCGAGTTCCTCCATCACATTCTAACCCCGACTCTCCCATTTCTCCTGATTCTGCTGCTCAATGTTTTCACCGTCAGACACATTTTAGTGACCAGCAGAGCCCGCAAGAGACTCTGGGCTCACACCAACGGGGACGGTCAGTGTGACACAGAAATGAGAAATCGAAAAAAATCCATTATTTTACTGTTTGTGATCTCGGCCAATTTCATCCTGTTATGGTCAACGTTAATGGTGTATTCTATATGGTACCGGATGGTGTGGATTGGGTATAACTCTGTGTATCTAGATAACTTTGCGCAGGAATTGGGCTTCATGCTGCAGCTCCTCAGTTGCTGCACAAACACCGCGATTTATGCCGTGACCCAGACTAAGTTCAGGCAGCAGCTGAAGAATGTGCTGAAATATCCCTTTACCCAAATTCATCAATCAATCAAATTCACTCATTAATCAATCCATCCAGGATTTTCTCATTTCAGTTCAATGTTTCAGCAATGAAGCAGCCTGTCGCTATGGTAACAGACTGAGGGTAGTGCTGGTTTATCCAACCTTATCTCACAGGGGGTTACAGGGAAAGATGTCAATGTTTCTCTGAACTCACAGGCCAAAGAGAAGAGGCACCATTCCACTGACTGCATCCATAGCTTCAATATGTAATTAACGTTCATTAAAAAGTGCCAAGCAGCTCAGCAAACTATATTGTTGTTTGTGTTTGTGTTGAAGAAGCTCCGCTGGAGAGAGACAGACTCCCTCCCTTTCTGTCCAAACCTGTCCATCCCTTCCTGTTCTTTGCTCCCTCACTGCCCCTCCCACTTCTTGTCCTTCCAAATCCCTCACTCCTCCCCGATTTCTCGCTCCCTCTTTTGCATCCACTAAGTCCCTCGCTCCTGTCCCTTTCTCCCTTGCTTCTGTCCCTTGCTCCAGTCCCTCCCTCCGTCTCTCGCTCCACATCCTTCGCTCCCTCTCTCCCTGCACCTGTTCACTCCCTGTCCCTTGCACCCTACCTGCCCATCCCGCACTCCCACCCCATCTCTTGCACCATCCCTCGCCCTATCCCTCCCCATCCCTTGATCCCTCCCTTGCTGCTTCCCCGCGTGTCCATCGCTCCAGCCCTACCCTGTCCCTCGCTCACTCCCTCCCTGTCCCTCACTCCACGTCCCTCACTCCCTCACTCGCTCCCTCTGTCACTCTCTTGCTCCCTCCTCATCCCCATCCATCTCTCGCTCATTCCCCCCTCCCCGTCTCTCCATCCCTCACTCCCTTCCTCATTCCTTGATACCGGCCTCCCCATTCCTCACTCACATGCTCCCTCAATTCCCCATCAATTGCATGCTGCCATGCCCACGTCCACCGCTCCCCACCTCCCCATCCCTCCATTGCTCCCTCCCCGTCCTGCCGTCCCTTGTTTCCGCTTTCACTCCCTCTCTCCTTCCCTCCCTGTCCATCACTCCCTCCCTCCCCGTTCCTCGCTATGTCCCCTGCACTCGCTTCCTCCCCATCCCTTGCTCCCTCCCTTCCACAATGTTTCGCACCCTTCCTCCCCTTCCCTCGCTCTTTTGGTTGCTCCCTCACCGTCACTCCCAAGCTCCCCACCTCTGTGTCACTCCGTCCCTCCCCACATCACCACCCCTCCCTCGCTCCCCACCTCCCCGTCCCTCCCTCTCACACTTCCTCTTTTGGTCCCTCGATCCCTCCTCCTTGCCCCGCTCTCTCTCCCTCCCTCCCTGTCCATCCCTACCTCACTGCCTTCCACCCCCATCGCGCACTGCCTTCGTCCAAATGCCTCAATCTCCCGTCACTCGCTCCCTGTCCCTCACTCGCTCACTCCTTAACTCCCCCTCCCTGTCACTCACTCCCTCCATCACCTGCTCTCGCTCACTCCCTAACCCTGTCCCTTGCTCACTCCGTCCCCTTCCCTCACTCCCTCCATCTCCCTGTCCCTTGGTCCCTTGCTCCCTGTCCCTCGCTCCCTCAATCCCTGTCCCTCACTTCCTCGCTCCACATCCATCCCTCTTCCTCCCTCTGACCCTCCCCGATGTCCCTAGCTCCCTGTTCCTTGCTCCCTCCCTTAACCCTCACCCCAATGTGTCCCTCGCTACCTCCCTGTCCTTCGCTCCCTCCCCATCTCTAGCTCCATCCCCGTCTCTCGCACCATCTCTCACCCCATCCCTCCCTTGCTCCCTCCCCATCTCTCAATACCTCCCTCACTCTGTCCCAACAAATCCCTCGCTCCATTCCTACCCTGTCCCTTGCTCACTCATCCCGTGCCCCTCGCTCACCATCCCTCACTTCCTCGCTCACTCCCTCACTGTCCCTCCCTCACTCCCTCCTCATCTCTATCCATCACTCCCTCCTCCCACCCTTGCCATCGCTCCCTCCCTCGCTCCTTCCTCATCCATGCCTCACTGCCTGTACGTCACTCCCTTGCTCGTCCCATGCTGCCTGCCTCCCCGTCCCTCACTCCCACATTAACTCCCTCTTCTGACCCTTGCGCTCTCCCACACCCACGCCCCTGACCCCGCACTTCCTGGTCCATTCCTTGCCCCCTCCCCATCCTGCCATCCCTTGTTTCCTCTTTCGCTCACTCTTTCAATTCCTCGCTCCCTCCCTCCTTGTCTCACTCTCCCTCCCTCCGTCCCTGTCCTCCACTCCCTCCCTCCCCGTCCATCACAACTTCCCCTTCCCTCGCTCCCTCCCCTTCCCTCCCCATCCCTTGCGCTCTCCGGTCCCCAGTCTCTCACACCCTCCCTCCCCTTCCGTCGCACCCTCGCTCACTCCCTCCACGTTCCTCACGCCCTCACTCGCTCCCTCCCTCCCCAACACTCACTTCCTCCAACCTCACCATCCCACATCCCACTGCCCAGTTCCTCCCTCTCTGACTTATTCTTGTGCTCCTTCCTCCTTGCTCGTCTCTCTGTCCCTCCTTGTCCATCGCTCGTCCCCTCCGCAGCCTCGGTCCCTCCCTAACCCCGTTGGTTGATCATTCCCTCCCCTTCCCTCACTTCCTCCATCTCCCTGTCCCTCGCTCCCTTGCTCTCTATCCCTCTCTTCCCATCCCTCACACCTTCAATCCCTGTTCCTCACTTACTCGCTTCTCATCCTTCCCTCTCTGCTCTCCAACCCTCCCCCATGTCCATCACTCCCCTTCCCTTGCTTTTGCTCCTGTCCCCTCCCTCCCTGTACCTTTCTCCCTTCCTCCTTTCCGGTCCATCGTTCCCTCTGTCCATCCCTCGCTCCCTCGCTCCGTTATGTGCTCAATCACTCCCTCCCTGTCCCTAGCTCCCTCCACACACCTCCCTCTGACCCCGTCCGTCACTCCCTCACTCCGTCCCCTTGTCCTTTGCTCCCTCCCCCTGCCTCACTTCATCCCTGACACTCGACCGTTCCCTGCATCCCCCTGTCCCTTGCCGCCTTGTTCCCCGTCCCTCACTCATCCACTCCTGAACACTCCCCCATGTCCCTCACTTCTTCCCTCACTCACTAGCCATCCCTCACTCCCTCCCTCACTCCGTACCTCCCTGTAACTTGGTCCTTCTCTAATTCCCTGACCGTCGCTCCCTCGCTACATCTCTCACTCCATTGCTCCCTCCCTGTCCCTTGCTCCCACTCTAACCCTCGGTATCTCCTCATCCCTCGCTCCCTCACATCACATCTCTTCCTCGCCCTCCGTTTCTCCCCCCCCTTGCTCCCTCTCCGTCTCTTGCGCCTTCTTTCCCCGTCCCTCGCTCCCACCCTGTCCCTCGATCCCACTCCATCCCTCGTTTGGTCCCTTGCTCTGTCACTCGCTCCACCTCTCTCACTACTCACTCCCCAATCGCTCCTTCGCTGGCTCCCTCCACGTCCCTCTCTCTCTCCTTCCTCACTCCCTCCCCATCCCATGATCCCTCCCCATCCCTCACTCCCTCTCTGTCCATCACTCCCTCATGTGCTTGCTCCCGTCACTCGGTCCCTCCCTCCCCATTCTTCACTCCCTCCATCACCGTCCCTCACTACCTCCCCTTCCCTTGCTCCCCCCTTTCCCTCCCAGTCCCTTGCTTCCTCCCTTACCCCATCCCTTGCTCCCTCCCTCCTCTTTCCTCGCACCCTCCTAGTCCCTCCCTCCCACCCTACCTCCCCGTCAATCCCTCCTTCATCACCTCACTGTTTCCTCCCTCCCTCCTCGCCTGGCTCCCTCTTTCAATTCCTCCTTCACTCCCTCATTCCGTCCCTCCTTGTCCCGGTCTCCCTCCCTCCCCATCCATCACTCCCTCACTGCTTTCCTCACCCATCCCACACTACCTCACTCCTTATCCCTCACTACCTTCCTCTCCATACCTCACATCCCCTCTCCCCGTGACTTGCACCCCGTTCCTCCCTCCCTCTGTCAGTTCCATTCCCTTGATCCCTCACTTCCTCCCTGTCCCTCACTTTTTCTCTCATTCGGACTGTCGCTTCTCCACTTGCTGTCTCCTTGCCTTCCCCTCACTCCCTCCCTTGCAGCGTCCTTCCTCTCTCCTCCCCCATCACTTGCTTCCTCCCTGTCCCTTGCTCTCTCTCTGTCCAATACTCTTTTGCTTGCTCACTCCCTGTCTCTCGCTCCCTCCCTCCATGTCTGTCACTCCCACCCTCCGTGTCCCTCGCTATCTCCACTTCCCTCGCTCCCTCCCCTTCCCTCACTCCGTCCCCTTTTGTCGCTCCCTCACTCCATCTCTTGCTCAGTCACTCCCGCCACATCTCATGCTCTCTTGTTCCCTCCCCATGCCTCGTTCCCTCCCCGACCCTTGATCCTTCGATTGCTTTGTCACTCTCTCCCGCCCCTTCCATTTTTCCCTCGCTCCCTCCATCCCTCGTCCCTCACTGCCTTGCTCCCAGCCCCTTGCCCCCCATCCCTCAATTCGTCGCACACCACCCCTCCCTCCTCCGCTGTCGAGCACTCCCCCATGTCCCTCACTCGGTCCCTCACTCTCTCGCTGTACCTCACTCCCGCCGTCAGTCCCTACCTCCAAGTACCTTACTCCCTTCCTCATTCCCCGTCCGTCGCATCCTCGCTCCATTCTTCACTCCCTCACTATGTCCCTTGCTCAATCAGTCTCTCCGAATCATTCACTCCCTTGCTCCCTCCCCGTGCCTCCCTCCCTGCCCACCCATTGATCCCTTACACCGTCCCTTGCTCACTTGGTCCCTCCATGTCTCATGCTCCCTTGCCTCCTTCCGTCTCTCGCTCTCTCCCCATCCCTCACTCTCACCATGTCCCTCGCTCCCTCCTCATCCCTAGCTCGCTCCCTAGCTCAGTCCCTTCTCCCCCCATCTCCCTGCTCACTCCCCACTCGCTCCTTCGCTGGCTCCCTCCCCATCCCTCATTCGTTCCTTTCTCCATTCCTTGGTCGTTCCTTCCTCTCGCTCGCCCCATCGATCGGTGCCTCACTACCCCTCGCTACCTCCCTCCCTATACACCACTCCCCCGCTCTCCCACTAGCTTCCCATCTCTTGCTCACTCGCTCCCCTTCCCTTGTTCCCTCTATACGCCTGTCCCTCACTCCATGGCTCCCCATTCCTCTCTCCTCCACTCCCTGACCCTCCCCCATGTCTCTCACTCCCTCACTCCCTGTTCCTCACTCCCCGTCCCTCGTTCCATCGTTCCCTGTCCCTCTCTCCCTCCCTATCCCTGTTCCTTGCTCCCTTCCTCCCCTCATTCCCTCACTCCCTGTTTTTCACTCCCTGTCCCTCGTTAGCTCACTCCCTGACTCTCCCTCTCTTACCCTGTACATTGCTCACTCCCTCCCCTTCCCTCGTTCCTTCTGTCCCGGTCCTTGTTCCCTTGATTGCTGTCCCTCACTTCCTTGCTTCCCGTCTCCTCCTGCTCCACACTACGCGACCCTCCCCCATATCCCTCGCTCCCTTGCTCCCCGTTCCTTGCCCCCTGTCCCTTGCTCCATCATTCCCTCATCTTTGCTTCCCCCCACCTCTGCCCCTTCCTCCCTTCCTGCCCCTCCCTCGATCCCTCACTCCATGTCCCTTGCTCCCTAACTCCCTGTACCTCACTCCCCTTCCCTCGGTTCCTTGCTCTTTCCTTCCCCCTGTCCCTTGCTCCTTTGATCGCTGGCCCTCGCTGCCCATCCCTCACTCCCTCGATCCCTGTTCCTCACTTCCCCACTCCCTATCCCTCCCTCCTCTGCTCCCCATCCCTCCCCCATTGATCTCACTCCCCGTTCGTTGATCCATGTTCCTCGCTCACTCCCTCACTCCCCGTCCCTTGCTCCATCACTCCGACCCATTCCCTCGCTCCCTCCCGTCCCTCGGCCAGTCTCTCACTTGGTACATCGCTCCCTAATTTCTCCCTCTTTCCTCCCCACTCAGTCCCTCATTTGTTCACTCCTTGTCAGTCGCTTGGTCCCTTGATAGGTTTGTCACTCCCCCCTTGCTCTCTCCTTGCTAGCCCTCACTCCCACTTTGCTCCCTCCCTTGCTCCCTGCTTCCTCTCCCTCCACATCCCTTGAACCCTCCCTGTCCCTCTTTCCCTCTCCGAACTTCATGCCCTCCCTTCCTGTACCTCACTACCTCCCCATCCCTCGCGTTTTTCCCTCCCATTCCCTTGAACCCTCCCTGCAATGCCTTATTGCAGTGAGAAAACGGCGGCTGTGGTTGTGGGAACCGTGTAGGTGTCAACCTCCCACATTCAATGGTCCAGGGAAGAGGCCAGGCCTGTGCCACATACAACAGTACCAAAAGCCCCTCGCACCTGACAACCAGGTTCTTACCCGCGATGGAGTGTGACCGGAGCATCCACCTGCCCAGCTTCCGCTTCAGTTTGGTGATACGCTCCTCCCAAGTCTTAGTGTATGCCCCAGCTCCACCGAACCAAACACCCAGCACCTTCAGGTAGTCTGTCCTGACGGTGAAGGGGATGAAGGAGCAGTCATCCCAGTTCCCGAAGAACATGACCTTGCTCTTACCCCTATTGACTTTGGCAGCCGAGGCCAGTTCAAACTGGCTGCAGATGTCCAACAGCCGATTCACCGACTGATGATCAGTGCAGTAGACGGCGACATAGTCCATGTACAGGGAGGTCTTGACATGAAGGCCTCCACTGCCTGAGATAGCCACGTCCTTTAGGCTCAGGTCCTTCCTGATGGATGTGGTAAAGGGCTCCACACAGCACACGTACAAGGCAGGAGAGAGCGGCAGCCCTGCCTGACTCCAGATCTGACAGGAGAACTGTCTGATTCCCACCCATTGATCGAGACTGTGCTAACGATGTTGGTGTAGAGCAGTCGGATCCAATTGTGGATGCCTTCCTTGAACCCCAATTTGGAGAGGATGTCCCTCATGTAAGCATGAGAGACACTGTCGAAGGCCTTCTCCTGGTCCAGGCTGACGAGGCAGGTGTCCACCCGCCTGTCCTGCACGCAGGCGATTGTATCCCTGATGAGCACGAGGCTCTCAGCGATCTTCCTGCCCGGCACAGCACAGGTTTGGTCAGGGTGAATCACCGACTCCAGGACAGACCTGACCCGGCTGGCTATGACCTTGGCCAGGATTTTGTAGTTCATGTTCAATAGTGAAATGGGACGCCAATTCTTAATTTCTTCCCTCTCCCCCTTCCTCTTGTAAATGAGGGTGATGATGCCCTTCCTCATGGACGTGCACATTTCCCCTGCCCGAAGTGCACTATCGTACACCTACAGCAGGTCCTGGCCGACCAGGTCCCAAAGAGCGGAGTACGGCTCGACCGGTTAGCCGTCACTCCCAGGAGTCTTATTACTCTCCAAGGACTTGAGGGTTCTGGTCAGCTCGTCCAAGGATATCGGCCAGACCAGCCACTCCCTCGTGCTGTCGTCTAAGACCTCCGTGATAGACGACAGGAACGACCCAGAGGCCATGCTGTCCATGGGCTTCTCCTCATACAGTCCGGCATAGAATGATCTGCTGATCCTCAAAATGCCGGGCCGAGACGACGTCACCGAGCCGTCATCCTCCTTCAGCCGGCTAAGCACAGAGCTCTCTTTGAGCACCTTCTGAAAGAAGAAACGTGAGCATGTCACGTCCTGCTCCACGGAGCGGACCCTGGACCGGAAGATTATCCTGGAGGCCTCCCCGGCAAAGAGCGAGGCTTGCTGGCCCCTCACCCCACGGAGGTCCTCCGTGACATTGACCCCCATCAACTGCAGAAGGAGCTGGTTCTGCACCCTTTTCTGGAGTCGCGACAGCCTTCCCTGCCTCTCTGTTGCCTTCCGAACACCCTTGAGGACAAAGAACCTCTTGAAGTTCTCCTCCATCGTCTCCCACCAGTTCCCCGGAGACTTAGAGGGGTTTCACGGTTCTCCAACCAGCGTACTCCCTCTTAAGCTCCTCGACGTTCTGTGGGGTCAACAACGTCGTGTTGAGCTTCCGCGTCCACTTGCTGGCTGGCTGGTCATCCTGAAAGTGACAGTCGGCCAGCAGGAGGCAGTGGTCAGAGAAGAACACCGGCTCAACGCCGGTGTACCTGACCGAGAGCGCCCGTGACACAAACAGGAATTCTATCCTTGAGCGGATAGACCCGTCTGGCCGCAACCAGGTGTATCTCTGCTGCGCTCTGTCTTCAGGGGTGTTGAAAATGTTGAGCAGCTTGGCGTCCTTCACCGTGCCCATCAGGAATCTGGATGTGACATCCAGTTGGCTCCCCCACCCGCTGTCCCCACGCCAGATCTTCCATCTGCATCGATGATGCAGTTGAAGTCTCCGGCTAGGAGGACCGGCCTGGACGTAGCCAGCAGGGGTGGAAGCCACTGCAGGACGGCCAACCGCTCACTCCGTACCGCTGGGGCATACACGTTGATCAGCCTCAGGGAAGCGTTCCCGTAGGTGACATCAGCCACTAGGAGGTGCCCCCACACCATCTCCTGAACCTGAGAGATGGTGAAGTTGCGCCCCCGCAACAGGATAGCCAGGCCTGAGGATGAACAGTCGTTACCCCCCGACCAGATCAATGGCCCACAGGTCCAGGCGCCCGACCATTTCCTGTACCTGCTGCAGTGCGGTGTCCCACACTCCTGCAGAAACAGGAGGTCTGCCTTGACAGTGGTCAGGTCAGCCAACGTGGACACACATCTTGCAGTGGAATGAACACTGCACACATTCATGCTCGCAACTCATACCCCCATTGTGGGCAGTGACTGCAATACCCTCCCCAAGTCCAAGGTCCTGTGCCTTCATGCCCATTGCCCGGGCTAACTGCTGGATGCTGTCCAGGTTCAGGAGACGATCTGTGCTGCCTTCTGGGTGGCATCACCCAGTCGGGGGTATGGAGGCAGAAGAGTCCGGCTCTGGGTCAGGCTGGGGACATTCTGTTTCCTCCTTTCCGCCTGAAAGTTCCAGGAGGCCCTCCAGGGCCCCAGCGGCACGTGACTGGGTGTCGGAGGGAGCATCAAGATGCCTCCCGTCACCTGGGAGTGGGGTGCTGCTTTCCTTCTCTCTTGAGATCTTTAGCTTCTGCTTCGGGCGGCCCTGTTCTGAATCTCCCTCGTTCGAGGAGCTCTTATAGCCCCCCTGTCGCTGCCTCTTCCCGCCTGATGGTTGTGGTGGCTGGGCCTGCCGGCACGCCTTCCTCCTTACTTTCCGGACCGTCGTCCATTCCCTTGGGTCACCTTTCCTCTCCTCCATTGACTCTGGGTTGTTGGGGGCGAGCGGAGCCTGCAGGGGCGCTTTGCTGGCCTCGGGTCCATCCTGCGGGGCTGGGCCCTCCTGCATGACCTGGCCCTCCTGCACATTAGGGGGGTCCTTGCAGGGCCCTGGTGCCTTCCTTTCTTCCGGTGGGGGGGGGCTTGCCCCGCATTGCCCCTGCCGGCGACCTGGGCGTAGGTTGTACCCTGTTGCGGGCATGCCCTATAGAGGTGGCCCGCTTCCTCACAAAGGTTGCAAATTTTTTCTTTTGGGCAATCCTTTGCAAGGTGTCCCTCCTCCCTGCAGTTCCTGCAGATGGTGGCTTTGCATTCGGCCGTCACGTGACCTGAGCTACCACAGGCATGGCAGACTTTAGGTTGCCCTGCGTACGTCAGGTAGCCCCTGCTCCCGCCGATCGTGAAGCTGGACGGTGGGTGTACGATGTTCCTGTCCGAGCCCATCCTCAGCATCACCCTTACCTGCCTCTTACTGGTCCAGATCCCAAAGGGGTCCAATGATGTCGGTTAGGTCCCCTTCCACCTTCACGTACCTTCCGAGGAAGGTCAGGCCATCAGCTGCTGGCACACGCTGGTTGTACATGTGTATAGTCACCATACGGCTCCTCTGTGCTGGCATCACAAACAGCGGGACAGCAGTCAGTACAGAGAGGGGGACCTCACCTCCTTTCTCCTTCAAAGCCTCCAGGAAGTGCTCGCAAAGCTTGGCACTCCTGAAGGTTACATCATAAAAACCTCCTCCGGGGAAATCCTGCAGGCAGTAAATGTCTGCAGCAGTGAGCCCACAACAGTCCAACAGAACCCTCTTCACGAAGAAGGTGCGGTCCACAGGTGCACCTTCATCCACCTTCTTCATGGAAACGCGGATGGTGTTCCGGACCTCTTGACCCGGAGCACGACCACTCGCCGCAGCCATCATTGCAGGTTGGCTGCTCCCCTGAACCAGCGTTAGGCCGAAGCCAGCATTAGGATCCACTGGTTGCAAGGTTGCACAGCCAACCCGATGTCTTCCTTCCACCTCCAACACAGCATTCTCCTCCTCTCGGTCCACAAAAGAGTGGGTCTTTATTTTGTTCCCAATGTAAGCTGGGCGACTGAGCTGGAACGTTTGTTCCCAGATGTTTCATCACCGTTCTCGGTAACATCATCAGTGAGCCTCCGGTGAAGCGCTGTGTTGTGCCCCGCTTTCTGGTATTCTGTTTAAGTTTCCTTGGGTTGGCGATGTCATTTCCTGCGTCGGTGATGTCATTTCCTGTTTGTGTGAGAGATGGCTGCTGACCATGTCGAGAACTGAATGATAAATATCAAAAGAGCTGCGGATTCTATAAATCAGGACAAAAACAAAGTTGCTGGTAAAGCTCAGCAGGACTGACAGCATTTGCGAAGGAAAAAAAAAGAGTTAACATTTCGGGTCCAGTGACCTTCCTCAGAACTGATGGTGGCTGGGAAAACGTCAGTTTTCATGCAGAAAAAATGGTCGGTTTGGGGTGTGATGGGGTAGGGAACAGGATAGAGGCTAAATAGAGAGAAGGGCAGTTGGACAGACAGAGAGTTGATAATGATTAAGCTGGGATGGTGAATACATGTTAATGGGGACTATTAATGACTTACAACAGGGGATGTATAGTGGCAGACTGAGTGGGAACAAGTCCTGGTGTGTAGGGTAGAGACTTGGACATGGGAGAGATTAGGCCCTGACATTATTGAATTCAATATTGCGCGCTGTAGGGTCCCCAAGTCGAAAATGAAGTGCTGCTCTTCTCGTTTGCGTTGGAACGCTGCAATAAGCCACAGACAAATATTTCAACATACAGGTAAGAAAATGAATGAAGAGAAGGTTCCTCCAAGCATTATCCTGAGCCTGCTTTTTTGATGTGTTGCAGTAGAAATATCAGAAAGATTCGTATGTAAACATTTCCCTGCTTGTTGGAGTGTGGCCCAGCGGATTAAGGCACTACAAACAAATTCCAACTTTCTAGGAGCCATGGGTCCGAGTCACAAGACTTTGGCTGACAGCCAGTTGTGCTGGAGGGGACCGTAATGCAGAGGCGAAGAAGGGAGGAGCTGTGTTTCAGATGAAAGCAGAAGAGTGGAATGCTTTGTCAATGAATGATGTAGGAGAGCACAGAGCATCTGCTCCTAGTTTCCATGCTGCCAGTGGTTATCAATTTCATCGTAGAAATGTGGAGAGTTGTCAGACAACCTTCGGTCCACCTTGCCTCTATCGACCAGATATCCGAAATCAATGCAGCCTCATTTGCCGACATTTGGCCCATATCCCTCTCAACCCTCACGATTCATATACGCATCCAGATGCCTTGGAAATGTTATAATTTTACCAGGCTCCACCACATCATCTGGCAGTTCAATGCATACTTGCACCAGCTTCTGCATGAAAAAATGGCCCTCAGGTCGCTTTTAAATTTCTGCCCCTCACTTTAATTATATGCCCTCCAGGTGTGGACTCGTCCGCCGTGCCGTAAAGACCTTGACTCCTCACCCTGCCCATATCCCTGATTATTATATAAACTTCTGTCATGTTGTCCCTCAGCCTCTGACGCTCCAGGGAAAACTGCCCCATCCTATTCAGCATCGCCATACAGTCCGCACCCTACAACCCTGACAATGTACTCGTGAATGTTTTTTGGGCGGGTTTACATGTTATCTTTTATTTTTCAATCATGCCAATATCGATGGACCACGTCGAACTCTTTGAAGCAGAGAGATGAAGCGTTGAACAGCTGTGAATTTCAATGCTGTAGGAAGGTCACTGCAGAGCATATCACCACGGTCGTGTTTCTGTAGTGTAGTGTTTATCGTATTTGCCTTTTTCATGAAAGGTCCCCAGGTCGAAGCTGGGCAGAAATAGTGATGTTCCTCTTTTACAGCGATAGGTTTCTGGTTGGACGTGGAATGAAATTTCCCGTTTGTTGTTCTCATCAGCCAAACTTTCTTTGAATGAAGTAAACCATAACTGCTTTTGTTGTGAATAGGAGGATAATTCTATTTCTTTGTGGTATGAATCTTTGTTAAACTTCTCTGCTTCCTGGTCATCCATGTGTACAGATGGTCATCCCTTTTAAGAGTCCATTTGGTGTGCTCTAATTCTTCCTGTGGCCGAGTAGTGTTACCTTCGCTTAACATGCAACAGTGTTCCAGCTCAAAGTGAAGCAAAAGCTTGATTTGTTGGAGTCACAGTGCATTGCACATTCCTCTCTGTCAAATGCATCTCAAAGTAGTTTCCGAATGTCCTAGTTCCGTCAGACTCTGCTATGTCTCAAAGTGCGTGAATCAAAGTCAGAAGCCCTCAGTCACATTTTGGAATTATAAAAAAAAAAGTTTCCATTTCATAGCAGCGGACACAGTAACAGCTCATTCAGCCAACAACAGGAGTGAAGGATTGACAGGCTCAGACGAACTTCATGACTCGTGCTCTTGCAGAATCACGAGCATTAATGTGTGCTCTCAAGTCCAAGCCATGTTGGCATTGAAGGTGAGGGAATGGCAGGATAGGCTACCAATTGACATTACATCCATACTTTTATCTTTATATCAAAGAGGAGCAAGAAAATCTAAACATGGAGAGATAGGAAATGGAGCCACATGCAGCTCAAGTGATACAACTTGTATCTTATTCAGTCAGCAGCAAGAGACATGAAGGTGACTCAGGCGCGAGAGCTTTTCACTTCTTGAACAAAAAGCAATTGCATGCTGTTTGCACTTCTGTGACATCTCTGGCTTTTATGTTCTGTCAAAGCGTTCAAAAATGGCCTTTTGTGCATCTCTAAATAAGTACCATTGAATTTCCTAAAATTTAGTGATATGCTTTTCATCGTTTCCCACACAGCTTGCCAAATCACCTGGATCCCGTCTGACATTTGTTCATATATCCAGGACTGGAAAGCTGTGCAGCAAAATTTTCAATTAAGGAGAAAATCAAGGCAGATGGCAGCTTATACCTGCACCGAGGTTCGAACAGCCTCGCAATGTGATTTGTCATTCTCGAATTCTCATGCTAGCTCAGTTTTTCAGACAGAGGGTTATCTTTGAGCCACTTATTCGATAAAACCGGTGTGGCAACTGTCAGTGTGCTATACAATATTATCTGGTACACGGTCTGGTCAGCTTGGTGTGTTTTCCTGGCCGTCCAGCGTTTCTCATGCTACGTGTAAATGCGAAAGTTGGTCTGTTACGAGCAAAGAGCAAAATCATTTATCAAAGCGAAAATCAACATTCCAGAAATGTCCTGCAGTTCATGTTTTCTTTATGCAAGCACTACCAAATATACTTCCTCCCGGCCGCATCACATTTGTCTCTCAGCCGAGCCTGACTACGTAGAAAACAGCAACAAATTTTTAAAAATGGTGGAAGAGCTCAGCAGGTCTGTCAGTATCTGTGAAGGAAAAAAAACAGATTTAACGTTTCGGGTCTTGTGACCCTTCCTTCAACTGGTCACCAGAGCCGAAACATTAACTCTGTTTTTTCCTTCACAGATACTGACAGACCTGCTGAGCTCTTCCACCATTTTTAAAAATTTGTTGCTGTTTTCTTTTCAAGTAACTTTGTTTTTGTTCCTGATTTGCAGTATCTGCAGTTCTTTCGGTTTTTATCTGACAAAGTAGATTCAGCTGGCCGTAGATTTTTGTTTTGATTGGTGGGCTATTAGCATCTGTTGGGAAGTTGATATTATATCCAGGCACAGTCGAGCAGCAAAGAAAATGGACGAGATGTTCGGGGATCCTCAAAGTTTTTCCCAGTGCCTTTGCTTTTGTTTTGCTCCCTACCAACATCAGAAAAATCATTTTTGAGCCAATCGCTCGGATAATATGGCGCCGTGTCACCTCTGGTATTTGCTCCTTCCCAAAATACAGAAATCTTCACCAGAATACGGCCAGCTAAGCAGAAAGGCTGGGAAAGTGAAAGGAATTATGATAATGTTGCTCATCCCTGCACTGCCTTTAGAACAATTATGGAGTAGGATCTGCCTTTCTCAAATTGTAAATCTGCTTACCTTTTGAGAGGAAGTGTTATTTTTTCAGACTACTTATTTTGCAATGCAGGCTCAGTGACTGTAAATATGTTGCACGGTGTCATCTGAGATGTGGCTCAATCGGCTTTGTGCATTTTTCCTGCAGTGCAGTGCTGATCATGTTTCACTTACACCTGAAATTTATTCTGTTTCAAAGAAGGGACCAAACCCTATTCCATTGGGAATACCTAAATCCCTAAAATGTGCAGCTTGTATTTTCTTTATAAAGCACACATTCTCACAGACACATAGCATTTTTTATTCACTGAGTCCCAAAATATACATTCACTTTACCATTCATTTTTGTGATCAGAGATAATGGGAACAGCAAATGCTGGAGAATTCAAGATATCAAAGTGTGTTGCTGGTTGAACACAGCAGGCCAAACATCAGCTTAGGAGCACAAAAGCTGACGTTTCGGGCTGGGCCCTGATGAAGGCTCTAGGGCTAAAACGTCAGCTTTTGTGCTCCTAAGCTGATGTTTGGCCTGCTGTGTTCATCCAGCTCCGCACTTTGTTATCTCTGCCATTTTTGTGTGTTTTATTGAAGGGGTATAGTTATTTGCTGCAGTATGTATTACACCTGTGAAGGCATAGGAGGAGTAGAATGGAGATCAATATAAAACGCTCCCAGAGCCCGAGAGACAACAGTGAACATTTGGTCCTAGCGCCCAATAGACGAATGTGACCAATCTCCCCTAAAGTCCAATATAAGCCAGTGAATATTCTCCCACAGAGTCAATATAAAGCAGTGAACATTCTCTTTCAGAGCACAATATGAAGTAATGACCATTCTCGTCCAGAGCCCACTATAGAATAGTGACACACTCCAGACCTCGTAAACCTGCATTTATCATCGCCGCACTACTGGCCTGCACAACCCTGCATACAATGGGGCAATTTCCCACAGACAGTTCACCTCTCCTGCATATGTTTAGACTGTGGGACGAAACTGGAGCACTCCAACACAGACTTGGCGAGAATGTGCAAACTTCACATGCATCAGCTGAAGCTGAAAGTAAAGCTGGGTCTCTTGCTGAAAGGCCCCAAAAAAGTTTGATTTTCTCCATGGGATGTGGATCCATCATCATTCAAAAGATACACAGGGATACTAACCACTAACCTACGGAGGACCTTGAGCAGAAATGCCCCGGAAGGCCTTTACGTATGCACCAATCAAGTACAATTGCTTAAATATCCAAATTCCATTTCTATCGCTTCGCCCAGAGACATTAATGCCACAACGTCATAAGTTCACATCTGAACGCTGCTTAAAGTCATCAGGAAGCCTGCCTCTAGGACACTTACAGGCAGTAGTTCCAGATTCAAATCAACCACTCGCTGAAAACGTTTTTCCGCACATTTACTCAAACCTTCCTATCTCTTACATTAAATCAATGCCCCCTTAAGTGGAGCTATGTATTTGAGTCTACCTTGTCAATATCACTCATTATTTTGTACATCTCCTCTGCTCAATGGAACACAACCATAGTCCATTGAATCTCTCTTCATAATTGAAACTTCAGCCCAGACAATGTCCTTGTAATCTTTCTGCCCCATTTTAGTGCTATCACATCCCTGTAATAATGTGAATTACAGAACTGCACACAATACTCTAGTTATAGTCAAATTTTAAAAAATGAAATAAATGACGCAGAAACCCACAGAAACTGGCCTTTTTCGATGAAATCTATTTTTCTCAGTATTGGCCTCTGTTACTTTCCTAAGTCTGATGCTCCAGTAATCACTGGTCCCCGCCCATAAAATCTCCTACATGAGTTTTTATCTCACAACCGCAGTATCTAAATGGATCGACTGGTTTAAAGTTCCTGCTGGTGAGAAGGCTACGTTCACACAGCAACACTGACGGCAACAGGACAGAATGAATGATGTCAATTGAAAATGGATGTTAGATTGTGCAGTGTGTCAGTGAAGTGGAAGGAAGGACGTAAATGAGAGTTCGTGATTGTGGGTGGGAGAGAATTCTCCAAGTGGTGGGATTGAAATCAGATGCATGAGACAGCGGGGTTTGAGAGATGATTGTCGCCACATCAAAGAATATTTTCACATTAAAAATATTTGACTCTTGCTGCATTTCTATAGCCTGTGTCACAAGGAATAAAAAGACATTGCACCAACCTTACATTATGAGCTGCAAGAGCTGATCAATTGCACCACAGAAGCGAGTGAGCATCTGATTGGCAAGATCCCTAAAAGCTGGCTATTATTAAATTGCTCTGAACAAAAGAACAAGGAAGGCGCCCCTTCAGCTCGTTGTAGAGTGCTAAAGTCTCTCCCTCTGAAAGCATGGACTACTCTTAAACCGTGCCCAGTGCTCTTTCTTCACATTGATGTCAGAATCCTGACTGGATGACAAGTTCCCATCCCTGATTACTATGAGAGAACTAGTTTGTGATTTAACGACAAGACAGCAGCTTTTATGGTCACTATTCCCCATAAATTACCAGATCGTTCACCTTGAGCTCGCACGCTGCCTTTCATTTTGTCGATTATCGTATGCTCCTTTTCTTTCTGGTCAACTCCACATTGTCTTAGAATTTGAGGATTGTAGTTGGGAGACAGGATCTGACAGAATTGCATCATTTTATTGTAAGTTGAATTTCACCAGATTTTGAAAAGGCAAGATAGATGTGCCACTCATAGGGAAGAGAAACTGTGCACAGGTTCAGTCTGTAGACGAGGCTTCAGGCCATCAAATGACGTCTTGAAACTAAAGCAATGCCACACTGACAGGAAACTGTGGATTCATGGGGACTGTGGGAGGAGTTACAATTACCCATTCAAGCTGCAAACTGATCGGCACAATCACACCAGGAAGAAACTGTTCACCAGCTGCATGTGTGAGAACGCATTCACAGTGGTTTCACACTGGAAAGGGGCTGTTTCCCTGCTGTGAGTGTGGCAAGGAATTCATTCAGCCAGCCCACCTGCTGACACACCAATGGGTCCACACTGTGGAGAGACCATTCACCTGCTCTAGGTGTGTGAAGGATTTCTCCCGGTCATCCAGCCTGTTGAAACACCAACAGGTTCACACTGAAGACAGACCAATTAAACGTGCAGATTGTGGGAAGTACTAGAGTAGCTGAAGGGGACGGATGTACTATAAACATGTTCACACTGAAGGGAGACGGTTCCAGTGCTGTCACTATGGGACCGGGTTCCGGACATCATCAACCGTCACTGTACACCAGCAAATATACACTGGGCAGAGGTCATTCACCAACCCTGAATGTGGGGAAAACTCACTCAGTCATCCAGCTTGATGAAACAACAACCGATTCACAATAACTGCAGTAATTGAATTTTTTTAATGTCCATGTGATCATAGCATTATGAGCTCAGCAAGCATTTATCATCCGTTTGAACTGCTCAGAGGATGGTGAAGAATCAAACTCGTTGTTACGGTATGGATTCACATGTAGGTCAGACCAGGTTGAATTAACCGTGGTACCCAAATCCAAGGGCACAAAAAGTTGATTTTCTTGTCTCTTCCCTGTTTCTGAAATGGTAATGAATAAATTGTTACAGTTGATTTAAACGTGGAAAATATGGGTTTTATTCTGATTGAGCAGGTCCTGCTGTTTTCTCTGCTGTTATTGACAATCTCATTGCCCTCACACTATAACCTGTACCAAAGAGTGTTACAGAAAAGAGGGAATGGTCAGCTGCATCTGGTGAAAGGATCTCTGGACCCAATAGGTTAACTCTGGTTTCACTCCATAGATGATGCCTGGCGTGCTGAATTTTTCCAGCTATTTCTGTTTTTTGTTTCTGATTCCACTGCATCTGCAGATTTTTTTCAGGTTTATCAATATTCATTTTATCTGTTTCAGCGGAGCCTTATTGATAGGCTTGGCGGCTTTTGGAAATTGAAAGTCAGGCCACAGCTCAGGCAATGATCTCATTGCTGACAGAACAGGCTTGAGGGGCTGAATGGCCTACTCCTGTTTCGAAAAGAGTTGCCCATCTGTAGCTTGTGGCATTATTTCCCCTTACTACTCGCTTCATATCCTTTTCTTTTACAATACATGCTGTTATTCGCTGAACAAATCCCCTGTGTTTGAACTAAATGTGTTAATATTCAGTGCTCTGTCTCCTGCTGCCTGTGTTTAAGTCTCATCAGAGAATGCTGTCTCTTGTCACTCTGTGAACAGTTACAACAGGCGGATCCTGAAGTCTCATTCCCCTGGGATCCCCTGTTAGCATATTTTCCTCTTCCTCTTTCATTCTGACTCTTTAATTTCTCATTTCAGTCTGCTCTCTTTTTGAACTGTAACAATTTATTCAACAACCCCATTTGGACAGACTAGAGGCAGCTGGAATTAAAGCAGGGAACTGGGAAGTGGGCAGAAATATAAAGAAAGTTCACATCAAAGAATGTTCCCAGTTTAACAACAGAGCTTCTCCATGACCAAGCGAGTGGTGACGGAACTGAGAGTATGGAGGAAGCAGATTCAATCCGGAATTTGAGAAGACACTCAGTCAGTGACCTCTCCATTTGATTGTTAACCCAGACAGACAGAAAGAAAGAGAGATGCACATTTAGACAGTGCCTTTGATGACCTGGAGGCAATGAAAGTCCTTTGGATTCAATTAACCAAAACCAAAACGACTGTAGAAACTGTACTTCAAAAACAAACAAAAAAACCCCCAGAAATTGCAGGAAAAGCTCAGCAGTCTGGCACCATCTGTGGAGAGAAATTGGAGATAATGTTTTGGGTCGGGTCACTCTTCCTCAGAACTGATTCCCACTATTTTGTTTAAGATCCAATGATTTCGTTTTACAGGGTCAACGCTTCCCATTTGTATCAGTTTAACCCTCAGAGTCCTGTTTTCTTGAGTTTTAAGCTGTTCAATCTGTCCTGGTGATTACGACCAGTGTTCCTGTAGGATTTGTGATGGAAACTTTATTTTCCTGATCCTTATGAGTAATGGCAGCAGCAGAAACTGTTCCTAAACTCCAAGGGATTTTGGTTGGAAACTTTCTGTCGACAAATTCATTCTTATCCTCAAATACACTGTGTAAACCAAACAAAAGTAAGAACCCACAAAAAAACAGGAAGGCAGCATGAAGACATCAGGTGAATGATCCTGGTTATGTGTGGGCTGACATGAGGAAATGATGACCATGAGCACAAGTGGTTAGAATCACAGAATCTGTACAGTGTAGAAAGAGGGTGTTCAACCCATCAAGTCTGTGCTGACCCTCTATCCCACCCTACTCCCATGACCCACATTTACCATGGCTAACCAATCCATCTGACAGACACAGAAGGGGGCAAATTAGTATGGCCAATCCACCTAACCTGCATATGTTTGGACTGTGGGTGGATCACAGCTGTAAAGAGATGAAATTGTGGACGAAGGCTAAAAAAACACTTAATTCCGAAACAATTTCAGCGTTTTTGTTTCAAAATAAAATCTGGGGAAAGCTGCAGCCGCAAATATTTCAGATTGTCCCTGGAGGAAGAGAATTCAAAACTCGCGCCTCTGACTTGAGGGCTGGGGCCCGTCAGAAATGTAACAGGTTATGAGCAAGATGGTGGTGAGACAAGGGCAGAAAGGCGGTTCTGTTACAGGGGAAAGGCAGGAGAGATTCAGTTGCAGAAATGTTAGTCCCTCAAGGCCACGGGGAATGGAGATGGGGCTGGAAAAGAAACAAAAGATGTGACTGTAATGAGGTAAGCAGCAGACACAAACAAATTGAAACAAAATTTATGAACAATTCGAGGGCAGAGTTCACAGTCTGAAATTGTTGGTCTCTGTGGTGAGTCCGCAAAGCTGCAAAGCCTACGTGGTTCTATTTCAGCCAACACAAACCATGATGGGCCAAGTAATGCTGGTCAGCCAGCAATACCCAAATCATACAAATACATTTTAAATTAATGGCCTTGATTTGCACTTTAAGTTTCTGATACTTTTGTTCTGACATTTGGTGTTTGCTTCTGATGATGTTTATAACCTGACAAATTGGATTAAAATTTATTATTCGAAAGAAATGTAAAATAAGTCAGCTTTGCTTCAAACACATCACTGTAGATTGTTGTATTTGTGCTGAGGGTTGAACAGCACCTGGAGCTCAGAAAGGACAATCTCAGGGTGGGGGGTTGGGGATCGTACGCAGCAACAGAATTTCAGCCGGGGCAAATCCTTTGGGTCACACTGAGGGGGTCAGGTGGCACTTTACTCTTTCACGTCTCTCTTCACTGACAGCCAAGCCACGGTGTGGGTTAATCCTGCTGTGTGTAAGAAATGTGTCCCAGCTACTGTCTTCCAAGGCTCACAGCTCCTAGACATGGAATAGAATCTCGCTTCCTTCTGGGTTTAGACTCAGAGGAATAATAACAGGGAATGCTGGAAATGTGCTCCATATCAGAGATGAGCGTAAATCAAAGATCCGTTTCTGGCTGGGAGTGAACCATCAGGTTCACATTTAGATTTCTTCTACATTGGTAATGATAAAACAGTATTTCGTAAACATACAACACTGAGACCCAGAGCAGTGGGAGCAGGGGTATGAACATCCTATCCCTGCCTCGGCTGTAACCACACAGAATGCACCAGGGTGAAGTGAGAGAAGGGTCTGGGTTAGAAATAATATTTCACCAACAGGGATGACATGGGGAGTGTTGACAAAATGTTAGTTTTCGTTTTCAATAACTACACGTAACATGCATATATTGGTCAGGAAAGGATGTAATCGGGATTAGTGCTGGCAGTGGCAAGATTTTTTTTTCTGAAGGAGTCTCGTCTGAGACTTTATCACTTTCCAATGATGTCGAACTGAATGCGAATGTCTCCAGGAGATGTCTTTTATTCCCACTTTGATACCATTTCCCAAATTGACTACCTCCCATTCACTTGTCTGATCCAGAGATAATTTCAAAAAAAAAACAATATTTCACTTTGTTTCAGTGATAATGGGAACTGCAGATGCTGGAGAATCCAAGATAATAAAATGTGAGGCTGGATGAACACAGCAGGCCCAGCAGCATCTCAGGAGCACAAAAGCTGACGTTTCGGGCCTAGACCCTTCATCAGAGAGGGGGATGGGATGAGGTTTCTGGAATAAATAGGGAGAGAGAGGGAGGCGGACCGAAGATGGAGAGAAAAGAAGATAGGTGGAAAGGAGAGTATAGGTGGGGAGGTAGGCAGGGGTTAGGTCAGTCCAGGGAAGACAGACAGGTCAAGGAGGTGGGATGAGGTTAGTAGGTAGGAGATGGTAGTGCGGCTTGGAGTGGGAGGAAGGGATGACTGAGAGGAAGAACGGGTTAGGGAGGCAGAGACAGGTTGGACTGGTTATGGGATGCAGTGGTTGGAGGGGAAGAGCTGGGCTGGTTGTGTGGTACAGTGGGGGGAGGGGACGAACTGGGCTGGTTTTGGGATGCGGTGGGAGAAGGGGAGATTTTGAAGCTGGTGAAGTCCACATTGATACCATTGGGCTGCAGGGTTCCCAAGCGGAATACGAGTTGCTGTTCCTTCAACCTTCGGATGGCATAATTGTGGCACTGCAGGAGGCCCATGATGGATATGCCATCTAAAGAATGGGAGGGGGAGTGGAAATGGTTTGCGACTGGGAGGTGCAGATGTTTATTGCGAACCGAGCGGAGGAGTTCTGCAAAGCGGTCCCCAAGCCTCTGCTTGGTTTCCCCAATGTAGAGAAAGCCACACCGGGTACAGTAGATGCAGTATGCCACATTGGCAGATGTGCAGGTGAACCTCTGCTTAATATGTAAAGTCATCTTGGGGCCTGGGATAGGGGTGAGGGAGGAGCTGTGGGGACAAGTGTAGCATTTCCTGCAGTTACAGGGGAAGGTGCCGGGTGTGGTGCGGTTGGAGGGCAGTGTGGAGTGAACAAGGGAATCACGGAGAGAGTGGTCTCTGCGGAAAGCAGACAGGGGTGGGGGTGGAAAAATGTCTTGGGTGGTGGGTCAGATTGTAGATGGCGGAAGTGTTGGAGGATGATGCGTTGTGTCCGGAGGTTAGTTGGGTGGTGTGTGAGAACGTGGGGGATCCTCTTTGGGCGGTTGTGGCGGGGGTGGGGTGTGAGGGATGTGTTGCGGGAAAAGCGGGAGACGCGGTCAAGGGCGTTCTCGACCACTGTGGGGGGAAACCTGCGGTTCGTGAACAACTTGGACATCTGGGATGTGCGGGAGTGGAATGCCTCATCGTGGGAGCAGATGTGGCGGAGGCGGAGGAATTGGGAAAAGGGGATGGAATTTTTGCAGGAGGTTGGGTAGGAGGAGGTGTATTCTAGGGAGCTGTGGGAGTCTGTGGGCTTGAAATGGACATCAGTTACAAGCTGGTTGCCTGAGACGGAGACTGAGAGATCCAGGAAGGTGAGGGATGTGCTGGAGATGGACAGGTGAACTGAAGGTTGGGGTGAAAGGTGTTGGTGAAGTGGATGAACTGTTCAAGCTCCTCTGGGGAGCAAGAGGTGGCACCGATACAGTCATCAATGTACCGGAGGAACAGGTGGGGTTTGGGGCCTGTGTAGGTGCGGAAGAGGGAATGTTCCACGTACCCTACAAAGAGGCAGGCATAGCTGGGGCCCATGCGGGTGCCCATGGCCACCCCCTTAGTCTGTAGGAAGTGGGAGGAATCGAAAGAGAAGTTGTTGAGGGTGAGAACGAGTTCAGCTAGGCGAATGGGGGTGTCGGTGGAGGCGGACTGGTCGGGCCTGCGGGACAGGAAGATGCGGAGGGCCTTGAGGCCATCTGCATGCGGAATACAAGTGTATAGGGACTGGACGACCATGGTGAAAATGAGGTGTTGGGGGCCAGGGAATTGGAAGTCCTGGAGGAAGTGGAGGGCGTGGGTGGCGTCACGGATGTAGGTAGGGAGTTCCTGGACCAAAGGGGAAAAAATGGAATCCAGATAGGTGGAGATGAGTTCGGTGGGTCAGGAACAGGCTGAGACAATGGGTCAACCAGGGCAGGCAGGTTTGTGGATTTTGGGAAGGAGATAGAAACGGGCCGTGCGGGGTTGGGGAACAATGAGGTTGGAGGCTGTGGGTGGGAAGTGCCCTGAGGTGATGAGATCATGAATGGTGTTGGAGATGATGGTTTGGTGCTCGGGTGTGGGGTCATGATCGAGGGGGCGGTAGGAGGTGGTGTCGGAGAGTTGGCGTTTGGCCACGGCGATGTAGAGGTCAGTGCGCCATACTACCACTGCGCCACCCTTGTCTGCGGGTTTGATGGTGAGGTTGTGGTTGGAGTGGGTGAGAGGGTTGGAGAGGTTGAGGCGGTTAATGTATCGACGACAGTTGGAGATGAAGAGGTCGAGGGTGGGTAGGAGGCCTGGGGGTGGTGTCCAGGAGAAGGACTTGTGTTGGAAGCGGGTGAAGGGGTCAGTGGAGGGAGGGTTAGGTTCCGGTTGAAGAAGTAGGCATGGAGGCGAAGGCGGCGGAAAAACTGCTCTCTGTCCAAACGTGACTGGTATTTGTTGATGTGTGGTTGTAGGGGGTCAAACGTGAGCCCCTTACTAGGGACTGACCGTTCGTTCTCAGTCAGTGGAAGGTCTGGGGGAATGGTGAAGATGCGGCAGGGTTATCGTATGACATTGTTTCTTTTTTTATTTCAAAATTCTGACGTTGTGTTTACTACAATGCAACACAGAACAGCCCCCATGACTTGCACCCAAACTACATCCCTGTATTCCCCTCACCACTGATGCACAGTTGCAGCAGTCTGTATCAGCTACAAGATGCACTGCAGTGACTCAGCAAGGCTCCTCCAACAGCACCCTCTGAATCTGCAGTCTTTACCATCCAGAAAGACAGGGGCAGCAGTCACATGGGAACGCTACCACCTGCTGAATCCCCTCTCGGCCACATACTGTGCTGACCTGGAAATATAACGTGGAGATGCTGGTGTTGGACTGTGGTGGGTTAGTCAGAAGTCGGATGACACCAGGTTAGAGACCAACAGGTTTATTTGAAAACACAAGCTTTCTGAAAACTGCACCTGAATTTCTCACTTTCTTATGACGTGTAACAAAGTAATAAAGTAGCTCTTCACCTGACGAAGGAGGAATACCCCGAAAGGCTATGCTTTCAAATAAACCTGTTGGTCTTTAATCAGGTGTTGTGTGTCTTCTGACTTTGGCCTGGGAATATATCATGTTCCTTCTGTGTTGCTTGGTCAAATTCCTGGAAAAAACCCAAAATAGCACGGTGGATCTATTGACAGTACATGGGCTATAGCTGGCCCCATCCTCTCCGGGGTGGTTAGTGATTGGCAATAAATCTGGCCCTGCCCAGCGATACCAATGACTCATAAACAAATAAAATAGTTGCCATATTTAAATTAATATGTGCTAATTAGCAAGAAAACCAGATCAGGATATTTACAGACCACATGTTGAAGGGGCATGGTTCTGTTTATCACCCCTCTATCATTTGCAAGAAATAGAAGGATCTTCTGTTGGGGGAGATGTGGTGCGTAAATACTGATGGAGACTAATTGAGTTGATTGGGCTTGACACTCAATGGAATAAAGACAAGCATATTTACTTCTGATCCAGTTGGACTGGTGAGGAAAACATTATTTCCGATCCAGGACAAAAGAAATTTGCTTCATCAGCTTTTGGGGATCATTTCCTTGGGAATGTGCAGTCCCAGGCTCAAACAACATCAGCGTCACTGGAAGCAAAGTAGTGAGAGCGGCCAGTCCAGCAGAGAGAAACCCTCTGACCCTCCCACTTTACCCACTGTCAGAATGTGTTTCTGAGACTCCAGTCTTTGAGGTGTAGGGTCACCCACAGTGTTGTTTGGGAGAAGTTCCAGGATTTTGAATCACTGAGAGTAAAGGAACAGCCAATATGGAAGATTATGATTTTCGAGTCCCAATTATTTCAGTGACTCCATTAGATCTTCATGTGATGGTCATTTTGAGATTTCTGTCCGCAAATCTTCCATTTCTCCATCCTGTTAATGAGAATGGTGTGCAATATGGAGAAGAGCATGCAGGTGCTGACTGTCCCATGTAACTGCTTCACTTGTTTGTTTTGAGACAGTAGATACTGTCCGTTTGAAATGTGCTGTCCAGCAGCATATATAATGCGGATTAACAGCAGATCCAACTGATATGACCATTTGTGAACTTTCTTATACTTTGACAGACTGGATGACTGAATAATCCTTTCCCTCAGTCAGAACATACGAATGGCTTCTCCCCAGTATGAACTTGCTGGTGTACCTGTAGGCCAGATGAATCTCTGAACATCTCCCCACACTTGGAGCAGTTTAATGGTCTCTTCCTCTTCCCCGTATGGATGCAGATAGTGGAATCTGAATTCAATAAATAACTGGAATTAAGAATCTAATGATGACTGTGAATCCATTGTCGGTTGTTGGAAAAACCCATCGGGTTCATTAACATTCTTCTGGGAAGGAAAGTGCCATCCTTACCTGATTAGAACCACATGTGACTTCAGACCTGCAGCAATGTGGTTGGCTTTGAAGAACCCTCTGGGCAGTTAGAGATGGACAATAAATGATGCCTAGCCTGGTGAATGATCGCTCCTGAGAGCGACGATGACGATGAGCTTCCAGCTACCCTGGGTATCTGTATCCCTTCACACAATCCACACATTCCCACGGTAATTCCATGATGCTGATCTCCTGGCATCTCTCCAGATTGGATGGTCTGTTGAATCCTTGTCCATAAACACAATGTGTGTACAGTTTCCCTGCTCTGTGGAATTTTATTTCCCAGAATGTTAACTGGATGATGTTGAATAATTTCTGCAGTTAGCTCACTGGAACATTCAGAATCAGGTGTGTCAGTGTGTGGGTGTTGGCGCTTTCCCACTCACACTGATGTTTGAAATCTTTACCCACTGACATACCACATAAACATGTTCCCTTCTGGTCCTGATGAATTGATTAACTCTGTTGTATCTTGACACAGTTTTTGATTTGATTCTCTCATCTTCAATGTCTTTCTTTCTATTACTCTGTGAAATATTTACAAACATCATCGCGGTTTGTACAGGGAAAGATTTCAGAACAAACAAATTCAGTTTCTGAGAGACATTGTCATTTATTGCACCCACCCCAAAACCTATGACCCACACTAAAAGATGTTAAAATCAGCACCAAAAGCAACATTCTTGAATAAATCAGGTTGTTGTTCCCAGTGTCTATGAGGGATTGTATACCCTGAGGTACCAACTTGTGATGGAAAGTACCCAGCCCAGTGGTGGGCTCTACAAGCTTCCTGTCCAGAGTGAGGTCACAAAAGACAGATGATAGCCTTTGTGGTTAGTAGGAAATGCCAATGCTGGGCTGTGAAATAACAAGGTGTGGAGCTGGATGACAACAGCAGGCCGGGCATCATCAGAGGAGCAGGAAAGCTGACATTTCTGGTTTGGACCCTGCATCAGAAATGAGGGAGGGGAAGGGCGCTCTGAATATATATCGAGGTGGGTGGGGATGATAGAAAAAGGATAGTGGAGCAAATAGTGGAGAGAAAAAATACAGGTCAAGGAGGTGGGATGAAGCCAGTAACGGTGAGTGTTGGCAGGGAGTTGGTATGGGGAATGGTCAGTGAGGAGAGAGAGGGAGGCAGGTGGGAGGGAAGCCAGACAGGTCATGAAAGGGGAGATGAAGCAAGTAGAGGTGGGGTAGGGACAGGCACAGGCAGGAGCAGGGACAGGGACAGGGATGGAGGGACAGAGATGGAACAAGGGACAAGAACAGGGGAGGGTGGGAGAGAGAGGGAGAAAGGGCAGGGACAGTGTGCAAGGGATAGGGGTGGGGACAGGGAAGGTCAGGGAGGGAGCAAGGGAAAGTGGACAGGGATGGAGGGACAGGGAGGACTGGAACAGGGACAGACAAAGACAGGGAGGGAGAGGGAGCAAAGGAGAGGGAAGAAGGGACAGGGAGGCTATAAGGGACAGAAAGGGAGGGTTAGAGAGAGGGACAGGTACAGTCAGGGAGGGGGACAGGTTGGGATGGACAGGGAGGGATCAAGGGACTGGGAGGGAGCAAAGGGCGGGGGCAAGGATACTGAGCGAGGGACAGTGAGGGAGCGAGGGACAGTGAGGCAGCGAGAGACGGGGAGGGAGCGAGGAGAGAGACAGACAGAGGGACAGGGATAGGGAGCAAGGGACAGGGAGGGACAGGGAGGGAGAGAGTGAGCGAGGGACAGGGAGGGAGTGACGGACTTCAGGGAGTGAGCGATGGGGATGGAGGGACAGGGAGAGAGAATGAAGGAGTGAGGGAGCGACAGGGAGGAAATGAGGGATCAAGAGGTGGTGAGTGAGCATTGAATGAATGGGGAGGCGGGGGGAAGGAGGGACGGGGTTCGAGGGAGCGAGGGGTGGGTGAGGGAGGGAGACAGTGAGGGGGTGAGGGATAGGGAAGGAGGGAATGGGGAACATGGGGGAGGGTGGGAGCATGGGACTGAGGTACAGGCAGGCAGGGAGCGAGGGATGAGGGAGAGAGTGATGGGGAGGGAGCGAGGGAGGGACGGAAAGGGAGCAAGGGAGTGAGCAAGGCAGGGAGGGGCGTCAGAGAGGGAGGGAGCGAGGGATGGGGGAGGCAGGGAGCAAGGGATAGAGGAGAGAGTGAGCGAGGGAGGAACAGGGGAGATAAACAGGGAGGGTGTGAGGATGTGAGGCACGGACAGGGAGGGGGAGAGAGAGAGGAAGCAAGGGACACAGCATGATGGATGGGCAGAAAAGTAGCAAGGGATGTGGTAGGGAGGGAGAGAGGGACAGGGAGGGAGTGAAGGAGTAAGGAAAGGAGAGGGAGGGAGCGAGGGATGGGGGAGGCAGGGAGCAAGGGATAGAGGAGGGAGTGAGCGAGGGAGGGACAGGGACAGGGGAGATAAACAGGGAGGGCGTGAGGATGCGGGGCACGGACAGGGAGGGGGAGAGAGGAAGCAACGGACGCAGCGTGAGGGATGGGCAGGAAAGTAGCAAGGGATGGGGTGGGGAGGGAGAGAGGGGCGGGGAGGGAGTGAGGGAGTAAGGAAAGGAGAGGGAGGGAGAGAGTGAGGGGGCAAGGGAGCAAGGGGTGGGTGCAGGGAGGGATTGGGAGTGAGGGAAAGAGGGCTGTGATCGAAGGAGTGTGAGTGAGGAAACGAGGGATGGGGTTTGAGGGAGCAAGGAACAGGGAGTGAGGGATGGGGGGAAGAGAGTGACGGGGAGGGAGTGAGGGAGAGATGGGGAGGGAACAAGGGAGGGAAAGAGTGAGGGATGGGGCAGGAAGGGAGGGAAGAACGGTGGGGGAGGGAGTGAGGGAGTGGGGAGGGAGCGAAGGAGAGTGGGGGAGCGCAGGAGTGAGGGGGGTACCTAGAGGGAAGGATCAAGCGAGTGAGCAAGGGAGGGAGATGTGGGGGGGAAGGGAGTGAGGGACGGGGAGAGAGGGAGCGAGCATGTGTTGGGGAGGGAGCAAGGGGCAGGGAAGGAGCGAGCAAGGGAGTAAGCGACATGGAGGGAGGGAGCGAGGGAGCTCGGGATGTAAAGGGAGTGAAAGAGGGTATGAAGGATAGGGAGGGAGCGATGATGGGAGGGACATGGAGGGAGGGAGCGGGGGATGTGGGAGAGAGATGGTGATCGGGGAGGGGTGACGGGGATGGGGAGAATGAGGGAGGGGGTTGAGTGAGCGAGGGCGGGATAGGGTCGGGGGAGATAGCGAAGGAGGTAGGGAGGGTGCGAGGGAGGGATGGGGAGGGACGAGGTCAGAGAGGGAAGAAGGGACAGGGTGAAGAGTGAGATATGGCATGGGAGCAAGGGAGGAAGTGATGGATGGGGAGTGAGGGAGAGAGGGACAGGGGATGACGGAATGAGGGATTGGGAGTAGGAAGGGAGCAAGGGATGGAGCATGGGGAGAGTGCGAGGGAGAGATGGGGAGGGGAAGAGCGTGAGCAAGTGAGTGAGGGACAGTGGGCGAGGGAATGAGGGATGAGGGGGAGGGAGTGACTGAGGGAGGGTGGGAGGGAGGGACGGATGGGGAGGGTTGGAGAGAGGGAGCAAGTGAGGGACACTGATCAAGGAAGTAAGACATGGGGAGGAAGGTAGCAAGGGATGGGGTCAAGGAGGGAGCAAGGGATGGGGAGGACGGGAGGTAGCATGTGATGGGGAGGGACTGAGGGGCAGATAGGGAAGGAGTGAGGTACAAGGAGGGAGGGATGAAGAGGGAGCAAGAGAGGGAGCGAGGGACAGAGAGGGAGTGAGGGAGAGAGGTATGTGAATGAGGGAGTGAGGGACCAGGAGGGAGGTAACGAGGGACGAGGATTGAGACAGCAAGGGATAGGGAGTGAGGGGCGGGTAGGAAGGAAGGAAAGGTGCAATGGGGAGGAAGCGAGGGAGGGATGGGAAGGGGGAGGAGCAAGGGATGGGGTAAAGAGTGAGTGAGGGATATGTGGGAGAGAGGGAGGGAAGGGGAGGGAGTAAGGGATGGACGGTGATGGGGGAGGGACCGAGGGAGGGAGGGTGCGAGGTAGGAAAGGGGTGGGGTGAGGGAGGAAAGGACAGGGAGTGGGCGGAGTGATGGAGTGACGGGGAGGGCAGGGATGAGGGAGGGATGGGGCGGTGGGAGGAGTGGGATGGGAGTGAAGGAATGAGGGACAGGGAGGGAGTGAGTGGGGAGTGATGAGGGAAAAAGTGGAGACTGACCAACTGAGTGAGGGACCAAGCGAAAGACAGGGAGTGAGTGAGGAACAGGATGGCAGCGAGAGAGCGATGGACGGCGAGTGGGGGAGGGAGTAAAGGACAGAGAGGGAGAGACGTGATGCGAGGGAGTGAGGGATGGGGAGTGTGGGAGGGAGCGAGGGAGACAGAGTGAGGAAGCATGGGAACAAGGGAATGAGTGGGGAGTGAGGAGGGAGAAAGGGGGGAGCAACGGACTGAGTGAGGTACCAAGCAAGGGACAGAGTGAGGGATGGGGAGGGAACAAGGGGCAGGTTGGGAGCGAGGGAGCGAGGGAGGGAGAGTGAGTGAGGGTCTAAGAGGGAGCGAGAGACAGTGAAGAGGCAAAAGACAGGGAAGGAATGAGGGTTGGGGAGGGAGCAATAGAGTGAGAGATTGGGTGGGAGCGGGTGAGCAAGAGACACAGAGTGGGAGCAAGTCACAGAGCAAGGGTGTGAGGGACAGGAAGGCAGGGAGGAAGGTACAGGGATGGAGAGAGCGAGGATTGGGTAGGGAGGGAATGATGGATGGAAAGGAACGGGGAGGGAGAGATTGGTAGCGAAGGACAGGTAGCGAGGGACGGAGCGACGGACGGAGAGTGAAGGAGGGAGGGAGCAAGGGACATTCAATGGGGGAGGGAGGAACGTGGAGAGAGGAAGGGAGGGCTTTGGACCAATGGAGTGATGGATGGGGACTGAGATGTGGGAAGAGAGGGACAGGGTGTCGTGGGAGGGAGCAAGGGACGTGAGGGAGGGAGAGAGCGAGGGATTGGGGAGGGAGGAATTGTGGGAGCAAGGAATGGGGACACAGGTGCAAGGGACGAGGAAGGGAGCAATGAGCAGTGTGCGAGCGAGGGACCACGAGGGGGGATAGGGAGCGAGGGAGGGATGGGGAGGGGTGAGGGAGGGACCATGGAGTGGGGGAGGGATCGAGGGAAGAGGGGAAGGGACCGATGGCCGTGTGGAGGGAGGAAGGAATGTGTGGGTCGGAGGGAGTTGGCGAGCAAGTGAGGGACAGGGTGCAAGGGACTGAGGGTAGGTGAGGTAGGGTGCAAGAGAGGGGATTAGAGAGGGAGCAAGGATGGAGAGGGAGGGAGTGAGGGGCGCGGATGGAGCAAGGGAGGGAGCAAGGTACAGGGAAGGGGAGACGGGGAGCGAGGGAAGGAAGGATGGGGTGTGAGGGAGAATGGGATGGGCATCCAGGGAGTGAAGGGCAGGGTAGTGAGGGAGCGAGCGAGGGGATGAGTGACAGGGAATGATTCAGGGGGTGAGGGATGTGGAGGAGGGACAGGCAGCAGGAGAGGGAGGGACATGGAGCGAGGAAGTAAATGACAGGGATTGAAGGCGTGAGGGACAGGGAGCAAGGGATGAGGAGGGAGGGAGTGAGGAGGAGGGAGCAAGGGAGGGACTGGGAGGTACCAAGGGAGGGACAGGGAGTGAAGAAATGTCGCAGGGGGAGGAAAGAGGCAAGGGGTGGGGGTAGGGAGGGAGGGAGCGATGAACGGGGAGGTAGGGAATGAAATAGGAATGGAGAGTGAGCGAGGTGCAAGGATGGATGGAGCGAGGGAGGGAGGGATGGGACCAAGGGAGCGAACGACAGACAGCGAAGAATGGGGAGTGAGGGAGCAAGGGACCAGGGAGGGAGAAAGCACTAGAGCGAGAGATGGGGAGTGGGGGTTGGAGCGAGGAGGAGGGATGGACAGGGTGCGAGGAATTAAGGGATAAGCATCAAGGGAGTGAAGGACTGGGAGTGAGGGAACCAGATCAAGGGAAGGGGAGCGAGGGATGGGGAGGGAGGGAGGGAGTGAGAGCGAGGGATGGAGTGATGGGGGATCAGCAAGGGAGAGAGGGAGGAAGGTACAGGGAGGGAGGATGTGAAGAACAGGCATCGAGGGAATGAGACATGGTGGAGGAAGGAGGCAAGGGATGGGGGTAGGGAGGGCGGGATGGAAGGGGCGGGTAGGAGGGAGGAAGCGAGGGAGCTGGGGACAGGGAGTGAGGGAGTGAGGCATGGGAAATCAGGGAGCAAGGCATGGGCGTAGGGAGGAAGGGAGAGAGTGACAGGGAGGGAGAAACGGATGGGGAGTGAGCAAAGGGCAGGGAGGGAGCAAGGCAGTGAGTGACTGGGTGGGAGGGAGTGAGGGAAATAGAGGGAGTGAGAGAGGGAGCAAGGGATGGGGAGGGAGCGAGGGAGGGAGGGATGCGAGCAAGGAAGCAATGGATGGAGACTGAGGAACGGGTAGCAAGGGACAGATAGTGAGGGACAGGGAGCAAGGGAGCGAAGCACCAGGGAGGAATGGAGTGGCAGAGTGAGGGACGGGAAGGGAAGGAGTGTGGGACAGTGAGTGAAGGACGGGGAGAGGAGGAGGGACGGATGGGGAATGAGGAAGTGAGGGGTGCAGATCGAGGGAATGAAGGACTCGGAGTGAGGGAAGCAAGGAATGGAGAGTGAGGGAACGAGGCACGGTGAGGGAATGAGAGATGGTGAGGGAGCGAGTGACAGGGCAGGAACAAATGAGCAAGGGATGGAGCGAGGGAGCGAGGGATCGCAGGGGACGTAGAGAGCAAGGGACAGAGAGGGAAGGAGGGAGGGAGGGAGGGTTTGAGGGACTGTCTGACAGGGAGGGCACAGCAATTGACTTGGAGGAGGGATCTGAAGCGGGGGAGGGAGTGATGGGGAGCAAGGAAGTCAGGGGTGGGGATCGAAACAGTGACGGACAGACAGTGAGGGACGGGAAGCAAGAGATGGGGTAGGGAGGAGCCAGTGACAGAAGGAGGGACGGGGAGTGAGTGAGCGAGAGACTTGGGGAGGGAGAGAGTGAGGGATGAGTGAGGGATGGACCATGAGAGTGAGGGACAGGGAGTGAGTGAGCGCGGAATGTGGGGAGTGAAATAGAGAATAAGGGAATGACGGATGGGTCAGGGAAAGAGCAAGCAAGGTGCAAGGATGGAGGGACGGGCAGCGAGTTAGTGAGGGACGGAGAGCGAGGGAGCGAGGAATGTGGTGAGGGAGGGCGTGAGGGATGGGGAGGGAGGGATGGGGAGGCAGGGAGAGAGGGACGAGAAAGTGACTGATGGGGAGGGAGGGAGGGAGGGATGGAGAGGGAGTAGGAAGGGAAGAAGATAGAGGGGGAGGATGCGAGGGAAGGGAGTATGGAGGGGAGGGAGCGATTGAAGGACATGGAGAGTGGGAGTGAGGCAGGAATGAAGGGAGGGAGCGAGGGATGGTGGAGGGAGGGAGTGGGGAGAGATGGCTGGGGAGGGAGAGAGCGAGGGAGGGAGCGAGGGACAAGAAGGGAGGGAGAAAGGGACCGAAGAAGCATGCAAAAGAGGACACGAGGGAGGGCAGGATGGGGAGGGAATGAAGGAGGAACAGGGAGCTGGGGAGCGAGGGTGAGGTGGGGGAGTGAGGTTGAGAGTAAGGGAATGCCGGATAGGTCGGGAGAGAGCAAGGGGCAGGGAAAGCGCAAGCAAGAGGCAAGGATGGATGGGCGGGCAGCGAGTTAGCGAGGGACGGGGAGCTAAGGAGTGAGGAATGGGGTGAGTGAGGGAGTGAGGGATGGGGAGTGAGGGATGGAGAGGCAGGGATAGAGGGACGATAAAGGGACTGATACGGAGGGAGCGAGGGAGGAACAGGTAGGGAGCGAGAAAGGAGCGAGGGACAGGGACGGAGTGAGGGAGGGACCAAGGAATGGTGGAGGGAGGGAATGCAGGAATGAAGGATGGGGAGGGTGGTAGTGAGGGATGTGTGGGAGGGAGAGAGCGAGGGATGGGCAGGGAGGGACGGGGAACAAGGCAGCAAGGCGCGGTGGGAAGGAGGGAGTGAGGGACATTGTGGAAGGAGAGCGCGAGAAATGGGGAGGGAAGGAGCGTGGGAGCAAGGGATGGGGAGGCTGGTAGTAAGGGACTAGAAAGGGAGCAGCTGGAAGGCAGATATGGAGGGAGGACAGGGTGGGGAACGGAACGAGGGAGGTGGGGAAGGGAGGGAGGAGGAACAGTGAGGGGGTGAGGGAGGGAACAAGTAAATGAATGAGGGACAAGGAACAAGGGAGTCAGGGATGGGGAGCGATAGACCAAGGAATGGGGTGAGGGAGGGAGCGAGGGATGGGAGGGAGGAAGCGAGAGAAGAGGAAGGGGGTGATGGGGATGGGGCAAGGGAGGGATGGGGAGGGAGGAGGGAGGGTGAAAGGGAGGGACAGGCACTGCTTAGGGAGGGAAGGAGTGGGGAGAAGCTAGGGAGGGGTGACCTGGGAGGAGGGAGGCGTGGGGAGTGAGGGACTGATGGGGAGGGGGGATGGGGGGAGCAAGAAATATCGAGTGTGGGAGTGAGACATTTGGAGGAAGGGAGCAAGGGGCAGGGGTAGGTTGTGAGCGAGGAACGGGGAGGAGGGAAGGAGCAGGGACAGTGAGGGCAGGAGGGAGAAAGGGTCAGGAAGGGATCAAGCGAGCGAAGGATGGGGAGGGAGCCAACGACGGAATGAGGGACAGGGAGGGATCGAGGGACTGAGGGATGGGGATGGAGAGACCGAGGGAGGGATTGAGCAAGGGAGGGGGAGCGAAGGATGGGGAGGGAGTGAGCGAGGGACAGGGCAGGGATGGAGCAAGTGAGGGAGCAAGGGACAAGGAGCACGCGAGAGGGAGGGAGTGAATGAGGGACAGAGTAGAGATGGAGTGAGGGACGGGGAAAGAGGGAGCTAGCGAGGGGTTACAGGACAGGGAGGGAGAATTGAGTAATGTTGAGGATGGAGTGTGACGGGGCAAGTGACGGTGTGAGAGTTGGGGAAGGAGCGAGAGACAGGGAGGGAGCAAGGGACGAGGACGGAGGGAGGGAGTGAGGGATGGGGAGGGAGGGGTTGAAGGAGGGACCGAGGGACGTAGAGGGCGTGAGAGTGGGAGTGAGGGATGTGGTGGGAGCTAGGGAGTGAGCGAGGAACAGGGAGATAGCGACTGGAGCAAGGGACTGGAGCAAAGGACAGAGGGACAGAATGAGGGACAGGGGGGGAGTAAGGGATAGAGATGGAGAGGTAGGGGGACATGGAGGGAGAGGGAGTCAGTGAGTGACTGGGAGAGGGAGGGACAGGAAGGAGGACAGCTCGTGTCAGGGAGGGAGACAGGGTTGAATGGACAGGGAGGGAGCCTGTCTCTCTCCAGCTGAGCCTCTTCAACACAAAGACAAACAGCAATATAGTTTGCTGTGCTGCTTGGCACTTTTTAATGAACGTTAATTACATATTGAAGTTATGGGTGCAGTCAGTGGAATGGTGCCTTTTCTCTTTGGCCTGTGAGTTCAGAGAAACATTGACATGTTTCCCTGTAACCCCCTGTGGGATGAGGTTGGACAAACCAGCACTACCCTCAGCCTGTTACCATAGCGACAGGCTGCTTCATTGCTGAAACATTGAACTGAAATGAGAAAATCCCGGATGGATTGATTAATGAGTGAATTTGATTGATTGATGAATTTGGGTAAAGGGATATTTCAGCACATTCTTCAGCTGATGCCTGAACTTAGTCTGGGTCACGGCATAAATCGCGGTGTTTGTGCAGCAACTGAGGAGCTGCAGCATGAAGCCCAATTCCTGTACAAAGTCATGTAGATACATAGACTTATACCCTAAATACCACATCCTGTTCCATATAGAATACACCATTAACATTGACCATAACAGGATGAAATTGGCTGAGATCACAAACAGTAAAATGATGGATTTTTTACGATTTTGCATTTCTGTGTCACACTGACCGTCCCCATTGGTGTGAGCCCGGAGTCTCCTGCGGGCTCTGCTGGTCACTAAAATGTGTCTGACGGTGAAAACAGTGAGCAGCAGAATCAGGAGAAATGGGAGAGTCGGGGTTAGAATGTGGGGGAGGAACTCGATTGTGGCCCAGGCACGAGACTCATAAACACCATATGTTACAAAACAAAACCAGGGGCTGTTCGCCAGCCAATAGCGAGCTGTGAGCATAAAATACCAGAAAATGTTCTTTAAACAGCTCAGCACAGTCACTGTTCCCAGAACCACAGCCACCGTTTTCTCACTGCAATATTTACTTTTCCGCTTCTGGCAACAAATGGCCACAAATCGATCAAAGGTGAAAGTGACGGTGAACCAGACAGAACAGTCAGTGGCTGCATAAAGCAGGACGGCGTGGATATTACACACAGGGATGGACTTCAGGAAATAAAACTGTTCCCGATAAACAATGGGAATGTGTTTCAATATCAGGTCGAGGATAATGACCAGTAGATCCGCCACTGCCAAGGCCCCCAGGTAACGTCTCACACATGGAGACAATCCATAATCTTTATAAAGCAGGATGTAGATCGTCACTACGTTAACTGTGAGGAAGGAAAATAAATGTACATCAGCCTGGAGGCAAATGTTCCAGTTTATTTGAGGACCCAGCGACATTTTCAAATGCATCACTGTACTCAGAGATTTCGTGAAATAATTGGACCTGAAGTCACAAATAGTAAGGGCTGAATTACTTATACAATGTAACTGTGAGGAAGGAAAACAGACAAAATGTACATCAGCCTTGGTCAAAGTTACCAGTTTGATTGAGGACCCAGTGGCATTTTCAAATGCATCACTGACTTACTGAGAAAAAAAATAACGTTGAAATAACAAAGAGTCATGATTCAATTTTTTAAACAAAAAACATGACATAAAATAACAAGAAACTCTCCCTCCCGAAAAATACAAATGCACATCCATAGGAACAGAAAATTCTCACACTCTCATTCACTCGAGAGCAGGCACGGGTCACTTCTTTACAGTTCCTAATAAGGAGGGTGAAGATGTTGCCTTCCTGAAGGATTCTCTCACAGTTCCTTTAAGGCAAACAGAGTTTCGAAATTTCTGTCTTTTCGTCCACATTGTGGTCAATTTTCGTTTGTGAAGAAACATGAACACAGGGAAAATGCATTCACCCCTTTAAATGCCTCAGGGGATTTTGAAGCAGTGTCTCTTTCTCCCTGGAATGGAATCTTTTCCCTCGGGATCATATCTTTTGTTCAATTAACTGGCATCCAACTGTTCCCAAATAATGTCGGTTACAGAATGTTCCGGGGACTGTTGATTACAGAATGCGATGGAGTCATAAAGACCCACATCACAAAGGCCCTTCTGTCCATCAGTTTTGGTGAGACCCACTCAGCCTCGCGGTGGAAATCTCTCCCCAAACTCAACACAACTGGCAAACACAAATTAAAGGCATTGACAGATCAGCTGAAGTGGTCAGTTATCTCACATTATCAACCAACCTCACAGAACCAGCCCAGACACCACAAACCCAGATGAAATATCTGTTCAGCATGGATCACTGTGCAGATCGGCTAGTGTCCTGCTCAATACAACCTGGCAATCTGTCCAGAGTGGGACACTGTGCAGGCCTCAACAGTCAAATAGACATCAGTCCAGCACAGGGAGCTGTGCAGACTACACCAGTGCATTGATCTATAAATCTGGACTACAGGCCTATCAAGTATGTGGAGAGCTGTGCAGATCACATGAATGCATTGATCTATAAATCCAGACCAGTTATCTCTCCTGCACGGGAGGCTGTGATCTGTACACCTGGAGCAGTTACCCTGCCAGAGTGCAGATCTGTATAGACCACCCCAGTGCAGTGCTCGGTAATGCTGTTTCAAATCGCTGCCCAGCCTGGGGAAACTTGCAGCCCATGCTGGAAGTGACAGGATGTGCGGCTCCCATCCATTTACAGCTCCATATCTCCAATGTGCCTTGACAAGGGGTGTCATGGGTGTGACAATCATTGCTAGAGAGAGATGGTGGGGAATTTTTTAAAATATGAACAGTTGGCAGAAAGGATGTTTGGGGACTCATCAACTGAGGTAGTATGGGCTGAGGTTAGAAACAGGAAAGGAGAGGTCACTCTGTTGCGAGTTTTCTATTGGCCTCTGATTAGTTCCAGAGATGTAGAGGAAAGGATAGCAAAGATGATTCTCGATCGGAGGGAGGGAGACAGGGTAGTTGTCATGGTTGACTTCAACTTTCCAAATATTGACAGGGAACACGATAGTTCGAGTACTATAGATGTGTCAGTTTTTGTCCAGAGTGTGCAGGAGGGCTTCCTGACACAGTATGTAGATCGGCCAACAAGGGGCGAAGCCACATTAGATTTGGTACTGGGTAATGAGCCCGGCCAGGTGTTAGATTTGGAAGTAGGTGAGCACTTTGGTGATAGCGATCACAATTCTGTTATGTTTACTTTAGTGATGGAAAGGGATAGGTGTATACCACTGGGCAAGAGTTATAGCTGGGGGAAAGGCAATTACGATGAGATTAGGCAAGATTTAGGGAGCATAGGATGGGGAAGGAAACTGCAGGGGATGGGGGCATCAGAAATGTGGAGCTTATTCAAGGAAAAGCTCCTGTGTGTCCTAGATAAGTATGTACCTGTGGGCAGGGAGGAAGCTGTAGAGCGCGGGAGCCGTGGTTTACAAAGGATTTGGAATCTCTCGTCAAGAGGAAGAAGAAGGCTTATGTTAGGATGAGATGTGAAGGCTCAGTTGGGGTGCTTGAGGGTTACAAGGTAGCCAGGAAGGACCTAAAGAGAGAGCTCAGAAGAGCCAAGAGGAGACATGAGAAGTTGTTGGCGGATAGGATCAGGGTAAAGCCTCAGGCTTTCTATAGGTATTTAAGGAATAAAAGAATGACAAAAGTAAGATTAGGCCCAATTAAGGATAGTAGTGGTAAGTTGTGTGTGGAGTTAGATGAGATAGGGGAAGCACTAAATGAATATTTTTCAACAGTATTCACTCCAGAAAACAATAATGTTGTCGAGGAGAATACTGAGATACGGACTACTAGATTAGGTGGGATTGAGGTTCACAAAGAAGAGGTATTAGAAATCCTACAGAGGGGGAAGATAGATAAGTCCCCTGGGCCGGATGGGATTTATCCTCGGATCCTCTGGGAAGACAGGGAGGAGATTGCCGAGCCTTTGGCATTGATCTTTAACTCGTCATTGTCTACAGGGATAATGCCAGACGACTGGAGGATAGTGCATGTGGTTCCCCTGTTCAAGAACGGGAGTAGAGACACCCCTGGTACTTATAGACCAGTGAGCCTTAACTCAGTTGTTGGTAAAGTGTTGGAAAACGTTATAAGAGATAGGATTTATAATCATCTAGAAAAGAATAAATTGATTAGGGACAGTCAGCACGGTTTTGTGAAGGGAAGGTCGTTCCTCACAAACCTTCTTCAGTTCTTTGAGAAGGTGACGAAACAGGTAGCTGAGAGTAAACCGGTTGATGTGGTGTATATGGATTTCAGCAAGGCGTTCGATAAGTTTCCCCACAGTAGGCAATTGCACAAAATGCGGAGGAATGGAATTGTGGGAGATATAACAGTTTGGATCAGAAACTGGCTTGCTGAAAGAAGACAGAGGGTGGTAGATGATGGGAAATGTTCATTCTGGAGACCAGTTCCTAGTGGTGTACCGCAAGGGTCGGTGTTGGGTCCACTGCTGTTTGTCATCTGTATAAATGACCTGGATGAGGGCATAGAAGGATGGTTTAGTAAATTTGCAGACGACGCTAAGGTCGGTGGAGTTGTAGATAGTGATGAAGGATGCTGTAGGTTGCAGAGAGACATAGATAAGCTGCAGAGCTGGTCTGAGAGGTGGTAAATGGAGTTTAATGCTGACAAGTGTGAGGTGATGCACTTTGGTAGGAGAAACCGGAAGGCAAAGTACAGGGCTAATGGTAAGATTCTCAGTAGTGTAGATGAGCAGAGAGATGTTGGTGTCCATGTACACAGATCCTTGAAAGTTGCCACCAAGGTTGGCAGGGCTGTTAAGAAGGCAACAGTGTTTTAGCTTTTATTAATAGAGGGATCGAGTTCCGGAACCAAGAGGTTATGCTGCAGCTGTACAAAACTCTGGTGTGGCCGCACATGGAGTATTGCGTACAGTTCTGGTCACCGCATTATAAGAAGGATGTGGAAGCTTTGGAAAGGGTGCAGAGGAGACTTACTAGGATGTTGCCTGGTATGGAGGGAAGGTCTTACGAGGAAAGGCTGAGGGACTTGAGGCTGTTTTCATTAGAAAGAAGAAGATTGAGAGGCGACTTAATTGAAACATATAAAATAATCAGAGGGTTAGATAGGATGGATAGGGAGAATCTTTTTGCTAGGATGTTTATGGCGAGCACGAAGGGGCATAGCTTTAAATTGAGGGGTGAAAGATATAGGACAGACGTCAGAGGTAGTTTCTTTACTCAGAGGGTAGTAAGGGAATGGGACGCTTTGCCTGCAACGGTAGTAGATTCGCCAACTTTAGGTACATTTAAGTCGTCATTGGATAAGCATATGGACGTACATGGAATAGTGTCGGTTAGATAGGCTTGAGATCGGTATGACAGTCGGCACAACATCGAGGTCCGAATGGTCTGCACTGTGCTGAAATGTTCTAATTTTATTTCGAATTTCAAATGGGAGAGGTTTTATATATGGACAGAGAGGGGGATGTTGAGAGGCAGTGTCATGGAAGGATGTGTTCACAAGTTTTAGAATGCTGACATGTAAACATTTTGATGGCATCTTGCAACATGTGGCAGCTTTTTCGGGAATGATGTATGAATGGGATATTGCTGTGAGTTCAGATGATGGAGAGTTTTGAATGAGCATTTGTTCAGCATTTGTGACTGAGAGTGTGGTGAGCACAGTCTTTGACTCATTGGGCTATATCTAACAATAATGTGTCTCAGTGACATTTTAATTGAATGCGACAGAGGGATAGTCTGCAGGTGGCTGAGGTAGTTTTATAATGCAATCTTATCAAACTCCCCTCATTATCTGCCTACCCCAGCACATGGCATTCCTCTCATTCAATGCCAGCCTGATTCTCCCACCCATTAATACTGGTAATAGTTCCCATCGCCTGGATGGCCCAGGTATTCCATGATCCCTGGCGCAGGTTCCATCTTTAAAAGGCTAAAAGGCACTTATTTGAACTTTCTCAGTTCGGAGCCAGCCTGCACAGTTTACCCCGAGCCTGGCAAATAAGGGGAAATTGCACCAATATTTGTCAAAAGGGGCACAGAGGTCCTGATAGATGGCCTCGTACAGAGAAGGACCATTCTCTTCCCAGAGGAGTCCACAGCACCAGACCCATTGAGCACGCTCTGAGCTAACCTCCCTGCTCACTGCAGTATTTGGAGTCTAAAGAAATGTCCAGAAATACAGGACAGGCATCAGGAACTTTCCCCACTCTGCCAGAATAAGTGTCACTGTATTCTCTCTACTCTCCCTCTCTCTCTCTCTCTCTCTCTCTCTGTCTCCCTTTCTCTCGTCCTCCACATCTCTGCTGCACTAAAAAAGCACTGCACACTGTTGTCTGGCTCACTCCAGCCACCTCACCATTACCCCACCTACACAATCACTAACAGCAGGACCACCACTTTCACCCTCGCACATTCGCTCTCTTTCTCTCATTCCAGGGAAAACAACCTGGAATAGGACAGAAAGTTCACAGCCGGGTATTGGAGTGCCCAACATCAGTCCCGTCCACCCCTGCACCTGCCATGCGGAGAGGAGCCTGGTCCGAGCTGGAGGGAGCCGGTAAATGACCCGAGTGGAGATTCTGAAACATCCCCATCCCACCGACAGAGTAAGGAGCAATGCTCAGTGAAGGGTAATTCTCACTTTAACCCCACTGTCAGTTCCATTTCCACCTGGCACAGCTTAGAAACCTAAGTGTTCCTAATGCCATCTCCCTTTTATATCGAGTCGGTACAAATGGAATCCCCACGGTCTCGTTGGGCAGGAGGGTGGGTGAGCACGGAGTCTCCCTCATACACCTCCTCCTTCAGACAGCTCTGATACTGAAGCTAATCTATAATAATTACTGCTCTCCCCACTTGTCCTGACATCTTCAATAATACAGCACTGAAATTGTCACAGAGTCACAGTCCCCATGAACAACTGAAATACTGTCACACTCACTTACAGTGAGAAAATGCTGATATACTCTGACAGAATGAGTCAAATAATGAAACACTGTCAACGGACCAACAGAAATCCTGAAGCACACCGGAGGGACAGAGTGAAATATTGCCGAACCACAGAGCAAGTGGAATCCCGATAAGCTCCCCTTATCTGTGCAGGTATTGGCGCATTTGTGTGTGTTTCTTTGTCTCTCTGTGGTGTTTGAAATGATGCAATGCCACTCTCTGCTGGGCTTCATACGCCACTACACAGACAGTGGCAGAGGATGAGAACCAGAGCTTTATTCAGAAAAGGACTGGGACAGTTTTAGATCACAACACCATCCAAACTAATTTCTTAGTTGTGTACTTACCTTAATGTCTTTTTTAAAGTTGTAACTCATGCCACTTCCTGTGGAAGTTCATTCCACACACAACAACTCTGTATGGAAAATAATTACCTCTCATTTCCTTTCAAAAATCTTTCCTCCAATAAACTTAAAATACTCTCCTTGTCATGAAATCGTTCACCCTACGCAAATACATCTCTCATTCAACTTATGTGATCGCTCATGATTTTATAAACCTCGATAAATTTTCCCCTTAATCTCCAACTCTCCAGTGAAAATGTCCCAGCTGATCCAGCCTCTCCTGAAATCTCAAGCTATCCATTCCCAGCGGCATTTTCGGAAATGTCTCCTGAAGCCTCTCCAGCTTGACACTATCCTTCCTATACCAGTGCAACTAGAACTGGTTACAGTGCTCCAGCCGAGGCTTCACCGACGTCCTGTACATGACGTCTCAACATCCTCAACACCCTCAACATGACGTCTAGCCCCATAAACTCAAAGGCCTGAGAAATGAGGGCAGCATACTAAATGCCTTCTTAACTACCCTGCCAATTTGTCTCTCTGTTTTAAACACAACCAAAGGCACTACTTTTAAATGTGTAATTCTCACCCTCATATGTTTTACCAAAATACAATGCCTTGCATTTCCCCAAATTAAACACCATCTGCCACATCACAGCTCAGTGAGTGATACTCCCACTTTATTTTCCCAATGATCCTGAGCTTGTTTGGCTTGTCTAGGCAGGGTGAGGAGGGAGGATTGGAGACCAGCCAGTGGTGAGGAGACACTGGAATATAGTTTGTTGTTTTGCACCATTTAATGGTTCGAGACGAGAAATCATGATATGCAGTATGCTCTTTTGGGACCAGAAATTATACTCTTTCGTTGTCTCTTGTTTTCAGTAATAATATCTATTTGAGATCCTTCTTCGCACAGTGTTTGTCTGCAGGATTTCATTCCCTCATGAATCAGCGTACAGATGATAGTCTCTAAACCGGAAATCATGGCCATGTAATTAAAGATGTCAATAGTTTATCCTATATTTGGTGCAAATACCTTGTATTTGTTTAACAATAAACAAATGTCCCCTTTGTAAATCATTAAAATTAACCAGAATTTAAGAAATCCAAACTTAGCTGAATGCAGGCACTTAAAAGTGACCCAAAATCTGGGCATGGTTTCGCTCATGTGCAGTGGGTAGCCAACTCTGGAGCCGAAGTTCTGGATTCAAGTACTGCCTGTTTCAGAACAGGATGATGAGCAAACATACAGGAGAATAATGTTGCGGATTCAGGGGCTATCACAGTGTGGTGGTAGTGTCTCCACCTGTGGGCCCAAAAGTCTAGATTCAAAACCCCCGAGTTGCTTCATGCTATATCTGAACAAGTTGGTTAAAATTATTTTAGAATTGTGATTTGATCGAGGAGGAAGAGGCAACAGCTTTGAATTTCAGGGTGGACACACGGGTTGACAGAAAGCATAGCCATTCGTGTTGATTGCAGTTAAATTTGCACCTTATAGATGTTTGTAAAATCATGAAGGCATGGACAGGGTGAACAGTCAAGATCTTTCTCCCAGAGTCGGGGAGTCCAAAATAAGCAGGTTTAGGGTGAGAGGGGAAAGCTTAAAAAGGACCCAGCAGGCAACATTATCACGCAGAGGATGATTTGTGTAGGGAACGAAGTGCCACAGGAAGTAGTGGAGGCTGGTAGAAACAATATTTCAAAGGCTTCTGGGTGGGTATATGAATAGGAATTAGAGGGATATAGGCCAAATGCTGGAAAATGGGACTAGATTAATTTCGGATAGATGGTCAGCATGGGCAAGTTGGACGGAATGGTTTGTTCCCATGCTGTGCAACTTTTTGATTCACTCATCAAATTTATCCAGATCTCTGTGTAATCTTACATAAAATTCTTCTCTGTCTACTGTAAAACCAACCTTAGTGTCATCTGCAAATTGGCTGGTTGTACCTTCTATCATTCGCACCTAAATCATTTTCATAAATGACAAACAATTGTAGACCCAGCTCCGATGTCTGTGGATCACCACTGGTAATCAGCTGCCAGTCGAAAAAAAACTACCCTCCACGACCACCCACTCCACTGCCCTGAAGCAGAAATACAGAGAAACACGCAGAGCTGGATGAACACAGCAGGCCAAGCAGCATCAGAGGAGCAGGAAGGCTGATGCTTCGGGCCTGGACCCTTCTTCAGAAGTGGGGGAGGGAAGGGAGTTATGAAATAAATACGGGGAGAGGGGAAGGCAGATAGAAGACGGATAGAGGAAAACATAGGTGGAGAGGAGACAGACAGGTCAAAGAGGCAGGGATAGAGCCAGTAAAAGTGAATGTGGGTAGCGAGATAGGGAGGAGTTAGGTCAGTCCAGGGAGGACGGACAAGTAATGGGGACAGGATGAGGTTGGCAGATAGGAGATGGAGGTGGTGCTTGAGGCGGTAAGAGGGGGTAAGTGGAAAGGAGGACAGGTTAGGGAGGGGTCGAGCTGGGCTGGTTTTGGGATGCGATAGGGGGAGGGGAGATTTTGAAGCTTGTGAAGTCCACATTGATACCATTGGGCTGCAGGGTTCCCAAGCGGAATATGAGTTCCTGTTCCTGTAACCTTCAGGTGGCATCATTGTGGCACTGCAGGAGGCCCAGGATAGGCATGTCGCCTGTGGAATGGGAGGGGAGTTAAAATGTTTCGCGACTGGGAGCTGCAGATGTTTATTGTGAAACGAGCATAGGTGTTCTGCAAAGCGGTCCCCAAGCCTCCGCTTGGTTTCTCCAATGGAGAGGAGGCCACAACGGGAACAGTGGATGCAGTATACCACATTAGCAGATTAGTAGGTGTACATCTGCTTGATGTGGAAAGTCTTCTTGGGGACTGGGATGGGGGTGAGCGGGAGGTGTGGGGGCAGGTGTAGCCCTTCCTGCGGTTGTAGGGAAAAGTATCGGATGTGTTGGGGCTGGAGAGGAGTGTGGAGCGGACAAGGGAGTCATGGAGAGAGTGGTCTCCTGAAAGCAGATAACGGAGGGGAGGGAAAAATGTCTTTGGCGGTGGGGTCACGTTGCAGATGGCGGAAGTGTCAGAAGATGATGTGTTGGATCTGGAGGTTGGTGGGGTGGTGTGTGAAGACAAGGGGGATTCTCTTTTGGTTGTTATTGCGGGGAGTGGGTGTGCGGGATGAATTGCGGGAAATGCGGGATACACGGTCGAAAGCATTCTCAACCACTGAGTTAGGGAAGTTGTGGTCCTTGATAAAAAAGGACATCTGAGATGTACGGGAGTGGAATACCTCATCCTGGGAGCAGATGCGGTGGAGGCAAAGAAATTGGGAATAGGGAATGGCATTTTTGGAGGAAGGTGGGTGAGAGGAGGTGTATTCTAGGTAGTGTTGTAGAGCTGGAAACACAGCAGGCCAAGCAGCATCAGAGGAGCAGTAAGGCTGATGTTTCGGGTGTAGACGCTTCTTCAGAAAAACACACACAGGCATGTAGGGACACAGATACAGTTGTGACTTCGAGACAGCGATAGATAAATTTTGATTAAGAAGTGGATCAAAGGTTATGTTCAGAAGACAGTAGAATTGTGTTGAGAAACATGTCAGGCATGATCGAACAGCAGAGCAGACTGCTCCAATTTCTTATGCTGTATGGTCTTAAGGAATCAGAGATATTTTCCCACAAGTGCAGTGGAGTTTGCGATTGATAAATAATTTACGGAACAGAGTCAGTGGGAATGTGGGATAAGTTTGACGGGCTGAATGGCCTACATCTGCACTTTAAGGAGTCTCCTAATTAAGATTGAGATAAGGATTTTGCTTTCTCTGCACTATTGTGTTTTCAGCAGCGTTGTCGTCCCCAGAGAACACTGAAGACTCGGTTATTAAAGATATTTAATGCTGACCTCAACTGACCTTTGATGATCAGCACAGTCAATATTTATTGGGAATAAACAGGAAAGGGGTGTTCCGTCATGAACAGATCGGCCATGGTCTTTCTAAATTGAACAGCAGGCTCAAGAGTCCAAATGGGCAACTGCAGTTCCTACCCCATATGTTGGTCTCTCACTCGGACCCCCCAGGCTGTTACAGAGGGAAAAAGAAGACCCATTCAGCTTTTTCCTTTCTTTTTTCTTGGAGACACAAAGATAAAGGGAATGGCTACCTGCTTCTGAATGAAGGGGCTTCAGTGCTAACCACTGAGCCACTGTGCTGCCGGGATGGGGAGAGAGATAGAGAGGGGGAAGGGGACGGAGAGAGGGAAATAGTGTGATAGGGATTTAGGGAGAGGTGGGGTCAGAGGGAAAAATACAGAGTGGGAGTTGGGGTTCACCCAGGCAGACGGTGGGAGAAGGGAGTGTGAATATTCGAGGAGGAGGGAGAGAGAGACAGGATGCAGGGAGAGGGAGGGAGTGGTTTGCAGAGGGTGGGTGGAAAGAGAGAAGGAAGGGAATGGCAAGAGGGATGGGGAGCGGTGGGCTACGAAGAAATGTGGGTATGAGAGGGAGAGAGTGCGCGAGGACGGGCAGGAGAGAGAGAAAGAGACAGGTATATATCAGAGGTTAACGCAAGGACACAGTGACTGAAAACCAACTCCTGAGCTCAGTCCCGAAATCCTCCCATTCCCTTGGGGCCGAGTCTGTCTCTCTCCAGCTGAGCTTCTTCAACACAGAGACAAGCAACAATATAGTTTGCTGTGCTGCTTGGCACTTTTTAATGAACGTTAATTACATATTGAAGTTATGGATGCTGTCAGTGGAATGGTGCCTTTTCTCTTACCATAGCGACAGGCTGCTTCATTGCTGAAACATTGAACTGAAATGAGAAAATCCTGGATGGATTGATTAATGAGTGAATTTGATTGATTGATGAATTTGGGTAAAGGGATATTTCAGCACATTCTTCAGCTGCTGCCTGAAGTTAGTCTGGGTCACGGCATAAATCACGGTGTTTGTGCAGCAACTGAGGAGCTGCAGCAGGAAGCCCAATTCCTGCACAAAGTAATGTAGATAAATAGAGTCATACCCAATCATCCACATTCGGTCCCAAATAGAATACACCATTAACATTGACAATAACAGGATGAAATTGGCCGAGATCACAAACAGTAAAATGATGGATTTTTTTTTCGATTTTGCATTTCTGTGTCACCCTGACCGTCCCCATTGGTGTGAGCCCGGAGTCTCCTGCGGGCTCTGCTGGTCACTAAAATGTGTCTGACGGTGAAAACATTGAGCAGCAGAATCAGGAGAAATGGGAGAGTCGGGGTTAGAATGTGGTGGAGGAACTCGATTGTGACCCAGACACGAGAGGAATAAACATCGGATGTTACCTCACAAAACCAGCGGGGGTTCACCAGCCAATAGCGAGCTGTGAGCATAAAATACCAGAAAATGTTCTTTAAACAGCTCAGCACAGTCACTGTTCCCAGAACCACAGCCGCCGTTTTCTCAATGCAATATTTACTTTTCAGCTTCTGGCAACAAATAGCCACAAATCGATCAAAGGTGAAAGTGACGGTGAACCAGACAGAACAGTCAGTGGCTGCATAAAGCAGAACGGCGTGGATATTACACACGGGGATAAACCACAGGAAATAAAACTGTTCCAGATAAACAATGGGAATGTGCCTCAGGATCAGGTCGAGGATAATGACCAGTAGATCTGCCAGTGCCATGGCCCCCAGGTAACGTCTGACGCATGGAGACAATCCACAATCTTTATAAAGCAGGACATAGATCGTCACTACGTTAACTGTGAGGAAGGAAAACAAATGGAATATACATCAGCCTGAAGGCAAAATAACCAGTTTGATTGAGGACCCAGTGATATTTTCAAATGTATCACTGATTTATTGAAAAAAATGAAGCTGAATTAACAAATAGTAATGTCTCAATCGTTTTTATAAGAAATGTAATGTAAAACACAAGAAACTCTCCCTCCTTGAAGACACAAACTCACATCCATAAGAACAGACGGTTTCTAAATCATTGCACACACTCAATCGCTCGAGAGCAGGCACAGGCCACTTCTTTACAGTTCCTGATACAGAGGGCGAAAATGTTGCCTCCCTGAAGGATTCTCTCCCAGTTTCTTGAAGACAAACAGAGGTTGGAAATTTCTTCTTTTAGTCAAAATTGTGGTAAATTTTCAGTTGTGAAGAAACGTGCACACAGGGAAAATGCACTTACCCCTTTAACTGCCTGAGGGGATTTTGAAACGGTGTCTCCTTCTCCCTGGAATGGGATATTATCCGTCAGGATCTTATTTTTTGTTCAATGAACTGACATCCAACTGTTCAGAAATAATGTCAGTTACAGAATGTTCCGGGGAATGTCAGGTACAGAATGTGATGGAGTCATAAAGACCCACATCACAAAGTCCCTTCTGTCCATCAGTTTTGGTGAGACCCACTCAGCCTCGCGGTGGGAATCTCTCCCCAAACTCAAGCCAACTGGCAAACACAAATTAAAGGCATTGCCAGATCAGCTGAAGTGGTCAGTTATCTCACATTCTCAATCCACCTCACAGAACCAGCCCAGACACCACAAACCCAGATGAAATATCTGTTCAGCATGGAGCACTGTGCAGACCTCACCAGTTAACTAGATGTCAGTCCAGTGTGGAGAGCTGTGCAGACCACACCAGAGCATTGGTCTATAAACCCAGACCATGCATCTCTCCAGCATGGGGGCTGCGAAGTGAACACCACTGAACTGATCTGTAAACCCGGAGCAGTTACCCTCCCAGCGTGTAGATCTGTATAGACCGCTCCAGTGCAGTGCTCAGTAACGCTGTGTTAAATCGCTGCCCAGCCTGGGGAAACTTGCAGCCTATGCAGGAATTGACAGGATGTGCGGATCGCATCCATTTACAGCTCCATATCTCCAATGTGCCATGACAAGGGGTGCCATGGGTGTGAAAATCACTGCCAGCGAGAGACGGTGGGGCATCAATTTAAATACGAACGAATGGAATGGGTTGGATATGTACACAGAGAAGGGGAGAGTGAGAGACAGTGTCATGGAATGATGTGTTGACATGTTTTAGAACAGTTTTTCAGGAATGATACGTGAATAAGATATTGCTGTGATTTCAGATGATCGAGAGTTTTGAATGAGCATTTGTGGCTGAGAGTGTGGCAAGCACAGTCTTTGGTTCATTGGGCTGATTTTAACAATAGTTAAAATGTCACTCAGTGACATTTTACTTGAGTGTGACACAGGGATAGTCTGCAGGAGGCCGAGCTAGTTTTCTGGTGCTATCTTATCAAGCATCCCAACACATGCCATCCCTCTCATTCAATGCCAGCCTGATTCTCCCACCTATCACGGCAGGTAATAGTTCCCATCGCCTGAATGGCCCGGGTATTCCATAATCCCTGGTTCAAGTGCCTTCTCTAAAATGCCAATGGGCACACAGTTGACCTTGCTCAGTTTGGCGCTGCCCTGCACGGTTTACCCCGACCCTGGCAGATAAGGGGTAACTGCACCAACATTGTCGAAAATGACACGGATGTCCTGATGGGTGGGCTAGTACAGAGAAGGACCATTCTTTTTCCAAAGGTACACCAGACCCATCGATCATGGTCTGAGCTCACCTCCCACCTCAGTGCAGTATCTGGAGTCTGAATAAACGTCTAGCAATACAGAGCAAGCATCAGTAACCTTCGCCGCCCTGTCAGGGTAACTGTCACCACATTCTCTCTCCTCCTTCTCTCTCTCTCTCTGTCTCCCTTTCTCTCGCGCCTCCGCGACTCCTGTACACTGAAAACACTAGACGGATTCACCATTGTTAACTGACTCACTCCAGCCACCTCACCATTTCACCCCAACTACGCCATCACGAACAGCAGGATCACCCACTTTCACCCTCACTCCCTCTGCTCATTCCAGGAGAAACAGCCTAGAATAGGAGAGAGAGTGCCAAGCTGGGTGTTGGAAGGCTCGACATCAGTTCCGTCCATCCCTGCCCATGCCATGCAGAGAGGAGCCTGGTACAAGCTGGTGAGAACCGGGACGACCCGTGTAGATTTTCTGAAACATTCAAGTCCCACCAACCGAGTAAGAAGCAATATTCAGTGAAGGGTAATTCTCACTTTTAATCTACTATCTGTTCCATTTCCACCTGGCACAGCTTAGAAATCGTGTCCCTGATGCCATTTCCCTTTTATATCGAGCCGGTACAAATGGAATCCCCACGGTCTTGGTGGGCAGGAGGGTGGGCTCACAACACATCGTCTCCACCAGCTCCCAGGAAGTGAGCACGGAGTCTCCCTCCTCAACCTCCTCCTTCATACAGTTCAGATACCGAATAAAATCTATGACAGTTACTGCTCTCCCCACTTGTCCTGACATCTTCAATAATGCAGCATTGAAACTGTTAGGGTCACAGTCCCCATGGAACAACTGAAATACTGATACACTCACTAAAGTGAGTAAATACTGATGTACTCTCACAGAGTGAGTCAAATAATGAAATACTGTCAATGGAACAGAAATTCGAACACACCAGCGGGATGGAGTGAAATATTGACAAACCACAGAGCAAGTGAAGGCCTGATAGGCACCCCCTATCTGTATAAGTGTCCGTGTAATTGTGTGTGTATCTGTGTGTCTCTGTGCTGTTTGAAGTCATGCAATGTCACCCTCCGCAAGGCAGTGTGAGAGGATGCAAGCCAACAGAGATTTATTCAAAGAAGCACTGGGTATGCAGGAGCTCACGACACCATCCAAACTGATTTCTTATTGATGTACTTACCTAAATGTCTTTTAAAAGTTATAACTACATTCACTCCCACCACTCTCTCTTGAAGATCATTCCACGCACAAACAACTCTCCGTGGAAAATAATTACCCCACATGTCTTTTTAAAACCTTTACTCCTCTATACTTAAAATACTCTCCTAGTCTTGAAATCTTTCACCCTTAGGAAATACATCTGTCATTCCACTTATCTGACCCCTCATGATTTTATCAACCTCTAGAAAGTCACCTCTCAATCTTCAACTCTCCGGCGAAAAATCCCAGCCTATCCAGCCTCTCGTTATACCTCAAACAACCCATTTCAGGCATAATCTTCAGAAATGTCTTCTGAAGCCTCTCCTGCTTAGTATTACCCTTCCTATAGCTGTGCAAACAGGACTGGTTACAGTGCTCCAGAAGAGGCTTCAGCAACATCCTGTGCAATCTCAACACGATGTCTGGGCTCATAAACACAAAGGTCTGAGCAATGAGCGCAGGGTACTAAATGCCTTCTTAACCATCCTCCCTGTATGTATCTCTATTCTATGAACACTACCAAAGGTCCGACTCTAGTTGTGTAAGCCTTGTTCCTTTAACCAAAATGCAACACTTTACATTTATCCCAATTAAACACCATCTGCCACACTACAGCCCAGCGAGTGATATTCCCTCCCACCACACTATCACTTGGTATTTTGATTGACCCTCCTCTCTCCAGGAGGCCTACAAATTCTGACCTTGATTTTCCAAAAAAACCCTGAGCTTGGTTTGCCTTGTGCAGGCCGGAGGAGGAGGGGGGATTTCTGACCAGACAGTGGTGAGGAGACACTGGAATATAATTTGTTGCTTTGTGAGATTTAATGGTTTTAGGAAGAAGGCAGCCACACATTATAGGTGAGAAATAGTGATCTGCAATGCTGTTATTTGGGGCTGGGAATTCTGCTCTTTCGTTGTCACTGATGTTCAGTAATAATATCTTTGCGAGATCCATCATAGTATATAATGTGTCTGTAGGATTTCTTTCCCTAGCATTGCAGTCTACAGATAATAGCCATGAAACTGGAAATCATGGTCAAGCAAATAAAGATGCTAATTATTTATCTCGATGGCAGAGCATCTGCACTCAATATATTATGGTTGAGGCAGATACCTTTCATTTGTTGGACAATAAAAAAAGTTACCTGTGTAATTCAGTAAAACCAACCAGAATTTAAGAAATTCAGACTTGTCTGAAAGCTGGCACTTAAAATGTGACCCAAAATCTGGGCATAACTTAGATCTTGTGTAGTGGGTAGCGTCCATGCCTTTGAGGGACAGTTCTGGATTTGATTCTAATCTCTGAACCTGTTGAAAAGTCTGCAGTTTGGGAACAGAAGTTTTGGATTCAAGTCCTGCCGTTCACAGAGGTGTGTCACGGCATGTCAGAACAGGTTACTGAGCAAACATACAGGAGAGAAATGTTGCAGATTCAGGGGCTATTGCAATGTGGTGAGAGTGTCCCTACCTCTGGGGCCAAAGGCCCAGATACCACAGAGGTTGAAAATTTGATTAAAATTATTTTAGAATTGTGACTTGATCGAGGAGGAAGAGGTATCAGTTTCAGAATTTAAGCCCACGATGACACAAAAACATAACCATTTGTGTTGATTGGAGTAAAATTTGTACCTTATAGATGTTTGTAAAATCATGAAGTGCGTGGATAGAGTGAATAGTCAAAGTCATTTTCCCAGGATATGAGAGTCCAAAATTAGAAAGCATAAGTTTAAGGTGAGAGAGGAATGTTATAAAAAAAGAACTTAGAGGCATCTTTTTCACACAGAATTTGATGCATGTATGGAACAAAGTGACAGAGAAAGTTGAGGAGGCTGGTAAAGCAACATTTACAAGGCAACCTGGATGGGTATTTGATTCAGAAGGGATGAGACGGCTATTGGCCAAATGCTGGCAAATGGGACTAGATTAATTTAGTAGGTCTGGTCAGCATGGAAAAACTGGAATGCATGGTTTGTTTCAGTGAATTGTGCTGAGAAACATGTCACCAAGACATCTGTGAAGGCCGATATTGATAAGTCTTTCAGTCAACAAATTCAATGGGAATGTGGGATAGGTTAGAGGCCCTGAATATTCAAATCTGGTCCAATTTCTTGTGCTCCTGAAGAAGGAGGCGACCTGCTGTGAGATTAACACACTTTAAGGGGTGTCCCATTTTTGATTGAGATAAAGAGATTTCTTTCCCTGAAATATTGTGATATCTGCAGTGTTCTCAATCCCAGGGAACATTGAAGACTCGGTTATTGAAGATATTCCAAGATGCAGTCAACTCGGCTTTGTGAGGGGCAGGCCATGCCTCACAAACCTTATCGAGTTCTTTGAGGATGTGACGAGAAAAGTTGATGAGGGTCGAGTTGTGGATGTGGTGTATATAGACTTCAGCAAGGCATTTGATAAGGTTCCCCATGGTAGGCTCATTCAGAAGGTCAGGAAGAATGGGATACAGGTGAACTTAGCTGTCTGGATACAGAATTGGCTGGCCAACAGAAGACAGCGAGTGGTAGTAGAGGGAAAATATTCTGCCTGGAAGTCAGTGGTGAGTGGTGTTCCAGAGGGCTCTGTACCTGGGCCTCTACTGTTTGTAATTTTTATTAATGACTTGGATGAGGAGATTGAAGGATGGGTCAGCAAGTTTGCAGATGACACAAAGGTTGGAGGTGTCGTTGACAGTATAGAGGGCTGTTGTAGGCTGCAGCGTGACATTGACAGGATGCAGAGATGGGCTGAGAGGTGGCAGATGGAGTTCAACCTGGATAAATGCGAGGTGATGCATTTTGGAAGGTCGAATTTGAAAACTGAGTACAGGATTAAGAATAGGATTCTTGGCAGTGTGGAGGAACAGAAGAATCTTGGTGTGCAGATACATAGATCCCTTAAAATGGCCACCCAAGTGGACAGGGTTGTTAAGAAAGCATATGGTGTTTTGGGTTTCATTAGCAGGGGGATTGGGTTTAAGAGTTGTGAGATCTTGTTGCAGCTCTATAAAACTTTGGTTAGACCGCACTTGGAATACTGCGTCCAGTTCTGGTCGCCCTATTGTAGGAAAGATGTGGATGCTTTGGAGAGGGTTCAAAGGAGGTTAACCAGAATGCTGCCTGGACTGGAGGGCTTATCTTATGAAGAGAGGTTGACTGAGCTCGGACGTTTTTCATTGGAGAAAAGGAGGAGGAGAGGGGACTTAATTGAGGGATACAAGATAATGATAGGCATAGATAGAGTTGATAGCCAGAGGCTATTCCCCAAGGCAGAAATGGCTAACACGAGGGGTCATAGTTTTAAGCTGTATGGAGGAACGTATAGAGGGGATGTCAGAGGCGGTTTCTTTACACAGAGAGTTGTGAGAGCATGGAATGCGTTGCCAGCAGTTGCCAACAGTTGTGGAAGCAAGGTCATTGGGGATATTTAAGAGACTGCTGGACATGCATATGGTCACAGAAATTTGAGGGTGCATACATGAGGATCAATGGTCGGCACAACATTGTGGGCTGAAGGGCCTGTTCTGTGCTGTACTGTTCTATGTTCTATGTTCTATGTACACAACAGACCTTTGAAGGACAGGAGATTCAATATTTATTGGGAATGAACAGGAAAGGGGTTTTCAGGAAAAACAGATCAGCCATGATCTTTCTGAACTGAGCAGCACGCTTGAGGGTCTGAATGGCCAACTGCACTCCTTATCCAATGTGCTGTTCTCTCACTCTGCCCCTTGAAGCTGTTACAGAAATAAAGTAAGACCCTATCCACGCACAACCCCCTGCATGAAGCCGTTGCCCTTCGGGCACTTTTAACTCTTTCCCATCTCACCTTAAAACTATGCCTCTGGGTTGGATGCTGCCCATCCCAGGGAAAAGACCTTGACTCTTTATGCTGATTTACCATGATTTTATAAACCTCTATAAGGTCACCCCTCATTTGCAATTGTCTATTTTACTGTGTAGCGAGTGCAGCAATTTTTTCATACAGCACCCACAGCCAAAAGTGAAATTAATGATTAAGATTATCAGAAAAGGTGGTGTTGATAATGGGACAAATGTTAACCAGGCTGAGAGCAAATCTCCCCTCCTTCTCAATACATGTTCGGTGAAAATTCAGCACCAAATTGAGAGGGCAGTCAAGATTTATTGCTGCATCCGAAAGACAGCATTTTTGACTGTGTAGCGTTCTCCTCAAGTCTGTATTTTGTGATCATCTTTTAAACTCTCAAGGATCAGTACAACCTCCAGCTGATGGTCAGATAACAAATAGCCCGAACAGGGTACTGCTGAACTTAGAAACGCCTCTACAACTAGCTACATACCACAGGAGGAGGCAATGCAACTCTTCTAAGTTTCTACACAGTGACAGGAGAGCCCTGGTTCGCTAAATGGAAATAGAGAATAGAAATAATTATTTATTTTCAGGTTGGAAAGCTGTATTTAGTGGAATACCTCAGGGATCAGTGTGAGGCCATCAACAATTTACAATCCATATTAACGATTTGGATGAAGGGCTGAATGGTTTGGAGTTCAAATTGCTGGTACACCAGGGTAGTCATCCAATAAGATGTCACATAGAGACTGAACATCTACAATGGGGTATAGACAAGAGGATGTTAGTGAGCAGCCTTCGAGAAAGAAAATAAAACAGTACTATGTGGTTTATGGGAAGTTTTTTGTGTTATGGAAAGGGTAAAACAACAGTTAATTATATGACTGGAGATTAAATGCAGAGCTTGGTGCTATAGAGAGATTTGCCTGTCCTGATACATGAATCATTTACAGTTAGACTGAAGATGCAGTAAGTGATTTAGAAGGAAAATGCAGTGATATTGTTTCTTGCAAGAGTGTCAGGTATGATCTTAAGTATGCCTCTGCCCAGCACTTTGCTGAGACCACATCTGGTACACGATGTGCAGTTATGATGCCCTAAAATAGAAAAGAAAACACAACTGCCCTGGAAACTTTTCAAAGTTGTTTCTCTTTTCTCAGCCCTGGAATGAAGGCATTGTGTGATGGAGGTTTAACAGTGTAGGCCTGAGAATGAGAGGTGTTCTTAATGAGCATATAAGAACTTGAGGAGAGTATAGCTGGTGAATATCTGATGGATATTTGCTCTTGTGTAGGAGAATAAAACTGGGGAAGTAATTTTTTAAAAAATACGATTGGTCCTGAGGAAGGGTCACCGGACCTGAAACATTAGCTCTAAGTTTAGTTGATAGATGCTGCTAGACCTGCTACACTTTTGCAGAAATTTCTGCATTCCTTTACGAATAAAATTCAATAATTTTAACACATGTATTGTGAGACGTTAAATACATCATTTTTCAATTATACAGGCAAATATGAACATATATTTAAATCAAGTGGGGCATTTGTTACTAAGGGAAATGGCTCTGGTGCAGCAATGATGCACCGACATGGATCAGAGAATGTGATGAAAACATACAATTCCGACAATGTTTCAGGAGGACTGACATGGCCCAGTCTTGGTGTCAGTTAACGTTATTGTGTTATTCAACTCAGAGAGGGAAACAAAACTGTAACTTGCCTGAAAAACAAAGGCCTATTGCTCCCTCTCTCTTTCCTTGATTCTCACCACAACAACACCTGCATTTACCACTTGTGGAGGATTTCTGATGAGGATTCATTGGAAACTCCCATTGCCTGAAGCAAAGGGAATTCACCCAAATCTAACTGTTCCAGGAAGTAATCCCACTGAAAGCATCTTGTGTGAGCAGAATAACGTCAGAATCAGAATAACATTTGGGAAGGTAAAGCAGGGCAAGACTTATACACTTAATAGGGGGGCCCTGGGGATTTTGGCTGAACAAAGAGTCGACTTCTTGAAAGTGGAGTCACAGGGAGACAGGACATTGAAGAACACGTTTGGCATGCTTACCCTAATCATTCGGAGCATTGAGTATGGTAGTTGGGATGGTACATTGTGCCTGTACAGAATGTTGGTCAGAACACTTAAAAAATACTGTATACAATTTGGTTGGCTCTGCTAAAGGAATGATGTTGTTAAACTTGAGAAGGTGCGGAAAATATTCACAAGGGTGTTCGCGACTGGAGGGCTTGAGCTACAGGGAGAGGTAGAATAAGTTGAGGCTTTTTCCCCTGGAGTGTCGGAGGCTGTGGGGTGACATTTTAGACATTTTAAAAAATCATGAGGGGCGTGGATACTCTGAAGAGCCAAGGTCTGTTTCGCAGGATAGGGAAGTCCGAAAATAAATGACACAGGTTGAAGGTGAGAGGGGAACGATTTAGAAAGGATCTTAGGGGCAAGCTTTTCATGCAGAGTCTGATGAGTGGATTGAAAGTGGTGTCAGAAGAATTGGCGAAAGTGGGTGCAATTATACATTTTAAACGTATCCGGATGTCTACATGAATAGGAAGAGTTGCCAGGGATATGGGCCAAATGCTGGCAAATGAAATGAGATCAGATTAGGATATCTGCTCAGTGTGCACAAGTTGAACTAAATAGTTAGTTTCTGTGCTGTATGACATTTTTGTTTCTGTAAAAGGTGAGGAGAAATTCTAAAACGTCCTTTGGAGTGGAAATTTTCATCTCCAGAATTCTGTGGTGCCTCTCTGTTTATATTTATTCACAGCTGAGTTAGTGATCTATTTGAAAGACAAGTGAGCCACAGATGACAGGATCCAGACAGGAAAGTGGAGCTGAGACCACAAACAGATCAGTCACAATCTTACTGCCTGGTGGAGGCTCAAAGTGTCTAATGACCCACCTGTACTCCTCAGTCCTATGTCCCCACATTCCATTCTGCCCCTCAAATCTGCTGTAGAGGAGCATTTGGAGATCATTTTCTCGTGTTACCCAGTGAATCAAAACAGAAGAGGTGATTCAGCCTCTGAAGACTATCGTTCATCGTTTGGTGTGAGACGGAAAATATTCCTGGTGAAAAAAATAGTTGTCGCTGGCCTGACACGGGCCCCGTCATCTCTCTTTACACAAATTGCTCCTGTCTCCATTTGTTGGTTATGTTGTAGATCTAGATTCACTGAATACAGCAGCACCCCCACCCTGCCCCCCACCATACTGCACCCAGAGATTGCTCACAAATTCCTCTGGTGCCCCGACTGCAACATTCCTGAACAGAACTTGAATGAAATTGCAGCCGCTAACCTTCCAATAACAACGTGCAAAACATGAGAAATTGTAGTTGGTTATTCAGCCCCTCAAAACTGCCATTTCCTTCAATAAGATCAGGGCTGATTTGCTCTCTGCCTCATCTCCTCTTTCATACCCAATTGCTTGTAGCCCTCAACTCTCTGATGTGTCATAATCCATCAACAATCCTTCCCCTCAGCCTTCAAACATTTCAGTGATCTATCTCCCCTGACGCTTTGGAGCAGAGAGGCCCCAAATCTCACTACCCTCTGCGAGATAGAAACATTCCCTACACATACACTGTGACATTTGGTATGCACAGAAGTTATGAACACAAGGTAACAGTGACTGGCACTGATGATGACACAGCATTTGACTGAGAATGGTGTCACAGAACCCAAAGGAAAAGAAAATAACGTCATGGGAATGTGTTTTAAACTCCCCACTGGTTGGCTTCAGCCGTAGCACAATGGACAATGTTTATGACCGGTGGACATCAATCCTCTCAGTCCTGAGATGTCTCTGTAGGAGATCCTCAGTGTAACTTGCACTGCATAAACATCTTCAGCTGCTTCATCAAAGTCTTTCCCCGATCAAAAGATCAGAAGTGAGGATGATCACACAATATTCAGAACGATTGGTCATCCCTCAGTTCCTGAAGCAGTCTGTGTACATGTGGAGCAATACTGGATAACATTCATGCTTATGTTGTTGAAAGTGTCGGGAATATTCATGTAACAGTGTTGCTATGCACTGCTCATTTCATAGTAAAAATAACAAAAAAAAATCATCCAGCGCCCCAAATTGGTTTCACAGGAATAAGAGGAAACTATTCAGTCCATCAAAACTACTAGATCGTAAGAGGCACAGACCATTCACTCCCTCCTTTGGATTACACAGGAAGAGAAGGAATCTAGTCAGCACATTGAGCTGTTAAACAAGAAGCAGGGTAACACGATCAGGTCTGTGATCTTCTTCCCTGGGACCAGGAGTAGGCCATTCAGGACCTCAAGCCACATAAACAGAAATAGGAGGATGTCATTGATACTCTAACATGACAAACTAATGAAGTAGAGAATGCGCAGATTGGCTGCTCCATGTTGTTCCTCCTGGCTCCATTGTTAATCGTGCATACATGTTACTTTAACATGGTTTGCTGACAGAGGGGGGCGGGGGGTGCAGTGGATGGCTTTGCCATGTCTCACGGAGGCATCTTCTGTTTCCCAGAAGTCAGGCTGGTGTCCACACTGGAAGTCAGAATCCGGTGGGAATAGCTAACTGTTTCAGACCCAAGGCATTATGGTTGCTGACAGATTTGTGAACAACATGACATACAGTGCAGAGTCACACACCAACTGCAACGTAATGTGGCGAGAGCTCATTTAGAGCCTGGAACACTCTCTCAGCTAATTATTCTCTGAATTCTCTCCAACTTTAGGCCATTTAATATTTCCACCCACCCACCCCCCGCCCTCCCTTCCCCATGGAATGTAATTTTTTTCAGCCAACTCTGTGCAATGATGTTAAAGGTCCTCTGAAAAATTCACTATTCCCTTTGGTTCTCATTTGTTTATGTCACAACCATCGCCCTCCAGAAACTCCAGCAGGTTTATCAAACATAATTTATCTTTCTTGAATCTAGGCTGACTCTGTGAAATCATTTCATTATTCTCCGACAATCTAATTATTAATTTTTTTTTAAAAAATCAAATACGTCCCTCACAACTGACATCAAGTTATCTCCTGTTTAATTTTTCGGTTTGTTTCCACTACGGATTCTGTATAATCCAAGATGGTGGGTGCAATAAAATTGTAGCTGTTCAAGCTGCTCCTTTTATTGAGGTATTTTCACTGATGAACGTGATTTCCTCAATTTCTTAGAGCAGTAATTACTGTATTATATGCTGTTGCATTGTCTCGGAACTTTGAAATAAAATGATCAATACAAAGGTACCTCTAAAATGGGAGCAACTGAGAGACCAGGTCCAATGTGGTAGGTCATAAAAATATCAGTGAACCTGCACACCTGACTGACCAGGAAGTAAACTTTCCCAGCTGGTTCCCTGTGTTCTTTAGTTTAAAGTATCTCTGGTCGTCAGAGTTGAGTCGAAGTAAAATGAACAAAGTGAAATTCACAGCTGACCTTGGAGAAACCTTGGTATTGGAAGCTCACAGCAGGGGAAGAGCCAATTATCATTTTTGTCTAAACATATCCTGCTGCAAATCTACAATAGTGAGTAATGTGTTTTTCTTGTTTTTTTTTAAATTAAGGTCTACCTCGAGATTAAACTTTTCCAAAAATAGATAACTTAGGTTAGCCTAGTGTACTGATTTTAGAGCAGTAAGACTGTGCTATTTTATTGGACTGTAGATAGTTTAGGTGCTATGATGGCCTTTAGTAATGTGATGTGCTCTTCCTGTCAGATGTGGGAGATTAGGGAGAATTTCAATGTAATTAAACAGTATGCCTGCTGGAAGTGCATTTGGTTACAAATCCAATCGGATCACATGGATCGGTTAGAACAGCAGCAAGAAGCAATGAGGAATTTACAGGAGCTGGGGAATGTGATGGATGATTCTTTCAGGTGGTAGAAAAACTGCAGATACAGTCAGGTTGATAGATTATTTCTAGGAAATGTGAGAAGAGTAGACAGGTAGTGCAGGAGTCTCCTGTGTCCCTTTCCATCTCAAAGATGTGTGCAGATGTGGATAATGTAGGGTATGATCTATTCTTGTGACAATGTAGAACTCAGAGCAAAGTTTCTGGTAGCAAGACTGGCTCGACTGTAATGAGACGGTTACGTCAGGTTCCAAGTGATCAATTGTGGCGGGGAATTATCAAATCAGAGACACAGACAGACGTTCCTGCAGCTGACCGCAATGCAACAGCATAGTGTGTTGCTGATAGGCTGCTCGGCCAACGTAGCCTGGGTAAGGTATAGAATATTCTCAGTGGTTAGAGAGATCAACAGGACGTTGTTGTTCACATTCAGACTAACAACACAGGATGAAAAACAGAGAGGAATGTAGGTCTGTGAGCATACTAATATCTGAATTACTCTCCATGCATTGGGCTAATCAGAATAGGAATAGGAGAATAGAGTAGATGACCACCAGCCTGAGTAGCTGGTGCAGCAGGGAAGGATACACATTTCTGGATCTTTGGAATCTCTTCTGATGGAGAAGTGACCTTTACAAGGAGGACTGATTGCACCTGAGTTGCAAGAGGGGTAATATTCTAGCAGGGTGAATTATTAGAGCCATCCAGCAGGATTTAAATTGGTAGGATTGTGAGGGGTTGCTGCAGGCTGGAGGGACCCAGAGACATAGTGAAAAAAGGGCAGTAGTCTATTGCTGGTGCAGTGAGAAAAAATAAAAGAGTAAGTCAAATAAGCAAGGAATGCAGGAGCAAAGCAGAAATTTAGTTAGGACTGTTAGGTTAAACTACAATTATTTCAATGCACGAGGCCCGACAGTGTCACAGATGAACTCGGGGCATAAGTTGTTGACACAGGATTGTGTTACCATAGCTAATAGAAATGTGGCTCTGGGATGGACAGGACTAGCCATTTAACATTCCAAGGTATAGATGCTATCAGACAGATAGAAAAGGCACAGAGAGTGAAGGGGAGGTGGGGTATTGGCGTTTTTGATGAAGGATAACATTCCGGTTGTACTTAGGGAGAATATTCCAAGGAGTAGGTCCACTGAAGGTATTCAGATAAAACTGAGAAATAAGAAAGGGATAATCACCTTATTTGGATTGTCCCATAGAGCCCCACACCCTCCACCCGCCAATCCAAATATTCAGTGTGAAATTAAGAATAAAGTCTGTAAGGATTTCACAATTATCTGTAAGGATAACAGGGTGGTCTTTGAAGGGGATTTTAACTTTTCATATATCGACTGAGGCTTCCATCGTGTTAAGGTATCGAATGGAGAGGAAGTTTTTGTGTGTGTGCAAGAAAATGTGCCTATTCAGTGTGTGGATTTGCCTCCAAAAGAAGGTACAAAACTAGACCTAATCTTGGGAAATAAGGCAGGGAAAGTGACTGAGTGGTCAATGGGGGAGCAATTTGAGTCCAAACTCAGGATTCTATTAATTTTAAAACAGCTATTGAAAAGGATATACCTGATCTAAAAGCTCAAATTCTAACTTTCGGCAAAGTCAACTTGAATGCTATCTGCCATGATGTTTCAAAAGTTGATGGGGAGTGGATGTTTACAGGTAAAGGGACAGCTTACAATAGGGAGTCTTCAAGAATTATATAACAAGAGTGCAGAAACAATATGTTTTGTTCAGGTGAAAGACAGTGCTGGTAGGTGTGGGGAATGCTGGATGACGGGAGAAATTGAGATTCTGATCAAGATAAAAAAGAACGGATATGTTAGTTACAGGCAGCGGGGATCGAGTGAATCCTGAGAGGAGTGGAAGGGCATTTGGAGTATGCTTCAGAAGGAGATCAGGAGGGCAAAAAGAGGACATGAGATGGCTTTAGTAAATTAGGTTAAGGAGAGGCCAAATAATTTCTGCAAATACACTAAGGTCGAAAGAGTAAATAAAGAGAGAATAGGGTCCCTTAAAAATCAGCAAGATCACCTTTTGTGTAGAACCACAGCAAGTGAGTGAGTTACTAAATGAACAATTTGCATCAGAGTTTTCTGTTGAAAAGCAAATGTACCCGAGGGAACTCGGGGAACTAAATAACAAAATCTTGAAGATTGTCCATGCTACTGAGAAGGAGGTGCTAGCCCATTAAAATGCATAAAGGTGGATAAATTATTGGGATCTGATCAGGTATATCCTACACATTTATGGGAAACTCAACAAGTTATTGACGAGCCTCTTACTGAACTATTTGTGTCATGGATAGCCACCGGTGAGGTGCTGGAAGACTGGATGTTGACGAACATAGTGCCACTATTTAAGAAAGGTGGTAAGGAAGTGCCAACAAACAAAAGACTGGTGACCATGAGATCAGTGATTGGCAAGTTGTTGGTGGGGATTCTCAAGGACAGTATTTATGTGTATTTGGAAAGGAAATGGCTGATTGGGGGCAGTCAACATAGCTTTGTGCGTGGGAAATCATGTCTCAATAACTTAGTTAAGTGTTATGTGAAGAAGTGATGAAAATGATTGATGGAGGCAGGGTGTTAGACGTTGCCTATATAGACAAGGGTAAGGCATTCAACAAGGTTCCACATGGTAGACTGGTTAACAATAGCAGGTCACATGGAATACAGGGAGAACTAACGATTTGAATACAAAATTTGGCTCAAAGGTAGAAGACAAAGCACAGTGATGGAGGATTGTTTTTAGAAATGCAAACCTGTGACCATTGGTGTGCTACAAGACTCACTTTTGTGTCCTTTTTTGTCATTCTAAAATGCTTTCTATTTTAATACAAGAATTATGGTCAATAAGTTTTCAGATGACACTAAAATTAGTGATGCAATGAATAATGAAGAAAGTTATCTCAGAGTAAAACGGGACTTTGAAGAGATGGGCTGGTAGGCCGAGGTATGGCAGTTTAATTTAAATAAATGTGAGGTGCTACATTTTGATCTGGCAAATCAGGGACACACTTGGTAAGGGGATGGGTAGTGTTGCTGAACAAAGAGAGCTTGGAGTGCAGGTTCATAGTTCCCTGAAAGTGGAGTCGGAGATCGACAGGATAGTGAAGGAGAAGACTGCTATTTTTTCCTTTCTTGGTCAAAAATTTGAGTATCGGAGTTGGGAGGTATTACAGTCATAATACAGCTGTACAGGACATTGGTTCGGCCACTGTTGGAATATTGTGTTCAGTTCTGCTCTACCTGCTACAGGATGCGTGTTGTTAACCTTGCAACGATTCAGAAAAGAAATTGCAAGAATATTGTCAGGGCTGGAGTGTTTGAGCTATAGGTAGAAACTGAATAGGCTGGAACTATTTCCCCTGGAGAACTGGAGGCTAAGATGTAATCTTGCTGAAGTTTGCAAAATCATGAGTAGCATAGGTAGCGTGAATAGTCAATGTTTCTTTCCCCCAGGGTAAGAGAGTCTGAAACAAGAGGATGTAAGTTTTAGGAAAGAGGGAAAATATTTAAAAAAGAACCTAAGGGGCAATATTTTAAGGCAGGGGGTGGTGCATGTAAGGAATAGGCTGCCAGAGGAAGTGGTGGAGGCTGGTAACATATCAGCATTTAAAAATGAATTTGGATGGGTAGACGAAAAGGAATGATTTAGCGGGATATAGGCCAAATGTTGGCAGATAGGACTAGATTAACTTAGGATAGCTGGACATCATCGATGAGTTGTGCAGAAGAATTTTGTTTTTATGCTGGACATTTTTCGCTCTCTATCACTTTTCTCCGTCCGGTTTTAAATGCTCTTGGTCACAATAGCTACTTTCCACTCTGCAAGATACTCTCCAGAGCTTAAGGAGCTCTGAAGAACTTGGACCTTCCTCAATATTCAGGGATACGGCTCATCAAATCATTGAATTTTTAGTACAGAGCGATGTCATTGTGTGTGTGTGTGTGTGTGTGTGTGTGTGTGTGTGTGTGTGTGTGTGTGTGTGTGTGTGTGTGTGTGCACCAGCTTCTGAAACAGCTATTCAGCAAACTCAATTCTCCAGCCTTATCTACATCGCCCTCCAAATTCATCATGCGTCTGGTGCAAAAACTTACCAACCTTCGACAAAATGACTGTTTTGTGTGCTTCCTCTTTATGCTAATTTCCCACAGTTCCTCATCTTCACCTGTCATCCTACTCCCCACTATTTCGAAACGGTTTTCTGTTTTTCCCTTCACAGAGACAGAATATTGCATTTAGCATGCTGGGCTGAGCTAGCCTGTGTCACTTCATGAATATATTTGAGAATGGCACGCTGGCACATGATGGATATCTCACCCACTCTTGCATGGAATGTTCTAGAATGAAACCAGTTCACTTGATGCCCTTTGTCAGTATTACCCTCTCCTTGGTGCATACATGGCACACTCTCTCATTGTTCAAAATGCTTTCCTCTCTCAGTCGCGGTCACCTGAAATATTAATGGGTCTGCTCTGAATAGAAGCTGTTGACAATGTAACTGAGATAGTTAGGACTGCCAATGGTGGAGAATCTGAGATAACATAGTGTGAAGCTGGATGAACACAGCAGGCCAAGCAGTATCAGAGGAGCAGGAAAGCTTGACGTTTCGGGTCGGGACCCTTCTTCAGAAATCGGGGATGTGATTGGGATTCTGCAATAAATAGGGAGACAGGGGGAGGCGGATAGAGGATGGGTAACGGAGAAGAGCGGTTGAGAGCAGACAGGCAGATCAAAGAGGTGGGGCTATAGCTAGTGAAGGTGAATGTAGGTGGGGAGTTGGGTGGTATAAGTCAGTCTAGGGAGGACGGACAAGTCAGGAGGGTGGGATGAGGTTAGTGGGTGGGGGATGGGCATGGGGCTTGAGGTGGGAGGAATGGTAAGGGAGGCGGGGACTGGCTGGGCTGGTTTTGCCAATGGTCGGGGGAGGGGAGATTTTGAAGCTGGTGAAGTCCACATTGATACCTTTGGCCTGCAGGTTTCCCAAGTGAAATATGAAATGCTGTTCCTGCATCTTTCGGGTGGCATCATTGTGGCACTGCAGGAGGCCCATGATGGACATGTCATCCGAGGACTGGGGTGGTTTGGGGGTCGGTGGAACTGAAATGGTTCGGGACTGAGAGGTGTAGTTGATTGTTGCAAACAGAGTGTAGGTGTTCCACAAAGCAGTCTCCAAGCCTCCGTTTGGTTTCCTGGATGTAGTGGAAGTCACAGCGGGAACAGCAGATACAGTATATAACATTGACAGATGTGCTGGTGAACACCTGCTTCATGTGAAAAGTCTTCCTAGGGCCTGGGCGGAAATGGCGAAGGATGATCCATTGGATTTGGAGGTTGGTGGAGTGGTCCGTGATGATGAGGGGTGTACTGTTTTGGTTTTTATTGCGAATAGGGGGTATGAGAGATGAGCTGCGAGAAATGCGGGAGAAATGGTTGAGGGCATTTTTCATCACTGTGGAGGGGAAGTTGCGGTTTTTGAAAAAGAAAAGGGCATTTGGGATGTTCGGGAGTGAAATGCCTCATCTCGGGAGCAGATGTGGCAGGGGCAAAGGAATTGGAATTCCGGGATGGCGTTTTTACAGGAAGGTAAGAAGAGGAATATTCTAAGTAGTTGTGGGAGTCAGTATGTTTAAAATGGATATCCATTTCCAGGTGGATGCCAGAGATGGAGACAGAGAGGTCCAGGAAGGAGAGAGAGGTGTCAGAGATGGTCCAGGTAAACTTAAGATTGGGATGGAAGGTGTTAGTAAAATGGCTAAACTGTTCGAGCTCCTCATGGGAACACGACAATGTAAGTGAACAATTTTCTGTACCAGTCACGATCACAGCAACACCACTGTTGCTGGTGAAATTGACTGGGGGCATTGGGGATGAGGTGGCCTAACAGTGTTATTTCTCAACTATTTATCGAAGGATCCAGGCAATGACCCACACCCTGATTCAATAAAATTGCTGGTTCGGTGAAACTATTAAGCCATCGTTGATCGTCAGAAAAACCCTCTCGGCTCACTAACATGCTTTAGGGAAAGAATTGTGCCATCCTCACCTGGTCTGGCCTACATGTGACTCCAGACCAACAGCGATGTGGTTGACTCTCAACTGCCTTTTGGAATGATCAAACCACCCACTCAGTTACTGCAATCACTACAAAGTCACAACAAAATGGAACAGAACAAACGTATGTGCCAGCCCATAGAGTGCAGTGGTTCAAGAAAGCAGCTCACAAACACCTTGTCAAGGGCAACCAGGAAAGGGAAATAAATGCTGGCCCAGTCAGTCAGACCTACAAATCATTTATGAATACATGAAGATGACCATTCCTTATTTTAAACAGAGGCTTGGATGTATATCTACCTGGGCAAGATATTCAGGAAGATAAAAACAGATGAAAAACTGTAATTAATTTCACATAGTATTTCCATGACACCCGATCATCAACAAGCCCTTTCTTTGCTTATTATGCTCTAGCTCTCTTTTTCTCATTTATTCAGCTCATTACTTCTCCCCTTCAAAACAAGCATCCCAGTCACCAGCATAAATCACATTATTTGCCAGGTGACTTCTGTTCTGATGTCAGTTTATTGGACTCAAAATGTTAACTCTGTTTTATTTTATTGGAGCCAGCCCAACCTGCTCAGTTTCCTCATTATTTTGTTTCTTTATCTTTCAGATTTCTGACATCGTTCTTTCTTTGAGTGAAGCTTTCGTTTAATTTCATGGAATGTTGATATCACTGGCAAGGGAAGCATTTGTTAACCATCATTAATTGCCTTTGACTGTGACCCTTCCACAAGCCATTATGGAACCAAAAACATTATTCTGTGCCTGAATACACACTTGATCCACACAAGGTAATAACGTTAGATTTTTTTACTGAAGCGTATCAGTGTAATGAGATTTTTTTTGACAAAATGCTGGTGGTTTTATGATTGAATTTAGTGACATTCTCTTTTGCTCCAATTCTAATCAATAGAATTTAAATTCTGCCAACAATTCTTATAGAATTTGAAAGAGTATCATTATTATAATAATCTGTGCCTCTGAATTACCTGTCCAGTGACTTAACTACTCTAACATGGTTAGATAGTTACTTATATATCGTTACTATCGTTGCTTACATTCCAGACAAGAACAAGGGTTGATCAAATTATTTATAACTTGGAAGTCTAGCCAGAAGAGAGCTGGAACCATAAAGTCTGAATTTTACCAAGGCATAGATCATGGTTCATTCAGCAACAGCACAGAGACAGAGGTGGATAGTGGGAATATTATGAAGCTAATAATGGATTTTGTGATGGGGACAATCGAGAGACATAAGTCTAAAAAAGCCCTCAATGTTGTGGACAAGCCTTGTTCTCAGTTGCTTGTGGAGGATGAGCCTGAGATTCATGGATATTGAAGCGATGCTTTAATTGAAACTGAGGATAATTGTTTTCATCTTTTCCAAATATTGATAACAGAAACAGCTATAGAGTTGAATATTCTTTATGAAATTAATCACTAGCAGAGATAGAGAAACTTACCGGGAACACCAACAACAGCGAGAATGGGATAGTAACCCGCCTGAATAATCAGCAGTACACCTAGTATCCGATATGGTAATGTTGGCCAAGATGCGGCAAGATAGTAAAGACCCGAGGATAAACCCCTGTCCATTGTTGTAACATTCCAGTCTATTGTTGTCAGATTCTGATCCATTGTTGTAACATTCCAGTCTATTGTTCTGAGATTCTGATCTATTGTTGTAACATTCCAGTCTATTGTTCTCAGATTCTGATCCATTGTTGTAACATTCCAGTCTATTGTTCTCAGATTCTGATCCATTGTTGTAACATTCCAGTCTATTGTTCTCAGATTTTGATCTCCTCTGCCTCTCTCTGCAGCTACTGATCCCTGTTCGTGCTGTAGCTAATGCTCCTCCTCGTACTAAGGGAAAAGACATTTAAAGGAGCCCCTTAATAATAGGGAAGGGAAAGCCTCCTGTGACACAGTTAGAATCCACAGAGATTGACATCAATCACAGTCACTGAACAAACAGTTCCAGTTAACGCCTTTCAATATGGCACGTTCAGTTCACAATAACAACTGGGCTGGTTTGGATGTTAACATCGTTGGCTATTGGTCTTATATCACATCACCAATTGCTCTAACAAAGTCTGTGGTAATGGAGAATGATAGATATTTTCATTTTGCCGTCTAAATGATTCTGCCTTGTCCATGCGCAATGCTGTAACCATCTGCACCAACAAGCTCTAAAAAAAAACACAACCAAAATGTTATCGCTGTGCAGACTACTTCGACACAACCACAAAGAAAATGTCGCTGGGCATAGTTGGCCCTGACCTTGCAGAGGGAGTGTGGATGTCTCACTGCTGTAATAAAGCAACATTGTGTCTTCAACATGCAGAGTTTTTCATTGAGTTTTTTGTGCTTTAAAGTAACATTTGCATTTCCTGATTCAGTTTACCAAAACCAAAGCCAAGTGTGGTGTGTACAATGATGTTGTTCATTAATGCCCATGGACTAAAGAATCAGGGACAGAATGAATGAGACATTGGTTTGGAGACAGAGAGGAATGGGGGCAGTGGCTGTAGAGACTGGAGAGGAGGACAGTGATATCCCAATGCCACCAGTATTTAGCTAGTATTTTTTCTGCCAGATGGAATGAAATGTAATGCAGAGGAAGACAACAGGTTATACTTGGGAGATGGAATGCCAAACAACAATGTGAACAGAGCATGATAACTTTCAATGTGATGTAGGGAATCATATCATCCGTATACACTGTTTAATCATGGGGAAGGCAGATTGATAAGATTGTTCATGTTTGTACAGGATATTCAGAATTAAAAGCAGGCAAATATTTCAAAATGTTTGGAGGGAAAAAGAGAATGGCATATAATGGTAGGGATGCAGCTCATGCCCAGCTGGTGCAGAGATGATGGCCTGAGTGGCCACCACCTTTGCTGTAATTATTCTGAGATATGCATGAAAACGTTTCAGAGCCTGAGAGGACAAGCTTTGTCAGTGAAGGGCACAGACTGTGCCGCCGTGAATCTATTTCTGTTGTCTCAGGAAGTGTGGCTGCCTCAAAATGTATTTCCAATTTCCTGAAATTCATGCATTTAGGAGGGTGATAGCAAGTAAGTAATTCTTCTTTGAAACTTAAAGAAGAAACAGAGTCTGGAGTAATACAAGTGTAACTGACACAACAGCTCTAATGGAAACAGGAATGGAGCATATTGTCCAAATATAGCCAGGTTCAACATCTGGACCTGTCAAGCAAAGCAATATGTCAGAGATTATGGAAGTCTGAATTACAAACATAAATTGGTGGAGAAATGTAAAAATGAGGCAACATCTGGAGACAGATTTAGAGTTAACAAAGCAGGTCTGGTCAGTGAAGGACATACATAATGGGCAGTAGGTACAGGTAGACTACTGAAAAAAACGGACCTTGGTACATGAGTCCTTAGATTCCTGAAAGTGTCAGCACAGATAGACAGGTTGTGAACAGGCCTGAACTGGGGCCATGTCCTTGTAAGGTGAATTGTCAGAGGTACCCTAAAGGTCTTATCCAGCCTAGCAGTGGGTGTTGGACCCTAAACAGCAGAGGCTGGCGCAAAAGTTCAAGACAGCAATTTAAATAGACAAGGCAGGCAAGAGCATGGCTGGAAACTCGGTAAAACTGATGAATTAAACTGTCTTTATTTCCATGCAATGGGCCTGACAGGTCAGGCAGATAAATTCAGGGCATAGATGGGGACATGGGTATTGGGACGGCAAACATATTACAGAGAAAAAAAAAGCTAAGGGGAAGAAAGGGCGAGCTGCTCAATGTTCAAGAGGACAGACGCTACAGGTAGGTTAGAAGGGGAGGCAAGGTAGGAGGGGAGAGATATTTTTGATGTGGTAAAACATGACGGCAGTGTTTACGTAGAATATTCCCGGGGTTTGCCCAGCAAAACTACTTTAACAGAGCTAAGACATAAGAGTGGGTGATCGCTTTGATATAATCGGTCTACACGCGCCCAACAGTCAGTGAGAAATTGAGGAGCAAATATGTTGAGAGATCTTAAATATCTATCGGAATAATAGGAGTTTAATGGTAGGGGATTGCAATTCTCCAAACCGAGACTGATATTGAATAGTGTTAAGCACTTTAATGGAAGGAATTTGTTAAGCTTGTTAAAAAGAAAACACTCCCTCAAAAAAAAGTAGATAGCCCAACTGAAGAAGGGGCAAAACCTGATCTCCACATGTGAAACAAGGTCAGCAAGGGACTGATGTGGTATTGGGGCAGCACTTTGGCAAAGTGAACATAATTTTATTAGTTGGAAAATAGCTGTGGTAAAAGATTGGCCTGGTCCACAAAATAAAGTTATAAAGTAGGTCAAGAGCAATTATGATGGTATTTGATGGGAATTTTCAAAAGTTGGCTGGGGAGGCTATTTGCAGATAAGAGCAGCATCAGGCAAGTTGAAAGCTTTCAAAAGCAAGAGCTCAAAGCTGACATGTTCTTGTTAGTGTAATGGACAATGCTGACAGAAGTATTAACACTGAATTGCTCGTTATATAGAGGCTCTGTTTAAGAAAACGGGGACACTGCTGGATCAAATGAATCCCTTGAGCCCTGTAGGAGTGTATGAATAAATTTTATGAAGGAAATCTGGATACCAAAAATGGGACATGAGATAACTTTGGCCAATAAGGTTCAGGAGAATCCAAAGAGCTTTGACAAGGGTATTAAAGGCAAAAAAGTGAGTGGGAAGAAAATAGGGATTCGTACAGATCAATGGGGTCACCGACATGGACAACCACAGGAGGTGGGTGAGATGCTGAACAGTATTTCACATCAGTACTTACTTTGGAGAAAGAGCAGTAAATCCAGGAAAATAAAGAGTGATGCCTTGAAAAGAGTCCACACGACAGAAGAGTGATGTTGGGGTAGGTCCTAAAAAGCTGAATCAACTGCATCTGAGGACTTTGCTGGATCGAAGGATGAATTTGTTGGACCCTGAGCTCAAGCACAGGAGGATGTGGGGTGACCATTTATAAGCTTATGAACGCCTGAGCAGTATAGATAAGGTTAAAAGACAACATTGCCCCCCGCCCCCCAGGGTAGGGGAGTCCAAAACTAGAGGGCATAGGTTAGAGGTGAGAGGGCAAAGATTTAAAGGAGACCTGAGAGGTAACATTTGCCATGCAGAAAATGGTGCACATATGGAACAAGCTGCCAAAGAAAGCTGCAAAATTGAAAAGATAACGGGGCAGATACATAGACAGGAAAGTTTTGAAAGGATATGGGCCAAACTCAGGCAAATGTGATTAGCTCAGTTCAGGAAACCTGGTCCTTGTGGATGAGTTGGGCCACATGGTCTGTTTTCGTACTGCAAAATTTCATAACTCCAACTGCTGGAGAAAGAGATGACTAAGATAAGACATGTTGCAGAGATTGAAGCAAGTTACAGAAATGTGGATTGTAGTCAGGATTGGAATATATTTCAAACATATGGAAGGATTGTAGAGAAGGGAGGTGGTGACAGGAATAGGAGCAGTTAGAGGAGTTGGAATGGTTGAAGACTCTGGCCCACAATGGTCCAAAGACACACAGTCATGCAGGGGCAACACAGAACAGAAAGATCAGAGGCAGCATTACCACCATATTGTGGGGGGTTTGCTCTCACTTCTGTTATGTTAATCTTCACAAAGGCAGCACAGGCCTGGAATGATAACTGCCAACTTCCAATGCTGTCTTTGGAAGGCATAGTGCAAAGAAGCTTAAAGTAGGCCTCCCATGACAGAGTAGTGAATGAGTTTGGCTCAGTAATTAGGGAAAGAAATTTGCCATTCTCACTTAGCCAGGCCTACATGTAATGTCAGACTCACAGGAATGTGGTTGGCTCTCAACTACCCTCTGAAATGGCACAGCAAGCCATTCAGTTCAAAGCAGTTAAGGCTGGATAATACATGCTGGCGAGGCAGAGACATTCAAAGCTTAGGAGTGAATAAATAATAACTGGAACCAGTGTCCTGGATAATCATGTCAGTAGGTTTATGGACAGGCCTGTAAACTGACAGGATGCTGGGACTGGGTTCAGGTGAAAGGTGATTTCCAGGCCAAAACAAAAGCTGAAGCATTAGAGCAGCACGGTGATGTTGCTGAGGACAAGCAGAACGGGACAGGAAGCAACAGAGTTTCACTAAAACTGTACATTTGTGAACCGGAATGTGTCAGGGAATTTTGATAAAATGTACCTGATACTGTTCCTTTTTGGCATAGAGGATGTATGTGCAATAAGATCATGTCATTCGTAGAAGAGCTCAGACATTGATTCTGTTAGTGTTTCTTTGAATAACATATTATGCAACAGGCTGGGGACATAATGTCCCAGATCGGCCGTTGTCTAAAGAGGCTGAGTGAATGAGTAATGTCACACCGAGAGATCCTTAGGGAAATTAAGCAAAAGTGGAATTCAAAGGGATTATGAAGTTTTGAAGTGATCACATAAATTATAAACAACAATCAGAAGCAGAAGAAAGCCTATTAGAGCAGCTTGAGAGGCGAACTGACCAACTTAAACAGGATAAAGAGACTGAAATGTATGTCTGTAAATGAACAATGAAAAACGTTTGAAGGAACAGCATAAAATATTCTTAAAAAGGACATTCCATTGAAACTGACAAAACCTCAGCAAGAAAATCCTATGTGGATGTCACTCAGGGCGTAAAGTTTCACATTTGATGAAGAAAGGCTGAGAAGATAACCAGAAAATACCGAACAATTCTGAAGAGAAAACATGTGTTTCAGAAAATGAAAATGGGCTCTCAAAATATAGTAGTAGGTGTTAAAGGGATCGCAAGGGGTCTCCTCACAGGAGGAGCATAGTAGGAAGAAGAATCATTTCTGGGGTTCTATGAGATGAGAGGAACAGGGAGAGTTGAAAGTGCTGGAGGTGTTGACAGTGTTACAGAGAGTGGTAAGGGCCTGTTGCAAAGCCAGTATGAGTTGCTGCAGTATTTGCAGAGGGTGAGATAGAAAATATGCCCTTTTATTTCTTGGGATAAGGATGTCACTGAATGGACCAGAGTTCAGTGCTTATTGCTGATTGCATTGGGCAAATGCTAACGGGTAGTTAAGAGTCAGCCATTTTGTTCTGGGTCTGTAGTCACATGTAGACCAGGCCTGGTCAGGTGTCCTTCCCTAAACGGCATACATGAATGAGTTGATTTTTTTGTTTAACCGATGATCGTCAACGGACACATCACTACAGATTGTTTTGTTCAGTTCTCGCACAACGGGATTTAAACCCGGGACCACAGAACATTATCTGTGTCTCTGGATTAGCAGCCCAGCAGTATTATCACGAGACTGTGGCCGGCTCCATCATGGAGTTGGTTGTAGAGATATGGAGTGTTACAGAACATGAAAACCATTACAAGTGAAGAGTATGTTGTTGATCCAAACTGGCTTCCGAGATGGAAAGTGTCAAAGGGGAATGAGATGCAATAGAGATCCACAGGGCAGGAGGTGATTAAACAGGTTCGATATTGTGAGGAGTTGTCACAATAGGAGGATGTTAGGGCTTCTGGTCAGTTTCAGAGATTAGGAATGCTATAGGGATTGGACAAAGACACAGTAATGAGGGAGGGTTTTGTTTTTCGAGGAAGCGAAGCCAAGACATATGCAGAACTGAACCTTCACAAAGCTCACAAAGACCACACACACAAATAACCACAATAAAGATCATCTCCACATTCATGTCAATTGTGCGCGATGTTACTGCTCAAATCTCCACAGGACAAAAACCTGCTCTCCACACAAGATTGACTATTTACAATCCATTTGATGAAAATCAACTTATCACAAACTACTGATCATTCGAAGTCCACAGGATAAATAAAATTTCCCTACAGGTCATTCACGATTTGTAATTTACAGCATATGAACCAGCAGTGCACACAGAATTATCCATTTATATTATGAGAAGGATGTGGTGGCTTCAAAGAGGGGGATAAAAGAGGTTAACCAGGAGGTTGCCTGGATGAGTGTATTAGCTCAAAGAACAGGTTGGACCAACTTAGGACTGTTTCTGCTCGAGCGTCAGAGATTGAGGGGACGTGTTGGAATATATAAAATTGAGAGGCGGGATAGAATGAATAATCAGAGTCTCTTCCCTCAGGTGGAAATGTCAAGTACAAGAGGGCATAAGTTAAAGGTGAGATGGGGTAAGTTTAAAGCACATGTATGAGTTTTTGCACAGAGGATGGTAAGTGCCTGGAACATACTGCCAGGGGAGGTGGTTGAAGCAGAGACAATAGTAATGTTTTAGATGCATTTAGATAGATGCATCAACAGGCAGGGAACAGAGCGATATGGATCATGTGCAGCCAGGTGGCATTGGTTAGGAATAGCATCATGGTCATCACAGATATGGTGGGCTGAAGGGCCTTTTCCTGTTTTGTATTATCCTATGTCCTATCCACCAACTGGCTCAAGGTTTAAAGTTAAACAAAGAACTGTAAAATCTGAAGATCTGAAACAGAGCAGAAATTGGTCGAGAAGGTAAGTAGTTCTGGCAGCATTTGTGCAGAAAATTGAATTCTTCAGAAACTAAAGAGAGACACAGAAGCACACACACACAGAGACACGGCTAGCCATTTAAAATCCGGAGTAAATTCAGTTCCCCACAGAGAAATTAAAACCAGCTCTGCACACACAACTGACCAGAGTCCACAAGGCCAATTGCAGCTTTCAGACAGAAATGACCACAGACCACAGAATAAAAACAAGCTCTCCACACAAAACTGACCATTTACAATCTGTAGGATTAAACAACTCCACACACAAAACTACCTGTTCACAGTCCTTAAGACAAATAGAATCTCCCCACACAGTATTGGCCATTCTCTGGCCACAGGTTGGGAACCAGCACAACTGATCCACATAGCCATTCGAAATCCAGGAGTTATACCCAAACCATAGGCATAATTTGCCAAATACAATTTTCAGGAGTAAACCCACTCCCCACTGGTGCAGGGTTAAAATAAAAAGTAAATGAAGAGAAGAAAGGGAAAAGAGAACGGTGGGTTTAGAATCTCCTCAGTTCAGGGGAATGACTGAGAGCTGGCTGGACATAAGCAGTTTACTGTGAAGGAGTAAGTAAAGGGTGACTTGGTACGGGATACCGGCCCCGGCGCAGTTCATTCACATGGAGTTCTTTCACACCCAAAAGCAGTTTGCCACAGAGGACTGGCCAAGAGCAGCTCACCGGTTGGAAACAACTCCCGACACAGGCTGGACTATATGCAGTCAGCACAGAATAGTGGACATGCACTGTCCACAGAATGATAAATAATAAATACTCATTACACTCAGGAAACTGAATGTTTGCTCCCCAAATTCTTTAAAAATATATCATTCCACATTTGAACAACTGCTGGCAGTCCACAGATAAAAACAATCACAACTGAACATGTAGAGAGCTGACCACTCAAAATCCACAAGAAAATAAAGTACAAATCTGTATACAGAATTCTTTGAGGAAGTAATGAGCAGGCTAGACCAAGGAGAGCCAATGGATGTTATCTACCTGAGCTGCAAGAAGGTTTTTGATAAGGTGACACACAGGAGGCTGTTGAGTGAGATAAAGGCCCATGGTGTTAGAGGCAATGTGCTGGCATGTATAGAAGATTGGCTGTCTGACAGAAAGCTAGAGTAGGGATAAAGGGAACTTTCCCAGGATGGTAGCCAGTGAGGAGTGGCGTTCTGTAGGGGTCAGTCTGGGTCCACAAATTTTCACTTCGTATATTAATGATCTTGATGAAGGAATTGTGGGAATTCTGGCTTAGTTTGCAGATGATACAAAGATAGGTGGAGGGATAGACAGTATTGAGGAGGTGAGGAGGCTGCATATGGATTTGGACAGGTCGGGAGAGTGGACAAAGAATAGGCAGATAGAGTACAATGTGGGGAACTGTGAGGTCATGCACTTTGGTAAAAAGAATAAAAGCACGGACTATTTTCGAAATGTGGAGAAAATTAAGAGGTCTGAAGTGCAAAGAGACTTGCGAGTCATAGTCCAGGATTCTCTCAAGGTAAACTTGCAGATTTTCTGAAGAAGGATCGAGGCCCGAAACATCAGCCTTACTGCTCCTCTGATGCTGCTTGTCCTGTTATGTTCATCCAGCTCTACACCTTGTTATCTCAAACTTGCAGGTCGAGTCTGTTGTAAGGAAGGCAAATACAATATCGGTAATTATTTTGAAAGAGTTGAATATATCAGCAGGGATGTACTACTGAGGCTTTATAAGGCACTGGTCAGGTCACATTTGGAGTATTGTGTGCAGTTTTGGGACCCATATCTTAGGAAGGATGTATTGGCCTGGAGCGGGTTCAGAGAAAGTTCACGAGAATGGTCCCAGGAATGGAAAGCTTAACATATGAGGAACATTTGAGGACTCTGGGACTGTACTCATTGGAGTTTAGAAGGATGAGGGGGGATCTAATTGAAACTTTCAAAATACTGAATGTCCTGGACAAAGTGGATATTGGGAACATGCTTCGATTGGTAGGAGGGTCGAGGGCCTGAGGGCACAGCCTTACAGTAAGGGGAAGACCTTTAAGAACGGAGATAAGAAAAACTCCTTCAGCCAGCGAGTGGTGAATGTATGGAATTCAGTGTCACAGAAGCCTGTGGAGTCCAGGTCTTTGAGTACATTTAAGACTTAGATATGTTCTTGATTATGAAGGGGATCAAGGGTTGCGGGGGAAAGCAGGGGAATGGGGTTGAGGAACTTACCAACCATGACTGAATGGCAGAGCAGCCTCAATGGGCTGAATGGCCTGTTTTCTGCTCCTATGTCTCGTGGTCTTATGGTCTTTTCTGCAGAGAATCATATCAGGACAGGACAGATGTACGGAGAGAAACTGTTTTGCTTTGGGCTATATTCACCGGAGTTTTGAAGAATGAAGGGGCATCTCAGACAAATGGAAATAATTCTGACAATCTAAACAGGGTATCGCAGAAATGTATTGCAGATGAATAGCCTGTCCAGAATCAGGGTTGCCGTCTAAAGGTCTAAGGTAAGCCATTAAAGACTGGGAGCTGGAGAAACTTATTCAGCCAGAGATTGGTGATCCTGTGAAATCTCCTCTCTCAGTACGCGGTTGAAGCAAATGCATTGAATGCTTGCAAGAAGAGTTATGTGCAGTAGTTAACAGTGAAGCGTCAACAGGGGGATGGGTAAAAGAGGACACTGAGCTCAGCCTTCAGGCATATTAATATCGAACAGTAGGGCAGGCTTGAAAAGCTGAATTACCTACTCCTGTTTCAGGTTTCTATGTTTCCTGTCAACCCCAGTGTATAAACAAGCTACCCTGAATTTGGAAAGCAGGAATAAAGATAGAAGACAACGGAAAAAATGAGACAGAAGCAGAGTTAAATGTTCTGCTCAACATCTTTTCATTAGAACTGATAAAAGTTGGAAATACAACACATTTTTCGGCAAGTAAACAAGAAAGATGATGGAAAATGTAACAAAACTTCTGTGAACCACCCCACTGAGACAAATATTCATCGCTGTAGTATAACAGGTCATTCTGCTCTTGCACATTGCTTAGGGCAGCATCTTTTATTTTATGCTGTCCAATCCACATGAAGGCCCATAATAATTCCCACATTCTGTTTCACACAGCAACATCCTCTGGGTGATGTGAAAATTTGTGAATGACAAGATCATCATTTATAATTTCCTGCACAAACGTGATTCTGCATTTTTTCCTCTTTTCCTTATCCAGTGTTTGTGAGGGAGCGGCAGAGAATTCACCGACCTGCAACATTACCTGCCTGTGCAGGTAAATAAAATAAAATGGGATGTCCCAGACTTTATTGTCGAGTGACACTGGCAAGGGACGCAGCTACACCGAGGACGCTATTACTGAGGGAGATCCAGGATTTAGATCCAACAACACTGAAGGAACAGCGATATATTTCCAACTCTGAATGATAAATGATTAGAGGGGGATTTGTGGCAGTAATTTTCTCATGTTATCTGTTGTCATTGGTCTTCCAGATGGAAGTAAACCCTCACTGGAATGACTGGAAGATTCAGGGTGTGTGTTCTGTTTGTAATCAGGAATCCATTTTGATTTGGATACTCCACAAGAAGAGCAATAAATCTTCATTTCCTGACTGTGAATTGTGTCCCAGCCTGATCGATGCAAGTTCTGAATCCCAACCACGAGAACACCAGTGATGCTGAGAGTAACCCCTTGTGACCTGATTTGAACACACCCTTGTGTGATTTCTTCACATTAGAACCACCTTCACCAGAAATGTTTCTCTCTCTAAACTTTGAAACATTTCATATTGTCGTTTGGGTTTCTATGTGAAGAAAGTTGAGCTGTGATAATCTGATGGTGATCAGCAGATGTACTGCAGGAAGATTGTGAACAGGCTTATGCTAATCGGGGCCTGTTCTGAGGCACTGAGCTGCAGCGAAGAGACGGCACTTAAAAAGACGTCGTTCAACTCGTCTGATTCCAGAGGCTGGGCTAGACATGACCAGGAGCTTCTTGCTGATTTTTTTGTTTTTTTTTCAGGGCTTTGACTCGAAGAGACAATAACACAAATCATGAGTGCGCACTTCACTTGGAGTTGGTCATAGGATAGCACAGTGACTGTGAGTAAAATGACAGAAAGTTCCAGCAGACAAAAGAGGCGACACAAAAGCAGCCTCCTAAGGGAAAATGTGTTTCCTTTACCTGTAAAATTCGCTGCTTCACAAAATGGGGCAATTGAATTGAAGCAGTGATGGTGGTTATCTTTCACTGGCTGTTCGTCTTGTGAATGCTACCTGGCCATATTATCACCACAACCACAATGGATAATGTGTGTAACTACCACTCGGAAAATTGCAGGTTCGGTTCCCTTTCTGAGTTGAGCGCAATTCACACACTTCTTCAGACTTCCAAACTCATCGTTCTACTTGTCCTGAAGCCGTGATGAGCTTCGAATTCCTGATCTGCAGGAACGGGGATCCTTTCAATGTCTCTCATCAGTAAATTTCACTTAAAACATCAGAGTCAATGTCCCAGGGTCGCCAGAGGAGGGGAAGCCGAAATAATCCCATAAACTGCTCAGATGCATCTTTCAATTTCCCAAAACCACTGACCCAACCACTCCGATTTCTGGGAATGAAAAGGAAATGAAACAGAAAAGCCAGTTTCGGCTTTGTGAATCTTTAGGAACTTTTGGGGAAGCAGAATCAGGTGAGATTGAAAGGCGAATTGTCCAACTGAGCAGAATCAAGGCACCTTCCCCTTTTTAACAAGGCTGGGACATTGGCTCTGATGCTCTCAGGGATATGACCTGATCCGAGACATTGAACAGCTTCCCATCAGGTCTGCTCAGCGTTTGCTGTTGTCACTGTCAGGGACAATAAATTCTGATTTCCTCAGCGGGAATCAAACCCAGGCCACTGTGCTTAAAAAAAGGAGCATCGAATCCTAACCACTGGTCCACCAGGCATGACGGCAGAAATATTTGTGCTAATGGGAACTGCGGATGCTGGAGAATCCAAGATAATAAAGTGTGAAGCTGGATGAACACAGCAGGCCCAGCGGATGCTGCTTGACTTGGCTGAAATATTTGTCTTGTTTTTAATGGCACAGATTTTGACTTTGTTTTTCAGTGCAGATTCTCCTCCAAAATGATCGACTCATCGGGTTTTGCAACACAAACGAAGCCCATCATCCCAGTTTCCAACGCTTGGTCTGTAACCTTGATGTTTCAGATGTTCGTCTCAATGATACTTGCACTGTAATATTTTAATCTCAAATGACACAATGAATGGGATTGAAGTTTGAGATGGTCAAACTGTGTTCATACCCCCTCAGGAGCTGAACCTCTTTTTCACCCACAGAGTGAAATACACGGACACATTTCCCTGAGAGTGACTGAGGCCTCACCGAGAGACCAACCCCTAGAAAACAAGGTTTCACCCACTTGGCTTATATTGTCCCATTTCAGACTTCAAACCCAGAGTCTATATAGAGAAAAGGAAGGAAGCAGATGTCCGCTCCCCTGTTCCTCTCCCATTGTTTCATGGTCACTCTACAGTTTATACTGCCTCACCTCATTCTTCCTGTGAAACTAGAGCATTGCTCACGTCAGCTGATTCCTGCCTTTCCAAACTGTCTTCCTCAAGTTCCTGGAAGAAAAAACATAAATGTGGCATTCAAACACGCAGTGGCATTTAGAGATAATATTTAAAATGCTCCTTAGGTTGGTAGATGCAGCAGGTGTACAAGCACTCCAAAAGGCTTCCGTGAGAATCAATCTCATGACCCTGATGTCAAAATGCCAGTGCTCTAACCACTGGGCTATGGACCCAGGATGGCTCGCTGTCACTGAGAAGTGACATGCATTCAAAACTGGGAGTATTCGATGATTTATACGCTGTGTATTAATAAAACAAGATATTAAAAAAACCGAGACAGAGTCGAGGGGATCATGCACAGAAGGAGTGGAGAATGCAATGCTGAATCAGACAGTGTTCAGTATGATATAAACTGAGAACCTCCCTGGTAGTCTAATGTTTAGGATTCAGTGCCCTCACTGCAAATGGCCTGTCAATGGTTCTCATTTATTGTGATAAAAATGAAATACTGACTAACCTTCAGAAGCAGAATGATGCTATGTACCAGTCAGAATCACTTCAATGTCTGTGACAGTTCCACAACAACGTCAGCTACAATTGCCCGACTTGGACTCGGTTTAAATCAATAACTGAGGAGACATTCGGGAAAAGTGAGGGGCAATGGTGATTTGAGAGAGTTGACTGTAAGCCCGGTGGGGCCAGTTTTCACTATTTACCCTGATACACTGATCACTTTGGTCACTCACCTATGAAGGCTCCTTTGTGTCTTGCCCTTTACACATTTCATCTCGCTTCAGCGCCCCAAGAAGATCCACGCATTTTTCATTTGACAAATTTTACTCACGTCAGGAAAGACCATACATTTAAGGAGCAGAAGAGACCGTTCTGCCCGGCAAGTCGGCTCTGTTGTTCAGCAGGGTCAATTCAGATCTGGTAATCTTTTGCTGCACAGTTTTGAGTTTCCGTAATCCTTAATACCTTGATCAAAAATCTGTTGATCTCAGCCTTGAAACTACAGAATGACACAACAGCCCTCTTCTGTAAAGGATTTCACGGAATAACACAGTCTGAGAGAATAATTTTTTCCTCATCTCTGTCTTAAATGGGTGACACCCATTATGATAGTAGGCATTCTGGTCCTATACTATCCATACAGGGAACCAACATTTCTGCATCTAACCCATTAATTGTCAATAAACAACGCTGTATGTTTCACTGAGGAGCAATTTATTTGGTTGGAATAACGTGACAGAGCAGTTGAAAGCTATGGATTTTAGCGTTTCTTCCTATTTGCTTTCATCTCTAATGTGAAACTCTCACTGATTCTGACGGAGGCGCTTACTTTGGTGTTTTTAATGTCAGGGATTCATGTTCATTTTAACAGTTTGTTTAGGAGCAATGGATCCTCATCTCTTGACTGGAAATCAAACCCAGGAAGCAACAGTGAGCGTGTTGAAGCCTACCTATTAGAGCACAAAAGAAGGTGCACACAATGTTTGCAACTTTCCATCTTACTGCTTTTGACTTTGTTATCAGTAGCAAAATGAGAGAAAGTCGTAGAATTTTTAACAGTACGGAGAGAGGCCTGTTGGACCATGATATGAACGCCAGTCATCAAGCATATACATTCTAAACCAGTTTACAGCACTTGGCCCAAGGAGCTTGTAAACTCTGACATTACCAGTTCTCATCTAAATAGTTATTCAACGTCTTGAGAGCTTCCATAGAGTAAAAACCAATAACAGGAAACAGTGCTGTTTGCCAAAACATGAAATCTACATGTTCCTCCTTGAAGACAGTTATGAAAGACAAGTTTTTTTTTGTTTCTCACAGCTGTTTGCTCGTTTCCACCACGAGGCCAACAGTGTGGTTTTCAATCCGATGCCATCTGAGGTTACTGCGAATGACTCTCATGTTCAACCTGTCTGCTCACCTGAGGTGTGGTGTCCCTCAGGTTAAACCACCACCAGTTCTCTCTGTCTCAAAAGGAAACAGCCCTTTGGTCAAGGTCAAGTGTGGTGACTTCACCATTTAATGAACAGCTAAGTGTCAGACTTTATGATATTACATTCCTGAAAGCGCAAGAGACATTCTATTCTCTATGATATATTGTACATACTATTTACCCTTGTAGGTGATAAACTAAAAGATTGCATGTAGAGACAAAACAAACAAATTTAAGTTCCACAACAGCAGCCAGTTTACTCAGAATAGCCTGCACTTGTCAAAATGCTCTATGCACAGCCCACTTGATTGTCACTAAATCTGCAAACATTCACTCCCTCCACCACAGATTGCTCAGGAGCAGCAGTGTGCACTATCCACAAGATGCACTGCAAATTCACCAAAGACCCTCAGATAGCACCTTCGAACCCCGTGGCCACTTCCATCCAGAAGGACAAGGGCAACAGATTTTTTGGAAGACCATCACCTCCAAATTCCTCTCCAAGCCACTCACTATCTTGACTTGGAAATATATCGCCGTTCCTTCACTGATGCTGGGTCAAAACCTTGGAATTCCCTCCCTAATCGCATTGTGGATCAACCCACAGCATGAGGAATGTGACGGTTCAAGAAGGCAGCAAACAACCACTTTCTCAAGGGCACCTAGGGATGGGCAAGGAATGTTGGCGAGCCAGGGACACCCACGTCCCACACATGAATTTTACAAATTGCTTATCACCATGAATGCGCCGTATCTTTCACACTGACCCACAATCTAAAGCATGTGCAGTTGGAGCGATCCTGAGGAATGACTGTTCTTTCTTTAGGCTTCAAAAAAAGGTAACGGTGAGGCAGAGCGGAGAGGGCGATGAACTGGGTGGTTAGATGAGACCTCTTCGTAAACACTTTATAGATGTGGTATACCCCTTATAAAGACAGCTCCAGTCCCTGTTTCACAAAACAGGACAGATCAAGGATCCTTCTCAGTGGCAGATGCCAATATTTGGCTGCTATCTTTGCAGAGAGCAAATGGCAGCAACACACTTGTGCGATCACCTTAACCAGGGAGATATGTTATGAGCATGTCTCCTGGAAGTTTATAACTCCTTGTGAAGGAAGTGAAACAACAATAACAGAAATATGTGTCTCTTCTGAAATTTTGCCTCGGACTGACTGAGATGGCTTTTGTAAACTTATTTTACAGCATGTTAGAAGCGGATTTGTAAATTGGAAAATCAGCCTGAGTAACATAAGGAAGATCAGAGTGCGCCACCCTGCTCATTATCATTCAGGACTGGATATTATTGGTTTTTGAATGTAAAAATTGATTAAAATAAACTAACATAAAATTCTTCTCTTACACTTCCCAGTAACTCTTGCCCAATATATTACATCTGCGTCCCTAATACTTTTACTATCAGCTAACAGGAATAGCTGCGGTTTATCTACCTTTCTAAATCTATCATGAATTGAGAAACCTTTATCAAATCTCATCTCAATCTGCTTTGCTCTGTGCAGAACATCTCCACCTTCACCAATTTGACCAAATAACTGACTTCTCCCATTTCTTGAACCATTCTGATGAATCCTCATTTAATTTTCTCCAGCGTCTCAGATCCTTTGTGGTGATCACTTTTTTGTACAGATTCAAACACTCCGCATTCATGCGGGTGACGTTACCACATATGGGAAATTGCTTGGAAATGTCATCCTGAATCCAGGATATTGCTCACCTGTGAGAGTTTCCTCTGACCCCACGGATATCTTTCAAGCTGCAAACTCGAGGGTTTGACTTAAAAGTTGAAAACAATGATTTTTTTTAGTAATCATTACCAGTAACTGACATGATTCAGCTGCGGGAACTGTTCTCAGTTAGCTGTGAAAGCTTGATGTAGTTCTGGATCTGGTTTGATCAGTTTGCAATGGATCCGAATCAATGTTCATCCATTGCTTGGTTTCATCTCTGCTCCCCCTGATCAACACTCTGCCGTTGTCTAACTTCCTCTCTCTCCAATAATTTGTGTAATTGTCTCAGGCATTTCATTGTTAATCCCATTGACTCTCTAAATGAGATTTTTACTGTTGAACATCCACTGACCATTTGCTGCTGGTAGTTATCCTCCCTCAGTAGCTCTCACAATGTTGTTTGTTTTTGCCAAGTGATGATGAAGAAACTTTGGGATTTTGAGTCATAGAGCTGTACAAGATGGAAACAGACCCTTTGGCCCAACTTGTCCATCCCCACCAGATACCCTAAATAAATCTAATCCCATTTGCCAGCATTTGGTCCATATATCTTTAAATCTTTTCTATTCACATTGCATCCAGATGCATTTTTAAATGTTTAATAGTAACAACCTCCACCATTTCCTCCGGCCTTTCATTCCATACAAGCACCACCATGTGTATAAAAAGTAGTTGCTTCTTAGGTCCCTTTAAAATCTTTCCCCTCTCGCATTAGGTCTATGCCCTCTAGTTTTAGACTCTTCCATATGAGCGAATATACCTTGTCTATTGATTTGCCTTGCCTACCCATGCCCTCATGATTTTAGAAACTTCCATAGGGTTACCCCTCAACCTCTGATAGCCCAGGAAAATTAGCCCCAGCCTTTGCATCCTCTATTTCTTAAACCCTGCAACCCTGGCAACATCCTCATAAATCTTTTTTGAACTCATTCCAATTTGACAACATCCTTCCTACAACAGGGAGATGCAGAATTGCACACAATATTCCAAATGTGGCTTGACCAATGTCCTCTACAGCCTAATATGATCTCCCAACTCCTTTACTCAATGCACTGACCAATAAAAGCCAGCATACCAGGCACCTTCTTCGGTATCCTGTCTACCATGACTCCACTTTGAAGGAAGTATGAACCGGCATTCCAAGGTCTCTCTTTTTTTCAGCAACGCACCTCAGGGCCACACCATTACATGTATAAGCCCTACCTTGATTTGCTTTTCCATAATGTAGTACCTCGCATTTATCTAAAATTAACTCCATCTGACGCTACTCAGCCCATGTGATCAAAATTTCATTGTACTCTGGCATAACCTTCTTTGCTATCCACTACACCTCCGATTTTTGTGTCAGCTGCAAACTTACTAACCATACCTCCTACTTACAAATTCATTCCATTGATGTAAATGATAAAAATCAGTGGGCTAGACACCAATTCTTGTGGAACACTGCTGGTCACAAGCCCCCAGTCTGAAAATCAAAAATCCAACACCACACTTCGTGGTCTATCTCCAAGTCAGTTCTGTGTACAAATGGCTAGTTCTCTTGATATTCCATGTGATCTAATCTTGCTCATCAGTGTACAATCCAAAACGTGAATCAATGTTCAAATTAATGACAATTAATTTACAGCAGTTAAGTGCCTGTCACATAATACAGGAGGTTAGTTGACTGAGTGAATCTATTCCCACACACTGAGCAGGTGAATTGCCTGTAACTGGTGCCACTGCATCGATGAGTTTTTATCTTTGATGTAGAAATGAATTCCTCCCCACAATTCCCACATATTTCCCCACTGTTACTGCATTTGTGGTTTATGAGGTCTGATGATTGGCTAAACTGTTCCTCAGCAGTCATATCAAGCAAGTTTCGATCAGTGTCACGCAATAAGATATTGGAGAGGTGACAGCGTTTCATGGTCACATATGTGGCTTCCAAAGAATATTACAAAGTGCAAAACTGAAGTCAAGAGAAGAAGAAGTTCAGTGAGAAGATTTCATACTTTGTAGCCATGGAGGTTGTAGGTTAATTAACCAAACTGTGGATCAGTTAAAATCGAGTTTGAAATTAGAGGGAGCACAGATGTCTCGGAGGGCATTCGCGAATTCATTCCAGACTGTGGAACATGTTAATAACCTCTGGGATCTTGATGTCCCATCAATATACTCATACTAATGAGAGACCTTGTAAATGCCCACACCATGGGATGTGCTATAAAATTCCCAGGGGCCTGATGTCCCATCAATGTGTTTACTCTGAGGAAAGTTCGATCAGATGTCTGTGGGACTGGGTTCAGGTGATCATCTGATCTCATGGAGCACCAGCAGGTTCTCAGTGTGTAGAGACCATTTTCAGCTGCTCCGAGTGTGGGAGGGGACTCACTTCGTCAGACAACCTGCTGCAGCACCATCACATTCACACTGCGTCGAGATCTTTTAAAACTCCAGCCCTCATCTCCCCTGATTGTCATCAACACAAGGCGGTATTGGTCGGAGTGAGTACCAAACAATGATACTTGGGTGGGCAGGTGATGTTGAGAAAGTGGGAGACTGCAGAAAGATTTGTACAGGCTTGAACAATGAGTAAACAAATGGAAGGTGGAGTACAATGTGGGAACGTGCGAAATTATGCACTTTGGTAGGCGGAAGAGAGGCAAACACTCTATTTGAAAAGGCTTTACGAAATCTGAAGCACAAAAGAATTTTAGAGTCTTTGCCCTCTCTTATGGTTAATGTGCAGGTTCAGTTGGCAGTTAAGAAAGCAAATGCAATGTAAATATTCATTTCAAGAGGGCGAAAATGCATGAGAGAAATGTATTACTGAGACTGTACAAAGGTTCTAGTCAGACCAATTTGGAATATTGTGAGTAGTTTTTGGCACTGCATCTGGGGAAGAAAGCAGTAGTGTTGCAAGATGTCCGGAATGATCCTGCGGAGGACAGCTTATTATTTGAGGAGCAGTGGAGGACTCTGTGTCTGTGCTCGATGGTTTCGAGGGTTGGGGGTGGGGCTTCTGACTGAACCGGACAGAATATTGACAGGCTTGGATATAGTGAATGTTTAGAATATATTTCCACTAGTCCGAGAGACTATGATGCAAGGACACAGCCTCCGAGTGAAGGGATAACCTTTTAGAACTGAGATGAGGAGGAATTTCATCAGCCTGAGTGTGGTGAATCTGTGCAACTTTTTTGCCGCAAAGCGTTTGGGAGACCATATTATTTAATCTGAAAATAGATAGGGCCTTGATTAGCGAAGGGATCATGTGTTACAGGGAGAAAGTAGGAAAATGGAAATTTGAAACATATCAGCAATGATCAAATGGTGGAGCAGACATGATCGGCCAAATTGCTAAATGTTTTCCTTGTATCTCATGTCTTTATTGTCATATGGTTTATTATTCACTGCAGAATTTCTAGCCTCTGACCTATTGTTGAAGCCCTTGTATTTTTATGTATTTTTGACTTTGCATTCTGGTCAATGGTAAGCCGTGTGATATATATGAGGGAGGATTCAGAGTCGGACAGAAGTCCAGTAATGTGATGAATATAAGCTGCTGTCAGTGAGTTTCATCTGCCGGAAGCATATTTTGTCTATGATGTTTGTCATTTTCAGTCTGTTATTTTCGAAGAATCAGTCTTATGGTGACCGTGACATTGAATTCAATCCTGTAAACCAAATTTATCACAGCACTCAGCATGAATAATCATGGAACATTGAAGACCTTTCTAATGCATAATGATCCGAATCAGAAACACTGTGTTCTCGTTCATGTTCAAATGAGACAACTTGCCCCATCGAGATGTTGAAGTTGGAAATATTCGGTTCCAGTTCTACACTGCTCAAATGTCTTGTGTTGCTGTGTTTTTCTTTTGTGCTTGTATTATTCTGCAATCTCATTCCTCATTAAACCCTGACTGAAATATTTTCTGGTGAACCTCCCTCTGACTGCTTGAATTTCATTCAATCTATTTTGTTTGAAAAGTCATTTTGAGGCTGCTGCATATCAGAGAATAACAGGAAGAGATAACTGATTATTGTGCATTGTGCCCTTTACTGGATCAGCTTGTGTCTCCAGCCACCTAAAGTTTTAGTCGTGAATTATAGAGCCTCACAATTATTACAGTACAGATGGAGGTCATTCTGCCCATAATGTATCCATGCGCTATCCATCTGCAATATTTGGAGACAGAGACAGTGAATGGAAAATAAACTGAGAGACACAGAGAGAGAGAGAAACAGAGAGAACAAAGTGAAGGGAGATAAACTGAGAGAGGAGAGAGAGAGAGGAGACAGAGTCAGAGAGGAAGGAGTGTTAGCCGAGGGGTAAGCTAAATAGCTCAGAGGACAGTATAATGGGGAATGGGCAAGAACAGACAGAAGGCGATAATTTTATTTAGAAATTCCCATGCACTGCAAGAACTTTGCCTGATGCCATACCTGTGAGCACAATGCTGATACTGGCTGTCACCCCAGACCATTTATCTCCAATAATAGCTCAGAGCTGAGTTGCTGACAGTTGAACAGAATCCATTAGGCCAATAGATTTGTTCAAGGAAGAACATGGATTCACTTAAATAGGCTGGGCCAACAGTAACAGGAACCGAAAAAATACACACTGAGTATAAGATTGGGGCTGAGAATCTCAGAGAGGAGGTTCACTGACAGAAGGGAAATCAGCATCTCAGTGGGAGATCGAATAATGGTTGATAAAGTTTTTACACCACTCCCAAGGTTTTGTAATCAGCACATCAATTTATATATCCCCGCATCATGGGTGCATTATTACAATGTCATGTCTTCGTACTTTCTGCATATTATTATGTATAGAAAATCATTTTATCCCTGTATTTGGTGTTGCATCAACCCACTACATTCATATTGCCTCACCTCATTCCTCATTGTAGATGTATCCTTGAATCTGCTGTTCATATAAGTTATAAAGAATAATGTTCCATAATTGATGACTGCAGAATATTATTGTCCCTCCCCCCAGGCTGACTAGCCATGTCCCACAATTCTCTTCATTTTCTCTTTCTTCTCCAAAGTCATAATCACACTTCGATTGAAGTCCAATAATTATTAAGTCATCACAGTTCATTGACGTTGATAACATCAACAACAAGACCCTAGTCTGCCCTCTCTGACCCTGGTGTAACAATCTGAATTGCGTTTGTCAGGTAAAATTCTCTGTTAACATATCCATGCTGTTTGCCTGTTCTAAGACTATGTCATCTTAGGAAGATTTTCCAGTGTAAATATGGATGAACAAAGTTCTCAGAATGATTTACTGATAGTGCAATGACTGATCATAGGTTACAGGATTTATGTCCCCTTTTTATGAACAGAGAAACATGTTTATGTTCTATCAATCCTTTAGAATTATTCCCTATTCAAGGCAGAGTGAACAACTACAGACAATCGATCTACCATCTCCAACATTCCTTCCTTCAATCACCCTCACATATCCCACCCAGAATGTGTAAATTTTATTTTTTTTAGTTTTAATTTTGATTAAACAGCATTGAACTGAAAGGGGTTAACTGGAGCTATTTGTTCAGCAACTGTGATTAATGTCAATCTCTGTGGATCCTAAATGTGTCACTGCAGGGTTGCCTCTTCTATGAATAAGGGACTGCTTTCAACGTGTTATCCCATAGTATGAGTGGCAGCATCACCGACTGCACTGATGGGGTTCAGCAGCTGCAGAGAGAGGAAGCAGAGAGACCAGAATCTGAAAGCAGTAGACTGGAATGTTACAACAATGGACAGGAGTTTATTCTTGGGTCTTAGCTGGCTTTCTCAGCCTCGGGAATCGTTAACATCGCGGATTTATTTTGCACTGTTGGTTATTCAAGACGGTTACTATCCCATCCTCGCTATAGTTGGTGTTCCTGGTAAGTCTCTCTGTCTATTAAACTGGGTTGAACTGAATTGCTGCTCATGATATTTAACATTTGGGATGGTGGAAGTCAAAGTTTTCATTACCAATCGAAAATTTCATTCCTTACAAATTATAACTAGCAAATTACTATTCACAAATTACTCAACAATATGCGAGGAGGATCCAAACTGTTCTCAAACTCCATGATCATCTTTCTCCTGCACAGATCTATGGCTCCATATCCTCCCCACTCACCAATCTTGGACAGTACCACCATCATGATATCAAGTCTTCTCCTCTGCCTTAATGTGACTTCTGAATAAGCAATCATTTGTGCCTTTGTTAAATCTGGATACAACTGCTTCAAGTCCCTTATAACTACAATTCTGTTACAAAGTAATTGTACTTTAGAAGTTTAACTTGTTCTCTCCACGGAATCTGTCAGATGGGAAGACAGTGCATGGTGCTCAAATCATTGACTCATAATCTCAAGGCGCAAAATAATAAACTGTTCATGTCACATGAAGGAAATTTATGAAATTCAAATGAAAGCATCATCTTTGTTTTTTTTTTCAAGAAACAATGCCCATCTGCTTGCCTCATGTCCTTTAGAGACGGTAACGTGTCGTTCTTCCCTAGTCAGGCCTCCGTGTGACTGCAAGTGCACAACAATGTGTTTTCCTCTTTCTTGCTTCATGGAACAGCTGATCAAGCCATTCAGTTCAATATAGCCATAACATGCTGGCCTGGCCAGGGCTGCACACATCCCAGGAAAGAAGAACAAAAGTAAAGATAGTCCCCTTCCTCTGCCTGTTTCTCATATTCCTACAACTCATTTCCATTCAGGTGTATGGCAATTCCCTATGTCAAGTGCATTCTCTCTCATTAAGTCTCTCCCTGAGAGTGATGTCCATCTGCATAGGCACCTCGAGCTGTCATAATTGATGATGTCATACAGATACAAGGAAATTTAAAATTCCACGTCAGTCGCAGTGCAATTTGAATGCATGGCTTTTTTACACCACAAGATGGAAACAGGGGATGCTAAGTGAGGAAGAACAATTGTTGTGCTTAACTCTGAGAATGTTGTTGAGGCAGTATTGAGGAAATGGTACAGATTTTCTTTCCTTCATAACGAATGATATCCATACCACAGAGACAGTTTTAGCAGACAGATCACTGGGAAAATGGTACCAGGAGGATTGAGTGAAGATTAATCTGTAGCACTTTGTTAGAATAAGGGGTGATTGCATTGAAACTTGAGGGTAATGGGCAATCAATCATTATGTTCAAAACAGGCAGTGATAAGTTGATAAATTCCTTGCATTTTTAAACTGAGTATACATGATTCTGGATAGTTCAATTGCCACTCAGGACGTTCCCGCTACCCCACCCCGACTCCCCGAGAGAGAAAGAGAGAGAGAGAGAGAGAGAGATCAAGGCTTTGAATAAAGTCTCATCAAATAAATGTGTAGTTGGTGTGTGAACCTGCACTGAATGCCACATTATCCACAATCCCAGCCACAGTCACAATGTATTTAATCTAAAACAGTTAAGTATTACCACCAGCTTCTGACTTCCTTGGAAAATAAGGGTCTGTCTTTTTGGAAATTTAAGATGCCTCCTTGAGACTTGGCAAAAAAAATACATAAATTTGGCTTCCCTCCTCACTGCGAGCAACACAAATTAAAGTAATACATGTTCCATAGGCAATGCGGCCACGAGGAACAAAATGAAGCAGCCTACCTGTGCAATCTCTACTTCATTGGTTTGTGATGTTGGAGCATCAATTACATCCTTATGTTCCTGTATAAGTGTCTTGTGGCCACATGGACTCTTCCTGGCATCATCTGAGAAAATTTGATGAAATTTTGAGATGCATCTTGAAGATAGTATGCACTGCTGCTACTGAGCATCAATGATGGAGAGTGAATGCTTGTGAATGCAGTGCCAAGCAAGTGGGCTGCTTTATCTTGAACAGAGTCAAGATTCAATCATGTTGTCAGGGCTGCAGTTACTCAGTCAAGTGTGGTGTATTCCATCACACAGCTGACTTGTGCCTTGTAGATAGTGGACAGGCTTTGAGGAGTCAGGACGTGAGTTACTCGCTGCAGGATTCTTAGCTTCCGACCTGCTCTTGTAGCCACTGCATTTATGTCATGAGTTCAGTTGATTTTCTGGTCAAAGATAACCCCCAAGATGTTGACAGTGGGGAATCCCTTGATGGGCTATACCTTAGAGGGGCAGAATGGTTTCCTCCAGTCAGTTTGTAATGATCCTGACCAGCTGAATGAAGCGGTCCTGTACTTTGTAAAAACCATAAGGGGTGATTTGAGAGAAGAACGCATGAGTTAGGGGCAGCAGTTGAACACTCATGGTTGGTCCAATTGTGTCTGACCATTCGAATGTGTCTGATCATCCCATTCCTATTGCTTTCAGTGGTGGGAGTGTTAAGAGTTTCAGCCTTATTTGGTGATATAATGTGAACTTTGTGCGGAGTTAGGTGCTATAACAGGTATGGAATGAGTGTGAAAGAGCAGAAAGAATACAGAGTCACTTAGCTTTGCAGGAATGGAAAGCTGACTGATATCCTCTATTTCTGGATGTTTCTTCAGATCATCTCATCATCAAGGTGAGCCTCACCGAATGTCTTGTCCAAGTCCATCACGCATAACACCACAGGCCACGTCCCTCCGATTCCACTGAATCAGTTTGGGTGGAGCTTACAAATAGCAAGAAGAAGCAAACATTATTATGTTATGTATCTAAACCAAAACTGTAACACTAATTTGGTGAATATTATTCATTGAAATTAGATATGTAAGTATTTTGGAATCTGCCGTAGTAATGAATGACCTCAAGTTGCATCTAAACTGTGTTAACTAAGTGACTGCTAATGCTGTGAAAAATAAAATCCATTCGTGTATATGAGACAGCTTGAACAGTATGTTGTGAACCAAACCAGAGACCAGGTAATGTCGACTTTGGTGCTATGTGGTCAGAAGATCTAATTAATATCTTTGCTCTGAATCAGCTTTTGAGAAATAGTGAGAAAAAGTATATTGCATATTACATGGCGTCTGCATAAACGCCAATTTTTAAAAAATAACTGTCAAACATCATGGAATCTATGAGGTTAGATTGTCAAGTTAGCTGTAATGAATTGGAAATGTTCAATATAAAATTTAGTGGCAGACAAGCAATGGTTGTTATTTAAAGAGATACTGCAAAGTCTGAAAAATAGATACATTTCTTTAAGGTACAATTGGCAAAGAAAGGGAACGTGACTCAACAATGATTCACATACAAAACTAAAGATTGTATTAAATCAAAGGAAGTGGTTTCAGAGGAATTCCAAATATTATGGAAACCTGAGAATTCTAAGAAATTTATCACACAGAAAAGGAGGGCCATGAAACTGATGAGGAAATCAAAAAGAGAACTTGAATACAAAAGAACAGGAAACACAAAGTCTGCCTAAATTTATAATCTATTCATGAAGGAAAACAATATAAAAGCAAGATTAAATATGGAAGATTAGTACTGGGGGCTGGAGACTTCATTGTGGAGAACATGGAAATAGCAGCGAAACTGTCTTCATGAAGGAAGATCCAGAAAATCTCCCAGAAACACTTAATGATATTATGGTATTTTTGGAACAAATGACGTAAAGTCAATTCATGTCAATGACAAGGTAATATTTGGAAATGCAGTTGGATTGAGCATTGCAAAACCTAATGAACCGGATGTACTTCATGCCAAAATGTCAGGAAAAGAAAGCAGCAATAGAATTATTAATCGGACTGTTGATAACTGTGTTGTATTTTCCTGTGCATTCTGCGAAGAATGGATGTATTGAAGATAACTGGAAGGTAGAAAACATTGTCCAACCATTTACAAAAGGGAGAAGAGATAGTGCAGAGAACTGCAGACCAATTATTTTGATATCGGTAAGGAAACTGTTGGAATCTATGATGCAAGATGTGACACGGGATATTTAGAAATTAGAAGCGACATTGGAGAGAATCAGTATATATTTCTGAAAGAGAAATCATGCTTGACAAACATCAGAATTTTTGAATTTTTTTTTCTTGTGGCTGAGATAACAGAGAACCAGCGGAAGTGATACATTTGGATTTTCAGAAGGCTTTCTGCAAGCACTCACATCGTGAGTTCAGAAATAAAATTAGTATTAGTTCAAAGCGGACTTCGTGGAATGCGTGTCAAAAGTTAGGCTGGCCATCACTTATGGGAATTGGAATATAGAAGTAAAGACATCCTGCAGCAATTGCATTGATTGTCGGTGAAACTGTACCTTGAGTATTGTGTACAGTTTTGGTGTTCCTATCTAACAAACGATCTCCTTAGCCCACAGGAAGTGCAATAAATATTCTCCAAATTGATCCTTCAGATGGCGAGATGGTCTGATCAGGAATCTCGGCCTGTGTTCTCTACAGTTTCAAAGAATAAGAGGTGATCACAGTGAAATGCAGAAAATTCACAAAGCATATGACAAGTTGGAAATAAACAAAATATTCCCCTGATTGTCTACTCCACATTGAAGGTAAATAATGACTGGATAAGGGGCAGGCCATTTAAGACTGCAACAAGGAGCAAATCCTTCACTTGGGGGAGAGAGATGAGCACAGGGGCATGGGAAGCTGCTGGCAGGCAAATTTAAGGAGAATTCCCAGATATTCTACGAGCATGTCAAGCAGACCAAAATAATCAAGGAGCCCCTTACTGACTTGCGAAGTTTGATCCAAAATCGACTTAGTGTCAGGAGACAGAGGAAGATAGTAGATGGTTGACGGTGTGACTGGAAACCGGTGACCAATGGTGTACCATAGGGATCAGTGTTGTGTCCCTTATTATTTGTGGAATTCATAAATGATGTAGACCTGAATGTGGAGCAGGTATAGGGGGATATGTGTTACATAAATTGGGCTTGGCTAGATGTTTTGTAGGTAAGGGGAAGGTCTTACATTGCAGGAAGATAGTGACAGAAACGTCAGACAGGCGGATCAATGGCAGGTGGAATGTAACACTGATAAATATGAAGTGTTACACTTCGGAACAATGAACCAGACAAGGGGAGTCCTCAATGAATGGCAGCACTCTCGGAAGCTCAGAGGGCACCTCCCTGATATGACTGGACAAGTTATTAGGCTAGTTAACAAGGCTTAGGGGGCTGCATGGATAGCCTTTATTCATCAAGGCATAGATTATCGGAGTATACAAGAAATTGGTTAGGCCAAGATAGAGTACTGTGTGCAGTCCTTGTTGTCACGTTACAGGAAGGATGAGGATGCACTGAAAGGAACACAGAGGAAATTCACCAGGATGTTCTCTGGGATGGAGCACATCAGCTCTGAAGAGAGGCTGATTTATCTCCGGTTGTTTGACTTTGAGCAGTGAAAGTTGAATGTGTAAGTAATTCAGGTATACAAGATTGAGAGGTATGAACAGGGTTAATAGAAAGCAGCTGCTCCTTTTAGTAAATGCGCCAAGAAAAAGGACCACACTTTTCAAGTGAGGGGTTTGAGAGTTCAAGAAAATTTAAGGATTGTTTTCACCCAGAGAGTGCGAGGGTCGAGAATGCACTTTCTGAGCGAGTTGTCATGGGTGAGCTCACAACCCATTGAACAGTATTTGGATGAGTGCTTGAAGTCTCATAATATTCAAGGCTACACGCTTCATGTAGGAAAGTGGGATTTACTGGATGTTGCACTGTGTTTCTGACGGTACACAGACTATACTTCTGTGATTATAAAATGTGAGGCTGGATGAACACAGCAGGCCAAGCAGCATCTCAGGAGCACAAAAGCTGACGTTTCGGGCCTAGACCCTTCATCGGGAGGGGGATGGGGGGAGGGAACTGGAATAAATAGGGCGAGAGGGGGAGGCGGACCGAAGATGGAGAGTAAAGAAGATAGGTGGAGAGGGTGTAGGTGGAGAGGTAGGGAGGGGATAGGTCAGTCCAGGGAAGACGGACAGGTCAAGGAGGTGGGATGAGGTTAGTAGGTAGCTGGGGGTGCGGCTTGGGTTGGGAGGAAGGGATGGGTGAGAGGAAGAACCGGTTAGGGAGGCAGAGACAGGTTGGACTGGTTTTGGGATGCAGTGGGTGGGGGGGAAGAGCTGGGCTGGTTGTGTGGTGCAGTGGGGGGAGGGGATGAACTGGGCTGGTTTAGGGATGCAGTAGGGGAAGGGGAGATTTTGAAACTGGTGAAGTCCACATTGATGCCATATGGCTGCAGGGTTCCCAGGCGGAATATGAGTTGCTGTTCCTGCAACCTTCGGGTGGCATCATTGTGGCAGTGCAGGAGGCCCATGATGGACATGTCATCAAGAGAATGGGAGGGGGAGTGGAAATGGTTTGCGACTGGGAGGTGCAGTTGTTTGTTGCGAACTGAGCGGAGGTGTTCTGCAAAGCGGTCCCCAAGCCTCCGCTTGGTTTCCCCAATGTAGAGGAAGCCGCACCGGGTACAGTGGATGCAGTATACCACATTGGCAGATGTGCAGGTGAACCTCTGCTTGCCTGCCTCTTTGTAGGTTACGTGGAACAGTCCCTGTTCCGCACCTACACAGGCCCCAAACCCCACCTCTTCCTCCGGTACATTGATGACTGTATCGGTGCCGCCTCTTGCTCCCCAGAGGAGCTCGAACAGTTCATCCACTTCACCAACACCTTCCACCCCAACCTTCAGTTCACCTGGGCCATCTCCAGCACATCCCTCACCTTCCTGGACCTCTCAGTCTCCATCTCAGGCAACCAGCTTGTAACTGATGTCCATTTCAAGCCCACCGACTCCCACAGCTACCTAGAATACACCTCCTCCCACCCACCCTCCTGCAAAAATTCCATCCCCTATTCCCAATTCCTCCGCCTCCGCCGCATCTGCTCCCACGATAAGACATTCCACTCCCGCACATCCCAGATGTCCAAGTTCTTTAAGGACCGCAACTTTCCCCCCACGGTGATCGAGAACGCCCTTGACCGCGTCTCCCGCATTTCCCGCGACACATCCCTCAGAACCCGCCCCCGCCACAACCGCCCCAAGAGGATCCCCCTCGTTCTCACACACCACCCTACCAACCTCCGGATACAACGCATTATCCTCCGACACTTCCGCCATTTACAATCCGACCCCACCACCCAAGACATTTTTCCATCCCCTCCCCTGTCTGCTTTCCGGAGAGACAACTCTCTCCGTGACTCCCTTGTTCGCTCCACACTGCCCTCCAACCCCACCACACCCGGCACCTTCCCCTGCAACCGCAGGAAATGCTACACTTGTCGCCACACCTCCTCCCTCACCCCCATCCCAGGCCCCAAGATGACATTCCACATTAAGCAGAGGTTCACCTGCACATCTGCCAATGTGGTATACTGCATCCACTGTACCCGGTGCGGCTTCCTCTACATTGGCGAAACCAAGCGGAGGCTTGGGGACCGCTTTGCAGAACACCTCCGCTCAGTTCGAAACAAACAACTGCACCTCCCAGTCGCAAACCATTTCCACTCCCCCTCCCATTCTCTTGATGACATGTCCATCATGGGCCTCCTGCACTGCCACAATGATGCCACCCGAAGGTTGCAGGAACAGCAACTCATATTCCGCCTGGGAACCCTGCAGCCATATGGCATCAATATGGACTTCACCAGTTTCAAAATCTCCCCTTCCCCTACTGCATCCCTAAACCAGCCCAGTTCATCCCCTCCCCCCACTGCACCACACAACCAGCCCAGCTCTTCCCCCCCACCCACTGCATCCCAAAACCAGTCCAACCTGTCTCTGCCTCCCTAACCGGTTCTTCCTCTCACCCATCCCTTCCTCCCACCCCAAGCCGCACCCCCAGCTACCTACTAACCTCATCCCACCTCCTTGACCTGTCCGTCTTCCCTGGACTGACCTATCCCCTCCCTACCTCTCCACCTACACCCTCTCCACCTATCTTCTTTACTCTCCATCTTCGGTCCGCCTCCCCCTCTCTCCCTATTTATTCCAGTTCCCTCCCCCCATCCCCCTCTCTGATGAAGGGTCTAGGCCCGAAACGTCAGCTTTTGTGCTCCTGAGATGCTGCTTGGCCTGCTGTGTTCATCCAGCCTCACATTTTATTATCTTGGAATCTCCAGCATCTGCAGTTCCCATTATCTCTGATACTTCTGTGATTGTATGGTTGTGGATGTTCAATCATTGAGCAGCATAGGGCAGGAATTGTTGGGTTTCTGGGGACTATAATAACAAGAGGAATAAGCATGAATTGTAATTGCCTCTAAACAGATCCCAGGAAGGAACGTATGAAAAAAAGCAGTCTGAAACGAGAGAATGGAGAATGAATAACAAGGAAATGGTAGAAGTCTGACATAACTCCTTCATTTCTGTATTCACAGAAGAAAACACAAAATAAAACCTGAGCAATAATAGGAAACCTAAGTATGGTGGGGAATGGAAATAGAATGAAATTAGTGAATAAACTAATTTGGAGAAATTATTGTGACGGGATTTAATGGGCATAGACAAAGTCAACATCTGTTTATGATCTGGGAATCGTATTTGAGAAACCAATCTGAAGATAAATTCTGGAAAAAGAATGGGTGTACTGCATTTGGATATTTAGAAAGATTTTTGATTCAGTCCCAAGCCTACTGTGTAAAGTAAAAACACATGGGATTGGGCCACATATATGGACATGGTGCCATAATGGGAGAGCTGACAGGAAACAGTGAGCAAGAATAAATGGATTTTTTTTTTGGATTGAAAATTTCATGATGTAAATCAGGGACTCAAGATCACATCAAAAGTTTGGTTGAGGGAATCAAGTGCAATGTGTCCAAGTCTGCTGACAGTACGAAACTGGGATTGAGAGTGGTGGAGAGAATGGAAAGATGCTCCAAGGCAATTGAGACAAGTGGAATGACTGGAAAAATATATTGCAGATGAAGCGCAATGAGGATGCATGTTACGTTGTGCACTTTGGTGGCAAGTTATAGAAGAGCAGCATAATATTTAAAAAGGGATTGTTTGAAAAATAATAATCTATAAAGGGACTTGTGCCCCCTGTATTTTGTGTTCTTCTGTGCAGACCTCTGAGAACGATGCAGGGCAGTAAATTCTGAAGCCAGGAGCCAAAAACTGTGAATGGCATTGGTACGCTGGTCAGTGCATATAGACCCACCAAGTGGGCACTCACATTGCTGAAAAGGATCTGGATGTTTTTGTACATCAGTCATGGAAAGGAACAATGCAGGGTAAATGGTGGATTGATATTCATTTCAAAGATCATCACGTAGAGGAGTAAGGCTGTAGTACTGTGGCTGTACAGGTGAGGTCTCTATTGTAAATATTCTGCAGTACTGTGTGCAGCTTCGGTCTCCTTACCTAATAAAGGACTCATTTGCTCCAGAGGAATATAACAAAGGATGACCAGGCTGATCCTTGTGATGACAATTTGCTGTGTGAGCGGAGTTTGAATTGACTGGGCCTGTATTCGATGAGGATTCCAAAAATGAGTGGGGTTCTCAGTAAAACATATAAAACTCTGTCAGAACAAAGCAGAATGGAAACAAGGATGGTGATTTCCTGTCTGGATTGTCTGAAAGAAGGGGTTGTAGTCTTAGATATACGCAGATCAATCTGCATTGGAATGAGAATAAATGTGTTCACTCAGAGGCTGGTGAACATTGGAAATGTAGTTCCACTGAAAGCTGTGGAAGTCAAGGCACTCAATGTCAGTTCGAATCAAGTGGATGGATTTAACGAAACAAAAGGGATACGGATAGAACAGGAGTATAGTGTGGGTATAAAGGATCAGCTATCATTATATTGTCTGGGGGAGCCAGTTTGATGGATCAAGAATGGGACATTGTTTGAAATATTTCAGCATTCTCTGTATTCCACAAATGTTCCAACAAAACTGAAAAAACCTCTATCGTGATGTTGATCGGTGTAATGAGTACAGAAATTGGGACTTGATGTCGCGGCTGGACAGGACAATGGTGAGGCCACTTTTGGAATATTGCGTATAATTCTGGACACCCTGCGACATGAAAGATGTTGTTAAATTTGGAAAGTATTCAAAAAATATTTACAAGGATGATGCGAAGATTGGTGTTATATTGGGTATGAGTTATAGAAAGACAGTGAATAGTCTGGGCTTCTTTTTATCCCTCTGGAGAATCAAACGCTGAGGGTAACCACACAGAGATTTATAAAATAAAACACATGTGAGGCATGGATATGATGAATAGCCTCGGAAGTTTCTCCAGGGTAGCAGAATCGAAAACTAGATACCACAGGTTTAAAATGAAACATACAAGATATAAAAGGGGCCCAAGAGATGACTTTTTCACACAGAGTGTGGTGCATGTATGGAATGAGCTGCCGGTAGAAGACATTGAGGCTGGTTAAATTACATTTTACATCTGGATGGTTATGTGAATAGGAAGTGTTTAGAGTGATCTGCACCAAATGCTGGTAAATGGGGCAAGATCAGATTGAGATATCTGGTCAGAGGAGTTGCACTGGAGGGTCTGTTTCTGTATTGTCGGACTCTATGCACCACAATGCATGGCTTCAAGAAGAGAGGGAGGCAGAAAGCAAGAGCTGATAGCCTAGTTAGTCGAACATTCATCATTGGGAATCTGCTTGACTCCATTATTAAGGAAAGGACTGCAGGCCATTTGAGAACACCTTCCTGCAATTGGAGTCAACATGGTTTTGTGAAAGGGAACGGATGTTATGCCATGTAAAATCATGCACAATTTTACTGTAGTTCCCTGATAAAATAACAATATCAAATACAAGAGACAATAGAAATTTTGATGACAATGAAGAAGCTGCAGTCAGATATCAGTCAAGATAATGGCTGACGACAAATAAATGTCTGCATGAAGTTATACTCTGTAATGAGATTTGTTGAAATGGTGTCATTGGCTGAGCACAATAAGGTGACCAAGCAAGATAACCATAAAATAAGTGTATATTTTTCGGTGGTCTGTATAAAGTGGGCTGATGATTACGTGCAAGCATAAAGCTGATGTAATATATTGTTCGGAGAGTCCATCCTCATGAGAAATGGCTCTTGAACACGTGCTTAAGAAAACCTTGGGTAAGAAGTGTCTGTGAGTCATCTGCTCAGGACAGAAAGTTGGGGAGTTGAATGACTGAAAGTTCCTGTGAGATGGAGCTCAGGACACAATCTGGTCTGCAACGTGCTCCATGCTGAACAGATATTTCATCTGGGCTAACAGTGATGGCTGAGTGTATTATTGCTAGTTTCTTAATCTAAAAACACACGTAATGCGTTGAGGCCGTGAGTTCAAATCCTGCCAAGTGACATTTTGGAATTTGACTTCAATAAAAATATGGAATTTAAAGTTGAATGATGAAGATGAAACCATTGGCAATTGCCAGGAAAACCCATCTGATTCAGTCACATCTTGTAGGGAAAGAAATTGCCATCCATCACCGCCCCCACCCCACCCATTATGGCCTACATGTGACCCCAAACACCCAATAATGTCACAGGCTGTAACTGCTCTCTGGGCAATGCGGGATGGGAGTGAATGTTGGCCCAGCCAGTGAAACCCACACCCTGTGAGTGAGTAAAAAAAGGTGTCCAGGCTGGTTCTGGGAGGTGAACAGATAATGGGATATAACTAACCATTTCAGCTCATCTGAAAATACCTTCTTTTAATATTTTCCTTATTGTGATTGAGCCCTGAAAACTCTCACTCCATTAATGTTGCAGTGTGACCATACTCAATACATCATGTTGCTGAAGGCCCACTATCCTGACAACATCCACAGCCTCTTCATTCAGAAGCAGGCAGCAATTCCAATATTCTGCATGTCTCCATGTAAAAAGAAAGGATGGTATGGTAGATAAAGGCCACTCCCTTGATTCACTGTCCTAAACACCCTCCCCCTCACCACTCCCCAGCGCCAACCAACCACATCAAAGTATCCTGTGTGTACTGACAGTAATGAGGCAACTTGGAACATCAGGGAGTAGTCCATCAGGATGGTAGAGCAACGCTTCCAATGTCTGAAGGTTTCAGAGTGAGCACTCTGGTACACACTGTATCACTAAGTCCCATAATCTCCCTCCATTTATGTAATTTATAGTCTTTAGTTCTTCCTGAAAATATCACAGGTTCACAGTTACCAATGTTGTATTTCATCTGCCAAATTGCTTATCCATTTACATCCCCTGTACCTCCTCCTGATTGCGTAATTTCCTGCTCATCTTAGCATCATTGACAAATTTAGTTCAAATACATGTTGTTGCATTTATCTAAACCATTGATACAGACCATGCCCAGATACAATAGTTCACTTCCTGCCTTGCGCTCTCACCACTCCCAATGCTCAAATCAAGTAGTCCACCAATTCACAAGGTAACTGTTTAAAGCAGAAGCTTGCCTTCCCGGCTGCCCCCTGTCTTGCGCTGTCACCACTCCCTGCAAATTCTTAACCTGAATCGTAAATTGTTGATGGCCACACACTGGCCCCTGAGGAATTCCATCAGGTACAGCTTCCCAATGTAAAAGTAAGTAGTTATTTCTTCTCTGTGTTTAATTTTAGCGAGGCAGGGCTCCCTTCTCCTGTGTAGCAGCCTAGAAAGGTTGCATGGCCTCCTCCTGTGGTATGCAGCTGGTTGTCGAGGTTTCCTGTGCTCTGCAATACACCGTTCGGGTCATTTGTTGTCAGATAATCGGGTAGAGGTTATTCTGTCAATGATACTGATTCTTGAGCTATTAACAGTCAAGCACAGAATATAGATGGACACTTGAGTAGGACACAGCGCAGTCAAAAATGCTGTCTTTCAGATGAAGCAATAAATCGTGTCTGCCCTCTCAATACAGCCCTCAATTTTCCCCGAACATGTATTCAGCAGGAGGAGAAATTTCCTGTTAGCCTAGTTTACTTTTGTCCCTTTAATAGCTCAGCAACACAGATAATCTTCATAATTATTTTCATTTTTGGCTGTGGCTTCTGTGTTGAAAAATTGCTGCAGTCTCCACACAACAAAATAAACAATTGCCATTGAGGGGTGACCTTCTCGAGGTTTACAAAATCATGGTAAATCAGGGGAAAGAGTGAAGGTCTTTTCCCCGGGCTGGGGAGTCCAAAACGAGAGGGCATAGGTTAAGGTGAGAGGGGAAATATTTAAAAGCGATTGAAAGGGCAACATTTTCATGCAGAAAGTGGTGCTTGTATGGAATGAGCCGCCGGATGAAGTGTTGAAGGCGATAGAGTTACCACATTTAAAAGGCATCTGGATGGCTGGATGACTAGGGAGGGTTGAGAGAGATATGGACCTAAATGCTGGCAAATGGGGTGAGATTTACTCAGGATATCTGAGTAGCATGGATGAGTTGGACCAAATGGTCTGTTTCCGTGCTGTGAACCTCCATGAATCTAAGACTGAATATTTCATTCCATTCCTATGTAACTCATTCGAAGGGCAGAATGGTCCCTTCCTATCTGTCGTAATCCTGACTGGCTGAATGGATTTCCTTTACTGGTATAACAGCTTCGCGGGATGGAGTGAGATAAAAACACATCAGATTGGACCTGCAGTTGGCCATTTGGACAGTCAAGCCTGCTGCTCAATTTAGAAAGATCATGGCTGATCTGTTTATGGCTGAACACCCCTTTCCTGTTTATTTTTAATAAATATTGACTCTGCTGATCCTCAAAGGTCAGTTGAGGTCAGCATTAAATATCTTTAATAACCGAGTCTTCAACGTTCCCTGGGGATGATAACACCACAGACAGCACAATATTGTAGAGAAAACAAAATCCTTATTTCAATCAGGATTAGGGGACACCTTAAAGAGTCTTAACCTCATAGCACGTCACCTCCTCTTTGAAGAGCACAACAAATGGGAGCAGACGTGACATTTCGGCCCCTCAAACCTATCCCACGTTCCCACTGGCTCTGTTCCGCAAAAGTATTTGTCAATCTCAGCCTCTACTGCTTTCATGGGAAAATATTCCTGATTCCCTAAGACCATACAGCATAAGAAATTGGGGCAGTCTGCTCTGCTGTTCGATCATGCCTGACATGTTTCTCAACACAATTCTACTGTCTTCTGAATGTCACCCTTGATCCCCTTAAGAATCAGTGTCAGTGACAGGAACTTGGGGAGTTGAATGATTGAAAATTCTTGTAAGATGAAGCAAGATGGCACCGGCAAACAAGAAGTTGGCTTGAAGTGTGTCTGCTTCAATGCCAGGAGCGCCCGGAATAAGGTGGGTGAACTTGCAGCATGGGTTAGTACCTGGGACTTTGATGTTGTGGCCATTTCGGAGACATGGATAGAGCAGGGACAGGAATGGTTGTTGCAGGTTTCAGGATTTAGATGTTTCAGTAAGAACAGAGAAGATGGTAAAAGTGGCGGAGGTGTGGCATTGTTGGTCAAGGACAGTATTACAGTTGCAGAAAGGATGTTTGGGGACTCGTCAACTGAGGTAGTATGGGCTGAGGTTAGAAACAGGAAAGGAGAGGTCACCCTGCTGGGAGTTTTCTAGAGACCTCCAAATAGTTCCAGAGATGTAGAGGAAAGGATAGCAAAGATGATTCTCGATAGGAGTGAGAGAGACAGGGTAGTTGTCATGGGGGACTTCAACTTTCCAAGTATTGACTGGGAACACTATAGTTCGAGTACTATAGATGGGTCAGTTTTTGTCCAGAGTGTGCAGGAGGGCTTCCTGACACAGTATGTAGATAGGCCAACAAGGCGCGAAGCCACATTAGATTTGGAACTGGGTAATGAGCCTGGCCAGGTGCTAGATTTGGAAGTAGGTGAGCACTTTGGTGATAGCGATCACAATTCTGTTATGTTTACTTTAGTGATGGAAAGGGATAGATGTATACCACTGGGCAAGAGTTATAGCTGGGGGAAAGGCAATTACGATGAGATTAGGCAAGATTTAGGGAGCTTAGGATGGGGAAGGAAACTGCAGGGGATGGGGACATCAGAAATGTGGAGCTTATTCAAGGAAAAGCTCCTGTGTGTCCTAGATAAGTATGTGCCTGTCAGGCAGGGAGGAGGCCGTGGTTTATGAAGGAGGTGAAATCTCTGGTCAAGAAGAAGAAGAAGGCTTATGTTAGGATGAGATGTGAAGGCTCAGTTAGGGCACTTGAGGGCTGCGAGGTAGCCAGGAAAGACCTAAATAGAGAGCTCAGAAGAGCCAGGAGGAGACATGAGAAGTTGATGGCGGATAGGATCAGGGTAAACCCTAAGGCTTTCTACAGGTATTTAAGGAAGAAAACAATGACGAAAGTAAGATTAGGCCCAATCAAGGATAGTAGTGGTACGTTGTGTGTGGAGTCAGATGAGGTAGGGAAAGTGCTAAATGAATATTTTTCAACAGTATTCACTCTAGAAAACGACAATGTTGTCGAGGAGAATACTGAGATACAGGCTACTAGACTAGGTGAGATTGAGGTCCACACGGAAGAGGTATTAGAAATCCTACAGAGGGTGAAGATAGATAAGTCCCCTGGGCCGAATGGGATTTATCCTAGGATCCTCTGGGAAGCCAGGGAGGAGATTGCCAAGCCTTTAGCATTGATCTTTAACTCGTCATTGTCTACAGGAATAGTGCCAGACGACTGGAGGATAGCAAATGTGGTTCCCCTGTTCAAGAAGGGGAGTAGAGGCAACCCTGGTAATTATAGACCAGTGAGCCTTACCTCAGTAGCTGTTAAAGTGTTGGAAAAGGTTATGAGGGATAGGATTTATAATCATCTAGAAAAGACTAAATTGATTAGGGCTAGTCAGCACGGTTTTGTGAAGAGAAGGTCGTGCCTCACAAACTTTATGGAGTTCATTGAGGAGGTGACCAAACAGGTAGATGAGAGTAAACCGGTTGATGTGGTGTATATGGATTTCAGCAAGGCTATTGTACAAAATGCAGAGGAATGGAATTGTGCGTGATATAGCAGTTTGGATCAGAAATTGGCTTGCTGAAAGAAGACAGAGGGTGGTAGTTGATGGGAAATGTTCATCCTGGAGAGCAGTTACTAGTGGTGTCCCGCAAGGGTCGGTGTTGGGCCCACTGCTGTTTGTCATTTTTATAAATGACCTGGATGACGGCGTAGAGGGATGGGTGAGTAAATTTGCAGACGACACTCAGGTCGGTGGAGTTGTGGATAGTGACGAAGGATGCTATAGGTTGCAGAGAGACATAGATAAGCTGTCGAGCTGGGCTGAGAGGTGGCAAATGGAGTTTAATGCAGACAACTGTGAGGTGATGCACTTTGGTACCAGTAACCAGAAGGCAAAGTACAGGGCTAATGGTAAGATTCTTAGTAGTGTAGATGAGCAGAGAGATCTCGGTGTTCATGTACACAGATCCTTGAAAGTCGCCACCCTGGTGGACAGAGCTGTTAAGAAGGCATACAGTGTTTTAGCTTTTATTAATAGAGGGATCGAGTTCCGGAACCAAGAGGTTATGGTGACGCTGTACAAAACTCTGGTGCAGACGCACTTGGAGTATTGTGTACAGTTCTGGTCACCACATTATAAGAAGGATGTGGAAGCTTTGGAAAGGGTGCAGAGGAGATTTACTAGGATGTTGCCTGGTATGGAGGGAAGGTCTTACGAGGAAAGGCTGAGGGACTTGAGGCTGTTTTCATTCGACACAAGAAGGTTGAGAGGTGACTTAATTGAAACATATAAAATAATCAGAGGGTTAGGTAGGGTGGATAGGGAGAGCCTTTTCCTAGGATGGTGACGGCGAGCACAAGGGGGCATAGCTTTAAATTGAGGGAGGAAAGATATAGGACAGATGTCAGAGGTAATTTCTTTACTCAGAGTGTAGTAAGGGAATGGAACGTTTTGCCTGCAACGGTAGTAGATTCGCCAACTTTAGGTACACTTAAGTCGGCATTGGACAAGCATATGGACGTACATGGAATAGTGTAGGTTAGATGGGCTTGAGATCGGCATGACAGGTCGGCACAACATCGAGGGCCGAAGGGCCTGTACTGTGCTGTAATGTTCTATGTTCTATGGCGCTAAGGACACAATCTGGTCTGCAAAGTGCTCCATGCTGAACTGATATTTCATCTGGTTTTACAGTGATGGCAGAGGGTATTATTGCTAGGTTCTTAATCTACAAACACACATAATGCTCTGAGGCCCCGAGTTCAAATCCGACCAAGTGAGCTGTTGGAATTTCAATTCAATAAAAATCTGGAATTAACATTAGAATGATGAAGATGAAACCATTGGCAACTGTGAGGAAAACCCATCTGATTCACTCATGTCTTGTCAGGAAGGAAACTGCCATTCCTCCACTGCTCTGGCCTACATGTGCCCCAAACTTCCAACAATGTCACTGGCTGTAACTTCCTCTGGACAATGAGGGATGGGAGTGAATGTTGTCTCAGCCAGTGAAACCCACACCCTGTGAGTGAATTAAAAAAGGTGTCCTGGCTGGCTCTGGGAGGTGAATTAAGAATCTGATATACTAAAAATTTCAACTAATCTGAAAATACCTTCATTTAATATTTTCATTCTTGTGATTGAGCCGTCCAAGCTCCTACTCCATTAACATTGCAGTGTGACCATACACAGTACATCATGTTGGTGAAGACCCACTGTCCTGGCAGCAGCCACAGCCTCTTCATTCAGAAGCAGGCAGCCATTCCCATTATCTTCGTGCCTCCGCGTAAAAAGAAAGGATGGTATCGTAGATATGGCCGGTCCCTTGACACATAGTCCAAAACACCCTCCCACTCACCACTCCCTACCGCCAACCAATCACACCAAAATATCCCTTGCGTACTGAGAATAACGAGGCAACTTGGAGCATCAGGGAGTAGTCCATCAGGATGATAGAGCACCGCTACCAATGTCTGAAGGTTTCAGAGTGAATGCTGCAGTACACACTGTATCACTAAGCCCCATAATCTCCAGACATTTATGTAATATATAACCTTTTGTTCTTCCTGAAAATCTCACAGGTTCATAGTTAGCATCGTTATATTTCATCGGCCAAATTGCTTCTCAATTTACATTCTCTCTACCTCCTCATGATAGCTTAATTTCCTGCTTATCATAGCATCACTGACAAATTTAGTTTGAATACATTTTGCTGCATTTATGTAAACCATTGACACAGACAATGCCAATAATAGATCACTTCCTGTCTTGCTCTCTCACCACTCCTGCTGCTCAAATCAAGTGGGCCGCCGATTCATGAGGTAAATTTTTAAAAGCAGAAGATTGCCTTCCCGGCTGGCCCTTGTCTCACGCTCTCACCACTCCCCCCAAAATTGTTAATCTAGATTGTAAATTGTTGATGACCTCACATTGGTCCCTGAGGAATTCCATTAGCTACAACTTTTTAATGTAAAAGTAAGTAATTATTTCTGCTCTGTATTTAATTTTCGCGAGCCATGGACCCTGCTACTGTGTAGCCGCCTAGAAAGGTTGCAGGGTCTCGTCCTGTGGTGTGTAGTTGGTTGTCAAGATTTTCTGAGCTCCACAATCCACCATTAGGGCTATTTGTTGTCAGATCATCAGGCCGAGGTTGTAATGTCAATGATTCTGATTCTTGACCAATTAAAAGACAAGCACAGAATATAGACAAACACTTGAGTAGTATGCTGCACGGTCAAAAATGCTGTCTTTCAGATGCAGATATAAATCTTGCCTCTCAATGCAGTGTTCAATTTTCCCCAGACACGTATTGAGGAGGAGTGGAAATTTCCTGTTAGCCTGGATTACTTTTGTCCCTTTATCAACATTACCAATACTGATAATCTTAATGATTAATGACATTTTTGGCTGTGGGTGCTGTGTTGAAAAATTGCTGCAGTCTCCACACAATAAAATACACAACTGTCATTGAGGGGTGACCTTGCAGAGGTTTACGAAATCATGGTAAATCAGGGTAAAGCGTGAAGGTCTTTTCCCTGGGGTGAGGAGTCCAAAACAAGAGGGCACAGGTTAAGATGGGAGGGGAAAGATTTAAAAGCGACCGAAATGGCAACATTTTCATGCAGAGGGTGGTGCATGTATGGAATGAGCTGCCAGAGGAAGTGGAAGTTGGTAGAGTTACAACATTTAAAAGGCATCTGGATGGGTACAAGAATACGTAGGTTTGAGAGGGGTATCAACCAACTACTGGCAAATGTGACTAGGTTTATTCAGGATATCTGAATAGCATGGATGAGTTGGACCAAATGGCCTGTTTCCATGCTATATATCTCTATGGCTCTATGACTGAATATTTCAGTCCATTTCTATGCAACTCCTTTGAAGGGCAGAATGGTCTCCTCCGATCTGTCATAATCCTGGCTTGCTGAATGGGTCTTCCTTTACCTCTGTCACAATCTCGACCGGTAGAGTGAGATAAAACACATCAGAAAGGTCCTGCAGTTGGCCATTCGGACACTCGAGCCTGCTGCTCAATTTAAAAAGACCATGGCTGATCTGTTTATGGCTGAACATCCCTTTCCTGTTTATTCCCATTCAATATTGACTCTGCTGATCATCAAAGGTCAGTAGAGGTCTGCATTCAATATCTTTAATAACTGAGTCTTCAATGTTCCTTGGGGATGACAACACTGCAGACAGCTCAATGTTATAGAGAAAGCAAAATCCTTAACTCAACCTGAATTAGGAGACTCCTTAAAGTGTGTTAACCTTATAGCAAGTGACATCCACTTTAAAGAGCACAAAAAAGGAGCAGATGAGACCATTCAGCCCCTCAAACTTATTCCGCATCCCCAATGACTCTGCTCCATAAACTATTTATCAATCTCAGCCTCCACTGCTGTCATGGGAAAGTATTCCTGATACCTTAAGAGTACAGAGCCTAAGACACAGGAGCAGTCAGCTCTGCTGTTCGATCATGCCTGACGTGTTTCTCAACACAATTCCACTGCTTTCTGAGTGTCCTGATCTGCCTGTGTGTGTGTGTGTTTCTGTGTATTTCTGTTTAATGGTAAGAGACAGGTTGGTCATGGAGGGTTGTTTCTTGGACTGTAAGCTTATGACCGGCAGTGATCCACAGAGATCAGTGCTGGCTCTACATTTGTTTGTGATTTATGAAAATGATTTAGATGTGAATTATAGAAGGCACAACCAGCAAGTTTGTGGATGACACCAAGATTGGTTTTACAGTGGACAGGGAAGAATTTCATCTAAGATTACTCAGAGATCTGGATAAATTGGATGAGTGAATCAAAAAGTTGCACAGCATGGGAACAAATCATTCAGTCCAACTTGTCCATGCCGACCAGATATCCGAAATTAAACGAGTCCCATTTGCCAGCATTTGCCCCATATCCCTCGAAACACTTCCTGTTCATATCCCCATCCCGATGCCTTGTAAATGTTGTTTTCCCCAGCCTCCACTACTTCCTCTGGCACTTGTTCTGTACATAAATCATCCTCTGCATGAAAATGTTGCCTCTTGGGTCCTTTTCACGACTTTCCCCTCGCACATTAAACCTTCTAATTTTGGACTCCCCTACTCTGGGAAAAAAAGATCTTGACTGTTTAGCCTGTCCGTGGCTTCATGATTTTACAACGTCTATAAGGAGCCAATTTTACTCCAATCAACAGGAATGGCTATGCTTTCTGTCATATGCATTCTGTGACTAAATCCTGAAATTCAAAACTGATACCTCTCCCTCCTCGATCAGGTCACAATTCTAAAATAATTTTCGTCAACTTGTTTAGATATTTTAAGAAGCACCTCTGGGGTTTTTGAATCTCGACCTTTGGGCCCACATGACCACCACACTGCAATAGCCCCCGAATTTGCAACATTATTCTCCTGTGTGTTTGCCCCTCAACCTGTTCTGACATGCTGTGACACAGGAAGGACTCGAATCAAGAACTTCTGTTCCAGAGCTGGGGACATTACCACAGGTTCAGGGGAGGAAATCTAACCCAGTGCTCTGCCTCAGTGGTATGGGCGCTACCCAGTAGACAAGACCTAAACCATGCCCAGAAATTGGGCCACTTTTTAAGTGACAGTTTTCAGCTAAGTTTGGATTTCTTAAATTCGGGTCAATATTATTGATTTACTGTGGGAGTCCATTCATATCAGGAACAAAATCAAAGTTGCTGGAAAAGCTCAGCAGGTCTGGCAGCATCTGTGGAGGAGGAAACAGAGTTAACATTTTGCGCCCGGTGACACTTCCCCGTAACATTCTGTAACTGATGTTATTTGAGAACAGTTGGATGTCAGTTAATTGAACAAAAGATTAGATCCCAAGGGAAAAGAACCCGTTCCAGGGAGAAGGAGACACTGTTTCAAAATCCCCTCAGGTAGTTAAATTGGGTGAATACATTTTCCCTGTGTTCATGTTTCTTCATAACTGAAAATTGACCACAATTTAGACAAAAAAGAAACAAAAATGTCCAACCTCTGTTTGTCTTCAAGGAAATGGGAAAGAATCCTTCAGGAAGGCAACGTCTTCGCCCTCTGTATCAGGAACTGTAAAGAAGTGACCTGTGCCTGCTCTCGAGTGATCGAGTCTGTGGGAATGCTCTAGAAACCGTCCGTTCTTATAGATGTTCATTCATGTATTTATGCAGGGAGTGCTTCTTGTGTTTTACGTTACATTTCCTGTGAAAAGATTGAGACATTACGATTTGTTATTTCATTTTCATTTTCTTTTTCAATAAATCAGTGATACATTTGCAAATGTCACTGGGTCCTCAAACAAACTGGTAACTTTGCCTCCAGGGTGTTGTATAATTTGTTTGTTTTCCTTCCTCACAGTCAACGTGGTGACAATTTACGTCCTGCTTTATAAAGATTGTGGATTGTCTCCATGTGTCAGACGTTACCTGGGGGACATGGCAGTGGCAGATCTATTGGCCATTATCCTCGACCTGATATTGAGAAAAATTCCAATTGTTTAACGGGAACAGTTTTATTTCCTGGTGCACATCCCTGTGTGTAATATCCACGCCGTCCTGCTTTATGTAGCCACTGACTGTTCTGTCTGGTTCACCGTCACTTTCACCTTTGATCGATTTGTGGCCATTTGTTGCCAGAAGCTGAAAAGGAAATATTGCAGTGAGAAAACGGCGGCTGTGGTTCTGGGAACAATGACTGTGCTGAGCTGTTTGAAGAACATTTTCTGGTATTTTATGCTCACAGGTTGGTATTGGCTGAGAAACCACCCCTGGTTTTGTTTTGTAACAGCCGATGTTTATCGCTCTCCTGTCTGGACCAGAATCGAGTTCCTCCACCACATTCTAACCCCAGGACTCTCATTTCTCCTGATTCTGCTGCTCAATGTTTTCACCGTCAGACACATTTTAGTGACCAGCAGAGCCCGCAGGAGACTCCGGGCTCACACCAATGGGGACGGTCAGTGTGACACAGAAATGCAAAATCGAAGAAAATCCATCATTTTACTGTTTGTGATCTCAGCCAATTTCATCCTGTTCTGGTCAACGTTAATGGTGTATTCTATATGGTACCAGATGTTCAATTTGAGGTCTAACTCGATGTATCTACACCACTTCGTGCAGGAATTGGGCTTCATGCTGCAGCTCCTCAGTTGCTGCACAAACACCGCGATTTACGCCATGACCCAGGCTAACTTCAGGCAGCAGCTGAAGAATGTGCTGAAATATCCCTTTACCCAAATTCATCAATCAATCAAATTCACTCATTAATCAATCCATCCAGGATTTTCTCATTTCAGTTCAATGTTTCAGCAATGAAGCAGCCTGTCGCTATGGTAACAGACTGAGGGTAGTGCTGGTTTATCCAACCTTATCCCACAGGGGTTTACAGGGAAACGTGTCAATGTTTCTCTCAACTCACAGGCCAAAGAGAAAAGGCCCCATTCCACTGACTGTATCCATAACTTCAATATGTAATTAACGCTAATAAAAAAGTGCCAAGCAGCACAGCAAACTATATTGTTGTTTGTCTCTGTGTGGAAGAAGCTCAGCTGGAGAGAGACAGACCCGGCCCCAAGGGAATGGGAGGATTTCGGGACTGAGCTCAGGAGTTGGGTTCAAGTCACTCTGTCCTTGCATTCACCTCTGGGATATCTCTGTCTCTTTCTCTCTCTCCTGTCCCTTCTCGCTTGCGCTCTCCCTCTCTGACCCACATTTCTCTGTAACCCCCGCACCCCATCCCTCTCTCCATTCCCTTCTTACTCTCTTTCCACCCACGCTCCCCAAACCACTGCCTCCCTCTCTCTCTGCACCCTGTCTCTCTCTCCCTCCTCCTCGAATATCCGCACCCGCTTCTCTCACTCTCTGCCTGTGTGAACCCCATCTCCCACTCTGTATTTTTCCCTCTGACCCCACCTCTCCCTAATCCCCTTTCACACTCTTTCCCTCTCTCTCCCCTTCCCCCTCTCTGTCCACATTCCCCTCTGTATCCATTGTTTCTCTCCTCCCGCATCGCGCTCTCACTCTGTTTCTCCAACCTTGTCTCTACTCTCTATCTCTGACTCACTCTCTCTCTCACTCTCCCCCACCCCTTCCTTGTCCTCCCTTCTCCCTTCGAGTCCCTCACTTGCCTTTGTAATCCCCTGGCTCCCTGTCCCCCTGGCCCCCAGCACTGATTCTGGCTCCCTGAACACCGCCCCCCTGTACCCCAGGCCCTGCCCCTATCGCTCTCTCTCTCTCTCCCTCCCTCCTTGTTGCTCTCTCCCTCCCTTCCTCCCTGTCGCTCCTTCCCTGCCTGTCCCTCACTCCATCACTCCCTCCCCCTCGCTCCTTCCCAGTCCCTTGCTCCCACCCCACCCCTCCCCATTCCTCGCTCCATCGCTGTCCCTCTCTCCCTCCCCGTCCCTCACTTCCTCAGTCTCTCCCCGTTGGTCACTACATTTCCCTCGCCCCCTATCCCTCCCTCCCTCCCCTTCCCTCACTGTCTCGCCATCCCTTGCCCCCTCCCCATTCATTGTTCCCTCACCATCCCTCAGTCCCTCCCTCCCCTTCTCTCGTCCCCTCCCTCACACTCTGTCCATTTCTCCCTCGATCCCCATTCCTTATTACCTCTGTCCCTCACGCTCCATCCCTCGCTCCTTCCCTCCATCTACATCCCTCACTCCCTCCCTCCGCATCCTTTGCTCACTTGCTGCATCCCTCACTCGCTTGGTTCCTCCTGGTACCTCGCTACCTTCCTATCCGTCGCTCACTCGCCCCCCCTTGCTCACTCACCATCCCTTACTCCTTACCCGTCCCCCACTCCCTCCCTCACCATTCCTTGTTTCGCCCCTCCCACCACATCTCTCCCTCACTCACTTCCTCACTCTCTCCCCATCTCTCAATCCCTTGCTTCCTCCCCGAAACTCATTCCCTCCCCTTCCCTCACTCCCTCACTCACTCTGTCTCCATTCCTTGCTCCCTTGGCATCCCTTGCTCCCTCCCTCACCGTCCATCGCTCCATCCCTCCCCATCCTTTTCACCCTCCCTCTCCGTCCCTCACTCCCTCCCTCTCCATCCCTTTTTCAATCTCTCCCCATCTCTCGCTCCCTACATCCCTCCCTGTCCTTTGATCACTCGCTCCTTCCCCATCCCTTGCTCCCTCCCCATCCCTCGCTGTCTCCGAGCTCCTCACTCCGTTACATCCGTTGCTCCCTCCTCATCCCTCCCCTTCCCTTTCTCCCTCCCTTCCTATCCCTCTCTCAATCCTTCACCATCAGTTGTTCCTTCGCTCCATTGTTCCCTCCCTTTCACTCGTTTCCTCCCTGTCCCTTGCTCACTCATGCCGTCCCTCACTCCCTCCCTCCATCTCTCACTCATTCGCTCTGTCTTTTGCTCACTCGCTCCATTCCTCACTCACAGTCTCCCTCACTCCCACCCCATCCCACACTCTGTCTTCCCTCCCTGTCCCTCACTCCCTTGCTCACTACCTCCTTATCCCTCACAGTCCCTTGCTCCCTCCTTCCCTCTCTATCCCTGCCTCCCCATCCCTTGTTCCTTTGCTCCCTCCCTGTTTGTCTCTTCCTCCCCATCCCTCACTCCTTCACTTCCCGTCGCTTGCTCCTTCCATCACCGTCCCTCCCTCCCTGGCCTTTTCACCCTCCCTCTCTGTCCCTCCCTCCCTGTGCCTTTCAGCCTCTCTCCCCGTCCCTCAGTCCCTCCCCATCCTTAGCTCCCTTGCTCCGTATCTTGCTCACTCGCTCTCTCCCCGTCCCTCAGTCCCTCCCCATCCTTTGCTCCCTCGCTCCGTATCTTGCTCACTTGCTCCCTGCCCGTCCCTCGCACCCTCCCCTTCCCTTGCTCCCACCGCTTCCCTCTCCCCTAACGTTATTCGCTCCCACCCCGTCCCTCGCTCAGTCCCTCCCTGTCCTTTTCTCCCTCCCTTCCTGTCCCTCGGTCCATCCCTCCCCATTGCTTGCTCCCTTGCTGCCTTGCTCCATCGCCCCTCCTTGTCCCTCGATACCTCACTACATCCCCGTCCATCAACCCCTCCCTCTCCCTCACTCCCACCCTGTACTTCACTCCCTATCTCCCCGTCCCTCACTCCCTCCCCGTCTCTTGTTACCTCCATCCATGACCCTCATTTCCTCCTCCTTTCCCTCGCCATGCCTTGCTCCCTCCATCTCCATCCATCACTCCCTCCCTCTCCACTCCCTAACCGCCCCTCACTCCATCCCTCCCTCCCCATCCGTCGCTCCTTTGCTCCATCCCTTGCTCACACACTCCCAACCTGTCCCTCGCTCCCTGCCCGTCCCTCACTCCCTCATTGTACCTAACTCCCTTGCTCCATCCCCATCCCTCGCTCCCTCATTCCCTTTCTCACTCACTTGCTCCGTCCCTCGCTCACTCACTGCTTCACTGTCCCTCACTCCCTCTGCACCCTCACTGTCCATTGCTCCCTTTCTCTCCTTCCATCATTCCCTTCCTCCCTGACTCTCCCTACCTTGCTTCCTCCATCTAAGTCCTTCAGTACCTCCCTCCCTGTCCGTTTCTCCCTCCCTCCCCAACCCTCACTTCCTGGATCCTTCCCCATCCCCTGCTCGCTCCCAGTCCTTCGCTCGCTACCTTCCCTCCCTCACTCACCCTCGCTCCCTCCCTGCTGCCGCCCTCCCTCATTCCCACTCAGTTCCTCGCTCCCTCCCTCAGTCCCTCCCCGTACCTAGTTACCTGCCTCCCCATCCTTTGCTCTCTCCGTCGCTCCCTCTACTTCTGTTGCTCCCTCCCTTTCCATCCCTCATTCCCTCCCTAGCTCTCTCTCTATCGCTGTATCCCTCCCTCCCTCTCTTCCTCGTTCCCTCCCTCCCTCACTCAATCGTTACCCATCCATCCCTCACTCACTCCATCCCTATCTGTCCCTCACTCTATCCCTCTCCATCCCTCACTGCCTCCCTCACCATCCCTTTCTCCCTCCCACCCGGTCACTCACTCATTCGCTCCATATCTCTTCCTCACTCCCTCCCCATCCCTTGCTCCCTCACTATCCCTTGCTCCCTCACCATCCATCGCTCGCTCCCCGTCCCTCACTCCTTCATGTCCATCACTCTCTCCCTTTCCACCGCACACTCTCCATCCCCTGCTGCCTCACTTGCTCCCTCCCCATCCCTCACTCCCTTGCCATCCCTTGCTCCCGCCCTCCCCGTCCTGCCCTCCTTCCATACCCGTCATTCACTCACTCCCTCGCTGACTGTCCCTTACTCCCTACCTCTCCCTCCATCACCGTCCCTTTCTCCCTCACTCCCTGTCCCTTTCTCCCTCCCTCCTAGTCTGTTGCTCCCTCGATCTGTCCCTCGCCCCTTCACTCACTCCCTGTAACTTGCACCCTCCTCATCCCTCACTCCCTCCTTGTCCCTCACTCCCTCCATGTCCCTCATTCCCTTATATCTGCTGCTCCCTCACTGTTCCTTTCTGTCTCCTTCTCTGTCCCTTTCTCCCTCCCTTCCTGTCCTTCGCCCCTTGCCCCTACCCCGTCCCTCGATCCCTCACTCCCAGTCCCTTGTTCCCTCACTCGCTCCATCCCCGTCCCTCGCTCACTTGCTCCGTCACTCACAGCCTTGCTCCATCTCTCGTTCCCTCCCCATCCCTCATTCCATCATTTCCTCCTCATCCCTCGCCACGTCGCTCGCTCTCTACCCATCTCTCCCTACCTCGCAGTCTCTCGCTCCCTCCCTCCCTGTCTCTAGCTCCCGCCCTCCCCGTCCCTTGATACCTCGCTCCGTACCTCGCTCACTTGCTGCCTCCCCGACCCTCATTCCCTCACCGTCCCTAACTCCCTCGTTCCCTCCTTTTCCATCGCTCCCTCCGCATCCCTCATTCCCTCGCACCATCCCTCGCTCTCTCGCTCCATCTCTCGCTGAATTGCTCCATCCTTGGCTCACTCGATCCTTACCCATCCATCCTTCACTCACTCCCTCCCTGTCCGTCCCTCTCCGTCCCTCACTTCCTCCCTCACCATCCCTTTCTCCCTCCATGTGGTCTCTTACTCATTTGCTCTCTCCCTCTCCCTCGCTCCCTCCCCATCACTCACTCCCTCCCCATCCCTCACTGCCTCACCATCACTCTCTCCCTCACCATCCATCGCTCTCTCCCCATCCCTCCCTCCTTTGCGTCAGTCACTCTTTCCCCTTTCTCCGCACCCTCCCCATCCTTTGCTACCTCACTCGCTTCCTCTCCATCTCTCACTCCCTTGCTGTCCCTTTATCCCTCCCTCCCCGTCCTGCCCTCCTTCCCTCCCTGTCCCTCGCTCACTCCCTCCCTGGCTCCCTACCTCTCCATGCCTTGCTCCCTCCCTCCCATCCCTCACACCCTCCCAACCTGCCCATTGCTCTTTTGCTCCCTCCTTCTCTGGCTCCCTCATTCCCTTCTCATCTCTTGCTCCCTCACCATCAATCACTCCCTCCCCGTACCTCACTTCCTTATGTCCGTTATTCCCACCCCACCCCTCACTCCCACCCCGTCCCTCGCTACTGTACTCACTCCCTCCCCACCCCTCGTTCTGTCACCCTCTCTCACTCCCTCCCACCCCGATCCCTGGTTCCCTCCCAGTCCCTCGCTGCATTGCTGTCCCTAACTGCGTCCATCGTTCGGTCCCCGTCCCTCATTCCTTCATGTCCATCACTCTCTCCCTTTCCTCCGCACAATCTCCATCCCATGCCTGCCTCGCTTGGTCCCTCCCCATCCCTCACTCCCTTGCCATCCCTTGCTCCCGCCCTCCCCATCCATCCTGTCCCCTGCTGCCTCCCTCCCTCCCCGTCCCTCGCTCCCACCCATCCAGCCCCTCGATCCCTCCCTCCCTACCTGACCCTCGCTCTGTCCCTGTCCTTGGTCTCTCCACGTCCCTCACTGCCTCGCTCACCCCCTCTCCACCCCTCGCTCCCTCACCATCCCTCACTTACTTCCACCCAGATCCCTCAGTCCCTCCTAGTCCCTCACTTCCGCGCCCTCCCTAGCTCGCTCACTCCCTCCCTACCTTGCTTGTTCCCTCCCCAACACTCTGTCCCTCACCATCTGTCGCTCCCTCCCTCCCCATCCCTTGGTCCCCCGCTCACTCACTGAAACTCCGACCCTTGCTCCCTCACTCCCTCTAGGTCTCTGGCTCACGTGCTCCATCCCTCGCTCAATCGGTCCCTCCACTTCCCCTGCTCCTTCCTCGTCACTCGCCTCCTTGCTCCAACTCTCGCTCACTCATTCTGTCCCTTGCTCACTCACTCCCTACCCAACCCTCACTCCCTCACTCCTTCCCAGTCCCTGACACCCTCGCTCAATCGGTCACCTCTGCGCAACTTCTCTCATTCAATCCATCTCTATCCCTTGATCCCTCCATCACCATCTCCCCCTCCTTCCCTCTGTGTCCCTCTGTCCCTCTCTTACCAGCCCTTTCCTCCTCATACCCTGTCCCTCGATCATTTTCTCCCTCCCTCTTACTCACTCCCTCCCTATCTCCACAGCCCTTGCTCCCTTGCTGTTTTCCCAAACCTTGTTCCCTCACTCCCTCCACCTCCCTCACTCCCTCCCCATCCATCACTCCCTCGCTCTTTCCCCATCCCTTGCTCCCTCGCTTCGTCCCTTGCTCACTCGCTGCCTCCCCAAATCTCATTCCCTCACTCCCTCCGCATCCCTCACTCCCTCACTCCCAGTCCCTCGCTTTGTCACCATCCGTCGCTCTCTCCCACCCTATGCCTCGCTACCTCACATGCTCACTCCCCAACCCTTACTCCCTCGCTGTCCCTCACTCCCCGTCCATTGCTTCCTCCCTCCATTCCTGTCTCTTTCTCCCTCTCTCCTTCCCTCACTCACTTGCTGCCTCTCTGAACCGCGTTCCCTTCCCATCTCGTGCTGCCCTCGCTCACTCCCTCTCTGTCAATTGCTCCCTCACTATCGGTCACTCCCTCCAACTCTGACCCTTCCTCCCTCCCTCTCTGTCCCTCGCTTCCCCCCTCCTAGTCCCTCTCACCTTCACTCCGTCCCTGGCTTCCTCGCTATGTCTTTAGGTCCCTCCATCTCCATCCCTTGCTCCCTCCCTCCCCTTCCCTCACTGTCCCTCTCTCACTCCCACCCTGCCCGTCCCCCGCTCCCTCTGTCTCTGTCCCTCACTGTCCCTCCTTCACCATCCTTTTCTCCCTCCCACTCTGTCCCTTGCTCATTTGCTCCCTCCCTCTCCCTTAGATCCCTCCACATCTCTCACTCCCTCACCATCCCTCGCTCCCTCACCATCCATCGTGCCCTCCCTGCCCCTTGCTCACTTTCATATATCACTCCTTCCCCGCTCCTCAGCCCCTCCACGTGCCTCACTCCCTTGCCGTCACTCACTCCCTCCCTCCCTCCCTGGACCTCGCTCCCTCCCTCTCCCCTCCCTTGCTCCCTCGCTCTGCCCCTCACTCTTGCTGCCTCCCTGACCCTCATAACCTCGCTTCCTCCCTGTCCCTCCCTCCCTAGCTGCCATTAACTCACTCACTCCCTACCCATCCCTTGCTCACTTCCTGTCCCTCGCACCCTCGCTCCATCCCACACTCCATTCCTTATTCCCTCGCTCACTCTCTGCCTCTCCAACCCTTGTTCCCTCTCTACCTTCCTGTCTCTTGATCAATCGCTCAGCCCCTCGCTCCATCACTCCCACCTCATCACTCACTCCTTCACAGCACATCGCTCCCTCCCTGTCCCTCTATCGCTGTCCCTTGCTCCGACCTTCCCCAGCCCTGAGTCCCTCACTCTGACCCTCAGTCTCTCACTCTGCCCCTCAGTCCCTCGCTGTACCTCACTTCCTCCTCGTCCCTCACTCCCACCCTGTGCCCACTCCCTCTCCATCTCTCATTTCCTCCATCCCACACCCTCTTTCCCTCCCTCTGAATCTCCATCCCTTGCTCCCACACAATCCCTCCCTAACTGTCCCTCACTCCCTCCCCTTCCCTCACACTGTCCCTCGCTCCCTCTCTCACTAAGTCCATCCCTCGCTCACTCGCTCCCTCAATCCCTCCCCATCCCTCAATCCCACCCCGCCTATCACTAGCTCCCTTCCCATCCCTCCCTCTGTTCCCATCCCTTTCTCCCTCCCACTTCACCCCTCACTCCCTTCCACCCCGTCCTTTTCTCCCTCCCTCCTCATCGCTCACTACCTCCTTCACTCCCCATCCTTTGCTCCCTCACTCTGTCCCTCACTAACTCGGTTCCTCCCTATCTCTCACTCCCTCCCTCCCTGTTCCTCATTCACTCCCTCGCTCCATGTCCTTTTCTCACTTGCTCCGCATCCCTCACCCCCTCTCCATCGCTTACTTCCTCACTCCTGCCCGGCCCTCGCTCCCTCCCCGTCCCTTGCTATCTCCCAACCCACCCCTCGCTCCATCTCTCGCTTCCTCCCCATTCCTCGCTTACCCCCCTCACTCTGTCCCTCGCTCCCAGTCACTCAGTCCCTCGTTTCGCATTTCTTCCTCCCCGTCCCTCGCTCCCACCACCCTCACTCACAAAGTGTCACTCGCACCCTGCCCATCCCTCATTCCCTCCCTTTCCCTCACTCCTTACCATCCCTCACTCCCTTGCTCCCCATGCCTCATTACCTATCTCCCGCTCTCTCCATCCTTCGCTCCGTCCCTGTCCCTCACTCCCTCCCTCCGTCCCTCACTCCTGCCCCATCTCATGCGCCCTCCCCGTCCCTCACTCCCTTGCTCCGTCCCTCGCTCTCTTGCATTGTTCCGTGCTCCATTGCTCCATTCCTTGTTCACTTACTTCCTCACTCACTCCCCATTCCTCAATCCCTCACCATCGATCACTCCCTTGCTCCCCATGCTTCATTACATCTCTCCCTCATTCCATCACTAACCCTCGCTCCCTCCCCTTCCCTTGCTTCCAACCAACCTGTCTCTTGTTCCCTCCCTCCCTATCTCCTGGTCCCTCGCTCCATCCCTCTCCTTTGCTTGCTTGTTCGCTCCTCCCTGTCCCTCGCTCCCTTTCTCCGTTCCTCACTCCCTCGCTTCATCTGTCACTCACTCTCTTCCCCGCTCCCTCACCGTCCCGAACTCACTCCCTCCCTCTCCATCCCTCACTCTCTCCCTCCCTCCCTGTCTATTGCTCCCTTACTCGGTCCCGTTCCCACTCGCTCCCTCCCTGACCCTCGTTCCCTCACTCCCTCCCAGTCCCTCGCACCCTTGCCATCCCTATCTCACTCGCTCCCTCTCCATCCCTCGCTCCATTCCTTTCTCTCACACCCTTGCTCCATCCCTCGCTCCATCCCTCATTCACTAGCTCCCTACCCATCACTCGTTCCCTCCCTGTCCCTCGCTCACTCCCTGTCCGTCCCTTGGTCCCCTGTTCCATCGCTCCCTCCCAGTCCCTCGCACCCTTGCCATCCCTATCTTACTCGCTCCCTCTCCATCCCTCGCTCCATTCCTGTCTCTCACACCCTTGCTCCATCCCTTGCTCCATCCCTCATTCACTAGCTCCCTACCCATCACTCGTTCCCTCCCTGTCCCTCGCTCACTCCCTGTCCGTCCCTCCGTCCCCCACTCCATCACTCTCTCCCTGTCCATTGCACCCTCCCCTCGCTACCTTGCTCGCTCCTTCCCCGTCCCTCAATCCTTCACTGTCTCTCGATCCCTCCCTGTCCTCGCTCCCTTCTTCACTGGCCCTTGCTCCCGCCTTCCTGCCCCTGCCTCCCTCCCTGTCCATCGTTCCATCCCCATCCCTCCGTCTGTCTCCATCGCTTTCTCCCTCCCTCTCCATCCCTCACTCTCTTCCAACCCATCCTTTTCTCTCTGCTCCCCGCCCCTCACTACCTCCCTCATTCCCCGTCCTTTGCTCCCTTGCTCCATCCCTCACTCACCCGGTCCCTCCCCATCCTTCGCTCCCTCCCCCCTCGCTCACTCCGCGTCCATTGCGCCCTCACTGTCTCCCACTCCCTCTCTCTCCCTCACACCCTCCCTCCACGTCCCTTGCTCACTCGCTCCCTCACTACCTCCCCATCCCTCACTCCCTCGCTCCCTCCCCTTACCTCGCTGTCTCACCATCCCTCGCTCCCCTCCTCCCGGTCCCTCCCCCCATCATTCTCCATCCCTCGTTCGTTTCCCATTTCTCATTCCGTCCCTGTACCCACTCCTTCCCCATTCCCCACTGCCTCGCTCGCTCCCTCCCCACCCATCGCTCCCTTACCATCCCTTGCTTCCTCTCAACCCAATCCCTCACTGTCTCACCCTATCCATCCCTAGCCCTCGATCACTCCCCATTTCTCACTCCATCGCCGTCCCTTGCTTTCTCCCAGTCCCTCGCTCCATCGCGGTTCCTAACTCACTCATTCCCTCACTTTCACTCTGCCCCTCGCTCCTTCCCCATCCCTTGTTCCCTCCTTATCCCTGTCTCCCTACATCCCCGTCTCTCGCTTCCTCCTGCCCTCCCTGTCCCTTGATCCCTCACTCCCTCCATGCCTCTCGCACCCTTGCTCTGTCCCTTGCTCACTCACTTCCTTGCTCCTTCCCTGTCCCTCGCTCCCTCGCTCCTTCCCCATCCCTCATTCCCTCATCGTCCTTTGCTGCCTCCTTCCTGGCACCTTATTTCCTGCCCTCCACATTCCTCAGTCCATCCCTCCCTCTTGTTCCTAGATCCCTCACTGTGTTCCTTATTTCCTCGCTCCATCCCTAGCTCACTCCCTTCCTTGCTCCCTCACCATCTCAAACTCTGTCGCTCCCTCCCCATCCCTCATCGTCTCTCAATCCCTCACGCCCTCCCTGTCCCTCACTCCCTCCCTCACTTGCTCTCTGCCATCCCTCCCTCCCAATCCCTCACTCCGTAGGTCCCTCCCAGTCCTTCGCTCCCTCCCTCCCTCCCTGTCCCTCGCTCACTGCCTCCCTATCCCTCCATCCCTCCCACCTCCCCGTCATTCCCTTGGTCCTTCACTCCCTCCCATCCCTCCTTTCCTCCCTTGCTCCCTCCCTCTCCAATCCCTAACCACCCCTTACTCCATCCCTCCCTCCCCACACCTCGTTCCTTTGCTACATCCCTTGCTCACAAGCTCCCAGCCTGTCCCTCGCTCCCTCCCCGTCCCTCGGTCCATCCCCATACCTCGCTCCCTCATTCCCTTTCTCACTCACTTGCTCCGTCCCTCGCTCACTCACTGCTTCACTGTCCCTCACTCCCTCTGCAGAATGGACAACCTTTTTGCAGGATGCTAGATAAAAGATCTCTCCCCAGTGTGACCTGACTGTGTGACATTAGAATCGATGAAGATGTGAATCTCCTCCTACACACACAGCAGGTATCAGTCTCTCTCCAGTGTGAACTCGAGTGTGTGACATTGGGCTGGACCATGAATTCAATCACTTCCCAGACACAGAGCAGAAGAAGCTTCCTTCCCCGTGAAGACTTTTGTGTGACAATAGGCTGGATGTCCAAGTGAATTCCTTCCATTCTGACTCAGCAGGTCTGGCAGCAGCTGTAGAGGAGAAAACAGAGTTAACGCTTTGAGTTCAGTGACCCTTCCTCAGAAAAGTTCTGAGGAAGTGTCACCAGAGCTGAAACATTAACTCTGTTTTCTTCCTCCACAGATGCTGCCAAACCTGCACCCTCCCTGCCCATTGCTCCCCTCCTCTCCTTCCATCATTCCCTTCCTCCCTGACTCTCCCTACCTCACTCCCTCCATCTATGTCCTTCACTACCTCCCTCCCTGTCCATTTCTCCCTCCCTCCCCAACCCTCACTTCCTGGCTCCTTCCCCATCCCTTGCTCGCTCCCAGTCCTTCGCTCGCTACCTTCCCTCCCTCACTCACCCTCGCTCCCTCCCTGCTGCCGCCCTCCCTCATTCCCACACAGTTCCTCACACCCTCCCTCAGTCCCTCCCTGTACCTAGGTACCAGCCTCCCCATCCCTTGCTCCCTCCCTCGCTCCCTCTAATTCCATTGCTCCCTCCCTCTCCACCCCTCATTCCCTCCCTAGCTCTGCCTCTCTCCCTTGAACCCTCCCTCCCGCTCTTCCTCATTCCCTCCCTTACTCAATCGCTACCCATGCGTCCCTCACTCACTCCATTCCTGTCTGTCTCTCACTCTATCCCTCTCCATCCCTCACTGCCTCCCTCACCATCCCTTTCTCCCTCCCACCTTGTCTCTCTCTCATTCGCTCCATCTCTCTCCCTCACTCCCTCCCCATCCCTGATCCTTGTCGCTCACTCCGTCTCTCTTTCCCTCCCCATCCTTTGCTTCCTTGTTCCATCACTCCCTCCTTGTCCCTTGCCTCCTCAGTCCATACCCATCCCTCCCACCCTCTGACTCAGCAGGTCTGGCAGCAGCTGTAGAGGAGAAAACAGAGTTAACGCTTTGAGTTCAGTGACCCTTCCTCAGAAAAGTTCTGAGGAAGTGTCACCAGAGCTGAAACATTAACTCTGTTTTCTTCCTCCACAGATGCTGCCAAACCTGCTGATCTTTTCCAGCAACTTTGCTTTTGATATAAATACTCAGGCCAGCTGGAAGCTCACCATCGTAGTCACTCAAGGGAGAGACCATTTACCTGCTAAATGTGTGGGAAGGGATTTGCTCAGTCATCACTCCAGTGGGTTCACACTGACAAGAGACCTTTTAAATGCTCTGACTGTGAGAAAAGCTTCAGGAGCTCTAAAGGTCTAATTCAAAATCGACCTGTTCACACAGGGGAGAATTCGTTCAGCTGTTCTGCATGTGGGAAGGAATTCACTTGGACATCCAGCCTATTGTCACACAAAAGTCTTCACGGGGAAGGAAGCTTCTTCTGCTCTGTGTCTGGGAAGTGATTGAATTCATGGTCCAGCCCAATGTCACACACTCGCGTTCACACTGGAGAGAGACTGATACCTGCTGTGTGTGTAGGAGGAGATTCACATCTTCATCGATTCTAATGTCACACAGTCAGGTCACACTGGGGAGAGATCTTTTATCTAGCATCCTGCAAAAAGGTTGTTATTATTATTATTATTATTATTATTATTAATAATAATAATAATAATCTTTATGTAGGATGTTAGAAAGGGAAGATTTTCAGACAGAAATTTCAAAATAACCATCACGTAAAGATCCAATGGAGTCACTTAAATAAGTCACACTTGAATATCAGTGGCTTGAAACCATAGATCAAGAAATGTCGATCTGTTTCAAAAGATTTGAAACAACAGCAAGTTTTGAGAAGATTTGTAGCTCAGGTTCAGGTTCTGGATGTAAGTTTGCTCGCTGAGCTTGAACGTTCGTTTTCAGATGTTTCGTCACCATTCTAGGTAATATCAACAGTGAGCCTCCAGTGAAGTGCTGGTGTTATGTCGCACTTCCTAATTATGTGTTTCGGTTTCCTTGGGTTGGTGATGACATTTCCTGTGTTGATGTCATTTCCTGTTCTTTTTCTCAGAGGGTGGTCGATGGGCTCCAGATCAACACCATCAACCTCATCAGCAAGGACAACATCTTCAATCTGTTGGACCTGTGCCTTACCACCCACTTCACTTTCAAGAACAAAACCTACAGACAAACCAACGGAACACCCATGAGAAATCCCATGACATCACCAACTTAAGGAAACCTAACCAGATAAATAGAAAGCGGGGCATAACAGCAGCGCTTCGTCGGAGGCTCACTGATGATGTTACCGAGAATGGTGACGAAACGTCTGAAAACTAACCTTCCAGCTCAGCGAGCAAACTCACATCCAGATTTGAAACAACAGTTTGCCTGGAAAAGTACTGAGACGCATACATCCAAGTGATAGTCTTCCAGTGAACTGCTGTACCTTCACCTCATCTCACAGCTGCAAGAAACATCATACCATTCACAGTAGGAACGTACAGAGACACAAGGCCTCCTATAATTTGGAGAAACCATGGGAATGTGAGGACTGTGAGAAAGGATTCCATTCCTTGTCAGTGCTGGAGTTTCATCAATGCAGCCACATGAAGCAGAGGCCATTCACCTGCTCGGAATGTGGGAAGGGATTCCGTGATTCATCTGCTCTGTGAAAACATCATTGTGCTGGCAAAGGATAGAGGCTATTCACCTGCTCTGAACTTGTTTTTATTTATTCATAGGGTGAGGGCCTTGCTGTCTACGCAGCATTTATTGCCCATCTCTAATTTCCCAGAGGGCAGTTCAAAATCAACCATATTGGTGTAGTTCGAGAGTCACACGTGGCGCAACCCAGGTCAGGATGGCAGTTTCCTTCCCCAAAGGACATTAGTGAACCAGATGGGTTTTTCCAACAATCGACAAAGGATTGAAAGTCATCATTAGATTCTTAATTCCAGATATTTATTGAATTCAAATTCCACCATCTGCCGTGGTGGGATTTGAACTCGGGTCCCCAGAGTGTTAATCTGGGTCTCTGGGTTAACAGTCTAATACCACAGGCCATCGCCTCCCCCAGTGGCAATAAATTCCGCAAATAATTCATCCTGATGAAACACCAGTGAGTTCCAGCAGGGTAGAGGACGTCTACTTGTTTGGAGTATAGTAAAGTATTCACTCAGTTATCCAGCCTGCACATGCATCAAAGAGTTCACACTGGGGAGAGACCATTTACATGATCTGGTTGTGGAAAAGAATTCACTCAGTCATCTGCCCCAGGAAGACACCAGCACGTCCACACAAGGGAGAGGCCATTCAAATGCTCCAAGTGTGGGAAGTGGTTCAGAGATTCATCTGGGCCTACAGGTACACCAGCGAGACCATACTGGGGAGAAGCCATTCACATGTTCTGAGTGAGGTAATGGATTCATTCAATCATTCAGTCTGTCAAAGTATCAGAAAGCTCACAAATTATCCTAGGAGTTGGATCTGCTGTTAATCTGCATTACAGATGCTGCTAGACAGCACATTCCAAACACACAGCATCTATTGTCCAGAAGAAAAAGTGAAACAGTTACATGGGACAGTTAGCACCTGCATGCTCTTCTCCATACTGCACACCATTCTCATTAACAGGATGTTAGAAAGGGAAGATTTGCAGATAGAAATCTCAAAATGACCATCACATGAAGATCTAATGGAGTCACTGAAATAACTGAGACTTGAATGTTGTAATCTTCTGTTCCTTTACTCTCAATGATTCAAAATCCAGGAACTTCTCCCAAACAACACTGTGGGTGACCCTACACCTCAAAGACTGCAGTCCCAGAAACCACCAACTTCTCAAGGAGGACAGCTGGGATGGGCAATAAGTGCTGACCTAGACAGTGATACTATATCCCATGAATTGAATTGAAATTGAGGCAAAATCACATCCAAGACTGAGTCATGTTCATTCTGACAGTGAGTAAAGTGGAAGGGTCAGAGGGTTTCTTTCTGCTGGACTGGCCGCTCTCACCACTTTACTTTCTGCGAAGCTGATTCTCTTTGAGCCTGGGACTGCAGATTCCCAGGAATTGATCCCCAAAATCTGATGAAGTAAATCTATTTTGTCCTGGCTCGGAAATAACTATTTATTTGCTTCTGAGTCATTGGTGTCACAGGGTAGGACCAGATTTATCCCCCATCGCTAACCACCCTGGAGAGGATGGGACCAGCTATAGCCCATGTATTGTCGGGAGATCCACAGTGCCATTAAGGGATTCTTCCAGGAATTTGACCAAGCGACTCAGAAGGAACATGTTAGATTCCCAGGTTGTAAGTCAGAAGTCACACAACACCAGGTTCAAGCTCAACAGGTTTATTTGAAATCATAAGCTTTCAGGGTGTTCCACCTTTGTCAGGTGAAGCACTACTTTATTACACATCATAAGAAAGTGATAAAGTCAGTTGCAGCATCCAGAAATCTTGTGATTTCAAATAAACCTGTTGATCTTTGACTTGCTGTCATCTGACTTTGTCCACCCCAATCCCACACCAGCATCTCCACGTTATATTTCCAGGTCAGCACGGTATGTGGCCTAGAGGGGATCTAGCAGGTGGTAGCGTTCCCATGTGACTGCTGCCCCTGTCCTTCTGGATTGTAAAGTCTGCAGGTTCAGAAGGTGCTGTTGGAGGAGCCTTGCTGAGTCACTGAAGTGCATCTTGTAGCTGGTACAGACTGCTGCCACTTTGCATCAGTGGTAAAGGGAGTACACGGACGTAGTTTGGGTCCAAATCAAGAGGGCTGTTTTGTGTTCGATTGTATTAAACCTGATGATCGTCTTTTGAAATAGAAAAAGTCATATGAAACTGTTTACAAAATGAAATATTTGTTTTTGGCAGTTACCACTGGATCAAACAAGTGCAAGGCATGTCTTGGAGGCATCATTACAAGTGATAAGACAAGACAATTTCAGAAAAAAACTTCTTTCCACTGCCAGCCCTAGCCCCTCTTCACCCTTTCTTAATAATATATGCATGGTCATGTACATATATTATATAACAACATATGTGTTGTTCTTGAAAATGAAAATTAACATTTTATCAACTCTCCCCATGTCATCATTTTTGGTGAAATATAATTTCTAACCCAGACCCTTCTCTGACTTCACCCTGGTGCATTCTGTGTGGTTATAGCAGAGGCAGGGACAGGCTGCTCATACCCCTGCTCCCACTGCTCTGGGTCTCAGTGATAATGGGAACAGCAGGTGCTGGAGAATCCAAGATAATGAAATGTGAGGCTGGATGAACACAGCAGGCCCAGCCACATCTCAGGAGCACAAAAGCTTTTGTGCTCCTGAGATGCTACTGGGCCTGCTGTGTTCATCCAGCCTCACATTTCATTATCTGGGTCTCAGTGTTGTATGTTTCCCAAATACTGCTTTATCTTTACCAATGTAGAAGAACCTAAACCAGAACCTGTCGGTTCACTTCCAGTCAGGAACAGATCATTGATTTACACTAATATCTGATTTGAAACACATTTCCAGCATTCTCCGTTGTTCTTCCTCTGACTATAAACCCAGATAAACAATATTCTGTTTCATGTCTCGGCGCTGTGAGCCATGGAAGACAGTAGCTGGGACACATTTCTGATACACAGCAGAATTAACCCACATCGTGGCTTGGCTGTCAATGAAGAGAGACGTAAAGGGGTAAAGTGCCATCTGAACACCTCAGCATGACCCTGAAGGATGTGACCTTGCTGAAGTTCTGTTGCTGCTGTATGATTTCCCACAAACGCCCATCTCTCGCCCAGCAATGTGTTCCCTCCCCGTCCCATCCCGAGACTGTCCTTTCTGAGCTGCAGGTGTTGTTCAAACCTCAGGACAAATGCAACAATCTACAGTGATGTGTTTGAAGCAAAGCTGACTTATTTTACATTTCTCTCGTGTATTAAACTCAAGTTGAATTTTGGACGTTTTTGCCATAATCAGAAACAAGCTGCAAATATCGGAACAAAAGTATTAGAAAATTTCAGTGCAGAGCAAGACCTTTCTTTATTAATTTGTGTGATGTGCGTATTGTTGGCTGGCCCATCATGTGTGTGTTGGCTTTTTATCAACTTTACAGCTTTCTGGCCTCATCATTGAGACCAACAATTTCAGACTGTGAACTCTGCCCCAATTTGTTTACATTTCTTGTTTCAATTTGTTTCTGTGTCCACTGCACACCTGGCTCCAGGCACATGTTTTGCTTATTTGTTTCTTTTCCAACCCTAACTCCATTCCCTGCCGCCTTGAAGGACGAACGACATTTCTGCAATTTTATCTCTCCTGCCTTCCCCCCGTGACATCTGCCTTTTTGCCCTTGTCTCACCCCCACCTTGTACAGAATCTGTTACATTTCTGGTCCCAGGCCTCTGTCAGCTCGCTGCGCCCCCGGGTCAGAGCTTTAAATTCTCTTTCTCCAGAGAGTATTTGAAATTGTTTTGGCTGCAGTTTACCCCAGATTTTAATTTTGGAAACAAAAACCATGAAATTGTTCCAGAGTTGAGGTTTTTTTGAGAGTTCATCCGTAAATTCTCCTCTTTAGAGCTAAGCTGTGATCCTCCCGCAATCTAAAAATGCAAGTTAGGTGGATTGGCCACACTAAATTGTCCCCGAGTATGCAGCTTACGTGGTTGGGTTAGCTGTGGTAAATGTGGGGTTTATGGGAGTCAGGTGGGATAGAGAGTTAGTGAAGACTAGAAGCACTGAATGCCCTCTTTCTGCACTGTCGGGATTCTGTGATCTTAACCATTTGTGATCATGGTCACATTTTCCTCATGACAGCCCACACATCACCACGTTCATTCAGCTCAAGCTTTCATGCTGCCTTTGTGTTTTGAGAAGCTCTGTTGTTGGAATGGGAGCTTTCTTTGATGTGGCGTCTCCTCATATTTCCGCCCACTTCCCAGTTCCCTGTGTTACTTACAGCCACCTTTCTATTGCCCAAATGGGGTTTTTGAAGAGCGCAAAAGGCGAGTGGGCTGAAATTGAGAAATTAAAGAGTCAGAATGAAAGAGGAAGTGGAAATAATAGAGATTTGGTAGATCCCAGGGGAGTGAGGAAGGGTCACAGATGTTTCCAGACCTGCTGAGCTTTTCCAGCAACATTGCTTTTGTTCCAGGGAATCCTGGATCCAGGATTTTACTCCAGGATCATTCAGTTGTGACTGTTCACATGGTACTTTTGTTATTAATGTGTGGGATGTGGGTGTCCCTGGCTGGGCCAGCATTTCTTGCCCATCTGTAGTTGCCCTTGGGAAAGTGGTGGTGAGCTGTCTTCTTGAACTGCAGCACTCTTCCTGCTGTGTGGTGTCCCACAATGTTGTTAGGGAGGGAAATCCAGGGCTTTGACTCAGTGACAGTGAAGGAACGGTGATATATTTCCAAGTCAGGATGGTGAGTCATTTGGAGGAGAATGTGGAGGTGGTGATCTTCCCATATATCTGCTGCCCTTGTTCTTCCAGATGGAAGTGGTCATGGGTTTGGAAGGTGCTGCCTGAGGATCTTTGGTGAATTTCTGCAGGAGAGACAGCATTCTCAGACGAGAGTCAAACCCGGGCAGGCGAAGATAGAGTACTGAATAGTAACAGACTTAGTTCAAACACAGGAGATTTGCTCAGCCAGTAATAGCATGTAGTGTAACAGTCACGGATGTGAAGTGAGTAGTGAGGGGAAATATTGCCACAAGCTGCAGATGGAGAACTTTTTTTGGAACAGAAGTAGACCATTCAGCCCCTCAAGCCTGTTCTGTCATTCAATGAGATCATTGCCTGATCTGTAGCCTAACTTTCAATTTCCAAAACCTACCAAACCGATCAATGAGGCATCCCTGAAACAGACAAGGTGAATATTGAAAAAACATAAAACAAATCTGCAAATGAAGGGAAATCAGAAACAAAAACAGAAATTGCTAGAAAAATTCAGCAGGCCTGGCAGCATCTATGAAAGAAATCCGAGTTAACCTTTCGGGTCCTGTGACCCTTTGAGTGACGAGATACAGTTGACCATACCCCCTTTCCTCTAACACCCTCCGGAACAGGTGATGGTGTGAGGGCCATGAGACTGTCAATACCAACTGAGAAAACAGCAGGGCATGCCGAATCACAATAAAACTCATTTTAGTCTTTCACTTTTAAATCAACTGCAACAATTTATTCACTATTGCTTCAGAAATAGGACAAGAGACCAGAAAATCAACTCAGTGACACTGGTTCTGGGAACCATTGTTATTCTGACCTCCATGTGAATCCATGCTATAACCATTAGTTTGCTTCTGAACAATCCTCTGGGCAGTTAGATAAAAGTTTGCTAACCTTCTGATGACATGATCCCATGAGCAAGCAAAAGAAAAATCCAATTACTGCAGTTACTTGTGAACCCACTGGTGTTTCATCAAGCGAAATGACTGAGTGAATTTTCTCCCATACACAGAGTAGGTGAATGACCTCTCGCCAGTGTGTATTTGCTGGTGTACAGTGAGGGTTGATGATGCCCTGAACCCAGCCCGACAGTGAGAGCACATGAACGGTCTCCCTTCAGTGTGAGCATGTTGGCAGTACATCGGCCTCCTTGAGCATTTATAGCACTTCCCACAATCTGCACATTTAAATGGTCTCTGTTCAGAGTTAATCTGTTGGTGTTTCCACAGTCTGGATGACCTGGAGCAGGGGAATGGTCTCTCCCCAGTGTGGACCCTTTGGTGTGTCAGCAGGTGGGATGGCTGAATGAATTCCTTGCCACTCCCACAGCAGGTAAACAGTCCCTTTCCAGTGTGAAACCGCTGTGAATACCTTCTCACACATGAAGCAGGTAAACAGTTTCTTCCTGATATGATTGCGCCGATGTGTTTGCAGCTTGGATGGGGAATTGTAACTCCTCCCACAGTCCCCACGGACCCACAGTTGGATGAAGGAAAATCCCAAGTCATTCTACATTTATGTGAGGAATAAAAGTTTGGTCAGAGTAACGGTGGTGCCTACCAGGGGTAGTGGGAGGGAACTTGTGGTCAGAGTCAGACATGGTCGGGGAGGGCCTTGATGAATACTTTGCTTCAGTATTCACCAGTGAGTGGGATCTTAAAGATTGTGAGGTGAGGAAAGCATGAAAAAGGCAGATACACTCAAGCAGGTTGATGTTAGAAGGAGAATGTGTTACAGATTTTGAAAATCATGAGGATAGATAAGTCCCCTGGGCCAGAAGGGATAAGCCGACAGTTGCTATGGGATGCGAGGGAAAGAATGCTTTGCCTTTGGTGATGACTTTTGCGTCCTCACTGCCTACTGGAATAATACCAGATGATTGGAGGGAGGCAAGTGTTATTCTCCTGTTCAAGAAGGGGAATATGGATAATCCTGGGAATTACAGAACAGTCAGTCATTCTGTGGTGGACAAATTATTGGAGAGGATTCTGAGAGACAGTATTTATAATTATTTGGACAAGCACAATTTGATTGTCAGTATGGCTTTCTGACGGGCAGGTCATACCTCAGAAGCCTTACTGAATTCTTTGAGGATGTGGCAAATGACATTGATGAAGATCAAGCACTCGATGTGGTGCACATGGATTTTAGAGAAGCATTTGATTTAGTTCTCCAAGGTAGGCTCATTTAGTAAGCTAGGAGACATGGGATTCATGGAACTTTGGCTGTCTGGATACAGAATTCGCCTTGCAGTAGAAGCCAGAGGGTTGCAATGGATGGAAATTATTCAGCCTGAAGCTTGCCGATCAGTGGTGTTTTGAAAGAATCTGTTCTGGGAACCCCACTCTTTGTGGTCTTTATAAATGACTTGGATGAGGAAGTGGAAGGGTGGGTTAATCGGTTTGATGATGACAGAAGGGTGGTGGCATGGCGGGTAGTGTGGAGGGCTGTAGGATGTTGCAATGGCACATTGACAAGATGCAAAGCTGAGCCAAGGACTGGCAAATGGAAGTCAACCTGGAAAAGTGTGAAGTGATTCATTTTGAAAGGTTGACTTTAAATGCAGAATATAGGGTTAATTGCAGGATTCTTGGCAATGTGGAGGAACAGAGGGACCTTGGGGTCCACATCGATTGACCCCTCAAAGTTGCTACCCAAGTTAACAGGGTAGTTAAGAAGGAGTATGGTGTGTTGGCTTTCAGTGGCCAGGGAATTGAGTTTAAAAGCTGCAAGGTTATACTTCAGTTGCTTAAAACCGTGGTTCGATCACACTTGGAATATTGTGTTCAGTTCTGATGGCCTCATTATAGGAAGGATCTGAAACCATTAGTGGGGGTGCAGAGGAGATTTACGAGGATGCTGCCTGGACTGGAGGGCCGGTCTTATGAGGAAAGGTTAAGGGAGCTCAGACCTTTCTCTTTCGAGCGAAAAAGGATGAGCTGTGACTTGATAGAGGTAAATAAGATGATGAGAGACATAGAAAGCATAGATACCCAGAGACCTTTACCCAGAGCGGAAGTGACTATTATTGGCTGGGGGAGTGCATACTTTTAAGGTGGTTGGAGGAAGGTATTGTGCAGATGTCAGAGGTAGGTTCTTTACACAGAGAGTGGTGGGTGCGTGGAATGCACTCTCGGCGGCGGCATTCAAGTTAGGTGCATCCAGGACATTTAAGCGGGTCATGGGCAGGCACATGGACAATCATAAAATATAGAGTATGCAGGGTAGGTTTGAACTTAGAGCAGGATAATATTTTGGCACAACATTGTTGGCCGAAGGGCCTGTGCTGTACTTTTCTGTGTTCTATGTGTTCAATTAACCTAACCTGCATACGTTTCGACCGTGGGAAGAAATTGAAGCACTGAGACGCAGACATGGTGAGAATGTTCAAACTCGATGCTGACATCAGCTGAAGCTGAAATCGAAGCTGGGTCCTTTTTGCTGAAAGGCCCCAAAAGTGCTTGGGTTGGGTCCAGTAGGAAATTGAACCCTGGTCTCCCTTGTGAAAGGTGGGGATACTGACCACAATGCTAATGAGGGCATCAGGTACAAATGCGCCTTAAACCCTTTACATGTGCACCAATCACATACAATCGCTTATGTATCCAAATTTTGTTTCTATTGCTTCGCCCATAATCGTCAATGCCAAAGCATCACAAATTTACATCTGAATGCTTCTTAATGTCATCAAGATATCTGTCTCTAGGACACTTGCAGGCAGTGGCTTCCAGATTCCATGCACCCACTGGCTGAAAGCGTTTTTCTGCGAATTTACTCAAAACTTCCTTCCTCTTACATTAAATCTATGGCCCCTGGTGATCGATCCCTCCATCAAGGGAAGCATTTACATATTCTACCCTCATTATTTTGTACATCTCCTCTGCTCCAAGGAAAACGACCACAGTCTGTTCGATCTCTCTTCATAATGGAAACTCTTGAGCTGAGACAATGTCCTGGTAAATCTCTTTGGCACAGTTTCTGGTGCTATCACATCCCAACATAGCGTGAATGAAAAAACTGCGCACAATACTCTCACTGTAGCCAAATGAACAAATACAATAAATGATGCAGAAAGCCACAGAAACTCGTCTTTTCTGATGCAGTCTATTTAGCTCATTAATGCCATGGGTCGTTTTCGTAAGACTGATGTTCCAATAATCACTGGTCCATGTTAGTAAAAGCTGCTCCATGAGTCTTGACCTTACCGTCCCAGTATCGAAATATTTTGCCTGGCTTAAAGTTCCCGGTGGTGAGACAGGCCACGTTCACTCAGCAACACTGACTGCAACAAGACAGAATGAACAATTTTCAATGTGAAAATGAATGTTAGATCGTGCAGTGTCTCAGTGAAGTGAAAGTAGAGTTAGTGATTGTGGGTGGCAGAGAATTCTCCAAGTGGTTGGTTTGAATTCTGACACATCAAATGCAGATATGTGAGAGAGCCGGGGATGACAGATGATTGTCACCACCTCAAAGAATACTTTCACGTAAAAATGTTTGATAATTGCCGCATTTCTGTAGCCCATGGCACAAGGTATTAAACAAAAAATACAGCAAGCACCCACTGCCATGACTCGGATTCGAACCGAGGTTGCTGTGGCCACAACACAGAGTACTAACCGCAATACGATCACGGCACCTCATGAACGAGTTTGTATGCAAAGAGTAATAACTACAGTCGCAGATCCACAACAGGAATATTTTCCAAGCAGTGCACTGTAATGTGGGGATTCACAGAGGGCTGGAATCTGTAATTACAATGCTACCAGGGACTGTGGAGATTCCATCAATGATTATATTGAAGACTGAGATTGATAGATTTCTAGGAAATAGCAAAGACTCAGTGTATAGTGCTGGCTCTTGTTGAAATGTACCTTTCAATAGTAATCTAGTTTAACATTGGATACTTCATCAGCTCCCTCACACAAGGAAGTAACCATTGCTGCGTACAACCATATAATCGCAGTTCCCGGGCCCAGAACCAGGGAAACTCAGTGACCCAGTCACGAAGATATAACCGGAAATGGGGATGGCAATGAGCATGCAGACAAATGCTGTGATAATAGATGATGGGGTAGTCTGTGCAATATGAGCCAAGACAGTGTGACAAAATCGAGATAGAGCCACGGGGATGATGTACAGAAGGATGAGAGATACAATGGTGAATCAGACAGTGACCGGGGGATACAGATAGAAGTGACACAGTCGGTGAACGCGCAGTCCTTCTATGACGATTTAGTGGCGCATGAAATACCGAGTCTGTGAGCTCCAACCTCACCCGGAGCAGCTTCTATTGACATGGAGCAGGGATTATTGGGACCTCAAGATGTATGAAAAGATACACAGGCAATTTTAATCTGAGGCAAAATAGTTTTTGGAAGCACAGTTATTTGTGGATTGAGTGAGGATCTTTCCATGAAAATGTCACAATTATAATGAAAAATGCTGCAAATATTCAACTCATCAAGAGAGAAATCTGTGCTGGGAGAAATTGAGGTAACATTTTTGCTCTCTTACTTTTGTCATATGGCTGACCCTGCACTGGGTTGAACTGTGGGAAGGGCTTTTCTTTCAATATTTCATATTATTCAATTTCATGCAAACATGCACAGGTCACTGAAGTCATCTGAACTTCCGAAAAATATCGGTAATATATGATGTTGTGATTAGGCTCGAGTTTAGCTCAGGTTATGGAGGAAGAGCAGGAAAGCGGAGTTGACATTTATCAGATCAGCAGTGATTTAATTGACTGGCTGAGCAGACTCGATCGGGTGAATTGTAGCTTCCTGATGACAAATGGCAGTGAAACTCACTGCGTCACAACGGGGAGACAATTGAATTGAAGTGGCGACTGTGATTATCTTTGCTGGTCGTTTACATTGTGAATGTTCCCCTTACTGCTGATGTCCCTGCTAACAGCACAACACAAAGGTGAGTAACCTGACTGAGCAATGACGGCTAAGGCACCTTTCCCCTCTTTAAGCGGCTGGAACATGGACCGCGATGTTCTTGGGGACAGGAACTGACATTGAAAGGATCGCAGACAGAGCTGCACTTCCTTTGCGTTGTCACCAGAAGGAAAAATAAAACTTGATTCCCTGACCGGGAATCGAACCCGGGCTGCGGCAGTGAAAGCGCCGAATCTTAACCACTAGACCACCACGGCGAGCGAAAGACTGGTGTGCATCATTTCTTAATGGCACAACTCCTGGCTTTTTTGACATTCTGCGACAGTTGTTTCTCCTCCAAAATGATTGAATCATTGTGTTTTTACAGCAGAGAAAGAGGCTCAACATCCCAGTTTCCAGCCTTGGCCCATAGCCTTGTGTGCGACAGGGTGATGGACTGGCTGTTTGAGACGTTCACGTTCCCTTGGGGAACTGGGCCACATTTTCACCCTCAGAAGGTAACACACAGACACATTTCCCAGAAGGTGACAGAGGCCTCAGCAGAGACCAACCCCGAGAAAGTAGGATTTCATCCATTTGGGTTCTATAGTCCCATTTCACACTTCAAAACCAGAATCTGACTACAGCAAAGAAATAAAGCATTCAGCCGCTCCCCTCTCTGTGTTGGTCCCCCATTGTTTCCTTGTCAACCTTCAGTTTATAATACCTCACCTCACCTCACTGCTGGACTGTGGGTGAAATGACATTGGCATAATGTCAGGCAAGATTGAAAACCCTCCTTCGTCTATCGGATGCGGCAGTTGGACAAACATTCTCATCTCCTCCAGTTAGAAGTAAACTCATGGCTGGTGCTTTACAAGGCCATTGCTTTCAATACTGCGCTACAGAGCGAAGGCTGTGCCCTGTAAGGTAGGGTTTCATGCATTAGAAACTGCAATGTAATAGATGGCAGGATAGTCTGTGCATTATTAACCAAGACAATGCGACAACAACAAGATGGAACTGAAGGGATCATGTGCAGAAGGATGAGAGATGGGATGCTGAATCAGGCAGTGACCAGGGTGGTAGAGGTATACGTCTTCCCTCACAGTCTGCTGATAAGGATTCAGTGCCTTCACTGCCGCGCCGTGTTCATAGTTATTATTTGCAATAGTAACTATGAAATATTGACTGTTCTTTAGATGTAGAATTATGTCATAGACCAGGCGGTGTCAGTTCAATCTATATTACAGATCTGCATCAGCAATGTCAGCTACAATTTCCTGACATGCAATTGTTTAAGACAAGAACAAGGGGGAGGTTGGGAAAAGTGAAGGGCAACGGTGGTTTGTGAGAGGTGACTGTGGGCCTAATGGAGCCGGGCTCAGTGTGGGTGCTGTTCTGGCTTTTCCTGTTTACCCTGGCATACAGATCACTCTGGAGCAGCCAAGGTGTGTCGGGATGGCCGAGTGGTCTAAGGCGCCAGACTCAAGGAATAGACTCTTTCCCCTGCAAAGCTGGCTGTTCTGGTCTCCACCTGGAGGCGTGGGTTCTAATCCCACTTCTGACAATGACTGCTTCTTTGTTTGTTGTCCTTTGCAAATATCACTGAGGTTCGGTATCCCGATGGGATCTACCTGTTTTTAAGCAAAATTTGCTCTGGTCAGTTTTGCAGCTTTATATTAACATGATGCAGTTTTGGAGGAGAAGGAGACAACTCAGCCCATCAAGTCTGCTCCACTATTAAATGAGCAGATAATCAGGGAATTCCTACAGTGTGGAAACAGGCTCTTCGGCCAACAATCCTGACCTGATGATCCTGGACTGCATTTTCTTGGATTTTTCTTTAACCTCTGGTACCCTTGCTGCTAAAAATCTTTCAAACTCAGCCTTAAATCTACTTCGTGGCCCAGCTTCCACAACCTTCTTCTGTAAAGGAATCCACTGATTCACAACCATCTCAGAGAATAAATTTTACCTCGACTCTGCGTTAAATGTGCGCCCTCCATTCTGATATTAGACACTCCGTTCCCAGGCGGCCCCAGAAGGGAACGGGCCTTTCTGCATTCAGTCGGTTATATCGCCAATAACACTTGTATGTTTCAATAAAGAGCATTTCTGCAGTACTGTTTCTGAGCTAATGAAAGCAATGTATTTCAATGTGTCTTCCATTTAATTCACCTCTGATGTGAAACTCTCACTGATTGTGATAGAGATTATCATTATCACTAAGGAGGCTGTTGTGGGCAAGGTAATGTGGCAAACAGTAGACATGGGGGTCTCTTGGCCCTGATGAACTGTATCCCAGGATACTAAAAGAGGTGACTGGGGACAGAGCAAATGCACGAGCAACTATTTACCAAAATTCACTGGACTCTGGGGTGGATCCCCAGCTTGAAAATCAGCCAATGTGACATCACTGTTTAAAAAAGGAATTAGGCAAAAAGCCGGTAACTTTGGTCCAGTTAGCTTAACTTCGGCAGTGGGGAAAATGCTTGAATCTATATTAAAGGAGGAAATAGCAAGACATCTGGATATAAATTTTCCCACTGGGGTTCATGAGTTCATGAAGGGTAGGTCTTGTTTAACTAATTTGGTGGAATTCTTTGAGGACATTACTTGAAATGCGGACAATGGGATACCTGTGGATGTGGTGTATCTGGATTTCCAGAAGGCAAGTGCCACAACAAAGGCTGCTACATCAGATAAAGTTGCACCATATTACAGGCAATGTATTGGCATGGATAGAGGATTGGTTGACCAGTGGAAAACAAAGAGTAGGGTTAAATGGGTGTTTTTTTTAATCTCATTGGCGTTCAGTGGCTAGTGGTGTGCCTCAGGGATCAGTGTTAGGACCACAATTGTTTACAATTAACACGGATGATTTGGAATTGAGGACTAAGTGCGGTGTGTCAAAATGTGCAGATGACACTAAGACGTGTATAGAGCAAAGTGTGCAGAAGACACTAAACGTCTGCAGAGGCATGTAGATAGTCTAAGTGAGTGAGCAAAGGCCTGGCAGATGGAGAACAATGTTGATGAGTGTGAGGACATTTATTTTGGGGGGAATAATGCAAAATGGACTATGTTTTAAATGGTAAAAAAATTGCACATGCTGCTGTGCAGAGGGACTTTGGTGCCCTTGTGCATGAATCGCTAAAAGTAGGATTGCAGGTGCAGCAGGTAATTAAAAAGGCAAAGGGAATTTTGGTGAAAGGGAGAAACTGATCTGCAGCCAAAGTGGTACGAAATAAAAAGTCAGAAGCAGTGTCGGTGAGAACAGATACAAGAGTCTGAAGTGCCCTTCCTGGTGATGCAGTGGTTAGGATTTGGCGCTTTCACTGCCGCAGGCTGGGTTACGGTTTCGGTCAGGGAATGGGAATTCTATTCAGCTCGTTTATTGTGATGACTGATTTTTCAGGAGCAGGAAAGAAGCTCTGGAGCTGATAGATGGACTGTTTTGCCCCAGAAATTATTCAAGTTAACAGAAGTCAAAGAACTTCAGATGCTGAAAGTCTGAAAGAGAAACAGGAATTGACCGAGAAACTCAGCAGGCCTAGCAGCATCTGTAGAGCAGAAGAGAGGTAACCTTTCAGTTCCACAGATCGTTAATCGGAACTAGATTAGTTATGCATTTCAATCATGTCATCTTAGGCAAAGTGATCAGGTTTATCTGACAAATCGGGATATTTATCAAAATTTCTCTCTCTGAGTAGCTGACAATTGTTAATTGTTACAGTTCACAAAACAGCAACAAACAAAACAGCCAGTTGGGTTAGGCTCAGGGAACTGGAGTGGGAGCAGAGGAATAATAATGCATTGAGTTTAACTCCAAAAAGCAAGCCACTTCACCTTTCAGGAACCAAGCAATTGGCACTATTTACAAGAGGTTTGGACGAGATACTGTCAATCTAAGCCATAGGCACCTGTAGGACTCAAACCACAGCTATGCTGATTGTTAGAAAGGCACATTAGCCAAATAAGCCACGGCACCACACAAGCTGCTTCAGCACCACACAAGCGGATTCAGCTCCAATCCATATGTTCATGAATTTCAACTCCCAAACAAAGAAACTTTTTTTTTCTACCTCAATGTTAATCAGTGAACATTTAACTCAAACACCGTTTTTTTTAAGGACATATAGTTCACAGCTGAACATTTCCAGCAAACATGCACCGAAAGATACAATCTCCTCTTACACTGCTTCAAAACCGATATTTTCACAATTTAAATTGGCGGGATAAAGGGGATGTGTTCATCCTCTCTCTACCCATTAACCACGTTAATACACACAGACGAAACCTCACAAACTGCATTCATTCCTCTTCTCCCTGCTCAAGGAAAGATGAAAGGGTTTACAGTGAAGTTGCCAGGGTTGGAGCAGATGATCCGGAAGGAGAGGCTGAATAAAATTGGGCTCTTTACACTGGGAATGGAGGCTGAGGGGTGACTTTATCGAAGTTAATAAAACCATGAGGGGTAGTGATCAGGTCTTTTTCCCAGGGTAGTGGAGTCCAAACTTGAGGTTATAGGTTTAAGGTTTGAGGATAAAGTGTTTAATGGGACATAGGGTGTAATGTTTTGACACGCAGGATGCTGTGTGTAAGGAATGAACTCACACAGGAAATGGTGTAGGCTGGTATAAACACAACATATAAAAGGCATCGGCATGGATACATGTACAGGAAGGGTTTAGCAGGATATGGGCCAAATGTTGGCAAACAGGACGAGATAAATTTTGGAAATCTGGTCGGCATGGACGAGAAGGACCAAAAACTCTGTTTCTGTGCTGAATATCTCTCGGACTCGATAATTGCTTTAAGTTTAGAAACGGTTCACGCAAACATCCTACCTGCTACACACCAGTGAGATCGCACGTAGCAGATGTCAATAAATGCTCCAAGTGTTGGAAGAGATCTAGCCAGTCTTTCCATCAGGTCTCACACAAGACAATTCACACGGGAGAGAAACCATGCATTTGTTCTGAGAGTGGGAAAGGATTCAATCAGTCATCCCACTTACTGAGACACCTTGGTAGCCACACAGATGATAAATGTTTTAGTGGCCTTGACTGTAGTTGTTCATTTTTATCAAATATTATGTACACATTCTTTGGTGACTGGAGAACTGATAACGAGACACTTACAGACACAGAGTGGAGTAAGGAACTACACACCCATAATGCTGAACTCTGTAAATAATCTGTGCCAAGAAAAGAATGGCTTCCGATTTTGGCTTCACTGTAAAGCCCCTTTTTTATGAAGGTGATAAATTTCAGAGAAAAATGTTTCCATAACTCTTCAAAGATGCAGAAGATGCATTTGGGGTGGAATGTGGGATGTGGCTAATTTAGATCTGGTAATGTGCAATGTGGCAGGTTGAATGAATTACATCAAGTTAAAAGATTTCTGAGAGAACAGTGCCCATCAAATAGTGTACATTAGAGTACGGTGGGTGAGTTGGGGGTGTGGGTATTTCAACATGAAATATAACCTTTAATCCTGATTCTGTGTGTTCTGTTAATTAAACAATAGGAAGTCCATGCTCAATTATTAGACAACACCATGAACTCTGACCTTGTGCTATGACATTTTTGACCCCTTTTTGAGTGCTGTGGAAAATTCAAGCAGACATTATCTACGTGCTCCCTTTATGAACTCTGCTGTTAATATTAACAAGCATCTCTTGGTTAAGGGTTAAGGCAATGGATTTCAAATCCATTGGGGTGTTTTTGCACGGATTCATATCGTGCTGAATGTGGGCAAAAGCTGGGAATGAATGCAAGGGCTGTTTGCTTCCTCCGTTTAGCTTGTGACAGGAATCAAAACAGCAGGAAAAAAAAATTCATTCAGGCTACCAACAGTGGCAAAAGGTAACTCACTGCCTGTCATGGCAGAACCAACACAAACCTTCATAAAAGTTAAAGAGCTTTCAGATATCCACTTGCCTGGCCAACAGGTGAGGCTGTGAGCCATGTCCTGGGAAATAAGTCTAAACAGTCAGTTCTGAGAAAGATTCACCTAACCCTAAACAGTAACCCTGATTTTCCTTCACAATTACTGCCAGACGTATTGAACTTTTCCAGCAATTTTGGTTTTGTTCCAAGAATAATCAAGATCAAGGGATTAAGTTCGGGAAACTGTTTGATCCTTGGAATTCATGAAGCATTGTGGGATGTAAGTCACATAAAGTGAATCCCAGCTGGTTGAGGATTGGCCCCTGTGGTCTACAGATGGCTCTTTGGTCCAGGGGTATGATTCTTGTTTTGGGTCTTACAGCATTTATAAACGCCAGAAGTTCCAGTTTTACATCTAAACAACCACACGTGTTTTGCCAAAGTACCCAATTAATTATCTCAAAAAGCAACTTCGTGAAATGAAGTTGCACTGCCTGACTTTGGGATAGGGTAGATGTCCCATTGCAGCGAACATGGCCAAGGGATACACTTGTTCAAAGGAAGAACAAGAATTTTAGAATGTTAACACAGGCAATCCGACCGTGAATGAATTCTTAGGCTGAAGCATTGCTCAATCATGAACATGAAACCTCAGAAAGTGGGAAAGTGAAGTGATTGGGGATAGTGCTGAACAGGCTCATGTGAATTGTAGACAAAGAGGAGACTGGAAGAACAAAACAGGCCAGGCCACATCAAAAGAATTGTTTCTGGAGGCATTGAAGGTGTTGTGAGTAAGGAGCATTGAAGATAGGTCCAAATATTGAAGGTTTGAAATGTATCTGTATGTCAGAAATGAAGATGGGTTGGAAAGTTGAGACAGTTCTCCTTGGGAAATAGAAGGCTGTAAAGTGATCCGAACGAAGTTTTCCAAGTCACGAGGGGTCTAGACAGTGGAAATAAACGCGCGAAAGTTCTACCACTCCATGCCTGAAGGGATTGATAATGATCAGGCAGATATTTGAAGGCATGAGGAAAACGAAGTGAAAGTGACTTGAGGAAGAACATTCCCACACAAGGAGTGGTTAGGGTCGGTAAATCACGATCTGAAAGCGACAGAGGCAGATTCAATCAACAAAAATGCAATTGGACAGCTATGTTAAAAGTACCTGTGCAGATGTTACAATGAGAAGGCAAAAGATTGATACTGAAAGTGATAATTAGTTGCTTATTGGGGAGACGTGGCATAACTAAGGTAGGGTGTATGGCCTCCATCTGAGCTGTGACAAGTTTTGTGATTCTAAGCGAAATCATAAATCGACCAACAGAATGTGGGAAATTAGACAAAGGTTATACTTACACAGCTGTGACACGTCTGTGCACGACAGTGAAAAGCTGTGAACGTCGTCATCGAATGGAAATGCTGCACTCCAGATGGAAAGCTGAATACTTGCCTGAGACGCAGGTAGTTCATGGTAGCAGAGTGGCGCAGCGGAAGCGTGCTAGGCCCATAACCCAGCAGTCGATGGATCAAAACCATCTTCTGCTATTTTCTATTGGTCAGTGCTGTGGCTTGCATTGAACTGCACTGTGCATTTTCATCAGCTGTCTACTTCCCTCAGCTTCATGTATCTGAAATAAATAGCTCACGTTGATGCACTGGCCAAGGCCACACAGGAGAGCTGATACACTTGTGAAGGTCTGAATGTTCTTCTCCTGTTGTCAGTCGGTCTGCTCCGAACGGAATGTAAAACTTCATCTCTGAGATGGGAATAAACCGATGAAGTAGAAACACATCGCTTGCAATATTTTTGTCATGGCTGGCCGTAATTTCCAATGCTGTTTCAGACATGAATGGCAAAAGAATCAGGATGTCAGAGACTGCATCCTGACACAGACAGAGTTCACCATTATTAGGGACAGACATCACCGATTGTGAATAACTACAGAGAAATACAAGAGGCAGAGAGTCGCTGTGTACTCGATGGGCTGAACAGCTTCTTCGCGCACGGGAATGACACCATGGGTTTATGACATCACTCTGCCTGTCTCTGTGAGGGAGCTGGTGGGGGAGAAACAATGGCTCATTATTAACCCTCCCTTCCATGTTGTACTGTCTGCAGCCGCGCAACTCAGGGCCTTTGGGGACGTCTCTCAGTGAGTGAGTGTTTCACTCAGATTCACTTAACGTGGGACTGTTGGTGTCAGTCATTAACTCCTGCTGTGGAGGTCAGAAATGAACAGACGCTTCGTGTGCAGATAAATTCTGAACAGCAGACAGGATGCACAGAAAGATCGCACTTTAAGTTGCTGTAGAGATTAATCTCGAGTTTTGACTTCTATCTTTCCCAGCAGCTCTCCTTCTTTCTGTCTGCCTCTGATAAATGTCATTTGATGCAAGTTCCAAATCACCTTTACAATTTGCTGGACAAGTCTGATTCCACCCCTTCTGCTCCTTCCTTCTTCCAGTGCTTGAGAGACAGCGACAAAGTGTATACCACCCACCCCAGCAATGCCTGCCTGTGGCCAAATGGTTGAATGCATTTGCCAATGGAGAGAGCACTATCCCAGCTGAATGGTGACAGAATGAGAAGATGTTCATTGAAGCAACGGGGAATAGATTTTTTTCAGCAACTTGTTCAGATATGTTAGTACATACCTCTGGAGCAGATAAAACCTGAACTCTGTCTCCTACATCCGAGGTAGTGACACTGTCACTGCATGATTGACACCTCATTTATTGTTAAGTGGCCCGGCAGCAGACAGCATCATTGGCCTTCTGGTCTGCTTCTCACATCAGCTGGCTGTTAGAAGTGTGAGAAGCTGCTGGCGTGAATCCTGCATCAGCCATTGTTGCCTCTGTTTTTTTTTTAATGTTCGGGAGAGCCAGGGGGTGGTTCTTTATGAAATCGATTTCAGTCTATGTTCCCAAAATGTGTTTCCTGCAAATATATCGTATGCATCCACTTCACTGATGAAGGTTCAGAGTTAATAATGGTCGTAAATTACACTTCATTGGATTGATTTGTAAACTAGCACAGTAACTGATTAAAATGATGGCAAGTCTCAGTGGAGAAAGAGGTGACAGTGAAGCAGGCATCTGACGATAAATTTGTTTCTTTTGCAAGTGAAATTTACCGTTTCCCAAAGTGGGGGCCATTGAAGTGAAGCAGTGGCAGAGATTCCCGTTGCTGGTGTTCAACTTGTGTATCACATTTCCACCTTGATCCCTGTTAACATCTCAACTCAACAAGAAGCCTGGTGCCCACTGAGGGCCAGTGGCATAATGGATAACGCATCTGACTTCGGACCAGGTTGTAGGTTTGACTCCTGCCTGGCTCGAGAACAGTTGGTACATTTTCAACACTAGCAAGGTGACACCTTTACCTGAAGTTGGAACATACAGGAGGTGATTTTGCAGTCAGATTCCCAGAAGCTAAAGTATGAAATTGAAAGTTGAGCATGAGCAGTGTTGGCAAACCTTTTTCAGCTCTCTGTTAGTTTCAATTCCAAGCTCACAACAACAGGTTTCATTGCCTGGAGAACTTGCTTCTGTTCCATGTAAATCTGCCTGTTGTCGTCGAAACATGTGTGGGGACAGAGAGTGACCGTGAAGCACTTGGAGTCAGTATCATCCTGAGGGATGTGTCTGTGTATCTCCCTCTGTGGCTAATCACGAGTATGAGTTCCATAAGTCGGCTGTAAGACAGTTTTACTGTCACCAAGCCTCAGTCCCATTTGTAGATCACAGCATTAATCTCATTGATATTTGTCCCTGATACGTCAGAGGTACATGGGCCAAGTGTTGGAAACTGAGATTAGAATAGATAGATGCCTGATGACACGCACCGATACAATGGCCCAGATAGTCTCTTTCGACGTGATAAAAACTGGAAAACAGGGAGAAACTGACCTGTTCACAAAAGGATCAAAAATGGAAAGGCAAAAACTGTCGTTGAGAAATGATGCAAGCACCTCCAATGTATTCTCTGGTTGTCTAGTGGTTCGGATTTAGTGCTTTTGGAACCACGGCCCTGGTTTGATCTGTTGAGTGGAAGATCCTCCGTCCTAGCTTTTATTGATGACACCTTTGCTGACTAATTGTAATTTTATTCATTAACTGGCACCACTGGCTCAACAACATTAATTCAATCAGCCACATTGCTGCGGGTCTGGAGTCACATGTCAGCCAGACCAGGTAAGGGTGGTAGCTTCCTTCCCAAAAGGACATTAATGAACCAGATGGGTTCTTCCGACAATCGATTGCATGGATTGTATCACCTCCCCAATGAGGAGAAGGAAAGGGGCTGTGAGGTAACTAACTGTGTCCCAAACGATATTCAAGCTAACATGAAACAAGGAACTGCAGATGCTGGGAATTGACAAAAACAGGAATTGACAGAGAAACCGAGCAGGCCTGGCAGCATCTGTGGAGAGAAACAGGGTTAACGTTTCAGATCCATTGAATGTACATCAGAACCAAGTCAGTTATGCCCTTCCGTATTATAATGCAGGGGAATTACCACTTTTATTTGTCGAATCAGTATATTTATCAAAATATCGCATTAGTTTCCTGTCGTCAACTTTACAACTTTAACAGACTTTACCCAGTTGTAATGCTGCTTCCTTCACCCTCAGGTGGTAAAAGGCTCTGCTTACATGGTTCTTTTTGCCTTTTCCTTTCAGTTCGTTAGCAGCGATGTCGAATGGAGAATTGGCCCTTTTAGGCTCTACCTCAATACGTGTCTCTATTTGTCTCTCTTTGTGTCTGGGTATTCACCTCACCCCCTTTTATTTTCTCCTACTCTCTGTCTGTCCGTATCCCTCATTTCACATTGCTGCTCTTTGAAATGTCTGAAAATCGGGGAGTGTTTGAGAGTGGAGCTGCTGAGAGGCTTCCTCACCACAAGCACCACTCCCACCCCGACTGTAAAGCCTGGAACTGGGCTCACATTCTCCAAATAGTGTTTCTGTCACTTAGGGACTGAGGCAAGGAGACATTTATTCCCCCAAAACATGATGAGTGTTTCTACTTTGAAATAGAATTCCTAATCGACCATAAAGAAACAAAATGCCACAATTATACGATGACTGTGATGTTTTTACTGTTGGTGTAAAATGAATGAATGGTGACAGCAGAGAATGAGGGTGATCAGTTCCTGGTGTCTGTCTCATTACCACCATATTCCACAGTAAGGCTGCAGTTTATTCTGCCTTACTTTGTTATTCCTACCAAACCTCAGGATGAATTATTTGTTAGCAGGAAACCATTCCCTGGTGGGGAGAAAATAGGCGACAGGAGTGCCAGCATCGAATGACAGCTGTCTGCATTCAAGCAGAGGAACCATGCTCAGTTCTCTCCACCAACATGGCAACTAACGGCCCAGTGGTTATTATCGCTGGACTGTTTATTCAGAAAGCCAGGTAGTGTCTGGAGACCTAGGTATAAATCTCACCCTCAGAAGAGTTTGGCATTTGAATTCAACAAATATTAGGAATTAAGAATATAATGATGATCATAAATCCATCGTCAGGGGAACCAAAACCCATTTGGTTCCCTTATGTCCTTTTGGCATCTTTTATCCTTCCCTGATCGTGCCTACATCTGACTCCAGACCCACAGAAGTCATGGTGGGTAATTAGCAATGGCTGATTCGCTAAATGCCCGAGCCAGTGACACCCTTATTCCATGAACAAATAAAGGGGCAAAAATTACTTCATAGTTTAGATGAATAGTATGGCATTTCGGAGAAGTTGAAACGAAGAATCTTCAATGGAAAGCTCAGGCACCGCTGGGAATTTAACTCAAGATCGCCTGTTTACTACGCACTGTTTTTTTTTTAACCCATCCATTCAGGCATTTCGTTAACCACGCAATCACAGTAACTTGGGGAACTTTCCTGTATCAGTGTTACTCAGTGAGAATTTCAATCTAACCCTACATTTCAAACACGAACTATTCACAGCTGAATATTCTCCTGTGAAAATACTCGGAAAGAGGCAATCTCCTCCTGCTTCGGTTTAAAACTGACATTTTCACCTGTTTAAGCTAACTGGACAAAGAGCATGGGCTCATCCTCTCGGGGCCCATTAACAACGGGAACACACGCTGAGGAATCCTAACAAGAGGAATAGGTTCATTTTGGTTAATTGAGCAGCTGTCAAGCCTGACCCATTGGATCCAACATTGAGCCCTGCACCAATAGCTCCACACTCACTTCCTGCCTCATGCACCCGCACCCCCAGCCACCACTGCCTTTCACTTTTGCTTCACTCCCACCCTTTGCTTCTGAACGTGTTCCTGACCGATTATAGGTGCTCAGTTAGAAACTGCAAATGGAACACGGGTGCCTGGGATAGGACTTCATTCAATGGGATTGGATTTATTGCCCATCCCTAATTACCCCACAGATGGAGGTGACGAGTTACTTTCCTGAACACTCGAACTCCTTGGCATGTAGGTACAGCTTCGATGCTATTAGGAGGGGAGTTCCAGGATTTAGAAGCAGCGACACTGAAGGAATAGCGGCATATTTCAAACTCAGAATGGAAAGAAACTTGGAGGGGAGTTTGTGGTGGTCATATTCAGGTGCAACTGCTGCCATTATCCTTCAACATGAGGGCAAACTCTCACTGGACTGACTCTGGTAGTTTCAGGGTGTGTGTTCGCTGCATAACCAGGGACTCATTTTCCTTCCTACAGTTAACAGGAAGAGATATAAATCTTCATTTCCCGACTGGGAATTTTACACACGCCTGAGTGTTGCAAAACCTGAAAGCCAATCAGTTTACTGACACTAATCCATGTGACCTGACTTGTACACACTCCGGCGCCTGTTCTTACACCAGTAGCACCTTCACCAGTGAAGTGTCTCTCTCCAAGTTTCGAAATGATTCATATTTTCGCCCTGGGTTTCAAAGTGGAGAATGCGGGGCTATGATAATCTGATGTTGTTCAGGAGATGTATTGCAGAAAAGTTACTGTTAACAGGAGATAGCATGAGCTGCAGATCCTTTATTCGTACACAGGATGAGGGCGATTTTTGGTGAGACCAGCAATTTTCACCCATTCCTAATTGCCAGAGAGGGCAGTAAAGAGTCAACCACATTGCTGTGGGTCTGTAGTCACATATAAGCCATGGATGGCTGTTTCCTTCTCTCAAAAATATGAGTGAACCAGGTAGGTTTTTCCCCACAATCGACTTGACTCCTGAAATGACTAAATGCCTGTCTGTCTCAGCCTTGAATATACCTGGCATTGACAGCCTCTGTTTTCATGAACTCCACAGATTTGCTTCTCCCTGAACATGAGAACACCCACTTTATCTCTGATTTAAATGGGCAACTCGTTTCCCTGAGATAATACACCCGGTATAAATCAGAGCACAACAAGCCTCCAAAGTTTGGTGCAAACTCACCGACGTCTCCAGTGTCAGCTGTAAGTGCTGAAAACATTTTGTTTTGAGACCTCTAGTTGAACCGACTGTCCTGATTTGCACATTAGATTTGCCAAAGAGGAATCTTATCCAAATATATTGCATTGGCTTTGATTTAGGTGGTGAAAGGCGCGAGAAAAATACAAGTACATAATTCTTTCTCAACCCGCCGCTCTGATAATTAAACTTTCTGCTCATGGAAGTTAATCATTTCCATTCACACTATCTTACAATGTGTTTAGTTCAATTCAATCCCCCAACAGCCCGTTCTGTTCTGATCAAGTGCAGGGTGATGTTAAATATTCGGGTAGTAGCACAGACATCTCAAATCGAGTACTCGCCGTTCCTGTCACAACATTCCATAAGGCATGTGAAACGTTGGGGTGTTGCCTGCAGTTGTTCTTGATTTGTTAAAGCAATAGATTTGAAATTCATTGGGGTTTCCCCGTGTAGTTTTGAATCCTGCCAAGTGCATTTCTGCAACTCATTTTAAATGACTTCTTGATGCCAACAAACTCACGTTTTCTCAGGTCTGCCAGTGTGTTGACATTCAGGAAAGACGTATTCTGAACAAGAATCTAACTGTACTCAAAACCTTAGCTCTGTTTCTCTTCCCACCGGTACAGCTGGGCTTGTTGAGTTTCTGCAGTATTCTGTGCGATTATTCTGAATAACTGCTATTTTTCATGAAATATCTTCAATCCCAGTCCTCTGGCAACGAAATCTTGTCATTGACACAGTTTCTCCCGATGCTCAACCAGCCCATCCCCACACCCACCCGACCACCTCATTACATACAGCCCCAGGAAATCTCCTGTTTTGCTCCAAAGAGAACATTCTCGGCCTTGGGATTATGTTCCCCCAAACGGGACATCCTCATCTCTGAACATGGTGCAAGAGATTTTGGGAAAATATTGTCAGCTGGCGGGGATAAGCTATTCAGGAAGCAAAACTTGGTTTCAGCGACAGCAACGTGAGCCAGAGCACCGACGGGAAGGTAAGGTCGTTTTTTAGGTGGTGGGGGTGGTGCTATAAAAGCGCACCTCATGCAGCAGCGACCCTCTTGTTTTCAGCAGCAGCAGCACGAGCCAGAACGCCAACAGGAAGGTCAGTGAGGTCATATATTTGGGCGGTTGCTTTACCCAAAACACTACTTCAGTAGTGTCTCCCACCCATCCTCCGCGTCTCATCAAAAAAAAAATCTGAGCACTGATCTGGTAGGATTGCATTTTTTTTTCTTTTTCAATCATCTGTGTGTGAATTTGGAACAGAGGAACGGTTGCCAGGGCAGTTGCATGCTCCTCCTGTAAGATGGGAGAGGCAAGAGTCACGACGAGTGACCCCACTGACTTCATCTGCAGGCAGTGCATCCAACTCCCGGTCCTCTGGAACTGCATTCGGGAATTGGAGATGGAGCTGGATGAACTTCGAAGCGTTTGGGAGGTTGAAGGGGTAAGTGAGAGTTATAGGGAGGTAGTTACACCGCAGGTATAGGACAAAGGTAGATGGGTTACAGTCAGGGGACAGAAAGGCAACAGGTAGACAGTGCAGGGATCCCGCGTGGCCATCCCCCTCAAAAACAAGTATACCGTTTTGGATAATATTGGTGGGGGATGACTGATCAGGAGTCAGCCATAGGATACACGTCTCTGGCGCAGAGTCTGCCTCTGGTGCTCAGAACGGAAGGAGGGAGAAGAGGACAGCATTATTCATTGGGGACTCCATAGTTAGGGGGGATGATAGGAGATTTTGTGGGGATGAGAGAGACTCGCGGTTGGTGTGTTGCCTTCCAGGTGCCAGGGTCCATGACGTTTTGGATTCTATTTTCGGGATCCTTAAGGTGGGGGGAGAAGCCCCAAGTCGTGGTCCACATAGGTACCTATGACATGGGTAGGAAAAGGGACGGGGATGTGAGGCAGAAATTCAGGGAGTTAGGGTGGAAACTTAGAGCTAGAACAAACAGAGCTGTTATCTCTGAGTTGATATCTGTGCCGCGTGCTTGCGAGGTGAGGAATAGGGAGCAAGAGCAGTTGAACACGTGGCTGTAGGAATGGTGCAGGAGGGAGGGATTAAGATACCTGGATAATTGGGGCTCATTCTGGGGTAGGCGGGACCGCTACAAACAGGATGGTCTATGCCTGAACCAGAGGAGTACCAATATCCTGGGGAGGAAATTTAAAATTGATCTTCAGGAGGGTTTAAACTAATCAGCAGGGGGGTGGGAACATGAATTGTAGACCCAGTGTACAGGAGTTTGGGAGTAGTGAAGTCATAAATAAGGTTTCAAGGTCACCGGAGTGTGCTGGCAGGCAGGAAGGTGGCTTGAAGTGTGTCTACTTCAACGCCAGGAGCACCCGGAATAAGGTGGGTGAACTTGCAACATGGGTTGGTACCTGGGACTTTGATATTGTGGCCATTTTGGAGACTTGGATCGAGCAATGACAGGAATGGTTGTTGCAGGTCCGGGGTTTAGATGTTTCACTAAGATCAGGGAAGGTGGGAAATGAGGGGGAGGTTTGGCATTGTTAGTCAAGAGCAGTATTACGGTGGCAGGAAGGACGTTTGGTGAGGACTCATCTACTGAGGTAGTATGGGCTGAGGTTAGAAACAGGGAAGGAGCGGTCACCCTGTTGGGAGTTTTCTATAGGCTTCAGAAGTTCCAGAGATGTAGAGGAAAGGATTGCCAAGGTAATTCTGGATAGGAGCGAAGGTAACAGGTTAGTTAATAGGGGTCTTTAACTTTCCAAATATTTACTGGAAACACAACAGGTAAAATACTTTAGATGGGTCAGTTTTTATCCAATGTGTGCAGGACGGATACGCCAACAAGAGGTGAGGCCACTTCGGATTTGGTTCTGGTTAATGAACCCGGCCAGGTGGTAGATTTGAAGGTAGATGTGTACTTCGGTGATAGTGACCACAGTTTGGTTACGTTTACTTTAGCGATGGAAAGCAATAGGTATATACCGCAGGACAAGAGTTATAGCTGGGGAAAGGGAATTATGAGGTGATGAGGCAAGATTTAGGATGCATAGGATGGAGAAGGAAACCGCAGAGGTTGGGCACAATTTGAAATGTGGAGCTTGTTCAAGGAACAGCTACTGCGTGTCCTAAATCAACATGAACCTTTCAGGCAGAGAAGTTGAATCTCTTGTCAAGTGGAAGAGGGAGGTTTATGTAAAGGTGAGGCATGAAGGCTCAGTTAGGGCACTTGAGAATTACAAGTTAGCCAGGAAGGGCCTGAAGAGAGAGCTCAGAAGAGCCAGGAGGGGACATGTGAAGTCTTTGGCAGTTAGAATCAAGGAAGTCTCTAAAGCTTTCTATAGGTGTTTCAGGAATAAAGGAATGAATAGAGTAAGATTAAGGCCAGTCAAGGACAGCAGTGGGAAGGTTGTGCGTGGAGTGCAAAGAGAAAGGAGAGGGGCTAAGTAAATATTTTTCATCAGTATTCACACAGGACAAGGACAATGTTGTCGGGAGAATACTGAGATACGGGCTAATAGATGAGACAGCATTGAGGTTCACAAGGAGATGTTAGCAACCCTGGAAAGTGTGAAAATAGATAAGTCCCCTGGGACAGATGGGATGTATCCTAGGATTCTCTGGGAAGCTAGGGAGGAGATTGCAGAGCCTTTGGCTTTGATTTTCGTGTCGTAATTATCTTCAGAAATAGTGCTCGAAGACTGGAGGATAGCAGATGTTGTTCAAGAAGGGAAGTAGAGACAACCCTGGTAATTATAGCCCAATGAGCCTTCTTTTGATTGTGGGTAAAGTGTTGTAAAGGATTATAAGAGATAGGATTTATAATCATCCAGAAAGGAATAATTTGATCAGGGGTTGTCAACACGGTTGTGTGAAGGGTAGGCAAATGCCTCAAAACCTTATTGAGTTCCTTGAGAAGGTAACCGAACAGGTGGATGAGGATAAAGCAGTTGATACGGCGGATATGGATTTCAGTGAGACTTTTGATCAGGTTCCCCACTGTGGGCTATTGCAGAAAATACTGAGGCATGGGATTGAGGGTGAATTACCGGTTTGGATCAAAAATTGGACAGCTTTAAGAAGACAGAGGGTGGTGGTTGATGGGAAATGTACATCCTGGAGTTGAGCTACTCGTGGTGTGCCGCGAGCAGCTGTTTTAGGGCCAATGCTCTTTGTCACTTTTATAAATGAGCTGGATGAGGGCATAGACAGATGGGGTACATTTGCAGTTAACACTAAAGTTGGTGGCGTTGTGGATAGTGCAGAAGGATATTGCAGGTTACAGAGGGACATAGATAAGCTGCAGAGATGGGCTGAGAGGTGGCAAATCGAGTTTAATGCAGATAAGTGTGACGTGATTCACTTTGGAAGGAGTAACAGGAATAGAGTACTTGCCAAAGGGTAAGATTCTTGGTAGTGATTCTTGGTAGATGATTGGCTGAACTGATTCCTGTGAGAAGTATTTATCTTCAGAGGAAATCATAACCAGACTGGCCCTGGATTTATTGGACTTTAGGCGAACGACACATGGTCTTGTTTAAACCCAAAATATTCCGAGCAGTGTTTTCAAGGTGAATGCAGAAACAATCTTTCCATTTGTGAACAGTGGATGGACTGTAAACTGGAGAATATCTCAGTTAGACAATGGTGACTTATTTCTTTTACCCTTCCAAAGGATTGTGTGCTTATGGAAGTCTTTCCAGAGAGAGATGGAGGATAAATCTTTGAATATTCTTAAGGGAGAGGCAGAAAGATTCTTGACTAATAATGGCACACTAATGTTATAAGGGGTGGGGAGGAATGTTTATTTGAGGCCACATTCAGATCTTTCAAGAGCACATGGCATGGCAGACTGGGTTTGATTTTTCTGATCACTTACATCTGATCCAAGTTTCCACGTCTATTGTCTTTAGAAACCGGAAAATAAGGAAAGAATTAATGTGGTCACGAAGGCGCTCCCTTTCAAAATGATGGTACAACTTCCAAATCCGATTTTTAAACAGCACTATGAAAATTCTCAGGAAAGTTTCATGGTTTTCCAGAAAGATCGGAGACATAGAACAAAGTGAAAATCTCATTAAAACTGCTTTAGTAAGCAAATTGTGCCGAATATATGTCTTTAATAGGACAGATTACTTTTATTTGTTCTGGTGAGATGAGTTTCATTGGCAAGACCAGCATTTATTGCCTCTGTCTAATTCCCATTCAGAATATGATGGTTAAACCCAGGGACATTAACAGATATGTTTCATGGAGATGTACAGGATTCCGAGCAAGTGACAGTGAATGGACAATGATATATATCCAAACCAGGATGCTGTGTGGCCTTGGACAGCATAATCCTCAACATTTGATGCTCACAACATATGGAAATTGTCACACTGCATTTTCTGTTTTCAAAAATTAAGGTCAGAGAGTCATTCAGTAGACAAACAAGACCTTCAGCTCAGCATGCCTATTCCAGTCAAACAAACAAAACTACATTAATCACAATTAGCTTGAAGTCTACAGCCACTAGGCTCTGGCATTTTGAATGCTCCTCCAGCTGCTTCTCAAATGCTGAGTTATCTTGAATTATCTGTGACCTGAGATTTGGCTTTTTTCTTTCACTTTATGCATGAACTGCGTTTTGAAAATATATCCCACAACATCAAAGACAGTGATTAGCTCAATAGATCATTACAAATGTCTACATTGCTTTATAATCTTTGGGAAAATCAGATTTTCTTTTGAATTCATTTGGGATTTTAATGTAGCTAGATCAGCCCTAATTGACCTTGAAAACTTCCAGCCCGAATTTCACCAAATTGGAAATGTAGTGGACACTGAAAAAGGTTACTTCAGAGTACAATGGGATCTTGATTGGCCATTGGGCCAAGAAGTAGTAGATAGAGTTTAATTTGAATAAATGTGATGCGCTGTGTTTTGGAATTCAAATTAGTGCAGGACTTATACTCTAAATGGTAAGCCCTTGGGGAGTATTGCTGGAAAACGTGTCCTGTTAGTGGGCGCATAGTTCCTTGAAAGTGGATTCAGAGGCAGCTAGGATAGTAAAGAAAGAATTTGGTGCACTTCCCTTTATTGGTCAGTACATTGTGTATCGTAGTTGGGAGGTCCTGTTGCAGCTGTACACTGGTTAGGCCACATTTGGAATATTGCATGCAATTCTCTCTCCCTGCTATCGGAAGGATGTTGTGAAACTTGAAAGGGTTCAGGAAAGATTTATAAGGGTGTTGCCAGGGTTGGAAGTTTTTAGCTGCAGGGGGAAACTGAATAAACTTTTTCCTGGAGATTCGGAGGCTGAGGGGTGACCTTACTGATGTTTGTAAAGTCAGGAGGGGAGTAGATAGGGCATCCAGACAAGGTATTTTCACTGGGGTCGGGGAGTCCAAAATTAGACGGTGTGGGTTTAAGGTGAGCTGGAAAATATTTAGAAGGGACCTCAGGGGTAACTTTTTCACACAGAGGGTGGTGTGAATGAGCTGCAAGGGGAAGTGCTAGATTTTGGTACAATTACAAGATATGAAAGGATGGGAATGTGATTCGGAAGGGTTTAGAGAGATATGGGCCAAATGCTTGCAAATGGGACAAAATTTATTTGGGATATGTAGTTGGCACAGACGAGGTGAAACTGAAGACTCTGTTTCCGTTCTTCACAACTTTATGACTCTATGATTTGTTGAATTTCTGATGAATAGTTACATGCAGGATATTTGTTGCTGGAAGTTGATTATCTCATTGAATATCAAGGGAGGGCTTTTGGTTTGCCTCCTGTTGGTGATAACTCCTGCCGGACAGCATTGAAGAACTGTTCGTGTTAGCCATTCATCAGCTAAGCCTGAATGGTGCCCACTTCTTTTGGAATAATGACATAGACGACTGCAGTAACTGAGGACCATGAAACGGTGCTGAGGACTCGGTTTCATTACAGTTGGGTTGCAAATGTTTTAATCTCTTGCCAATATGCTCTGTTACTTTGTCAGCATTCACAATCCTGGCTCAAACAGAAACATTCTCTTTGGCAATGCATATTCGAGTGACACAAACATGGAACCGGATCATGGAAACAGCACTGGAAGGGAGTGGAGGTTAAGAACTGGCAGGAAAACAAATACATCATCAAAATATGCACATGGGAAGAAGGAGTTTATTGTTCTTTTGAGGAATGACACCATAACAGCTAAAATACTTTATTCTAATGAAGGGAAAGCTGTATCCATTTTACTGGTTTCATGAAAATAATGGCGATAAACAGCTGGAATAATTTGGCACTGATCGTTTGAAAAACGCTGGATGTTTTCAGAGATAGCTGGGCTGTGCCAGGTTGAGTAAGTGCTGATACTTTATGAGAGATGTGGTTTTGAAAAACTTTCTGAACACAGTTGATGGAACAGACAAACAAGTGCCATTGGCTAGAACTTCAGAATATATCAGACCTTTCATGGCTGCTACCACATAGAATCAGACAATTGGGAAATGACTCATTGAGTCTGCACCACCAGGTGCTGATCCAAATGCTTTTTATAGTTTGGCATGTTACATGCCTCAGCCATTCTCCTCAGCAGGGCATTTCAGACACCAAATACCCTCATCACAATAGGACAAACATCTCCTGACAGAATCGGAAGTCCATACCGAAAATTCTTCATAATTTTGTGAGGACAGTGAGCACAGTGTTCTGTACATTCGCTCTTTATTGTTTCAGCTGGTGTTCCAATATCATTTGAAGTGACATCAGAGTAACGTCCCATGCCACCCGTGCTACTTCACTCATTATGGCATCATGGACCCGAAGCAAAAATGTGATCAATGCAAATTGGAGAGAATCCTGCACAATCTTGGAACCCATTATAAACAGCTCTGTGTGTACTTCTGCACCACTTGGATTGGAAGCGTTTCAGGAAGGCAGCTTCATGTTACGTTCTCTTGAGCTCTTGAGCTCTTGATGATGAAAAATAAACATAGCCTTTGCTCGTGCCTGCTAAAATCCATGGATGAGTGTGTCTTATTAAGAATATCAAGATACTTTATGGTTTCAAAGTTGAGTCTAAAGTCTGGGAAGGTAAGACTCTGCTAAATGAGTGTAAGCCCAGCGACATCAGGAGCATGGCATGACATTGAGGTAAGGATCCTCATCGTTTTCAATTAGAGGACTGATCATGCGAAATCAGAGCCACTGAGTTCAAACCATTCTTGGCAATTTATCTCAATGCGACATGGCATCAATATTAGGGATCTTTAACACAGAAACTTTGCAAATGTCTCATTTAATGATCATTCACAAATACTTGAAGGTCAACTCAAATGGCAGCTTTGGTGTTCTGATCCAGATCAAACAAATTGTGACAGTCCAAAAGAAGGAAAAGAAATTCAGGGATGAAACTTATCCAGTCCAGCAGCATCTGTAATATGACGTTTTCAGAACAGGTTCATAACAGACTAGATATGTTAACTCAAAATCTGTCTCCAGATGTTGCCTCATCTGTTGCGTTTCTCCACCAATTTCTGCTTTTGTTTCAAATTTCCATAATCTCCAGCATTTTGCTTTTCTGGACTGTCCCAGCTTGGTGAGATTTTGACAATATCATCCATTCCTGTTTCTGTTCGTGTTCTTGTGCTGATTACACTCATCATGCCCCAGTGTCTGTTTCTTCTTTTAAGTTCCAAAAAAAAATGCGAATATCATCCTAAATGCATGAATATCTGGAAATCAATTTTGATTGAAAGTAATTTTAGAGGCAGTTGTACTTCATGAGACAACAGAAATAGATTACTCATGACGGCACAATCTTGTGACCTTCACTGAAAGCATCTCCCCTCAGTCTCTGAAAACCTTTCATACAAATCTCAGAATATTTACAGCAAAGCTGTGGTCACTCAGCCCATCATCTCTGTACCGGCTGGGGATGAACTATATTCCTACTATTTTTATTCTGTCATCTCGCGATACACCTAACATTTTGAAATCTTGATCTGCTTTTAATTTTGAATATCCTGGGCATGCCCCATGACTAAAAAGTGTATATATAATACATAACTTCAAATGTGATGTAGAAAATTATCATACTATGATCATATTGTTGTTTGGCACTCCATCTCCCAAGTATGACGTATTGACTTGTTCTGCTTTGCATTTCATTCTGTCTGTCAGAATAAGTGCTAGTTAAATACTGGTGACATTGGGATATCACTGTCCTCCTCTCCAGTCACTACAGCCACTGCCACCATTCCACTGTGTCTCTGAACCATTGTCACATTCATTCTGTCCCTGACTATTTAGTCCATGCTCTTTAATGAACAACATCATTGTACATGCTGCATTTGATTTTACTTTTGGTCAATTGAATCAAGAAATGTAAGTGTTACTGCTTTAAAGCACATAACCTGCACTGAAGAACTTTGCATGTTGAAGATACATTGTTGTTTTATTGCAACAGTGAGAAAACCACACTTAATCAGCAAGGTCAGCCCGACTATGCCCAGAGATTTTTTGTTGTTATTGTTGGCTGTCCCAGAGTAATCAGCACAGTAATAACATTTTGTGTTTTTTTGGAGGGGGAGGGGGAGGGTGATGGTGCAGGTGGTTACAGCATTGCACATGGACAACAGGGCGGAGCTATTTAGCCTGAAAAATGAAAACATCCAACATTCTCGCTCACGACAGACGTCGTTAGAGCAATTGCTCATGGTATATAAGACCTATAGCCAACGATGTTAACATGCAATGCAGCCCAGTTTTATTTGTGAACTGAAGGTTCACTGAAGGTGTATCGAAAGGGGTTAACTGGAACTGTTTGTTCGGTGACTGTGATTGATGTCAGTCTCCATGGATTCGGACTGTGTCACAGGAAGCTTTCCCTCTCCTATTACTAAGGGACTCCATTCAGTGTGTTATCCCATAGTATAAGTGAGACATCAGTGACAGCGCTAACAGGGATCGGCAGCTGCAGAGAGAGGGGGCGGAGAGATCAGAATCTGAGAACAATAGACTGGAATGTTACAACAATGGATCAGAATCTGAGAACAATAGACTGGAATGTTACAACAATGGATCAGAATCTGAGAACAATAGACTGGAATGTTACAACAATGGATCAGAATCTGAGAACAACAGACTGGAATGTTACAACAATGGATCAGAATCGGAAAACAATAGACTGGGATGTTACAACAATGGATCAGAATCTGAGAACAATAGACTGGAATGTTACAACAAATGAACAGAATCTGAGAACAATAGACTGGGATGTTACAACAATGGATCAGAATCTGAGAACAGTAGACTGGAGTGTTACAACAATAGATCAGAATCTGAGAACAATAGACTGGAATGTTACAACAATGTATCAGAATCTGAGAACAACAGACTGGAATGTGACAACAATGGATCAGAATCTGACAACAATAGACTGGAATGTTACAACAATGGACCAGAATCTGAGAACAATCGACTGGAATGTTACAACAATGGATCAGAATCTGAAAACAATAGTTTGGGATGTAACAACAATGGATCAGAATCTGACAACAATAGACTGGGATGTTACAATAATGGACAGGAGTTTATCCTCGGGTCTTTCCCTTCTTACCAACGATAGGTCAACATTACCATATCGGATACTAGGTCTACTGTGGGTTATTCAGGCTGGTTACTATCCCATTCTCGCTCTTATTGGTGTTCCTGGTAAGTCTCTCTATCTCTGTCCAGTCATTACTTCCATAAAGCATACTCAACTTTATTGTTGTTTCTGTTGCCTACATTTGGAAAAGTTGGAATCTATTATCTTCAGTTTAATTAAAACCTCACTTCATTGTTCATGAATTTCAGACTCATCCTTCACAAGCATATGAGAACAAGATTTGTTCACGTCATTGAGGGCCTTTATTGTTTTATGTTTCGCTATTGTCTCCATCGCCAAACCTGTCCAACACCAGCTCCATAAAATCCCCACTCTCCCCCTCTGCCTCTGTACAGTTACTGAATAAACCATTATCTATGACGTGGTAAAATTCAGACTTTATAGTTCCAGCTCTTTTCTGACCAGTCTTCTAAGTTATAAATAATTTGAACACACCCTGGTCTTGTTTCTGAAGTAATTAACGATAGGGACACCATGTCAGAGCAGTTAAGTCACTCAGCAGGTAATTCCAGAGACACAGGTTATTACTCTAAAGATACTGTTTCAAATCACACCACAGTTGGTGGTAGAACTTAGATTCTAATGATACGAATTGTAACGAAAGTGAATTTCACTAATAACAACCATAAAATCAGCAACATTTTGACTAAAAAACCGATCTCATTCCACTGATCTCCTCTGATAAAGAAATTTTGGTCTGGATTCAGTGTGAATTCAAACCCACAACAATGTGTTTGGCTCCAAACTGCCTTGTGGAATGGTCACAGTTAAAGGTAATTAACGATGGTTAACAAATGCTGCTCTTGCCAGTGATTCTGACATCCCATGGAAAAAAACTCGTTTAAATCAAAGAAAGAAAGATGTCAGAGATCTGAAACAAAAGGAACCAAAGTGCTGAGGAAAATGAACATGTTTGATAGGCTTTGATGAAATTTAAACAGAGTTAAAATTTCAAGTTCACTGAACAGACATCAGAACTGAAATCAGCTGGTAACTATTGTGATTTATTTTGTTGACAGGGATGTTTGTTTTGAAGGGCAGAAGGAATGAGTTGATTAAATGCTGTAAGATAGAACGAGAGGGAAAAAATAAACAAACAAAGGGATTGTTGATGATCAGGTGGGATGTAAATAAAATGTGAAATTAATTACATTTATTTTTCGCCTTTTCCCATATTCCTGAATATCGTGTCCATGTCGATATACTTCGAAGTCCCCGTCTGAAATAAGTTATGTCCCCTCAGTCTGTCTTCCCTGAGTGTGGTCATCTTCGCTTATTCATTAATGGGATGTGGGTGTGGCTGGCTGGGCCAGTATTTATTTCCCTTTCCTAGTTGCCCTTGAGAAGATATCTGTGAGATGCTTTCTTGAATCACGACAGACCACGTGCTGTACATTGCTGTTATCTTGGTCTGTCCTGTGTCATTTCTTTGAGACTTTGTGGTAATTGACACAAGTGAGTGGCTGGCTTGGCCATTCCAAAAGACGGTTGAGAGGTAACCACATTGCTGTTGGTCGTGAGTCACATGTAGGCCAGACCAGCTGAGGGTGGCAGATTTCCTCCCTTGAAGGCTATTCGTGAGCCAGGTGCGTTTTTCCCAATGATCAACGATGGCTTAATAATTTCATCATTCCATGTAGTTCATTGAATTCAAATTCCACAATTTGCCGTGGCAGGATTTGAATCAGGGTGTGAGTCATTACCTGGATCCTTGGATTAATAGACGAGAAATAACACCACAAGGTCATCTCATCCCCAACATCCCCAGTCACCTCCAGCAGCAATAGTGGCGTTGCTGCTATCGCGACTGTGGTACAGAAAATTGTGCAATTATATTGTCCACTGCTTCAACTAAGAGCAGACTCATTAATATTTCAGGCCACTGCAACTGTGTAGAGATATGACTGTTTATCAGCCAGGAAAGTAAACTAAGGAGAGGAAGGCATTTCCAACACTGAGAGAGTACAGGATGTATGTATCAGGGAGACGGCAGGACGGACAAAGGGCATCAAGTGAACTGGTTTCATTCTAGAACTTACTCAGAGATAGTAGAAGCTGCCGATGCTGGAATATGAGATTAGGAATAGAGCTGGATGAACACAGTAGGCCAGGCAGCATCAGAGAAGCAGGAAAGCTGAAGTTTTGGGTCTGGGCGCTTCATCCAGCTCTTCTCATTGTTATCTCATTCTAGAACTTTCTTTGCAGCAGTGGGTGACTTATCCATCATGTGCCAGAGTGCCGACCTCCAATATATTCACGACATGATACATGCCAGCCCTGCCAGGTGTAGTGAATGTGATGTTCTGTTTCCATGAAGGGAGGAACAGAAACTCTTCCAGAAATAGCAGGGAACATGGTGAATAGTGAAAATGAGGAACTGTGGGAAATTCAAATCAAATTTTACTCAGATAATTTGCTTCATTGTTCATTACATCACCAATTTTAGTGTCATCTGCAAACTTACCAACTATACCTCCTGTTTTAAAAGTGAAATCATTATAGAATGACAAAAACAATGGCCCAGCACTGGTCCTTGTAGCACACCATTGGTCACAGGTTTGCATTTCGAAAAGCACTCTGTCACTGTGCTTTGTCTTCTTCCTTTGAGCCAATTTTTATTCAAATTGTTCGTTCTCCCTGTGTTCCATGTGACGTGACATTGCCAACCAGTCCACCATGTGGAACCTTGTTGAATGCCTGACTGAAACCTATATAGACAACATCTAACACTCTGACTCCATCAATCCTTCTCGTCATTTCTTCAAATTTAATCAAGTTATTGAGACACAATTTCCCAGGCGCAAAACCATGTTGACTGTCCTCACTCAGCCCTTCCCTTTCCAAACACATGTAAATCCTGTCCTGAAAATCCACTCCAAAAATGTGCCCATCACTGATGTCATCCTCACCAGTCTACAGTTCCCTAGCTTTCCCTGATCACCTTTCTTAAATAGTGGGAACATGTCAGCCAACTTTCAGCCTTCCATCACCTCATCGGTGGCTATCGATGGTACAAAATATCTCAGCAAGGGGCACAAAAGTCAGTTCCCTAGGTTCCCATAAATGCTGAGGATACACGTGATCAGATCCTGATGATTTATTCACCTTTATGCATTTTAAGGGGCCAGCACAACTACCTCCGTAACGTGGACACTTCTTACTGTTTATTTCCCCGAGTTACCTCAGGTTCGTATGCTTTGAACAGAAAGCACAGATACAAATTGTTCATTTTAGTCACGCACTCATCTCCTTGCTGATTTTTAAGGGGCCCCATTCTCTCCTTATATACTCTTTTCTCCAAAATGTATTTGCATAAATCCTTTGACTTCTCCTTAACCAAATTTACTGAAACTCTCTCATGGCCACTTTTTGCGCTCATGATTCCCTTCTTGGATGACCCCTGGTACCAGTTTAACAGCTCGATGTGCTGACTAGACTCCTTGTCTTCCTGTGTAATAGGCAGGAGAGAGTGAATGGGCTGTGCCTCTTATTTCCTAATAGTTTTGATGAGCTGAATGGCTTCATCCCCTTCCTTTGAAACCAGCTTGAAGAGCTGGATAAACTGTTCCATTATTACCGTGGACATGAACAGTGTATAGTTATGTACTGTTACATGAATATTACCGACACTTCAACAGCATAAGCTTGACTGTTGTCATCCCACACATGTACACAGACTGCTTCGGGGGCTGAGAGATGGCAATTTTTCTCTGAATATTGTGTGATACAGTGCACAGCCAAGGTCATTTTTTCTCAGGTGAGGGTGTGCAAAAATAGAGCGCATAGAGTTATTGAGAGACGGAGGAGATTTTAAAGAGACCTGAAGGGTAACTGTTGCATGCAGAGGGTGTTGTGTGTGAGCAATAAGCTGCCAGAGGAAGTGGTTGAGACTGGTACAGTCACAACATTTATAAGGCACCACGATGGATACATGAATAGGAAGGGTTGAGAGGGTTATGGGCTTAATGCTAGCAAATGGAAATACATCAGTTTGGAAATTCTGGTCAGCATGGATGGGTTGGACCAAAGGGTCTGTTCCTGAACTGTATGACTCTGTGGCTCGACAAGGCTTTCCTTCCAGGAATGAGTAACGTGAAATAAATTTGATAAGCTTCTGAAGCAATTGCATTTGGTTTTCAGTTTAGGGAATTGTAACTGCACGGAATATATCGGGAGTGGTCTCAGTAAAGCCCAGTACAGATGAAGTACAACAATCCAATGATTATACAGATAGCTTTTGCATAAAACAACATCATTCCATATACTTTCTTAATCACTGGCTACATGCGCAGACTAAAATTATAGGATTCATGTGCCAGGACTCACAAATACATCTGCACCACCATGTTCTGCGATCGCTTTCCGTTCATGTACTTTACTGTTATTTTATCCTTCCATCATAGCACAGACTTCCCCATAACCATATTCAGCCTGGAGTCAGGTCACGAGTGGTGTGCCTCAAGGATCTGTTTTGGGACCACTGCTGTATGTCATTTTGATAAATGACTTGGCCGCCGGCATAGGTGGATGGGTGAGTAAGTTTGCAGATGACCCTAAAGTCGGTGGAGTGGTGGACAGTGTGGAAGAATGTTGCAGGTTGCAGGGAGACTTGGGTAAACTGCAGAATTGGGCTGAAAGGTGGCAAATGGAGTTTAGTACGGATAAATGTGAGGTGATAATGGGAACTGCAGATGCTGGAGAACCCAAGATAATAAAATGTGAGTCTGGATGAACATTTCAGGCCCAGCAGCATCTCAGGAGCACAAAAGCTGACTTTTCGGGCCTAGACCCTTCATCAGCTGCAATAACAAGACACTGACCTGTTTAGAAAAACACGAATCCTTTTATAACCAAGCAAGTACAAGCTGCGGAGAATTACTGTACTCAACTCGGCACAGAGTGCACAGTCTCACAAGTAATTCTCCCTGAGCAGCAGACAGTCCCCGCTTTTTATACTTTACAAAAGACCTGATACATAGAACGATTTCACAACTTACAATGACACGATACATAAAACAATTACTACAACTGACAAAGGCAGGATACCAAACAGTTATTACATCAACAACATAAGAGACCTGGATATAGTATCGTTTGCTCGTGATGGCTGTTAATGGTCGGAGGCAAATTCGAGTTGTTGTCTGGGACAGATTGTGATTTCAAGTGGCCAGTGTATCTGTCTGGAACAAAGTCAGTGTCCTGGCCCCTTTGTCAGCGACAGAAGTTACATGATTTGGAGGTTTCACAGCTTTACAAATATTCCCCACCTACCCCTATTTGAAACAGTTTGATTCTGATTTTAATTCAGTCCGGAAGCTTAACACAGTGTCTGCATGCCGATGTGTGAGAAGATAAGGAGTTACAAAAGCGTTACGCTGAATTTCTAGCTGGGCAGGAAGTTTCAGGGCAGTGCATGCATACCTATGTGTAGGTAGATAATAGTTTACTTCTACAAATTAAAGTCTCTGTATAGGAATCAAATGCAGATAAAATACTTTAATTTATAGAAGTATAGAAATCAATGAGATGTTATCACATTAACATCTCATTCCATCCTTTTATCATTTCATGATAATTGATAACGGGGCCGAGAGGGGAGCTGCCAGTCTGTCAAACACAAATCTGCAGCAAGGGCTCAGGCATGCCATAAATGTACAACAGGCAGCTATGACAACCAGTAGAACAACTAACCCATGCAGCAATTATGAGCCCCAAGAACCGCGCATAAGCCTTCCCAAAAAAAACTTTCCAGGCCGGGGTCCCTCACTGTGCTGTTCCAACTGCCCCTGTATGGCTTGGATAGCCTGGGTAATGTTATAGGACTCGTTGGTGATGTGGGTAATGCACTTGTCCCCGATAATAGTGCATACTCCTCCTTGCTGAGCCAGCTGATAGTCCACTGCATATTGGGTTTGCTGAGCATAGAGCCGAAGTTCAGCCAGTTCCAGGTTGACTGCCTCAAATGCTGTCATTGTGCTGTTTCCCAGGGCGGTGAGTCCGCATATAAGGTAATTCCGAATTTTTTTTGTGACCACCACCCCAGGGGAGCCTCCCAAGCCCACAGTTCCCAGGAAGCTGTATCCTAAGGAAGAGCCCAAAGCAACTGGGTTCTGCGATGCAGCGCAAAACTCCTGGCTCAGGAAGCGTGTGACAATTCGCCATTGAATTTGTGCTTGTTGGGGACAAGGGACCGTGAGGGGGCCAATGGTCTCAACAGCAAACAGCACCGGCAGGGTTGGAGTGGTCGTAGTGAAGGTCTCGTTAAGAAGGCAAACAGACTCACGTATTTCTTGATAGCTATGCCAGGAGGACTGACCCTTATATGGATGGAAATTTGCGGAGTTACATGGAAATGACCCATAGTCTGTTTCTACATGGGTGCCATTGCAATCCCCACAAGTCCACTGTTTTCCCGGGGTCTCAGATATGGGCTTAGATTCTACTCAGGGGCAGTTCAACAATCCTCCTATAGATGGGGCCAGGAAACATTATGGGGGTGATGAGTGACTAGAGTAGGCACACAACAAGTCCCAGTTCCATTAAAGCAAAACGGATAGATGTTGGGATTTGTACAGTTAGCCCCTTTCTCCCATGTTCAGGTCTAGTTTCCCCACAACCAGAGAGGCCACTAACTACCAGTTTCACACATGAACCCTGCACAACCCTGTCCAAGTTCCCCTCTCCCCTCAGCAAGGCTTACTGGAATACTCTATTCCATAATCCATTGACTCAGGTTCCAGGCAGATGTTGCCACAAGTAATGCTTCGACAGATCGTGCCAGTGGGTAACATGCTGTCCAATTCCCCTGCACCCAGATGCGTGTTTTATAAAACAGATTGTCCTGCTGGCCATGCATGGGCAGAATAACACACAGTCCAATGGTTAACTGCACGCCGATGAGGAAATCCATCGTTTACAGTCACTAAATTGGATCCAGTGATTCTGTCCTTTAAGGTTCAGAGCTGTCGGAGTCTGAAGAAACACTTGGTACGGTCCTTTCCACCTTGGTCCCAGCTTGGGGCGATCCCAGTCCCGGACAAGTACAAAATCTCCAATCTGCGGCCATCAGGATCGATCCTGAATCTCGAGGTCTTGTTCTGGTGTCTGCGGAGGTGGTCCGAAGGCCGAATGGAAAAAACTTTCAAGATGATGTTAGTTGTCGGAAGTACCTTTGCATTTCTTCTCCCATCACATTTAGGTCAGTTTTGGTGGGTGGGCTGGTATTGGCATCCCCTGTTGTTCTGCTGGGTCGGCCATAGACTATTTCCGCTGCTGGGAGCCCAGTAGTAGAGTGGAGTGTTATTCACATGTGATACAAGGCTAGTGGCAAAACCTTTAACCAATTACGGCCGGTCTCTAATGTCAACTTGGTCAGTTTAGTTTTAAGTGTTCCATTAGCTCTTTCCATTATCCCTGCTGCCCGGGGGTGGTAAGCAGTGGAATTGCTGTTGGATGTGTAATGTATCACACAGTTCCTTATTAATTTTCCCTACAAAGTGACGGCTGTTAGGACTTTGTTGTTTGTCGTTGGGAAAGCCTCTATGCACCTACTGATTACATCTACAATGACAAGACAATACTTGTAACAGTTTACGCGTGGCAGATCAATAAAGTCTAGCTGAATGCATTCAAACGGCCCACCTGGCAAGGGTGTTTTTCCTGGTGAGCATCTCACCCCCTGACCCACATTGTTTTGCTGGTATGTGAGACAAGATGCTACACGAGACTGGGCTGCCACCAGGTACGGAGCATAATACCACTCATTCCCTCCTTGCCAAGGTCGGGGTCAGAATGCAGACAGTCAACAAGCATAGGTAATAATGTATCAGATACACACACTTGGCCGACTGGAGTAACCCAAAGGCCTGAGGATGCAGAATGCAAACATCCATGTGCCTTCCAAATATTCTATTCAGAAGCAGGGGCGTCCCCCTGCAAGTGCCGAACAGTGATCATATCTGGCATGCCCGTCTTTTCTGAAGGCATGCGATCTACCGCCTGCTTGTTCATAGAGGGTATAATAAAAATTTGGTCTGCAGCAGCCTGTTTAGCAGCCAGATCAGCCCAAGCACTGCCCCGAGTAACTATTGAATCAACAGAGACATGGACAGTGCATTTGATAATAGCCAATTGTTTAGATTTAAGTGTGAAACTGTTTAGGGAGGAGGATTGCCTGTAGGTTTTCAACAGACAGGGAATCCTGGATGGGTGCACCTGAGGACGTTAGAAATCCACACTAGGTCCGGAGAAGGAGTGGATCATCAGTAAGGGCCGGGCGCGGAGAGGTCAGAAGTTGGTTCGTCAGCAGGCAGTCATGTCGGGGTTCGCTCAGAAATGTGGCTGGGTTAAGAGTGGAGCAGGAGGAGATAAGGGACAAATCGCAGGGACAATCTGGGAACAAGGGGTGTAATCCCTGAGATACAGTGTCCAGGCGAGTGGAGTAGTAGGCAACCGCTCATTATAATTCAAGTTTAAAGGGCCTATTGTAAACCTGTCAGTTTCAGTATGATGTCTGTGCGTGTGTTAATGATGTAGTACCACACGGGGTAGGGCAGTTTCAATACCCACTCCGCATGATGATTGCTGTCAGTCAGGAGGAAGGGCAACAGGGTGAGCACGCGTGAGGGATCTCTGCCCCGTGTCATGTCTCATTTGCACAGTGTCACCATATCCCATTTACCAAACTGAACCAGGGAGGCAGTATGGGCACTAACATTGCAATGGTGTCCTGAACATAGAGAGAGAGTGACAGGAGGGGGAGAAAACTCCAGTTCATTTAAAAAATTACCAAGCAAGAGTTGAATTTATACATGTTAAAAAAAGAACCCAATTTACCATACGCAAAAATCAGAAATTCTTGGGGAAAAAAAGAATTAATGTTGCAGGTGGGCCTCAGGACCCAGCGGAGCCACAGCTGTGGGAGAAACTGCAAGTTTCAAGAGGTATCCATTCCCTGGAGAAGTGGGCGTGAATTTCAAAACAGTGGCATGTGCCATTGATGGAAAGGCGCTCTCCTGCCTTAAAGCAGGGGGGTGGGGTGGAATTTCACAGTGCTGGATATCTCGAATGGTTTCTGGTCGATCCCCATTCGGCAGGACCAGTACAAATTCGCATTTACTTTTACAGGACAACAGTACACGTGGAGCTGTCTGCCACAGGGTTTCCAATATAGCCCCAGCATTCTCCACCAGTGTATGGCAGACTGTTTATAAGATTTCAGTGAGCCACACAGGCTCGTACAGTACGTGGATGACATCCTGTTGTTCACAGACAATAGTGAGGAACATGGCCCCCTACTGAGTGAGTTGTTACAACTCCTGTGCAAGAGCGGGTTGAAGGTAAACCCTAAAGCGGCACAGATAGGGTTGAGGCAGGTCAAGTTCCTGGGACTGACCCCAGGGCTGGAGAGCGCAGCATAGACGCAGCACAGGCTCGATCAGGGGCCCTTGACATAATTAGACACATCTATTGTGGCTTCCAAGGGGCATCGACTTGCATTGCATTTTGACCCCCTTGTTTTGGGCTCGGGTGAGGGACCGTGCGATTAGGGAATACCGGAGATTTTTTTCTTACAGGGATCCTTCTTTAGGGGATGGCTATTCGAGGATCTCTTCCAAACTCTGTCCTCACATTCACTATCCTCTGCATGTGAGTTGGGACACTCATATTCTTCGCTACTTGTGGAGTCGCCAGGAAACAGTAAACAGGTGTTAGAGGGTCAAGTAGGCTGCACCCAGGACTTATGTCTTCCTGGGCTTCTCATGGGTTTTAAAAGGATCCTGTCGTCCCTCCTTTTGTTCACTGACCGTCTGGCCTGCGTCCTGTTTCCCTGTTTTGCTTTAGATCTGGTATGACAGGAGGTAGGGTCTGTACAAGCCGTGGGTTTGTCACGGGATCCATGTGGGCTGCCTCCTGAAGGGCTTGGAGATTCTTTGGGAGGTTTAGTTTGGGCAGCGTACGGTGGCGGTTGCTGGGACTGATGACAGTATTGGGGTGCCTGCAGATGTAGATTGGCCAAGGGCGGGTAGGGTTCTGGAGGGGGTAGTGGTTCCGATGAGGCAGAGGGATGCCTTCCCCAGTCCTCCTCGGTCTTGCTCATCTGTGTCATTAATTTGGAACAACATCGGCACGCCAGATATGTCAGGAGGTTCCTCCGATTTTTTTGTTTTCTGTCAACACGGCCTGCCGCTCTAGCCCCCGTTCTTTGTCTCGTTGTTCTCACTCCTGTCTTTCTTGGTTAACTCTTCCCCTTTCATTCAACTCATGGTCCTCACACTGCAGTTTTAAAACTTCACAAGTTTTTTGATTCTCCCTTGTTATCACAGGCACTGATCCCTCTCCTACGTGCATTATCTACCCAACTGGCCAGTTTTGATTTTTCAGAGAAAATGGGAACTGCAGATGCTGGAGAATCCAAGATAATAAAGTGTGAAGCTGGATGAACACAGCAGGCCAAGCAGCATCTCAGGAGCACAAAAGCTGACATTTCGGGCCTAGGCCCTTCATCAGAGAGGGGGATGGGGTGCGGGTTCTGGAATAAATAGTGAGAGAGGGAGGGGCGGACCGAAGATGGAGAGAAAAGAAGCTAGGTGGAGAGGAGAGTATAGGTGAGGAGGTAGGGAGGGGATATGTCAGTCCAGGGAAGACGGACATGTCAAGGAGGCGGGATGAGGTGGTAGGTAGGACATGGAGGTGCAGCTTGAGGTGGGAGGAAGGGATGGGTGAGAGGAAGAACAGGTTAGGGAAGCAGAGACAGGCTGGGCTGGTTTTGGGATGCAGTGGGGGGAGGGGACGAGCTGGGCTGGTTTTGTGATACAGTGGGGAGAGTGTAAGAACTGGGCTGGTTTTGGGATGGGGTGGGGGAAGGGGAGATTTTGAAGCTTGTGAAGTCCACATTGATGCCATTGGGCAGCAGGCTTCCCAAGCGGAATCACGTGGACCTCTCACATGCTCGAAGAATACAAATGAAAATGTAACAAATTACAGCAAAACAAGCTCAATACCTGGTCATTGCAGTTTCCAAACTTCCTTGTAAAAGCCATGTGAAGCTCTAGAGATGACACAGAGTGGAGCTGGAAGAATACAGCAGAAATAAACAATTCTGGAGATGTGTCCCAACTCGAAACATCATCTTCCCTGCTCCACGGTTGCTGCGTGGCCTGCTGTGTTCTACCAACTCTACGCCGTGTTACCTCTGATTCCAACATCGCCAGTTCTTACTATCTGCACAAAGAAATAACAAATTCTCTGTGTATTTGGGTCATTAGCAACTTGCGAGCACATGTTTTATGAAAATAGCAGCACTGCAGATTTCGGGTGGCGGGATTTAAAACAACACGACAGCCAACCCTCACTTAACCACTCAATCATAGTTATGGCCAAGTTTGGTGCTCGCAGTCACCTCTAGCAGTGGATTTCATCTGCAAGTATCGCTGCTTAGAGTTGGCAGACAAAAATCCCAGTCAATTCTGGTCAGAAAATCTGGAATTATTGTATGGAGGTTGATGTGGAGGGTTGCTTTTCAGACTGAAGGCTGTGACCAGCAGGATGCCACAAGGATTGGTGCTGGGTCCACTGTTTTTCATCATTTATATAAATGATCTGGATGTGTACATCGGAGTTATTGTTAGTAAGTTTTCAGATGACACCAAAACTGGATGCTTGGTGGACAGCGAATAAGATTACCTCAGAGTACAGGTCGATCATGCTCAGATGAGCCGATGAGCCATGGAATGGCAACTGGAGTTGAATTTAGATAAATATGAGATGCTGCCCTTTAGCAAATCAGGAGAGAACTTATTTACCAAATAGTCAGGTCCTGGTGAGTGTTGATGAACAAAGAAACCTTGGAGTGCAGGTTCATATTTCCTTGAAAGTGGAGTCACAGTAAATAGGATAGTGAAGAAAGCGTTTGGTATGCTAACACTTATTGGCCAGTGCATTGAGTATGAGTTGGGAAGACATGTGGTGTTGGCACAGGAGATTGTTTGTCCCACCGCTGCTGCGAGGCTTTGAGCTACAAGGTGAGGTAGAATAGACTGGGGCTAATTTCCCTGGAGTGTCGGATGCTGAAGTCCGACCCTACAGAGGTTGATAAAATCATGAGTACATTGATGGAGTAAATAGGCAATGTCTTTTCCACAGGGTAGGGGGGTCCAAAACAAGAAAGCAAAGTTTGAAGGTGAAAGGAGAAAGATTTAAAAGGGATCGAAGGAGTCCCTTTTTCACACAGAGGGTGGTGCATGTATGGAATGACCTGCGACAGGAGTGATGGAGGCTGGTACAATTACAACATTTCAAAGCCATTTGGATGGGTATATGGATAGTCAGGGTTTAGAGGAATATAGGCCAGATGGAGGGCTAGGTTTAGTTAGGGTTTATTTAGGGTTTCTGGTCGGCGTGGTCAAGTCAAACTGAAGTGTTTGTATCTTGAGTGTATACTCCTCTGACTCTTTTGTTAAAAATGCTGCTGTTGTATTTGACCAAAGATTGGTTGTGTGCTCATATCTCACACATATGTCACACTATCTGCCATACCAGATACAGCTCAGAGTGCATCCTGTTTCACAGACACTTTGTCCCACTTTTTTGTACCCTTTGATGTGGAGAACAGAGAGGTTAGCATAGCCCAAGCTATATCATTCTATATGCTGACCCCTCCCTATCAGAGTAATGTGAGGAATAGAGGGCTTAACACATCTCATGCTGTGTTGTCCCATGTCCCCACCTTCTCCCTGTCCCTGTGATGAGTGGGATGAGGGATCAATACATTTATTGATGCATTTATCTGATCTGAGCCATGGATTGATTACAATGAAAGCACTTTCCAAAGGTGAATGACCTTATGCATCAGATCAAGGACTGAGTGGTAGAGATCAGATGCTGTTCTCACATGTCACTGACACCAAAAATTGCTTCAAATATTAGAAACAATATGCCAACTTAAACTGGTGAGGAAACTTGGGAAGCAAGAATCTGAGGTTGAATTTAAACTCATGTGGAATATTTCTGAGTTGGTAGAGTGAGCAGAAAAGCTGTATCACAACTGACGCATTCTAAGAGGGCACTGGGTGATAATTTAGATACATCTCCAGAGAAAATCCTCCCATGTCTTGGATCGATCTTGTTAAAATTCTCTGAACTGCCATTCCTAAAATAGAGGGACTCAAACCGTCCACAGTATTCCAGGTGTAATCTGATTAGTGTCATGTATAGTTTTAACAAGACGTCCCCATTCCCTTTAAATAAAGGCCAACAGACTGTTTACCTTCCAGATTACCCACTGAACCTGGATGCTAGCTTTTTGCCTTTCAAGCACAAGGTCCCACAAATCTCTCTGTGCTGCAGCTTTCTGCAGTATATTTCCCTGGTAAATAGCATGCACCTCCCCTAGTTTTCATGCCAAATACAACAACACCATTTTCCCCACATTCTGTTCCAGGCACTGAGTTTTTGTCTGCTTGCTAATCTTGTTGCTATCCATCTGTTGTTTCATTTGCCATCCTCACTACTTGCCTCCATCTAGTTGGTGTCATCTGTAAACTTGGTGACAGTACGTTAACTTCTGTCCTCCGGGTGATTAGTAAATATTGAAAATAACTGTGGCCGCAGTATTGATCCCTCTGTGGGGATCCATAAGTTACAATTTACCATCATGAAACTGCCCTCTTTGCTTTGACTCTCTGCCTTCAATTCATTATCCACTCCTCGACTAATATATATCCTCAATACTGTGAGTTCATGAGTTCTTCCTATATGAAGTAATCTCATATAAAATACCCTACAGAATTTTTGTTTTGCTTTTTTGCAAATCCAAATATATTTCACCTATTGGTTTCCCTCTTATTTATCTTGCATGTTTCTGCCTAAAAAAAATTAAACCTGTCAGCTATGTTTCCCACTTCACAAAATCATGCTGACTCTTCTTGATTCTTTCATGTGTTTCTAAATGCTCTGTTATACCAACTTTAATGTGCTCTAACATTTCCCAATGACGGAGCAGGTTGTGAAATTGACGTGAATTTGTGGGTCTGGTCACTCAGAAAAGGGGACACTGAAAGCTAATTGCCATAAAAGCCCAAATGGTGCACAAAGCTCCTTCAGGGAGGCGAACTACCACCCAGTCTGGTCAGAGAGGCCCTGGCCTCAATGGACTAGTGTGGATTGATGAGTCAATTAACGACAGAGGTCTGGAAGGAGCAGATGGTGAGTGAGAGGGGTATGATCGGCCAACAGGTAAAACTTAATTTTAGCAAATCATCCCAAACCAGCCACTTCCACCACAACGAAGGATAAGGCTTATGTGACCATCGACACCTCAAAGCTCCTTCTAAGTCACACAATGCCACAGCACCCACTGCTGAATGAATAGAAATTTCCTCCAATTTAGTCCAGAACCTGGGAGTACCTTCTGTGCAGGAGAGATGTTAGGAATCACTTCTGTACAAAAACAGTGGTAAAGGGGTGGTAAAGGTTCAGACTATGTCCCAAAAATGCCAGTTGATGCCCAAACACTCAGGTGTTCGTTTTAAATCAGATAAACCTTTGTTCAGCAAAGGTATTCAGGGATGTGGGCGAAAGGTCAGTAGCAGTGTTAGGCCTTTGTAACCTCAAGATTGAATGATCTTAAAACACTCCTTCCACTTTCAATTTCGCTGTAATGTTGAGGTCATCCGACACTCCGCTGTCCATGTAATCACTTGCACTGAGTCTTGTTCACCTCACCCTGAACTCACTGAACTGAAGAGCTCAGCAGTTGAGAAAAGGCAACATTTAAAACAAAATTCTTATCCCTGTTTGCAAATCCCTCCGTGATAGCGATCATTCGCATCTCTAATCCCTGCCGGCCACACAATCTCTCAAGACATCTGCCTAATTCGCCTTCTGCTGTCCTAGTCAGTGCGGTCAATTAATCTCTCGATCAATGATGGACTTTGTTTCAGTCCAATTTTTAAAAATATATCATTAGCAAGTAATGAAGATGGAGATACTGACCCATGCGATGTGTTGTAACTGTATTACGTGGTGGCTGGCTAGTGGACCATTGTATTTTGTTGTGACAACATTCAAGTATTGGTTGTTTGAGGAGGTCTGGCTCAGACTGATGTGCTGGAGCTGAGCTCCGAACACTGTCACACACTCTCGGGAGGTAACAGCCTTGTGGTATTATTGCTAGACTGTTAATCCAGAGATCCAGAGAACATTCTGGGGACCTGGGTTTGAATCCCACCATGGCAGATTGTGGAATTTGAATTCAATAAAATATCTGGAATGAAGAATCTAGTGATGACCATGAATCCACTGTTGATTGTTGGGGAGGAATCCCGTCTGGGTCACCAATGCCCTTAGGGAAGGAAACTGCCATCCTTAGCTCTTCTGGCCTACATTTGACTCCAGACAAACAGCAGTGTGGGTGACACTCAACTGCCCTCTGGGAAATTAGGGATGGGCAATAAACCTTGCCAAGCCAGTGACATCCTCATCCTGTTAATGACTAAAAATAACGTCAAGGGTAGGGATGAGTTACCTGGATGGTCTGTTTCAGGAGGCAGTCATCCCCTTCAGATGAAGAACAAAAAGTTGTGACCATGAGTGAGACAGGTAGAGAAAGACAAAGGGAGTGGTGATGGAGCTTTAGCCCTTGAGCTTGTCGAACAGGTTTGAGATGTTTGTTCCCTGTGTACATGAGCAAACTGAACAGAACACTACAGTAGAGGGGTCATTCAAGAGGGGGGAAGTAAAAGAAGTTTAGTTGTAATTGGGGCAGTGTCATCAGGGAAATAGACAGTCCTCCCTGTGGCCTGAATTGAGAGTTCCAAAGGCTGTGTTGCCTACATGGTGCCTGTGTTCAGGATATCCCATATGGACTGCAGAGGAACTTGGAGTGGGAGAGAATCAGAGATCAGTGTTGGGAACACACTTCCTCACTATATGCATTAACGATCAGGCCAAAGAAACTGTGGGCAGGTACTGTAGAGGAAGCGGGGAGGCTTGGAGTGTGGACAAAGAAATTTTTTCCATCTGCCAATATGGGAAAGTATAATATTGTGCAATTTGCTCAGAACAAGAAAGGTGTAGAGCATTTTCTAAATGGGAAAGCTTGAGAAATCAGAAGTGTGAAGGGACATGCGAGTCCTAGTTCAGGAATTCAGTCACGGTTCACATGAAGGTTCAGTTGGCGGTCACTAAGACAAATACCATTTTCAGATTTATTTCAAGGGGCCGAAATAACAAGAGCAGAGATGTATTCCTGAGGATGTAGCAGCTCTGGCCAGACCACATTTGGAGCATTGTGAGCAGTTTTGGGGGGTCCTGTATATAAGGAAGAATGTGCTGGCATTGGAGGGAGCCTAGAGTAGGTTTCCAAGAATGATCCCAGGATGAAGGACTTGTCATAAAAATAACAGTGAGGATTCTCTCTATACTAGATGAAGTCGGATAACATGCGGGGGAAATAGCAAGGACAGAAACGGAGGTAAAAGAGGAGGAGGAAAGGTGTTTTTGAATCAGAGAAACATTACTGCATTAATGAGATAAAATATTTCTCAAAGATCATCTCGTGAAAATATGGGTTGAAATTAGAAATAAGAAGAAAGGAGTGATCACCTTGCTGGGATTGCACTATGCACCCCCCAATTAATAAGGCAGAAACAAAGTAACAAGTATCTCAAGAGATCACAGTTATTTGTTGGATTAATAAGATTGTAATGGTAGGTGATTTTAATTTTCCAAACATTGACTGGCACTGCCAGCATGTTAAATGCTTGAAAAGTGAAGCATTTATTAAACATGTTCAAAAAGAAATAATTTAGGCTGGAGGCCTGTCGCCAAGAGTGTTCCACAGGGATCGGCCCTGGGCCCTCCTTGGTCTGTCATTTATATAAATGTTTTAGATGAGAATATTGAAGGCATGTAAGTTTGTGGATGACACCAAAATTAGTGGCATAATAGGTGTCAAAGAAGTTTATCTACCATTACAAAAGGATATTGATCAAATGGTTCAATGGGCTGAAAAACAGCAGATGGAATTCAATCTGGACCCATGTGAGGTATTGTATTTCGATACAACAAACAAAGATAGGGATTGTACAATTAATGGCAGGGCCTTGGGTAGTGCGGTAGAACAGAGGGACCTAGGGGTGAAGGAACAGGATTATTTGAGGTTTGCGTCACATATAGACAGGATGGTTAAAAAAAAGCATTTGGCACATTTCCTTTCATGGCTTAGTCCTTCACATGTCAGAGTTGGGATGTTATGTTGAGGTTGCACAGGATATTTGGAAGGCCACTTCTGGAGCATGATGCCAAATTCTGCCCAGTTTTGGAAGGATATTTTTAAACGGAAGAGGATTTACAAGATATTTATGTCAGGATGTTGCCAGGTGTTGAAGACTTGAGTTGCAAATGAAAGCTGGATATGCTGGGACCTCTTTCACTGGTGTGTAGGAGGTTAAGAGGCAACCTGATCGGCTTATAAAATAAAGAGGGGTACACATAGAGTTAATGATATTGTCTTTTCCCTCGGATGTAGGGTTTCAAGACTCGGAAATACATTTTTGAGGTGAGAGGAAAGAGATTTTAAAAATGCATGAGGGACTTTTTCACAAAGACAGTGGTTTGCACGTAGAATGAACTACTTTAGGAAGTATTGTATTCAGCACAATTATAATGCTCCAAAGACCTTTGGTGAAGTGCATAAATATGAAAGGTTTGAAGGGATATGGGGCAGGGTCAGGCAAATGGTACGAGGTTAGTTTGGGATTACAGTTGGCATGGACTGGTTGGGCTCAAGAGACAATTTCCATGCCGTATAGATTTGCATATGATCCGACCAGAGAAGGATCAAACCTTGATCATCTCTTGGGTATTAAGGTAGAGTAAGTGACTGAAGTGACAGTATGGAAAGACTTTGGAGTTGGAATATACTATAGAGATAAGTCTCAGTATTAGCAGAGATTAATAAATCAGAATGGTGTGGAGAAAGTATTAAAAGAGAAAAACAAATCAATAGAATTTATTTTTAAAAAAACATGCACATAATACACACAGCATTTTGAATAAATTTACAAACTGTCAGGACAAGGAGTGATAAATATGTGTGACCTGGTAGGGGCCTGAAATGTGGTTATAGGAAGTTCAAGGTTGTCACATTAAAATGCCCATGGGTACTCATTATTCCAAAAAGATAGACACAAAGGAGCAGGTGGTATAGTTCCCACTTCCTACCGACAAAGGAGGTGGCCATGGGTAACCGCATGGGCCCCAGCTATGCCAGCCTCTTTGTAGGTTACGTGGAACAGTCCCTCTTCCGCACCAACACAGGCCCCAACCCCACCTCTTCCTCCGTTATATTGATGACTGTAACGGCGCCACCTCTTGCTCCCCAGAGGAGCTCGAACAGTTCATCCACTTTACCAACACCTTCCACCCCAACCTCAAGTTCACCTGGGCCATCTCCAACACATCCCTCACCTTCCTAGACCTCTCAGTCTCCATCTCAGGTAACCAGCTGGAAACTGATGTCCATTTAGAGCCCACTGACTCCCACAGCTACATAGAATACACCTCCTCCCACCCATCCTCCTGCAAAAATTCGAACCCCTATTCCCAATTCCTCCGCCTCCGTCGCATCTGCTCCGAGGATGAGGCGTTCCACTCCCACACATCCCAGATGTCCATGTTCTTCCAGGACCGCAACTTTACCCCGCAGTGGTCAAGAACGCCCTTGACCGCGTCTCCCACATTTCCCGCAACATATCCCTCACACCCCGCCCCCGCCACAACCGTCCCCAGAGGATTCCCCTTGTCCTCACATACCACCCCACCAACCTCTGGATACAACGTATCCTCCTCCGACAAATCCACCATCTACAATCCGACCCCACCACACCACCCAAGCCATTTTTCCATCCCCACCCTTGTCTGCCTTCCGGAGAGACCACTCTCTCCACGACTCCCTTGTCCGCTCCACACTCCCCTCCAACCCCACCACACCTGGCACCTTCCCCTGCAATCGCAGGAAGTGCTACACCTGCCCACACACCTCCTCCCTCACCCCCATCCTAGGCCTCAGGTTGACCTTACATATCAAACAGATGTTCACCTGCATATTGGCCAATGTGGTATATTGCATCCATTGCACCCGGTGTGGCTTCCTCTACATTGGGGAAACCAAGCGGAGACTTGGGGACCGCTTTGCAGAACACCTCTGCTGGGCTCGCAACAAACAACTGCACCTCCCAGTCGTGAACCATTTCAACTCCCCCTCCCAATCTTTAGACGGCATGTCCATTATGGGCCTCCTGCAGTGCCACAATGATGCCACCCGAAGGTTGCAGGAACAGCAACTCATATTCTGCTTGGGAACCTTGCAGCCCAATAGTATCAATGTGGACTTCACAAGCTTCAAAATCTCCCCTTCCCCCACTGCATCCCAAAACCAGCCCAGTTCTTACCCTCCCCCCACTGCATCACAAAACCAGCCCAGCTCATCCCCTCCCCCCACTGCATCCCAAAACCAGCCCAGCCTGTCTCCACTTCCCTAACCTGTTCTTCCTGTCACCCATCCCTTCCACCCACCTCAAGCTGCACCTCCATTTCCTACCTACCACCTCATCCCGCCTCCATGACCTGTCCATCTTCCCTGGACTGACCTATCCCCTCCCTCCCTCCCAACCTATACTCTCCTCTCTACCTATCTTGTTTTCTCTCAATCTTCGGTCCGCCTCCCCCTCTCTCCGTATTTATTCCAGTTCCGTCTCCCCATCCCCCTCTCTGATGAAGGGTCTAGGCCCGAAACGTCAGCTTTTGTGCTCCTGAGATGCTGCTTGGCCTGCTGTGTTCATCCAGCTCCACACTTTGTTATGTTGGATTTTCCAGCATCTGCAGTTCCCATTATCACTGGTATATCGCTTAAGGATGATACCAAGGCTGTGTTAAGAAATGCTGTTGGCATGAGTGGTCAAAATGATAAATCAGTCTGGGTCGAAAGTGAGGGAAGAAACTTCTCCATTGGACTAGTTTGCAGCCCCACCCCACAGTCCCACAGTACTTCCAAAGTATCAGGCATAGTATAAATCTACAAATAATGAGGGCTTGAGGGAAAGACTATAGTAATTATTGGTAGTTTTAATATGCTTATTGACTGGATGAATCAATTTGGCAAGGGCTGCCTCAAATAACTATTCTAGGTTGTTGAGGGACTGTTTCTGACAGCAACATTTCATGGAGCCAACCCGGAGGCTGGCTACTCTTAATTGGGTCTGATGTAATGAGAAAGGAATAATAAATGGTCTTATCGTTAAGGATCCTTTTGGAGGAGTGAGCACAACTTGCTGGAGTTTCAACCACAGATTGAAAGACCGAGGACAGAGTCGCATACAGAGTTTTGGTGTTTGGAAAAGATAACAATGCAGGCCTGAGGGAGGAGTTGGGCGAGTGGACTGGGTACAAACATTAAAGGTCACGACAGTTGAAGAATAGGGGAAAGTACTCAGGGAGATGCCTCTCAATTAAAGGACATCACTGAAATAAAGTGGAATTGCTACAAGGTGAACTAGAACATAGAGCATAGAAGATTACAGCACAGTACAGGCCCTTCGGCCCTCGATGTTGTGCCGACCTATCATACCGATCTGAAGCCCATCTAACCTACACTATTCAATGTACGTACATTTGCTTGTCCAATGACGACTTAAATGTACCTAAAGTTGGCGAATCTACTACCGTTGCAGGCAAAGGGTTCCATTCCCTTACTACTCTCTGAGTAAAGAAACTACCTCTGACATCTGTCTTGTATGTTTCACCCTTCAATTTAAAGCTATGCCCCCTCGTGCTTGCCGTCACCATCCTAGGAAAAAGGCTCTCCCTATCCACCCTATCTAACCCTCTGATTATTTTACATGTCTCAATTAAGTCACCTCTCAACCTTCTTCTCACTAACGAAAACAGCCTCAAGTCCCCCAGCCTTTCCTCGTAAGACCTTCCCTCCATACCAGGCAACATCCTAGTAAATCTCCTCTGCACCCTTTCCAAAGCTTCCACATCCTTCTTATAATGCGGTGACCAGAACTGTACGCAATGCTCCAAGTGCGGCCGCACCAGAGTTTTGTACAGCTGCAGCATAACCTCTTGGTTCCGGAACTCGATCCCTCTATTAATGAAAGCTAAAACACTGTAGGCCTTCTTAACAACCTTGCCAACCTCGGTGGCAACTTTCAAGGATAATATATTCCCTCCCACTCAGGTTAACTTGGATCCATCACCTGTCTGCCTAATCTCGAACTTACCCTCGTCTGTAAACTACTTCAGGGAGACATTACTGTTCAGTAACTTTCTGCACTTGTACCATTAAACAAGACTCAATTGTATTTCCTCTCCACTCAAATCCAAATCACAGAAACTCTAAAGTCCAGAAAGAGGACATTCAGCCCATCAAGTTTGCACCAACTTGCCAAAGAGGATCCCATCCTTACCTTAACCAATTGGCAACAATAATAAGGAAGTCAATGACAACATGAAGACAAAAACTAGAGCATAGCATTGTGCACAAGTTATTCGCTCTCTGGACGATTGGCGGAGGCAATGCCTTTGTGGTATTATGACTGGACTATTAATTGAGAGAACACAGATAATGATCTGGGGACCTGGGTTCAAATCCTGCGGTGGCAGATGGTGGAATTTGATTTCAAATCTTGAAATAAGAGACTGATGATGATCATGAATCACTTGTCAGGAAAATCGCATCTATTTCACTGAAATTATTTAGGGAAGGAACCTGCCTTCCTCAGCTAGTCTGGCCAAAATGTGATTCAGGACCCACAGCAATATAGTTGACATTTACCTGCGCTCTCGGCAATTAGGGATGGGTAATATATGGAGATCTAGCCAGTGATTTCCACATCCAATGAAGGAATAAAACAGAAAAAAATAAATATCACTAAGGGGTTACTAAAAACGACATCAAATAACCGAAGATGAATGACAAAAGGAAACATGCTGAGAGCATAATCACTTATACTGAACACTTCTACAACTATATTAAGAAGGAAGTTAACAGTAAAAGTAATAGTTAGCCCCTTCGAGGATGAAATTTACGAAATAATACTACGAAATTCAGAAATGGCATTAATCAACACTTTGTCTCTGTTTTCACATTATAAGGTAATAATCTTTTCCACAATACAAGAAACAACAGAAACTTTGATATATTACTATGGCAGGGGAAAAGCTATCAAGTAATTTGATGGATTAAAGTAAGGTAAATACCTAGGACCTGATAGCCTGCATTGTAGAGTGTTCACGGAAATGGCAGCAGAGATAATGGATGCATTATGATATTCAAAAAAAACCTTGGATTCTGGAAAGCACCAGTGCATTGGAAACTTTCTAATCTGACACCCTTATTCAAAAATGAGATAGGCAAATGTTGGGACGGTATACACCAGCACGCTTGACCTCTGCAGTGGGGAAGTTGCTGGAGTCAATCTAAAGGACAAGATAACTGAACACTTGGAAAAACAAAAATTAATTCACAACTGTCAGCATGATTTCATGAAGGCCAAGTCATGCTTGGCAAATCTGCTGGAGTACATTGAGGTGCAACTGGGAAGCTGGATATTGGGAATCCAGTGGGTGTGGTATATTTAGGCTTCATTGAACTACATTAGACTACATTGAAGAAGGTTCTGCATAAAAGACTGATCCAGAAGCTTAGATCTTATGGAGTTAAGGTAGAGTATTGAGTTGAATCGATGATTGGCCAACTGAATGAAACTGTGTTAGGGAACTGTAGCTGGAGCTGGATGAACTTTGGAGCATTCGGGAGGCTGAACGGGTAATTCAGAGGAGTTACAGGGAGGTGGCCACACCTCAGGCACAGGAAAAAGGTCGATGGGTTACAGTCAGGGGACAGTAAGGGGGCAGGCAGACAGCGCAGGGATCCCCTGTGGCCATTCCCCTCAATAACAAGTATATCATTTTGGATACTGTTGGTGGAGGTTAACTTTCCAGGAGTAAGCTATGGTGTACAGGTCTCTGGCACAGAGGCTGTTCCTGTTGCTCAGAAAGGAAGAGTGGAGAGGAGAAGAGCATTATTCATTGGGGACTCCACAGTTCGAGGGACAGATAGGAGATTCTGTGGGAACGAGAGAGACTTGTGGTTGGTGTGTAGCCTCCCAGGTGCCAGGCTCCGTGACGTCTCGGGTCGTGTTTTCGTGATCCTTAAGGGGGAGGGATCGCCGCCCCAAGTCATGGTCCACATAGGCACCAACGACCTAGGTAGGAAAAGAGATGGATTGTGAGGCAGAAATTCAGGGAGCAAGGGTGGAAACCTAGAGCTCAAACAAACAGAGTTCTTTTCTCTGGTTTGTTATCTGTGCCACGTGTGAGCAAGGTGAGGAATAGAGAGCGAGAGCAGTTGAACACGAGGATACAGGAATGGTGCAGGAGGGAGGGATTCAGATGCCTGGATAATTGGAGCTCAATCTGGAGTAGGTGGGAACTCTACAAAAGGGATGATCTACACCTGAACCAGAGGAGTAACAATATCCTGCGGAGAAAATTTGCTATTGTTATTCAGGAGGGTTTAAACTAATTTAGTAGGGGGATGGGAACCTGAATTGTAACTCCAGTGTCCTGGAGGGTGAGTGTAGTGAAGTCATAAATAAGGTTTCAAGGTCGCAGGAGTGTGCCAGCAGGCAGAAAAGTGGTTTGAAGTGTATCTACTTCAACCCCAGGAGCATCTGGTGAACTCGCAGCATGAATTGGTGCCTGGGATTTCGATGTTGTGGCCAGCTCAGACACATCAAGAGAGCAAGGACAGAAATGGTTTTTGCAGGTTCCGGGGTTTAGATGTTTCAGTATGATCAGGGAAGTTGGGAAAAGTGGGGGAGGTGTATCATTGTTAATCAAGGACAGTATTACAGTGTCAAAAAAGACTTTTGATGAGGATTCATCTACTGAGGTAGTATGGGCTGTGGTTAGAAACAGGAAATGTTGAGAGTTTTCTATAGGCCTCCGAGAAGTTCCAGAGATGTAGATCAATGGATTGCCAAGATGATTCTGGATAGGAGCGAAGGCAAGAGGATCCTTGTTATGGGGACTTTCACTTTCCAAATATTGGAAATGCTGTAGGTCGAGTATATTAGAAGGGTCATTTTTGTCCAATGTGTGCAGGAGGGTTTCCTGTCACAGTGTATAGGTAGGACAACAAGAGTTGGGGCCACTTTGGATTTGGTTCTGGTTAATGAGCCGGGCCAGGATGTCAGATGTGGAGATAGATGTGCACTTTGGTGACGGTGACGACAATTCAGTTATGTTTACTTTAGCGATGGAAAGGTATGTACTGCAGGGCAAGTGTTATAGCTGGGGGAAAGGCAATAATGAGGCGATTAGGCAAGATTGAGGATGCATAGGATGGGGAAGGAAACTGCAGAGGCTGGGCACAATTGAAACATGGAGCTTGTGCAAGGAACCGCTAATGTGTGTCCTTGATAAGAAGATTCTTGTCAGGCAAGGAGGAAGTGGTCAAGCCACGGACCCGTGGTTTAATAAAGAAGTTGAATCTCTGGTCAAGAGGAAGACAGAGGCTTATGTAAAGGTAAAGAATGAAGGCTCAGTTAGGGTGCTTGAGAATGACAAGTTAGCCAGGAAGGACCTAAAGAGGGGGCTAAGAAGAACCAGGAGGGACATGAGAAGTCTTTGGCAGGTAGGATCAAGAAAACCGAAAACTTTCCATAAGTATGTCAGGAACAAAAGAATGACTCGAGTAAGATTAGGGCCAGTCAAGGACAAAAGTGGGAAGTTGTGTGTGGAGTCCACTAAATGCGTGGAGAGGCACAAAATAATTTTTTTTTGTCAGTATTCACACAGGAAAAAGACAATGTTGTTGAGGAGAATACTGAGATACAGGCTCTTAGATTGGACGGAATTGAGGTTCACAAGGAGGAGGTGTTAGCAATTCTGGAAGGTGTGAAAATAGATAAGTCCCCTGGGCTGGAATGGATGTATCCTAGGAATCTCTGGGAAGCTAGGGAAGAGATTTCTGAGCCTTTGGCTTTGATCTTTATGTTGTCATTATGTTCAGGAATAGTGCCAGAAAACTGGAGGGTAGCAAATGTTGGCCCTTGTTCAAGAAAAGGAGGAGGGACCATCCTGGTAATTACTGACCAGTGAGCCTTCCTTTGGTTGTGGGTAAAGTGTTGGAAAGGGTTACAAGAGATAGGATTTATAATAATCTAAAAAGGAATAATTTGATTCGGGATTGTCAACACGGTTTTGTGATTGGTAGGTCGTACCTCATAAAACTTATTGAGTTCTTTGAGAAGGTGACTAAACAGGTGAATGAGGGTAAAGCAGTTGATGTGGTGTACTTGGATTTCAATAAAGCGTTTGATAAGATTCCCCATGGTTGGCTACTACATGAAGTACGGAATCATGGGATTGAGGGTGATTTAGTGGTTTGGATCAAGAAATGGCTAGTTGGTGCAAGACAGAGGGTGGTGGCTGATGGGAAATATTCATCCTGGAATCCAGTTACTAGTGGTGTACCACAAGGATCTGTCTTGGTGCCACTGCTGTTTGTCATTTTGATAAATGACCTGGAGGAGGGCTTCGAAGGATGGGTTAGTAAATTTGCAGATGACACAAAAGTCGGTGGAATTGTGAATAGTGCAAAAGAATGTTGCAGGTTACAGAGGGACATAGATGAGCTGCAGAGATGTGTTACGTGGTGGAAAATGGAGTTTAATGCAGAAAACTGTGAGGCGATTCAAAATTTGGAAGGTGTAACAGGAATACAGACTACTGGGCTAATGATAAGATTCTTGGCAGTGTGGATGAGCAGAGAGACCTCGGTGTCCAAGTACACAGATCCCTGAAAGTTGCCACCCAGGTTGATAGGGCTGTTCAGAAGTCATACAGTATGCTACGTTTAATTGATAGAGGGACTGAGTTTCGGAGCCATGAGGCCATGTTACACTTGTACAAAATCCTGGTGCAGCTGCACTTGGAGTATTATTTACTGTTCTGGTCACTGCATTATAGGAAAGATGTGGAAGCATTGGAAACTGTGCAGAGTAGATTTACTAGGATGTTGCCTGGTATGGAGAGAAAGTCTTATGAGTACAGGCTGAGAGACTTGAGCCTGTTTTCGTTAGAGAGAAGGAAGTTAAGCGGCGACTTGATAGAGATAAACATGATAATCAGAGGATTAGATAGATTGGACAGTGAGAGCCTTTTTCCTCGAATGGAGATGGCTAGCACGAGGGACATAGCTTTAAATTAAAGGTTGATAGATATTGGGCAGATGTCAAAGGTAGGTTCTTTACTCAGAGAGTAGTGAGGGCATGGAATGCCCTGCCTGCAACAGCAGTAGGCTCGCCAAGTTTAAGGGCATGTAAATGGTCATTGGATAAACATATGGATGATAATGGAATAGTGTAGGTTAGATGGGCTTTATTTTGGTTCCACAGGTCGGCACAACATCGAGGGCCAAAGGGCCTGTACTGTGCTCTTGTTTTCTACATTCTATGTGCTAGAGCACCAGGATAAAGGGGATCTTCTCTGCATGGCAAACTGAAACGAGTGATGTGCTGCATGTTTCAGTTCTTGGGCTTAGCATTTAACAATTTATTCAAATGATCTGGAAGCAGAAACAATATAATTGAGCAAAATTCACAAATGACATTAAAACAGGTGGTAATGCAGGCTGTGATGGGGAGATAAAGAGTTTACAGATGAATATTATTTTTCAAAAAAAGAACTCCGGATGCTGTAAATCAGGAGCAGGAACAAATTTGCTGGAAAAACTCAGCAGTTCTGGCAGCATCTGTGGAGGTGAAAACAGACTTAACGTTTTGGGTCCAGTGACCCTTCCTCAGAACAGTTCAGAGGAAGGATCACCGGACATGAAACGTGAACTCTGTTTTCTCCTCCACGGATGCTGCCAGACCTGCTGAGCTTTCCCAGCAATTTTTTTTTGTTACAGATGAATATTGATAGGCTAGGAGAATGGGCCAGAACTTATTTGATAGAGTTTAATGTGGATAAGTGCAAGGACTGAAAAATAAAGGGTAAATTCTTCTTTCAGTGGAAGCAGATTCAAAGTGTGTCAATGATGATGAATCTCGGTGTGTCTGTGTGTGAGTGTCAAAAGTAGGTATGCAGGTGTATTATACAATAAGAATGGCAAATGAATCCCTTGCATTTATTGCAAAAGAACTGCATTATAAAAGTAAAGAAGGTTTATTACAATTAGGCTTTGTTGAGGCCACGCCTGGAGTATTGTGTCCTGTTTTGGTCTCCTTACTCATGAAGGATGTTGTTGGCAGTGGAGTCTGTTCAGAGAAGGCTAAGTAGTTTGATTCCAGGGATGGAAGCGCTGTCATATGAGGAGAGGTTGAAAAGCTTTGGCTGAGATTCACTGGAGTACAAAAGTAGAAGGGAAGATCCGATTAAGGTATGTGAAATGCTGAAGGATGTTGATCAGGTGGAGGTTGGCAACGTGGTCTCTTATGGGACCAACTTGTCTTGAACAAGTTGTCAGAGATGTAGAATGAGAAGAGGCAGGTTCAAAATTGACATAAGGCGAAACTACTTCTCTGAGTGTTGTAAATCTGTAAAACTTACTGCCCTAGAGTGCAATGGAGGCAAAGTCAGTCAACAGTTTCAATAAATAAAGAACGGTGTTTCTAATGAAAAGTGGGATAAAGAGCGCTGAGGAGCAGGCAGGAAATTTGAGTTTGAGACTGGATAAGATTAGCTATGATCATACTAAGTAACAGTGGACTCCAAGGGTTAAATTGCCTACTTCCACTCTTAATTCCTATGTTCCAATGTTTTTCCATCTGAAGTTCTTTGGTTTTTAGACTTTTGTCATTGTTGGGATGGCAGTAGTGGAGGGTTCAGTTAATGGAGATGCAGGCTTACTTGATGTGTGTGGAACAATACAGTAATGTTGATATAAGGCCACAATCAGGTCTTGTTGATTGCCAGAGCAGGTCTGTGAACCAGGCGGCCTATTCCCGTTCCTAATTCCTGATGTTTAATTGGCTGGAGTAAACAAAATGGAAATTTCACAGTCAGACAGACAGTCCTTAATTAATATGACAATTCCATGACAAAAAGGCAAATTTTTATTTGCATCGGAAGTGATGAGAGCTGACCATTCTTTTGACATTTAAAATTTATTTTCTGCACTGCAGATGGGGAATTGGTGATGGGACTGCGCAACACATTCCCATTGTCACAAGTTGACAGTTTAGATATGGAGTAAAAGTGTTATATTGTCAATTCCAAAGGAAATTTATTTTTATTTTTGTTCATTCAAAAGATGTCAGGGTCATTTGTTCGGCCATGATTAATTGCCCATTCCTAATGCCAAGAGGGTGGTTAAGAGTCAACAACGTTGCTGTCGGATTGGAGTCACATATGGGCCAGAACAAGTAAGAATGGCAGTTTCTTACCTGAAAGGGCATTATTGAACCAAATGGGATTTTACAGCATTCGGTAATGGATTTGTGTTCGTCATTCGACTCTTAATTCCAGATATTTATTTTATTCAAATGCAACCATCTGCCATGGTGGAATTCTTACACAGGTCTCCAGAACATTACCTAGATCCCTGCACTAACAATCCAGTGATAATACCACTAGGCCATTGCCTCCCCTAAAAGTAGCCACGATTTATATATTTGGCAAAATATTTTGACTGCATTACGGAAGAATATAAACATTGAAAAATTTAGAAAGGGGAGAGGACATGAGTCTAAATAGAGGTGTAGATGTGTCAAGTGAAGAAAAATATTGGTGTATGAAGTACAGTAGGGAACATGTGTCTGTGTTTGAACACGTTGAAGGTTTGGATGGAAAATTTGTGTACTTTTTTCAATTGAGAGATTTCAAAATTGAGGTCCGGAGGAACCAGGAAGCTGTGTCAGAAAAAAAAACACATTGTGTGCACATCAGGTTTTTAGGGAGGCAATGCAAATGGTGAAACTTTCTGAAACAGAATGCTTTCAGAAGTGGGGCAGTTTTTGGACAGTTTTCCAGGATAATGACAGAGATGAAATCAGAAGCCATCCAGAGATGATTGCCCGAACTGATTCCTGTGAGAAGTATCTATCTTCAGAGGAAATCATGACCAGACTGGCCCTGCATCTTTTGGACTTCAGGCAAATGTCACATGATCTTGCTTAAACCCACAATATTCTGAGCAGCCTTTTTAATCTGAATGCTGAAACTATATTTCAATTTGAGCAAGAAATTACCACCGTGGAAGGACTGTAAAACTGGAGAATATCTCAGTTAGACAATGGTGACTGATTTTCTTTATCCTTTCAAAGGATTGTGTGTTTATGGAAGCCTTTCCAAAGAGAGATGGAGGATAATTCATTGAATATTCTTAAGGCATACAGATTCTTGACTAAGAATTACACACTAATGTTATAAGTGGTGGAGAGGAATGTTTATTTGAGGCCACAACTTGACCATCCCAGAGCTCATTGCCTGGCGGACTTAATTTGATTTTTCTAATCACTTGCTCCTGATCCAAGTTTCTATATTTCTATTGTTTTTAGATACAGGAAAATAATGAGAGAATTCACATGACCACAAATTCTCTCCCTTTCAGAAGGATGGGTACAATTTCCAAATGTGATTTCGAAATGGCACTATGAAAATACTCAGAAAAGTTTCATGGTTTTTCAGAAATATCAGAGACATAGAACAAAGTTAATAGCTCATTAAAACTGCTTTCGTAATCAGATTGGGCCAAATTTATGTCTTTAGCAGTACAGATTACTTTTATTTGTTCTGGTGAGATGAGTTTCATTGGCAAGACCAGAGTTTATTGCATCTGTCTAAGTTCCATTCAGAACGTGAATGGCGAAACCCAGGGGCACTAACAGATATGTTTCATGGAGAAGTTCAGGATTCTGAACAAGTGACAGTGAGTGGACAATGACATAGCTCCAAGCCAAGATGCTGTGTGGCCCTGGAGATTATAATCCTCACCATTTGATGCTCACAACATTTGGAAATTGTGAGACTGCATTTTCTATTTTCAAAAATTCAGGTCAGAGCGTCATTCAGCATAAAAACAGGACCTTCAGCTCAACATGAATGTTCCAGTCAAAAAAAAAATTACATTAATCACACTTACCTTGAAGTCTACAGCCACGAGGCCCTGGCATTTTGAGTGCTCTTCCAGCTGCTTCATAAATGCTGTGTCATCTTGTATTATCTGTGGCCTGTGATTTGGATTTTTCTTTCAATTTATGCATGAACTGAGTTTTGCAAAATAATCCCACAACATCAAAGACAGTGAATAGATCAATAGATCAATACAAATGTATACAATGCTTTATAATTTGTTAGAAAATCAGACTTTTAAATTCATTTGGGATTTTAATGTAGCAATAATTGACCTTCAAAACGTCCAACTAGAAGTTCACCAAATTGGAAATGCAGAGAATCTGAAAAAGGTTACTTTACACTATAATGGGATCTTGATCAGATGCGCCAATGGGCCAAGGAGTGGTAGATAGAGTTTCACTTGAATAAATGTGAGGCTATGCGTTTTGGAAATCAAATTGGGGCAGGATATATACTCTAAATGGTAAGCCGCTGAAGAGTATTACTTATCGATGAGTCCTGCCATACCAGCACATATTATTTTGAAAGTGGAGTTAGATGTAGATAGGATAGTAAAAATAAAAAATCCATTTGGTACACCTGCATTGGCCAGTGCATTGCGTACAGTAGTTGGGAGGTCCTGTTGCGTCTGCACATGGTTAGCACATGTTTGGAATATTGCATGCAATTCTTCTCTCCCTGATATTGGAAGGATGATGTGAAACTTGAAAAGGTTCAGAAAATATTTGTAAGAGTGTTGCCAGAGTTGGAAGGTTTGGGCTGGAGGGAAAAACTGAACAGGCTTTTGCCTGGAGATTCGGAGGTGAGGGCTGATCTTACTGAGGTTTATGAAGTCAGGAGGAGAATAGATAGGGTATCTAGACAAGGTGTTTTCAGTGGGGTGGGGAAGTCCAAAATTAGAGGGTGCGAGTTTAAGGTGAGCTGGAAAAGATTTAGAAGGGACCTCAATAAACAAGTGCACCTCCCAGTCGTGAATCATTTTCACTCCCCCTCCCATTTCTTAGGCGACATGTCCATCCTGGGCCTCCTGTAGTGCGATAACGATGCCACCTGTGGGTTGCAGGAACAGCAACTCATATTCCGCTTGGGAACCCTGCAGCCCATGGCATCAATGTGGATTTCACCAGCTTCAAAATCTCCCCTCCTCCCCACTGCATCCCAAAACCAGCTCAGGTCGTCCCCACCTCCCTAACCTATTCTTCCTCTCACCTATCCCCTCCTCCCACTTCAAGCTGCACCTCCATTTCCTACCTACTAATCTCATCCCTCCCCCTTGACCTGTCCATCCTCCCCGGAATGACCTATCCCCTCCCTACCTCCCCACTCTCCCCTCCACTATCTTCTCCATCAATCTTCGGTCCGGCTCCCTTTCTCTCCCTATTTATTTCAGAACCCTCTCCCCATCCCCCTTTTCTGATGAAGGATCTAGGCCTGAAAAACCAGCTTTTGTGCTCCTAAGATGCCGCTGAGACTCCACTTTGTTATCTCGGATTCTTCAGCATCTACAGTTCCCATTATATGTGGACCTTTATTCTATCTCCGTCTCCTTTGGTGGAGCACCAATCCTCTATCAAACATAATAGATTACTCCGAACCATATGCACTCTTATTTTCTGGATTAATTTTGTTTCTGGAACTTTATTCAATGCCTTCTGCAAGTCCAGATGTATTACATCTCCAGGAGCCCCATTATCGGCCTTGCTTGCAGTGTTCATCATCGAGCCACTGTATCACCATCTTTAAAGGGCTTGAACAAGTAATTTAAACTGTATTTATTCTCCCTGAAACCATGGTGAGAGTAATGGGTTGTAATTTGCCTTTGAAAATCTCCTCTCATGAATTCAATGACAGTGGATTCGAGCAATTTACCTTGAATCTCAATACTTTGCTCACGACTTTTTTTGTTCCTGAGTGAAGATGATTTATTCTAAGTTCTACGTTTCCTTGCACCTCTACCTTAATTCCGGTGCCATGGGCACAAAGCTGAAAACGTTTCCTCTGATTGCTGTGTAAGGGCCTGAGTGACAGAATGGGAACATTCTATGAAAAAATAGGTTTATATTTCAATCTTGTAAACTCCAATGGGTTTTGGGTGAACCTCAGCATTCTTTCCTTCTCGGAGTTGTGAAGTTAGTTAGTGCATTTGTGAACTGGGAGGCAGGACATTAGAATTTGATGTTTATAAAATATTGATGTTTTTAAAGTGTTGGGTGGTGGGAAGCAATGAACGGTCCTTTTAAAAGATGGTGTGTTTTTTTTCTATACTTCAACATTCAAAATGGATGTCTTTGGGCTGCAGGTTGTATGCTTGCAGGTGCACAGAGAAATTAAATTGAAACATTTGTGTCAAAAAGCAGGGTAGTTAGCAGGCCAGGTATCGATAACATAGGGCAAACCCTCCTGTAAGAAATTGAGATGACATCTCAAGTATAAAAGAAGGGTGCAGTTGGACAAATACGGGACAACGAACTGCCATCTGTCAAAGCCAACAGCTCTAATGACAGATTGACTGGCTCTCACAGAATTTGCTCAGCATTAGAGAAAGCACCATTGAGATCAAAGGTACCTATGACAAAACAATTTAATATTTGTAATGGAACATTCAATGTAGAATGTGTTCCTGATAGAACATTCAACAGAGAATGCACAAAACATTCTGGCAGATGTAACCTGGGCACAAGTTCGAAAGACAGCATTCTACTTTTCTTTTTAATTTTGTTTTACATAAGTGGAATGAATACTTATTGGAACAATATGGCTTTAGAATTTTGTTTTATTTGAGAATTGCTAGCAGTTAGAAGGCATTCAGTTTGGTTGTTAGTAGTTCAGTTAATTTGTTGAGAATGAGAGTTAAATAAATAAATTGTTACTTGTTGGTTGTAAAGTGAGTGTCAGGGATTTATTCCATTTAACCATTAAAAGTTGATGAAAAGTAAAGATAACTGCACTTTGCACACTGCTTATAACAGATGAGAGGGCGAAGCACTCCTCTCTGGGTGATTCAGTTATATTTCTGAAACAGGGGTCAACTTCTGCTTTATAACGCATTTATTGAAGGAATCAGTTTAGGGAAGCATCTCTGAGCTGCTTTCAATACATGACCCTTTCTTCAGTAACTAGTTTAATTCTGCACTACTCCAGAGATGATCTCACTAAATCCTGTACAGTGGAAACAACGTTTTGCCAGCCTGCTGTAATGTTCCCAACCTCGATTGGAGCAGTATCTGCTCTCTGGAGGAACACACAGCATTCCTGAAATATTATTGTCCTTCCTGACGGAATATCTGGTGAAAATGTCACAATGATACTTGAGACGAATGAATAAGATTTGGTGTGATGATTTCAACGTTCTGATAGGCCGTGCCAAGTATCCCGCCTGAATCTACCATTAATCTTGCCAGAGCCCACATCATTCAGATTCCTTAATCTGATGAAATGGAGTTTAGAAACACCAAGGAGAAGCAAACATTGATTACAGTTATATTTCAAAGACAAAACAGCAGTGTAAATGTTAGGCATGTTATCAAACAGGAAACTAAATAATAAAATGTGAGGCTGGATGAACACAGCAGGCCAAGCAGCATCTCAGGAGCACAAAAGCTGACGTTTCGGGCCTAGACCCTTCATCAGAGATGAAGGGTCTAGGCCCGAAACGTCAGCTTTTGTGCTCCTGAGATGCTGCTTGGCCTGCTGTGTTCATCCAGCCTCACATTTTATTATTTAGTTTCCTGTTTGATAACATGCCTAACATTTACACTGCTGTTTTGTCTTAGAAATATAACTGTAATCAATGTTTGTCTCGGCCCGAACCGTCAGCTTTTGTGCTCCTGAGATGCTGCTTGGCCTGCTGTGTTCATCCAGCCTCACATTTTATTATCTTGGAATTCTCCAGCATCTGCAGTTCCCATTATCTCTAAGGAAATTAAGTACATAAGTTTGTGGGTACTGCAGTAATAATGGACCGATTCAATTTTCATCTAATCTGTGTTAATCCAAATGAATGCTAATACTGGGAAAAGTGGATTACATGAGCGTGTATGAGATGGTTTGCTTTAAGAATATGTTGAGTGCCAAGCAAGAGATCAGACTATTTAGGAACTGGTATTGTGTGATCAGAATGGAGAGTTGAAAACCTGACTGTAAAAAGGAGCCTTTGGGAGTTGTGATGATAATAGTCATCTTGAATTTTATATGACATCTGAAAACACTTGCAAAAAAAAAGAGTTATAAACCTGTGTCAGGCAAGCCATGAAGGAATGAGGGGCATGATGGCGCCAGTGCGTTGGAAAAACACATGGAAAAGTTTTAATGAGAGACAGACAATGTCTGTTATTTGAAGAAGCATTGTAAAGTGGACAATATACATATATCCCCGAAGTGCAAACAGCAAAACAGAACGATGACTCGATGATTGTCAATGAAAGAAGTGAAAGTTTGCATTAGATCAAAGAAAGTAGATTGTAAAAATACCAGATACAGTGATAAACCAGTGGATTTAGATAAATTAAACGAAGAAACTGATTTTTAAAAAATGAGAGAGGACAAGAATTCAAACTGACAAGAAACATAAAGACTGCCAGAAAGCAAAAATGAAAACCCGGCCAAATATAGAACTGTGAATGTGTGGAGAGGATAATATATTGTGGAGAACAGTGACATTACAGGGAAACTAAACAGTTACTTTGTGCCTGTCTTCATGGAAGAAGTTTTCGAAAATCTCACAGACATATTAAGTGACTGTGGAACGTGTGTAACTAAAGACAATGATGAAGTAACATTTGAAAACATAACTGGATTGAGCCTTGATAAGTCTGACAGACCTGATGTACTTCATACTGGAATTTCAGAGGACGCAGCCACAGACACATTGGCTGCATTGGGGATCACTGTGTTATTTTCCTGTACTTGGTGCAACGGCAGGAAGCCAATCTGGTTAACTAGAAAGTTATAAATCCAATGGTTTAAGAAGAGAATAAGGGGGAGATTGGCCAACTACAGACCAGTTAACTTGTAATTCACAGGAGGGAATCTGTTGGAATCTATTATAAAGGATCTGATATTGGATATTTAGTAAGTAATAACAAAATTAGAGAGAATGCTAACGAATGTATGAAATGAAAATTACAACTGACAAACTTTCTTTTACAAACCGTTTGAAGATGTTCCGTATCAACTTAGACAATGTAGAAATAGTGGATGTGGTACATGCAGCTATTCAGTAGGATTTTCTGAGAGATCACACAGTGAGTTATTAAATTAAAGGGAAGAGGTAGAGGAGGGAACATACGCAAATGGAAGGTAAAGGCTAGGTTTACCAACATTGAAAGGGAATCGGAGTACAGAAGGAAAGGCGCCCTGCAGCAGTTCCATGAAGTGTTGGTGAAAATGCACTTGAAGTAATGTGTACAGTTTTCTAAGAAAGAATATACTGAATGAAGAAGAAGTGCAGTTGGTATTCTTGAGACTGCTCTTACAGATGGCAAGATTGTCTGACAAGAAAACTTGGCCTGCGTTCTCTCGAGTTTCAAAGAGTGCGAGTGATCACAGTGAATAATATTAAATTCTCACAGAGGGGACTGACTAACACAGGGGAATGCTGAAGTGCAAGCAGGCAAGATTAAGGAGAACCTTTACATATTCTACATGTAAATCAAGCAGAATAGGATAACCGGGGAAAAAATTGGGCCTATCAGAACATAAGGGGCAATTTGTGTGTGAAGCTGGAGAACATTGATAAGTAAAAACTGAAGGAAATGCAGATGTTGTAAATGAGGAAGAAAAGCAAAGTTGCTGGAAAAGCTCAGCAGGTCTGGCAGCATCTGTGAAGGAAGGAAAACAGAGTTAACGTTTCGGGTCCAATGGCCCATCCTCAGAACTCCTCAGAACTCTTCTTTGGATCCAAAACGTTAACTCAATTTTTTTTCCTTCACAGATGCTGCCAGACCTGCTGATCTTTTCCAGGAACTTTGTTTTTGAACATTGATAGATTGATAGATTGTTACATGAGTATATTGTATCTGTTTTACTTGGGAGAACGAGGATTCAGGGATAGAATTCGCGATGATGGAACGTAAAGCCCGTGAGCAGATGCATATAAAATGCGAGCAGGGACTGAGGGTTTTCGTTGATATAAAATTGGACAAAACCCCTTGTCCGGCTGATTTGTATCACAGGATGTTGTAGGAGGCAAGAGAGGGAAGACTTTGATCCAAATATTTCAGTATTGCCACAGGGAAGGTGCCAGAGGTCTGGAGAACAGCTAATGTGATTCCATTTTACAGGAAGAACGGCAGAGATAGACCGGGCAACGATAGGCCAGTGAGTATCAGATCAGTGTTACGGAAGCCATGGGAGAAAATAGGAAAGGAGAAAATTGCTCTGCATTTAGAGAGGCAAGAGATGATCAGGGATAGTCAGGATGACTGCATCAAATGGAAGTCATGTCTAACAAATGGGATTGATTTTTTTAGGGGTAGTCAGTTAAATGGTTTTTCAGCGAGGCCACTTGACAAAGCTCCACATGGGAAGCTCATAAAGAAAGTAGAATCTAATGGTATCAAGGGTAGCTTAGCAAGTCACATGCAACGTTGTCTTAGTGGCAGGAGACAAAGGGTGGTGATAGAAGGCTGTTTGTGTGACTGGAGACCAGGCCCTTGATGAGACCTCATCTCGAACATTGTGCAGTATTGTGTGTGGATTTGGTCTCCTTACCTCATAAAGGATGAACGTGACACTGAGGGAGTGCAGTGAAGGATGGCCAAAAAGATCTCTGTGATCACAGGCCTGTTGTGTGATCAGAGTTCAAGTCAACTGGGCCGAAATCCTATGAGGCTTAGGAAAATAAGTGAAGGTCTCAGTGAAATATCTCGCACTCTCACAGGTGAGACAGATTGGAAGCAGGGATGAGAATGCCCCTGGCTGGGACGTCTAAAATAAGGGCCCACAGTTTGTGGTACAGGCAGGCCACTGTGCATTGAAATAAGCATAAATGTCTGCACTCAGAGACTGGTGAACCTGGGGCATACTCTACCATGCAAGGCTATGGAAGCAAGGCACTGAATTTGAATAAGGTTTTCTGGACGCTAAGTTGATGGAGAGAGAACAGGAGTATAGGATGGGGATAGAGAATCAGCAGTCATTATGTTCAATGGGGGAAAAAAATCAATGGATCGAAAGGACAACTAAAGTTCATATTTTATATTTTTGGAAGATTAATCACATGAAGGGATATGTATATTGTGTGGGAGAAATGCATTGAGGAGATGTTTGGTCATGAACTACAATGGGGAAGGCTAAATGGATCGAATGGCCTATTCCTTTCCCGATGTTTCTGTGCAGTCTGTGGGAAAGCTCTGGACATGTTCTCACAAGATCTCAGATGCCAAGAAGCAGGTCTCTGCAGGTTTGACAGGACAGTATTTCATTTTCCCTTTCCCAATACCTAGGCCGAGGCAGGGTGTTCTGTCCAGGTTTATCCTTTAAGATGTCAGAGTAGTTTGACGTGTGTGACTGCCTTGCATTGCTGTGTCAGAGACCATTGAAGAGTTCATCACGGGTCTGGAATCACTTTTAAGATATACCAGAAAGCAGCGAAGATTTGCATCCTGAAAGTACATTGTTGAAGTGCATTGGTTTTTACAATTGATATTGGTTTCAAGGCCCGCCTTTACTGACACCAGATTTGAAATTTTGATATTTGATTAATTGTATTTAACATCCCCCAGCTGCCAAAGCATTAGCCTGGTCTGGATTAGAAATCCAATGATATTTCCACAACAGCACCATCTCCACATGGGGACCCATCAGAACCCACACTGAGTGGGTTATTTCTGTGCTGCCTGACAGCTCTGTCAAAAACAACTTCCAACAATTCGACGATCTTGATGAGACTGAGGGTGTGGCAGTTGGTCAGATTATGACTATTCTCCTCTTAGGGGACTGGGCACAGCGGAGTGATTGTCCACATTGCCAGGTAGGTGTCAGAGTTGTGGCTGGAATGAAACAGCTTCCCCAGGGGCACGGCTTGTTGTGCAGCACAAGCCTTCAGTCCCATTGCAGGAACGGCGACAGGGCCAGTTATCTTCTTCGTGTCTTTAGTTTATCATCTTTTTCTTGGTATCATGTGGAGTGAATAGAATTGGTTGAAGACTGGCATCTGTGATTTTGTAGGGGGTTTTGATGAGGGCGAGCTAAGTCATCCACTCAATACATCTGGCTGAGGATGGTGCAGATACTACATCCTTGACTATTGTACTGACGTGGAGGGCTGTTCCAATGTTTCGGATGGGGATATTTGTGGAGCCCTCTCCTCCAGGGGTTGTTTAACCGTCAATCACCATTTATGACTGGTTGTGGCAGGACTTCTGGCCTGTTGCTGTTGCAATCACTTTGCCCGGCTGTAATGTGTTAGTTCTACTGTTTGGAATGCAAGCAGCCAAACCTGGCATTTCTCATGGGCTGGCAGCAGTTTTTGGTTCAGATGGTTCTGACCCCGGCGTGTTTGCCTGCATTCGTCACTGAATCATTGATCAGCTTCATGGTAACCATAGACTGAGGGATTCTCTGGGACAAAAAGTTACAGATTGTGGTTGAATTCAATTCTGCTTCTGCTGGTGATGTGGTTTACATCACCACATGAATGCCCAGTTTTGAGCTGCACTACGTGCAAAGTAATTGTTCTGCCTGCCCCCCAAGTCCAGAAGAATCCCCATCGCTCCTGTACTCAGTGACCTACTTTGGGTTCTGATGTGGTAACACTTCTATTTTAATGTTCTTATTCTTCTCAGAGTCTCTCCATGATGTCACACCTCCAATTTGTCACATTCCTCAAAGCACATTTAACATCTTCATCTGAATCTGTTCGCTTCCCCCGTGAAATTTTCTGTTTTTAAAGTGAATGTCCTTCTCCCTGTTTCTCTCCCTTACCATGATTAAGTCCCCTGTCGTGTCAGTGATGCCAGCCTTAACCAATGAATCAGTGCACCTTGCTCTGTCATGCACTTCCCATTGTATGGTGCTCCATGTTGGACAGGGCGTTTGTGCAGCTTTGACACATATTGTTGGAATTTATCCAAAAACAGATATTGCTGAAGAAACTAAGCAGTTCTGGCAGCATCTGTGGAGTGCAAGCTAATTAATCTATGGGATCTGGCGACGCTTCTTCAAAGTACCCCGTTTAAACAGCAATTTTTTGTTTTTGTTTCAGATTTCCAGTGTTCACAGTTCTATGTTTTGTTGAAAATTTATTTTCTGACGATTCATTTCTGAAGAAACTCAGCAGCTCTGGACACATCTGTGAAGACAGCAAAACAGAGTTAAGGTTTCAAGTCTAGCGTGAGGCTTCTTCAGAACTGAAAAGGATTGGAAAATGATCTTTTTAATACCTTGACCAAGGTGGAGGAGGAGTGACAGAAAACAGAGAGTGTGGGTACAGTGCAAAAGACAAACAGGTGTTTAGTTGTGGTGAAAGAGAAAAAAGATGTAAAATGGGAGTAAATGCAGGTGTGAATGGGGGAGATGGGTTCTTTCCATTGAGTGCACGATAAACTAGACACAAACAAAACAAGGTCACAGGGAGACCTGGAGGGAGAATGTACGGAAAATGGAAAACATTCACGATGGTGTCAGGCTATGAAGTTATGGAATTGAATATTAAGACCTACAGGCTGCAAAGCACAAAGCATAAAATGAGGTGTTAGTCGAGCTTGGGGCGCCCCTCATTCAGACATTGCAGGATCCCAGGACGGAAATGTTAGCATGAGAACAATGTAGATTATCGGAACTTGAAGCAATGAGAAGGTTGGTGTTATTCCTACAGACAGAGTGAGAGTGTTCAGCAAAGCAGTCTCTCTTTGGTGTTGCCAGTGTAAAACAGGCAGCATTGTGAGCAGCAATGACAGTAGACTGGATTGAAAGAGTACAAGTGAAATGCTGCTTCACCTGAAAGGTGTGTTTTGGGTTGCTGAGAAAGGAGGAATGAGTCTGCGATCTTTTCAAATATCCGGCTTTATTTCATCTTCAGTATCGACGACATAGTTGTACCTTGGGACCTCTGCAGCAACAGCTTTCATTGTGCTTTTTAGACTTTTTTTTAAACTCCAGCTGCTCCCGGTGTCCTTAACTACAGGGTCGAGGCAATGATTTGTTTGTCGTGTATGCTCCAGTGTGCTTTAAACCGATTTCCTTCGTTTGAACTGGGCTTGCAAGTCTGGAGTTTGTAATATAATTTGTAAATTTAACCCTTGTTATGCTGTAGCTTAATCAAATAATTTTAAATATACTCCACGACTTCCCTGCTTTTATAATCTGTACCTCTATACAAAAAACTAAGAATCCACTGACACTTTTTCAAAATATTTTTTTCATCTACCCCACCACCTATAATTTCCTGTCTTCTGTGTCCCTCTCTCCTGAAACAGGGAGGGTTATACTTGGCAGTCTTCCGGGACACTCCCTGACTCCAGCGATTCCTGAAAGGTCACCAGCAAAGCCAAACAATCTCCTCTGCAATCTCCTTAGAACTATAGCATACAGTCCATCTGATCTGGTTCATTTATCTAACTTCAGACCTTTCAGCTCCCCAACACCTTCTCCTTACTGATGGTCACCACACTCACCTCTGCCCTCTGATTCGCTTGATGTTCTGGCTGGCTGCTGGTGTCTTCCACCGTGAAGGCTGATGCAAAGTCCCTCTTCAGATACTCTACCATTTGTATGTTTCCCATAACTACTCCAGCCTCGTTTCCAGCAGTCCCTTGTTTGGTCATGCTTCCCTCTCTTCCTTGTTATACATTTAAAGAACCCCTGCAATCATTTTTTTATATTATTAACACGCTTACCACCATATTTCATTTTCTCCTCTTTATTGATTTTATTATTTACCCTAAAATGAGATTTGAAGTCTTACTAATCCTTTGGATTTCCAATTGTCTTCACCACATTGTATGCTTTCTTTTTTCTCTTATGCTGTCCCCGACTCCCTGTATTACCGACAACTGTCTTGTCCTCCATTGAGTATGCTTCTTCTCCCTTGGGAGGAATTTAAAATGTGCCTGCGAATTATCCCAAGAAACTCCTGCCATTGCTGCTCCACTGTCTTCCCTGCTCGGCTTCCCTGCCCATCAACTCTGGCAACTTCCTTCCTCCTTTGTAGTGACCTTCCTTAATTATATTCATGTCACATCCTCAAATAAGCAATAGCTCTAACTGAAAGAAGGAGGTTTTACAGATTTGACACCGAGCACGATTGGAAGATTTATTAACAAGATATAAATAGAGAGAGAGGGACCGAGACAAAGAGGGAATATAGCTGAAGAGGTGTAAAAATAGAGTAAACTGGACTTTGACTGAAGTAAATGCACTTCAATATTTTGGCAATCTCTGTGTACTCTCGTCCTCTGTACAATGTATGCAGAACAGAGTAACACATTCACATTCTCTGTCTGATGCCAGAACTTTTATCCCCACCGATATAACAGACGACGGCCATTGACAGAACCCAGCAGGTCAGTATATTTATTTCCTCGCAGTGTGTTGATTAATTGAAATAAGGCGGGACACCCGAGGCAAGAAGTTAGAACATACAAACCGATAAGAATGAGAGACGAGAGCATGGAAACCCAGACAGGAAAATTCTTAAGAGAAAGGGAGTATAACACGTCAGCTGAAAATACAGTAACTTTTAAATGCTTAATAAATTTTGTATATTGTATGCACCATATTTTCCTAACCATGTCTCCATTGATAACTCTGAATGTCTCACACACATGAAGTCTTATCTATCTGCACGCATTGACAGAGAGTATGTATCAAATCATTTCTCTTCCATTCCAAAATATCTTGTTTTGTTTACATTGTCACTCGCCATTCCTCCAGCCAGGTATGTTCTGTTTCCTTCTCTACAATTTATTTTATTCTGACTGTAAGAAGATATTAGTGTCTGGGGGATATCACTTTACTCCTGCCAGTCTCCACAGGCACTGTCTCCTATTCCTTTCTGTTTGTTAACCAATCACACAGATGCTGTCTCTGACTCTTTCATCCCAATAAACAAGGCAAATGAAAATTTTCCGCTTACTTTTGAGCTAAGGTCAAAAAATGGTAAAGGAAAGGTTTATAAACTGTGCAAAATATGTTTGCAACTTTAAAAGCAAATTATTGAATGTATTGTGTTACTGATAAAATGTTGTCTTATTCGAGCAGTGAGGGGAAAAATCAGCGAAATCCACATGTCCTATCTTTCTTCAGGACAGTTGTGTCCGGAGATAGATTTTAAATTGTCAGTTGTAGTGATGGAGACTTCAACGCACTAACATCCTCTAGATTAGTTCTGAGGAATGCGATTGCATCAAGCATCTCACGTGGGTAACACAACAGAATCATTGAGCCTGTGCAGAGAAAGCATCACCTTTCTCCTCTATCTCCATCATCGTTAGAGTAATTGGAGATGGGCACTAAGACCAATCGCAGGCGATGTCAGCATCCCACCGAGGCCAGGTATTGTTGTTACATTAAAGTGCCAGAGTGAAAGTCGTTAACTGGAGCTGTTTGTTCCATGACTCTAGTTAATGTCAGTCTCCATGGATACTAACTGTGTCACTGGAGGTTTGCCCTCTTCTATTAATAGGATATTTCTTCCAATGCTAAATCCCATAGTATCAGTGGCTGTGTCATCCTCAACATGGTTGGGATCAACAGCTCCAGAGAGACGGCGTGATCGGAATCTGTGAACAGCAGACAGGGATGTTCCGATTATGGATCAAAATCTCAGAGCCATAGACAGGAATGTTACAACGTACCAGAATCTGAGGGTCATCGATTGGAATGTTCCAACAATGGACAGAGGTTTCTACTATGGGCTTTTCTGGCTTTCGTTCGATTGGTTCCCGTTAACATGGCGGATAGAATATGCACTGATGGTTATTCAAGGGGCTTACTATCCCATCCTCGCTATTGTTGGTGTTCCTGGTAAGTCTCTCTATCTCTGTCATTTCATTTATTCAGTCAAACTTTGTGAACAGCATCTCAACTTCTATCATCTATATTTGGCAAAGATGTAAACGGTTGTATTCACTTTCAATTACAAACTCAATTCTTATTCCATGGCTTTTTTCACCTTCACTTACAAACACCCACGGAGCAACAAATGAGTTCATAACCTCCATTGGCCCATTTTGTCCTGAGCTGATTTATATCACAATATTCCCTTTATCACCAATAATATTCCCAGTTTTCACTTCTTATTCAATGCTCTTTCTGAATAAACTAAAATCTTCTCCTTTCCAGTTGCAGTTCCCTTCTGGCCACACTTGCAGTTACTAATATTTTGATTGTATACTTATTCTTGTCTCTACCTGGGCCTATGCCAGTTGCAAAGTGTGAAGCCAGTTTGATTCTAAAATATGGTGGTTATAGCTTTCTGTTAGTGGTTTCAGCATAACACATCGATGGCCGTTAAATGACAGTTTCATTGAACTACTTACATTCTGTCTGCGCGGGAGTGGGTGCCATGTCCATCATCTCCGAAGTGCAGCACTCCAATGTATTCAATTGGTGACAGAGACCAACTCTCTTCTCCTCAACCTCCCCCCGACTCGCCAAAACCTGCTGATTAGTGGAATACATTACTCTGTCTCAACAGAAGAAGATACAGAAAATCTTCCAGAAATTCTACAGGACAGTCACAGTGAAAATGAGAAACTGTGGGAGATTAGAATTAATAAAAGGAATTACTCAAAACTAATTGAACTGAAGTTTGGTACATTGCTGTGGTAAAGCCCCAGAGGATACATGGAGATGGTAATAGGGCTAGTGAAAGAGCTGCAGGATCATCGAGCATTCCAGTCCAACCGGTCCATGTCAAACACATTCGCAAGGTATGCTAGTCCCACCTGCGTGGGCTTGGCCCATAGCTCTCCAACTGTTTCCTGTTCATGTACTTATCCAAATGTAATTTATAATTTGTAACTACCAGAAAGAATTATTGGCTACCATTCAAAATTCTTAAGATTTTGGGATTTGTGGTTCCTGCAGAATGGAAAATAGATTTTGTATCCCCGATAAAATCTGGAGTAGGCGGGAAATCAAATTAAAACTAAAATTTGGACAACTTGATGCCAGTTATGAGGAAATTATTGAAATCTTTTATGAGGACTGTGAAAAAACAGACACTTGTGAAATCATAATATGACTTGACAAAATCAACTTAGTTTCAGGAAAGGGACGTCATCTTTGATAAACCTGTGGTGAATGTGTTAATTAAAGCATTAACAAATTTCGGATCTGAGTCCAAATAATCCCCAGAAACATCTTCCATTGCTGCTTCACAATTTTCCCTGCTAAGATTGTATTCCTATTAACTTTGGCCACTTCCTCCCACTTGTTTTAGTAGTTTCATTTCTTAATTATAATCGTGTCACATCCAAAGGTGAACAAAATATTTAAACTGAAAGAGGGAGGTGTGAGAGACACGACATTGAGAAAGAATGGAGTATTTATTAACTCGATGTATGTAATACATTTATGAAAGACAGAGAAAGAGAGAGTGAATTTGGGTGATGAGTTGTAAAAATTGAGAAAATTAGATTATCAACAGAAGTAGATATATCTTCCTATTTGTTTTGGCAATTTGCTGTGGTCCTTTATCCAGTGCATGTACGACTGAGTAATACGTATATAATAGTTGAAGCATTCACACATGAGAACCAGTGGGAGTGGTGTATTTGAATTTCCAGAATACGTTTGATATGGTTGCACACAGGTGAATGAATAAAGTCGGAGTCCAGGGGTGAGGGAGAATATACTACATGGATTGAGAATTATTTAGTTCAGACCATACAGAGAGTCGAGCCCTTTTCCCGACTGAATGCTGTTAACTTTGGTGTATCACATGTATCAGTGTTTGGGCCACAGTAATTTGAAAGGCATACAAACAATTTGGATGTGCCCAGCAAGAGCATACATCTTATTTTGTGTTGGTTAAATGGTGCAAGTTTGGAAAGATTTGTTATCCAGAGTGACCTGCATGTCCTTGATCATAGGTCGCCAAAATAGTACATACAGGAGTATCAGTAGCGAGGGAAGTAAATGATATGTTGTCCTTCATTGTAAATGACTCAAGTGCAGAAATAAAGCCATCTTTCTGCACTGCTAGAGCCTTGATCAGAGAGTATTTAGGGTCACTGTGTACAGTTTTCATCTCTTTTAGAAGGGAGGATCACCTTCCCACAGGCAGGGTGCAAATGAGTATCACCAGTCTAATCCCTGAGATGCTGGCACCATGAGGAAACTGACTGTTTAATCTGTAATGCTGTGAAAGAATAACAGTTAATTGCATTAAAACCTAGGGTTGGTGGTGAACACTTATGTCCAAAAAGACACATTGATATGATGAGAAATTCAGTCATTTACCTATTTAAACACATGTAAATTTTGCACGTTGAATAACATAGACACCCATGTCGATTAAGAGAGAAATGCAGACTTTGAATGAAATCTGCCTACATTAAAGTGTGACTCTATACTGAACGTCATGTTGTTTACAATTCCGACATTATCCATAATACCTTACTTCTGAAACAGAAAGCCATTCCAATCACGTTATGATCTTCATAGTCTGTCTTCTCGGAAGATGCCACCTTGAGTTTTTGCACAAAACATTAGTCTTCCCACCTCACTGCTGTAAAAATGCATTAAAGTACCACATGTGTACCATGAGCAATGGGCGCATGAGGAACAGCAGAAAGCAGGCTATCTGTACAGCCTCTGCTCCATTTGCTTGGCATGTTGGAGCATCGTTTACCTCACTCTGTTTCCTTGTATGTGACTGTAGGGGCTGAATGGCCTCCTCCTGTTCAAAAATCAATGAATCAAGGGCCTGTACAACAGGACAAGTACCGAATTGGGCTTCCCTGGGTTCCTGTGTAACAGCTCGTTGTGCGAACTCATGTGACAATACTGTAAATGTATGAGGTTATCTTGTTCTGGATTATTTTAAGAGAGGGATTGAACAAGAGGCACAAAGCTATCTAGGTATTAAAACTTGAGGAAACAGCTTGCGAGGCTTTGGTTTTTCACAACATTTGACAATTATTTTGCTCATGTAGCTCTGAAAAAATGTAAACAGACGGGCACCACAGATTTCTGGGGAAGAGAATTCCCACTCTAAATGCCCATTTAGAATTTATTACATTCCATCTTATAGAAGCAGAAACTCACACAGCACTGAAACAGACCCTTTAGTCCAACATGTCCACACTGACCAGATATATTATCTGATCTGTTCCCATTTTCCAGTATTTGGCCAATATCCATCTAAACCCTTCCTATTCATTTACCAATCCAGGTTCCATTTAACTGTGTAAACGCACCTGTTTCCATCACTTCTGACTGCACTTTCTGTACACACACCACTCTCTGCATGAAAATGTTGCCCCGCCTTCCCTTCTATATCTTTCCCCTCTCACCTTCGACATATTCACTTCACTTTTTGACTCCTGGGAAACAGATCATGGCTATTCAGGCTATTCATGCTCCTCATGATTCTATAAACCTCTGTAATGTCACCCCTCAGCCTCCAACACTCCAGGGGAAAAAGCTTCAATCTATTCAGCGTCTCCCCAGAGATAAAACCCTCCAATCCAGGAACATGCTTGTCAATCTTTTCTGCTCCTCTCAAGGTTAACAACTTCCTTTCTTTAGCAGAGCCAACCGAAATGTACACAATATTCTTAACGTGGCCTCATCAACGACCTGTACAGGAGCAACATGCCATCCCAGCGCCTATACCCAATGCTCTGACTGATTAGGGCAAGCGTGACAAATGTGATCTTCAGCATCCTGTCTACCTGCTACTCCACTTTCAAGGAACTAAGTGCCTGTACCCAAGGTCTCTTTATCTGGCAACACTCCCCAGGGGCCTAGCATTAACTGTATAAGTCCTGCCCCGCTTGACATTACCAAATGCAAAACCTCTCATTTATTTAAATTAAACTCCATCAGCCACCTCGGCCCACTGTCCCATCTGATCAATGCCCCATTGCACTCTGAGATAATCTTCACCACTGTCCACTACACCACTTTTTGATGTCATCTGTAAACTTACTAACCATGTCTCTGATATTCACATCCAAATCCTTTATATTAATGATGGAAAGCAGTGAACTCAGCACTGACACTTGCGGCACACCGCTGGCCACTGGTCTCCAGTATGTAAAACAATCCTATTCCTTCACGCCAATTTTGAATTCAATTGGCTAGCTCTGCCTGGATCCCATGTGAACTACAATTTCAAATCTGTCTGCCATTCAGAATCTGATCGAACACCTTCCAGAAGTGCATACAAAAAACGTCTGCCGCAATGCCTTCTTCAACCTTCTTTATCACTTATTCAAAATAATCAAGTTCATGAAACATGTTTTCCACCACACAAAGCCCTGTTGACTGTCTGTGATCAATGCTTACCTTGCCAATTGCATGTAAATCCTATCCCTCAGAACCCCCTCCAACAACTTACCCAGCTCTCATGTCAGCCTCACTGGTCTATGGTTCACTGGCTTGGTTGGTCATTGTTTCCTTTTCCAGTCCCACTCCTCCACTGGTCGCAGCAAATTTTAAACGCCACCAAGTTGGTAATATGGCCAATGATACAGATCTCAGACTGGGTCAGGGTTGGTGCTCGGAACAAGTCAGTCAGTTTTCTTTAATCTGCTAAAATGCATGTTTATGACCAAAATAAATTTACTCAAGCTATGATGGAAAGAAGACTGTCAAACAGTTTTGGCCTGCAAATATGTACATTGATATTTTCCTTCAGTAAAAATAATCACACACACACACACACACACACACACACACACACACACACACACACACACACACACACACACACACACACACTTGAGATTGCTCCAAATGTTATTCTGTTTCCAAATATGTCCTGTTTGTACAAGTTGTTGACAGTGGGATTACTTCCCAGAACAGTTAGATTTGGCTGAATTCCCTTTGCGTCAGGCAGTGGGAGATTCTAGTGAATCCTAGTCATGAATCCTCCACGAGCGGTAAAGATGACTGACCGTGTTTAGCTCTCATACATTGCTGTGATGAGGAAGAAGGAAAGAGAGAGGGAGCAATAGGCTGTTGCTAAACATGGGGGTTACATTAGTTTTCCCTCTCTGAGTTGAATCACACGATAACATTATTCAATCCCAAACTGGAATATGTGAGGTCTCCTTGAACTTTGTCCGAACTATATGTTTCCGCCACATTTCCTGCTCCATGTCAGTGCATCATTGCTGCTGCCGTACACAGAGCCATTTCCTCAGCATCAAATGGGACTATTTGAGTTAAATATATGGGTATATGTGCCTGCGTAATTTAAAAATAAAATGCTTAATGTTTTCACAATATCTGTGTTGAAACGAATGTGTCTTATTCCTAAATAAACACAGAAATTACATGAAAAGTTTAGCAGGCTGGGAGCATCTATGAACAGAAGACAGAGTTAATGTTTCTGGCCCAGTGAACCTTCCTCAGAACCTGTTTCATTTTTAAAATTAATTCCTCAGTTTTATTTTCCCATACACGAGGAAATATCCATCAGTATTCACCAGCTACACTCTCTTCAAAATCGTGTATCGTCAAGAAGAACATTTCTCATTCTCAGGCCTGAACTGTTAATCGTCCATAACTTAATGTTTTCATCCCAGGACAGTATACAGGGATCTATTTTTGAAAATTTTCAAACACAGTTGTGTATTTTTTTTTCAGTTTAGGGCATCATAACCACACACAAAGCATGAAATGTGGTCTCAGCAATGCCCTGTACAGATGCAGGGAAACATGCCTAAGATCATACCCGGCACCTTTGCAAGAAACAGCCTCACTCAATTCACTTTCCAATTCACTTGCGACATTTTCAGAATAATATTAATCGATTATGTGCCAGGACTCACAAATACCTCTGTAGCGCCGACCTCCGCGTTCCTTCTCCAGTCATATAATTTACTGACTGTGAAAGTGACAGGGAGTATGGAGTTAAATGGAAAGATAAGCAAGAGGATAGTCTGTGTACAGCTGGGTTTAAGCTCGAGACAGACTAGGAATACAGCAAAGAGGAAGGAAAGCTGAAGACATCTTAGGATTTCCGATATCTCTACTAATAATAAGAAAGTTAGCACTAAATCACTTTATCTAAATGCTCGTAGTATTTGCAACAAAGTAAATGAATTAACAGCACAAATACTCCTAAATGATTATGATGTGGTAGGCATCATAGAGACATGGTTGCAGGGAGTTCAAGACTGGCAGTTAAACATCCAAGGATTCACAACATATCAAAAAGACAGCGAGGTGGGCAGAGGGGATGGGGTTGCCTTGTTAGTTAAGAATGAAATTAAATCTACAGCAGTGAATGACATTGGGTCAGAGGATGTGGCGTCTGTGTGGATGGAGTTGAGGAACAACAACGGCAATAAAAAACATAATGGGAGTTATGTACAGATCTCCTAACAGTGATCAGGACCAGCGGTGCAAGATGCACTGGTAAATAAATAGGGCATGTCAGAAAGGCAAGGTCATGGTGATCATGGGGAATTTCAGTGTGCAGGTGGACTGGGTGAATAATGTTGCCGCTGTATCCAAAGAAAGGGAATTCATGGAATGTTTGCAGGGTGGCTTGATGGAGCCCACAAGGGAGCAGGCTATTCTGGACTTAGTGCTATGTAATGAGCCAGACTTTATAAAAGACCTTAAAGTAAGGGAACACTTAGAGGCAGCGATCATAATATGGTAATTTCAGTCTGCAGTTTGAAAGAGAGAAGGCAAAATCGGATGTAATGGTGTTGCAGTTAAATAAAGGTAATTACAGGGGCATGAGAGAGGAATTGATGAAAATCAGCTGGAAGCAGAGCCTAGCGGGGAAGACAGTAGACCAACAATGGTAAGAGTTCCTGGGTGTAATTGTGGACACAGTACAGAGGTTCACCCCAAAGAAAAGAAAGATTATCCGGGGTGGGATTAAACAGCTATGGCTGACAAAGGAAGTCAGGAAATGTATCAAAGAAAAAGAGACAGCCTATAAAGTGGCCAAGAGCACTGGGAAATCAGAAGATTGGCAAGGCTACAAAAACAGAGGATAACAAAGAGAGCAATAAGGAAGGAGAGGATCAGATATGAAGGTAAGCTAGCTAGTAATATTAGAAATGATAGTAAAAGCTGCTTTCAATACACAAGGAAAAAAACAAGAGGCAAAAGTAGACATTGCGCCGCTCCAAGTTGATGCTGGAAGGCTAGTGATGGGAGATAAGGAAGTAGCTGAAGCACTTAATAAGTGCATTGCGTCAGTCTTCACAGTGGAAGACATGAGTAGTATGCCAACAATTAGCGAGAGTCAGGGGGCCGAGTTGAGTATGGTAGGCACTAAAAAAGGCCTACAAATTGATGCATCTCCTGGCCCCAATGGGCTACATCCTAGAGCTCTGAGGGAGGTGGTTGAGGAAGTAGCAGAGGCTTTGGTTGTGATCTTTCAAAAGTCACTGGAGTCAGGGAAAGTCCCAAATGATTGGAAAATTGCTGTTGTAACCCCTTTGTTTAAGAAAGGGTTAAGGCTGATATTTCTAAATTCCTGGAAGTGCAGGGTCAGATTAGAACAAGTCAGCATGGATTTAGTAAGGGTTGGCCGTGCCTGACAAACCTGTTAGAATTATTTGAAGAGGTAACAAGTATGTTGGACCAGGAAAACCCAGTGGATGTTATCTATCTAGACTTCCAAAAGGCCTTTGAAAAGGTGCCTCCCGGGAGACTGCTGAGCAAGGTGAGTGCCCATGGTGTCCGAGGTGAGCTACTGGGTGGATTGAGGGTTGGCTGTCTGGCAGAAGGCAGACAGTTGGGATAAAAGGCTCTTTTTTGGAATGGCAACCGATGACGAGTGGTGTCCTGCAGGGTTCAGTGTTGGGGCTGCAGCTGTTGCCCTTAGATATCAATGATCTGGATGAAGGGACTGAGGGCATTCTGGCGAAGTTTGCCGATGATACGAAGATAGGTGGACAGGCAGGGAGTTCCAAAGAGATGGGGAAGCTGCAGAAAGATTTAGACAGTTTAGGAGAGTGGTCCAGGAAATGGCTGATGAAATTCAATGTGAGCAAATGCGAGATTTTGCACTTTGGGGAAAAGAATACAGGCAAAGACCATTTTCTAAATGGAGAGAAAATTCGTACAGCAGAAGTACAAAGGGATCTGGGAGTGTTAGTCCATGACTCTCTAAAAGTTAACTTGCAGGTAGAGTCCGTGATTAAGAAAGCAAATGTAATGTTGTCGTTTCTCTCAAGAGGGTTGGAATATAAAAGCAGCGATGTGCTTCTGAGACTTTGTAAAGCTCTAGTTAGGCCCCAATTAGAATACTGTGTCCAATTGTGGGCCCCACACCTCCGAAAGGACGTACTAGCCCTGGAGCATGTGCAGGGAGATTCACATGGATGATCCCTGGAATAGTAGATTTAACATATGATGAACGGCTAAGGATCTTGGGATTGTACTCATTAGAGTTTCGAAGGTTGAGGGGAGATCTAATAGAAACTTACAAGTTAATGTATGGCTTAGAAAGTGTGGACGCTGGGAAGTTGTTTCTGTTAGGCGGGGAAACTAGGACCCGTGGGCACAGAATTAAAATTAGAGGGGGTAAGTTTAAAACGGAAATGAGATGACATTTCTTCATTCAGAGAGTGGTGGGCTTGTGTAATTCATTGCCACAGAGTACAGCGGAGGCCGGGACGTTAGATGCCTTCAAGGTAGAGATCGACAAATTCTTGATCTCACAAGGAATCAAGGGTTGTGGGGAGAGTGCAGGGAAGTGGAGTTGAAATGCCATCAGCCATGATTTAAATGGCAGAGGGGACTTGATGGGCCGCATTCCTTATTTCCACTCCTATGTCTTATGGTCTTACTGCTCTTTTATCCCTTCCCCAAAACACAAACTTCCCATAACCCACACTGTACTGTTTTATTTGCAATGCCAAAAGTTTGCTCACCAATATCCCCTGTCTACAGCCCTTTGTAGATGCTCTGCCTCCACTTGACATCTTATTGGGTGAATATGCTCGTGAGCTACCAAATTGAGCTCCAATCCTATCAGCTCCTGATCCAAACCAATAATCTAGTTTGTAAACTGTTGATGACTTCACACCGATCCCTGAGGAATTCCAGTAGATGCAGCTTTCCAAATTGAAAATAACTAATTATTTGTACTCTACATTTCAAACAACAATGAAAATTACAGCGCAGGAACAGGCCCTTCTGCCCTCCAAGCCTGCGCCGATCGAGATCCTCTGTCTAAACCTGTTATCTATTTTCTAAGGATCTATATTCCTTTACTCCCTGCCCATCCACGTACCAGTCCAGATACATCTTCCAAGACACTACCATGTCTGCGTCTACCACCTCTGCTGGCAATGCATTCCAGGCACCCACCACCCTCTGTGTAAAGAACTTTCTCCGCATATCTCCCATAAACTTTCATCCTCTCACTTTGAGCTCATGACCTCGAGTAAGTGAATCCCCCGCTCTGGGAAAAAAAGCTTCTTGCTATCCACCTCGTCTCTCTGCCTTGTGATTTTGTAGACATCAATCAGGTCCCCCGTCAATCTCTGTCTTCCTAATGAAAGTAATCCTAATCTAATCAAACTTCCTTCATAGCTAGCACGCTCCATACTAGGCAACATCCTGGTGAACCTCCTCTGCACCCCGTCCAAAGCACCCACATCCTTGTGGTAATGTGATGACCGGAACTGTACGCAGTACTCTAAATGTGGCCAAACCAATGTCTTATACACCTGCAACATGACCTGCCCACTCTTGTAATCAATACTGCGTCCAATGAAGGAAAACATGCCATCTGCCCTTCTTGACCACTCTTTTGACCTGCATTGCTGCCTTCAGGAACAATGGACCTGAACACCCAGACCTCTCTGTGCATCAATTTTCCCTAGGACTTTCACATTTCCTGTATCGTTGCTCTTGAATTAGAACTTCCAAAATGCATCACCTCGCATTTGCCCATATTGAACTCCACCTGCCATTTATACGCCCAACTCTCTAATCTATCTCTATTCTGCTGTATTCTCTAACAGTCCCCTTCATTATCCGCTACTCCACTAATCTTCGTGTCATCTGAAAACTTGTTAATCAGTCCACTTATACTTTCTTCCAAATCATTTATGTATGTCACAAACAACAGTGGTCCCAGCACAGATCCCTGTGGAACACCATTGGTCACAGGACTCCAATTTGAGAAACCCCCATCCACTACTACTCTCTGTCTCCAGTTGCCTAGCCAGTTTTTTTTTAATCTATCTATCTAGAACACCCTGGACCCCATGCAACTTCACTTTCTCCATCAGCCTGCCATGGGGAACCTTATCAAACACCTTACTGAAGTCTATGTATATGACATCTACAGCCTTTCCCTCATCAATCAACTTTGCCATGTCTTCAATCAATTCCATTAATTTGGTAAGACATGACCTTCCCAGCACAAAACCATGTTGCCTATCACTGATAAGCCCATTTTCTTCCAAATGGGAATAGATCCTATCCCTCAGTATCTTCTCCAGTAGCTTCCCTACCACTGATGCCAGGCTCACCGGTTGAAAATTATCTGGGCTATCCCTGTTACCCTCCTTAAACAAGGGGACAACATTAGCAATTCTCCAGTACTCTGGGATGTCACCCGTGTCTAAGGATGCTGCAAACAGATCTGTAAAGCCCCTGGCTATTTCCTCTCTCGCTTCCCTCAATAACCTGGGATAGATCACATCCGGGCCTGGGGACTTGTCCACTTTAATGCCTTTTAGGATACTCAACACTTCCCCCCTTCTTATGCCGACTTCACCTAGAGTAAGCAAACATCTATCTCTATCCTCAACATCCATCATGTCTCTCTCCTTGGTGAATACCGTTGCAAAGTACCCGTTAAGAATGTCACCCATTTTCTCTGACACAAAGCATAACTCTTCTTCTTTGCCTTTCAGTGGGCCAGTACTTTCTCTAGTTACCCTCTTGCTCTTTATATATGAATAAAAAAAACTTTGGGATTTCCCTTAACCATCTTTGCTAAAAATAACTCATGTCCCCTTTTCACCCTCTAAATTTCCCGTTTCAGATTCGACCTACATTCCCGATATTCTTCCAAAGTTTTGTTTGTCTTCAGTCACCTAGATCTTACGTATGCTTCCTTTTTCCTTTTAGTTAGCCTCACAATTTCACCTGTCATCGATGCTTCCCTAATCTTGCCATTTCTATCCCTCTTTTTCACAGGAACATTTCTCTACTGCACACTAATCATCCTCTCTTTGAACACCTCCCAAATGTCAAATGTGAATTTACCTTCAAACAGTTTCTCCCAATCTACATTCCTCAGATCTTGCCGAATTTTGGTATAGTTGGCCTTCCTCCAGGTTATAACTCTTAATTTTGGACCACTCTCATCTTTTTCCATGAGTATTCTAAAATTTACGGAATTGTGGTCACTATTTCCAAAGTAATGAGAGGTTAACACATTTTAAGGTGTCTCCCAAATAAGATTGAGATAAGAATATATCTCTCTCTATTATACTGTGCTGTATGTCGTGTTGTCAACCCCAGGGAACATTGAAGACTCGATTATTAAACATATTTAATGCTGACTTCAACTGACCTTTGATGATCAGCAGAGTCAATATTCATGCGAAATAAACAGGAAAGGAGTGTTCAGCCACAAACAGATCAGCCGTGATCTTTCGAAATTAAGGACTAGGCTCGAGGGTCCGAATAGCCAACTGCAGCTCCTATCCCGTGTGTTGTTCTCTCACCCTCGGGGCTGTTACAGAGGGAAAGGAAATCCCCATTCAAACAGTCACGTTTGCTATGATGAGATAGGAGATCATTCTTCTCTGCTCTGGATTTACACAGGACTAGAATGAAGTATACAGACAGAGAGTCATAGAGACATAGAGATATACAGTATTCAAACATTACCTCCACATGCGATTCCCCTCAATCTGCAACATTACTCTCCTGTATATTTGCTCATCAACCTGTTCTGCCATGCTGTAACACACCTCTTTGACTGGCAGGACTTGAATCCAGAACTTCTGGTCCAGAGCTAGTGACATTACCACAGGTTCAGGGATGGGAAACGAATCCAGAGCTCTGGCACAGAGGCATTGGCGCTACCCGTTACACAAGACCGAAGTCATGCCCAGATTTTGAGTCACATTTTGCATGCCAGCTTTCAGATGAGTTTGAGTTTGTCAAATTCTGTTTCGGTTTACTGCAATACACAGGGAAGATTTTTCAGTGTTGAAAAAATGCAAGGCAATTGCCTCAACTGCAGGATGTCGAGTGCATGTGCTGTGCCATTGAGATAAAATATTAACATCTTTAATTGCTTGACTAGCAATGGCTACTGTCTTTAACCGTCCCTCTACTGACCCCTTCTCCTACTGCCAACACACCTCCTCCTCCTGGATACCATCCCAAGGCCTCCCATCCTCCCGCAATCACTTCATTTTCAACTACCATCGAGACATCAATCACCTCAACCTCTCCACCCCTCTCACCCACTCCAAATTCTCCACCACAGAACATGCAGCCCTCTGCTCCCATCAATCCAACCCCCAAACACACTACAAAACCTGCAGACAAGGAGGGTGCAGTTGTAGTATGGCGCGCTGGCCTCTACATCACTGAGGCCAGGGCAGCTCTTTGGCACCTCCTTCGATCACCCCAGGAACATGACTCCAGTCCTGACCACGAAAACATCATCTCCCAGACCATCCACAACCTCATCACTTCAGGTGACCCACGGCCCCCAAGTGCATCGTTCCCCAACCCGTACTGCCTGTTTCCATCTCCTTCCCAAAATCCACAAATCTGACTGCCCTGGTCAACACATTATATCCACCTGCTCCTGCCCCACTGAACTTATCTCCACTTCCCTCAACTCCATTTTCTCCCCCTTGATTCAAGATCTCCCCTCCTAGACCGATGACGCCCTTCAAGCCTTCCACCTCCTCCAAAACTTCTGATTCCCTGGTCCCCAACACCTTATCTTTGGGTGTGAGTTTGCTCGCTGAGCTGGAAAGTTAGTTTTCAGACGTTTCGTCACCATTCTAGGTAACATCATCAGTGAGCCTCTGACGAAGCGCTGGTGTTAAGTCCCGCTTTCTATTTATCTGGTTAGGTTTCCTTGGGTTGGTGATGTCATTTCATGTCTACAAAATACCTTGCAAGAACTGTGACAAAGACTACATTGGACAAACTGGCAGAAAGCTAGCCACCAGAATACATGAACATCAACTAGCCACAAAACGACATGACCCACTATCACTCGTATCCTTACATACAGATGAGGAAGGACACCACTTTGATTGGGACAACACATCCATCCGAGGACAAGCCAGAGACATGCACGAGAATTCCTAGAAGCATGGCATTCCAACCGGAACTCCATCAACAAACATATTGATTTGGAGCCAATCTACCATCCCCTGAGAAAAAGAACAGGAAATGACATCACCAACACAGGAAATGAAATCACCAACCCAAGGAAACCTAACCAGAAAAATAGAAAGCGGGACATAACACCAGCGCTTCATCGGAGGCTCACTGTTGATGTTACCTGGAATGGTGACAAAACATCTGGGAACAAACCGGCAAGCTCAGTGAACCAGCTTACATCTGGAACACAATAAAGACCCACTCTCTTATGGGCCGGGAGGAGGAGAGTGCTGTCTTGGAGGTGAAAGGAGGACGTCGGGTTGGCTGTGCACCCTTGCGACCCGTGGATCTTAATGCTGGCTTCGGCCTAACGCTGGTTCAGGGGAGCAGCCAACCTGCAACGATAGCTGCGGCAAGTGCTCGTGCCCCAGGTCAGGGCGTCCGGAACACCATCCGTGTTTCTGTAAAGAAGGTGGATGAAGGTGCACCTGTGGACCGCACCTTCTTCGTGAAGAGGGTCCTGTTGGACTGTTGTGGGTTTGCTGCTGTGGACATCTACTGCCTGCAGGATTTCCCCGGTGGAGGTGTTTACGACGTGACCTTCAGGAGTTTCAAGCTTTGCGAGCGCTTCCTGGAGGTTTTCAAGGAGAAAGGAGGTGAGGGCCCCCTCTCTGTATTGACCGCTGTCCCACTGTTTGTGATGCCAGCACAGAGGAGCCGTATGGTGACTGTACACATGTACAACCCGCATGTGCCAGCAGTTGATGTCCTGACCTTCCTCGGAAGGTATGTGAAGGTGGTAGAGGACCTAACTGACATCGTGGACCCCTTTGGCATCTGGACGAGTAAGAGGCAGGTCAAGGTGACGCTGAGGATGGGCGCAGACGGGAATGTCGCACACCCACCGTCCAGCTTCGCGGTCGGCGGGAGCAGGGGCTACCTGATCTCTGCAGGGCAACCTAAAGTCTGCCATGCCTGTGGTAGGTCAGGTCACATGGCGGCCGACTGCAAAGCCACCATCTGCAGGAACTGCAGGGAGGAGGGACACCTTGCAAAGGATTGCCCACGAGAGAGAAGCTGCAACCTTTGCGGGGAAGCGGGCCACTTCTATAGGGCATGCCCGCGGCGGGGTACCACCTACGCCCAGGTCGCCGGCAGGGGAAATGCGGGGACAGCCCCCCCGGAGGAGAGGAAGGCACCAGGGCCCAGAAAGGACCCCACTAATGTGCAGGAGGGCCAGGCCGTGCAGGAGGGCCCAGCCCTGCAGGATGGGCCCGAGGCCAGCAAAGCACCCCTGCAGGCTCTGATCCCCCCCGACAACCCGGAGCCAATGGAGGCGGCGACAGACGACCCAGGGGAATGGACAACAGTCCGGAAAGCGAGGAGGAAGGTGCGTCGACGGGCCCAGGAACCGCAACCATCAGGCGGGAAGAGGCAGCTACAGGGGGGCTATAAGAGCTCCTCTGACGAGGAGGATTCAGAGAGGGCCCACCCGAAGCAGAAGCTAAAGGCCGCGAGGGGGAAGGAAAGCAGCACCCCGCTTCCACATGACGGGAGGCGTCCTGAGGCTCCCTCCGACATCCAGTCAAGTGCCGCTGGAGCACTGGAGGGCCCCCCGGAACTTCCAGGCGGGAAGGAGGAAACAGCACGTCCCCAGCCTGACCCGGAGCCGGACCCTCCTGCCTCCGCACCCCTGACGGGGGGATGCCACCTGGAAGGCAGCACGGATGGTTTCCTGAGCCCGGAGAGCGTCCAGCCGTTAGCCCGGGCAATGGGCATGAAGGGATCGATGGAGGGGCTGGACCTTGGACTCGGGGAGGGTACTGTGGTCACTGCCCAAAATGGGGGTACGAGTTGCGAGCATTAATGTGCGCAGCGTCAAGTCAACCGCGAGATGTGTGTCCACGTTGGCCTACCTGACCACCATCAAGGCGGACCTCCTGTTTCTGCAGGAGTGCGGGATACTGCACCTCGGCAGGTACGGGAAATGGTCAGGCGCCTGGACCTGTGGGCCTTCGATCTGGTCGGGGGGTAACGACTGTCGCTCCTCGGGCCTGGCTATTCTGCTGCGGGGGCGCGACTTCACCATCTCTCAAGTTCAGGAGGTGGTGGGGGGGCGCCTCCTAGTGGCTGACATCACCTACAGAAATGCTCCCCTGAGGCTGATCAACGTGTACGCCCCAGCGGTACGGAGTGAGCGGTTGGCCGTCCTGCAGCGGCTTCCACCCCTGCTGGCTACGTCCAGGCCGGTCATCCTAGGCGGAGACTTCAACTGCATCATTAATGCAGATGGAAGATCTGGCGTGGGGACAGCGGGTGGGGGGAGTCACTTGGACGTCACGTCCAGATTCCTGATGGGCACGCTGAAGGACGCCAAGCTGCTCGACATCTTCAGCACCCCTGCAGACGGAGCGCAGCAGAGGTACACCTGGTCGTGGCCAGACGGGTCTATCCGCTCAAGGATAGACTTCCTGTTTGTGTCACGGACGTTCTCGGTGACGTCCACTGGCGTCGAGCCGGTGTTCTTCTCTGACCGCTGCCTCCTGCTGGCCGACTGTCACTTACAGGACGACCAGCCGGCTGGCAAGGGGACGTGGAAGCTCAACACGACTCTGTTGACCCCAGAGAACGTCGAGGAGCTCAAGAGGGAGTACGCTGGTTAGAGAACCGTGAAACCCCTCTTTGAGTCTCCAGGCGACTGGTGGGAGACGGTGAAGGAGAACATCAAGAGGTTCTTTGTCCTCAAGGGTGTTCAGAAGGCAAGAGAGAGGCGGGGAAAGCTGTCGCGACTCCAGAAAAGGGTGCAGAACATGCTCCTTCTGCAGTTGATGAGGGTTGATGTCACAGAGGACCTCCGCGAGGTGAGGGGCCAGCAAGCCTCGCTCTTCGCTGTGGAGGCCTCCAGGATAATCTTCCGGTCCAGGGTCGGCTCCATGGAGCAGGACGAGACGTGCTCGCGTTTCTTCTTTCAGAAGGTGCACAAAGAGAACTCTGTGCTTAGCCGGCTGAAGGAGGACGATGGCTCGGTGACATCGTCGCGGCCCGACATTTTGAGGATCAGCAGATCCTTCTATGCCGGACTGTACGACACGAAGCCCACGGACAGCATGGCCTCCGAGTCGTTCCTGTCGTCTATCACAGAGGTCTTAGACGATGGCACGAGGGAGTGGCTGGGCCGGTCGATATCCCTGGATGAGCTGGCCAGACCCCTCAAGTACTTGCAGAGGAATAGGACTCCCGGAAGCGACGGCTTACCGGCCGAGCTGTATTCCGCACTGTGGGGCCTGGTCGGCCAGGACCTGCTGGAGGTGTACGATAGTGCGCTTCGGGCAGGGGAAATGTGCAAGTCCATGAGGAAGGGCATCATCACCCTCATTTACAAGAGGAAGGGGGAGAGGGAAGAAATTAAGAATTGGCATCCCATTTCGCTTTTGAACGTGGACTACAAAATCCTGGCCAAGGTCATTGCCAACCGGGTCAGGTCTGTCCTGGAGTCAGTGATTCACCCTGACCAAACCTGTGCTGTGCCGGGCGGGAAGATCGCTGACAGCCTCGCGCTAATCAGTGATACGATCGCCTACGTACAGGACAGGCGGGTGGACACCTGCCTCGTCAGCCTGGACCAGGAGAAGGCCTTCGACAGGGTCTCTCATGCTTACATGAGGGACGTCCTCTCCAAATTGGGGTTCGGGGAGGGCATCCACAATTGGATCCGGCTGCTCTACGCCAACATCGTTGGCGCAGTCTCGATCAACGGGTGGGTATCAGACAGTTTTCCTGTTAGATCTGGAGTCAGGCAGGGCTGCCCGCTCTCTCCTGCCTTGTTCATGTGCTGTGTGGAGCCCTTTGCCGCCTCCATCAGGAAGGATGTGAGCCTGAACGGCGTGACTATCCCAGGCAGCGGAGGCCTTCAGGTCAAGACCTCCCTGTACATGGACGATGCCGCCGTCTTCTGCACCGATCGTCGGTCGGTGAGTAGACTATTGGACATCTGTGACCAGTTTGAACTGGCCTCGGGTGCCAAAGTCAATAGGGGTAAGAGCGAGGTCATGTTCTTCGGGAACTGGGACGACCGCTCCTTCATCCCCTTCACCGTCAGGACAGACTACCTGAAGGTGCTGGGTGTTTGGTTTGGTGGAGCTGGGGCATGCACTAAGACTTGGGAGGAGCGTATCGCCAAATTGAAGCAGAAGCTGGGCAGGTGGACGCTCCGGTCCCTCTCCATTGCGGGTAAGAACCTGGTTGTCAGGTGCGAGGGGCTTTCGGTACTGTTGTATGTGTCGCAGGCCTGGCCTATTCCCCGGACATGCGCCGCTGCGGTCACCCGGGCCATCTTCCACTTCATTTGGGGGTCGAGGATGGACTGGGTCCGCAGAGACACCATGTACAAAGACCTGGAAAATGGGGGAAAGGGCGTACCGAACTCCAGCCTCGCCCTGACAGCTACCTTTGTGTGTGGCTGCATCAAGCTGTGCGTAGATCCTCAGTACGCAAACCCCAAGTGTCACTACTTACTGAGGTTCTACCTGTCCCCGGTGTTGCGAAGGATGGGCCTGGCCTCGTTGCTGCGGAACGCTCCGAGTTGTTGGACCGTCCTCTACCACCTGTCCTTTGTGGAGAAATTTTTGAAAGGAAACACCTTTGGCCACAAGGCCGTCAGGCAGTGGTCAGCACGTAGTATCCTCGGGACCCTTCGGGAAAAGGAGAGGGTGGATCCCGTCCTGTGGTTCCCCACGCAGACTGCCAAAGTCGTTTGGCAGAATGCCTCATCGCCAGAACTTTCAAACAAGCACAAGGACATTGCTTGGCTGGCGGTGAGAGGGGCTCTGCCAGTGAGATCCTTTATGCATGCCCGGAATCTCTGCACCACTGCACGCTGCCCTCGAGGTGGCTGCGGGGGGGACGAGACTGTTGATCACCTCCTTCTGGAGTGTGCCTATGCGCAGGAGGTCTGGAGGGGGATGCAGTGGTATTTGTCGAGGTTCGTCCCAAGCAGCTCCGTGACGCGTGACTCCGTGCTCTACGGGCTGTTTCCGGGGACGCACTCAGAGACCAACATCAACTGCGCCTGGAGGACCATCAATGCGGTGAAAGATGCTCTTTGGTCTGCCCGCAACTTGCTGGTCTGCCAGCTGAAAAGAACTGACCCCGACCGAGTGTTGCAGACTGGCGCACTCCAAGGTCCAGGACTACGTGCTGAGGGACGCGCTAAAGCTTGGGGCAGCCGCCGCCAAGGCGCGGTGGGGAAAGACCACCGTATGAGCCCCCTCATCCAGAAAAGGGAAAAGAACCCTATCTGGTTACTGGGCCCAGCTGGCACCTTCCCCAACTGGTCTGGGGGCCAACTGGGACTGTGCGGGTGACGACTGCCGGGGCGGTTTCTTTGCTTTGTTTTTTTTTCTCTGTTTTGTTTATTTTTTCCTTTAGTTGGTGTACGTACCCCCGGGTAACCCGGAGCGGCTTGCATGACTGGGTAGGTGTATAAATGTTTTATTTTTTGTACATTCTATGAATAAAGTATATTTTTTCAAATAAAAAAAAGCAAGGTGACGAAACTTCTGAAAACTAACCTTCCAGCTCAGTGAGCAAACTCACATCCAGAACCTCAACCTGAGCTACAAATCTTCTCAAAACTCGCTAGCACCTTATCTTTACCATGCATGGACAGCCCCAATACACTTGCATTCCCTATGCAGATGGCCTAATGAAACTCCAATTCTTCCTGTCCCACAGGCCGGACTCGTCCCTCTCTACTGAGACCCTCATCCACTTAGCCAAACTCATCCTCACACTTAACAACTTTGCCTTAAATTCCTCCCACTTCCTACAGACAAACCACGTGGCCATGGGTACCCTCATGGGCCTAAGTTATGCCAGCCTCTTTCTAGCTTACGTGGACCAATTCCTCTTCCAAAGCTCCACTGGCCCTAAACTCCATCTCTTCCCACGTTACATTGATGACTATCAGTGCTGCCTCGTGATCCCACGAGGAACTCAAACAGATAATCCACTTCACCAACAACTTCCACCCCAACCTTAAGTTCACCTGGGCATCTCTGATTCCTCTTGCTCCTTCCTGGACCTCTCTGTTTCCATCTCTGGCTACCACCTGGAAACTGATATGCATTTCAAGCCTACTGACTCCCACATCTATACAGCATAAACCTCCTCTCACCCACTGACCTGCAAAAATTCCATCCTCCACTCCCATTTCCTCTGCCTCCATCACATCTGCTCCTGAAATGAGGCATTCCACTCCCGTACATCCCAGATGTCTTCGTTTTTTCAAGGCCCAGAACTTCCCCTCCACAGTTGTCAAAAACCCCATCGACTGGATCTCTCATGTTTCCCACAACTCATCCCTCACACCCGCTCCTAACAATAACAACCAAAAGAGAATCCCTCTTCATGAACGACTCCACGAACCTCTGGATCCACAGCATCATCCTCCAACACTTCTGCCACCTGCAATCTGACTCCGTTTTTCCCTTCCCACCCTGATCTGCCTTCCAGAGCGATCACTCTCTCCGTGACTCCCTTATCCGCTCCACACTCCCCTCCAGCCCAACCACACCCAGCACTATTCCCATCAACCACAGGGAGTGCTAGATCTGCTCCTACACCACCCCGCTCAATCCCATCCCAGGCCCCAAGAAAACATTCCACATCAAACAGAAGTTCACCTGCACATCTATTAATGTTGTATATAGTATCCACTGTTACTGATGTAGCCTCCTGTACATCAGGGAAACGGTCTTGGATACCACTTTGTGGAACATGTACGCTCGGTTCATGACAAATGACTACACCGTCCAGTCGCAAACCACTTCAACTCCACCTCCCACTCCTTGGATGATATGTCCACCCTGGGCCTCCTCCAGTGCCACAACGATGCTACCCAAAGGCTGCAGAACTCTCATTTCGCTTGGGAACCCTACAGCCCAGTGGTATGAATGTGGATTTCAAAAGCTTCAAAATCTCCCCGCGCCCAACTACATCCCAAAACCAGCCCAGCTCCCCTGACTCCTTAAACTGACCATCCTTTCTCCCACCCATCCACTCCTAACACATCAACTCCCACCTACATGCCTCACCTGTCTCCTTGACCTGTCCACCTTCCCTTGACTGAACAACCTCTACCCTAACTCCTCACCTACACTGCGCTTTTCTGGCTCTATAACCGCCTCCTTGACCTGTTTGTCTCCTCTCCACCTATCTGCTCATTTATCCATCTTCCATCCACCTCGCCCTCCCTCTCTTTGTCTATTTATTTCAGAATCCCCTTCCCCTCCCCCATTTCTGAAGAAGGGTCCAGGCCTGAAATGTCAGCTTTCCTGCTCCCCTGATCCTGCTTGGCCTGCTGTGTTCATCCAGCTCTACACCTTGTTATCTCAGATTCCACAGCATTAGCAGCTCCTACAATGTCTGGAGACTGCAATGTTCGGGGCATAAATTCTGCAGAAATATTCTGGTCGATGAAAAACCTCGATTACACATTACTGAACACCAGAGATGACAAAAGAGCATGTTTCCAACCCCAAAAGACCATATTGCAGATCACTATTTCCCACCTCTAACGTGCGAAAGCCTCCTCCGAAAACCATTAAATGTTACAAGGCCACAAATTATGTTCTCGGAGCAAAAGCAAAATTTCTGGGAAAGCTCAGCAGGCCTGGCAGCATCTGTGAAGGAAAAAAAAACAGAGCTAATGTTTGGGGTCCAGTGACGCTTCCTCAGAAGTGAACGCAGCTGGGAAAATGTCAGTGTATATGCCAAAAATAGGGAGAGGCTCGGGTAGAGAGTAAATGATGCAATAGGCCCGAAAGAGAGAGAGAGGAGTTGGACAGACAAAGGAGTTGCTAACAATCAAGCTGGGAGGGTGAGTAGTTGATAATAGGGACTGTTAGTGACTAACAACAGGGAGTGTGTAATGGCAGGGTATGTGGTAACAAGGCCTGGTGTGTGCAGTGGGGTGTGGGACATGGGAGAGTTTAGGCCCTAAAATTATTGAACTCAATACTGAGTCCGGAGGGCTGCAGGGTCCCCAAGTGGAAACTGAGGTGTTGTTCCTCCAGCTTGCTTTGTGTTTCGCTGGAACAATGCAGCAAGCCAGAGATAGATGTTGGCCAGGGAGGAGGGTGGTGCGTTGAAGTGGCAGTCAACAGGCAGTTCAGGATCTTTTTTTTGCGAGCAGAACATGGATATTCTCCAAAGCGTTCGCCAACTCTACACTTCGTTTCCCCAATGTAGAGGAAACCACATCGTGAGCAATGCATGCAGTAGCCTAGATATTGGGAAGTGCGGGTGAAGTGTTGCTTCACCTGGAAGGTATGTTTGGTGATACTGGGGGTAAATGGGCAGGTGGTGCACTTTCGCCAGTTACAGGGGAAGGTGATGTCGGGCTATGAGGAGGTGTTGGGGGTGAAGGAAGTGGGGACCAGGGTGTTCCAGAGGGAATGGTCCCTGCAGAAGGCAGACATGGGAGGGGAGGGGAATATGTATCTGCTGGTGGCATCTCATTGAAAGTGGTGGAAATGGCGTCTGATGATCTTCTGGATGTGGATGCCAGTGGGATGGTAGGTAAGGATAAGAGGAACCTTATCCTGTTGCGGTAGGGAAGAAAAGGAGTGAGGGCAGAAGTGCAGGAGATGTGTCGGACCTAATTGAGGGCCCTGCTGACAACTGAGCTGGGGAATCTTCGGTTGAGGAAGAAGGTGGACATGTCAGAGGTTCCCTTGTCGAAGTTGGCTTCATCTGAACATATTTGACTGAGACAGAGGAAATGAGAGAATGGGATGGAGTCTTTGCAGGAAGTGGGTTGTGAGGATTTATAGTCCAGGCAGCTGTGGGAGTCTGTGGGTTTGTAATGGATATATAGTGGCCAGTCTATCCCCAGAAATGGAAACGGAAATGTTGAAGAAGGGAAGGGAAGGGTCAGAGGTAAACCAGTTGAAAGTGAGAGCAGGGTGGAATGTGAAAGCAACATATTTGAAGTTTTCCAACTCCAGATGAGAGAGAGAAGCAGTACCGAGGATATCATTGATGCATTGGAGAAAGAGTTATGGGTGGGGGGCTAAAATGGGACTGGAAAAAAGAATGTTCCACGTACCCCATGAAGAAACAGGCATAACTAGGGCCCATACACGTATCCATGGCAACCACTCTTTTCTGAAGACATTGAGTCTCCTCACCATCGGCTGATCTGCAATCCACCCCCAACCCCCTCCTACTTCCCTCACAAGGTAAACCAAGCTCAGGATCTTTGAGAAAATAAAGGCCAGAGTTTGTAGGCCTCCTGGAGATGGGATGGTCTTTCAAAACATGTCAGGTTTGTGTGGAGGTGGGGTGGGGATATCAATCATTGGTCTGTGGTGTGGCAGATTGTGTTTACTTTGCAGAAATTCGAGACATTGTTTTTGGTAAAACAAACAACGGCAGGATTTATACAATTTAAATTAGGACCTTTGGTAGTGTTGCAGAACAGAGACTAGGCCATCAGATACAAGTCTTTGAAGATTGTGTCACATATAGACAGGGTGGTCGGGAAGGCATTTAGTTTATTACCTTCTTTGCTCAGACCTTTGAGTTTGGGAGTTGGTATGTCATTTTCACGTTGTACAGGATGTTGGGGAGGCATCTTCTGAAGTACTGTCCCTAGTCTGGTCGCACTGTTATAGGAAGGATAATATTAATCTGGAGAGGGTTCAGCAGAGATTTACCGGGATGTCGCTGGGAATGGATGGTTTGAGATACAAAGAGTGGCTGGATAAGCTGGGACTTTTGTCACTTGTGCATAGGAGGTTGAGGGGTGACCTGATTGAGGCTTATACATCATGATGGGCACAGATCAGTTGAAGGTTACTACCGTTTTCCGAGGGTGGAAGATTTCAAGATAATGGGGATCTTACAAATTTTGAGGAGCAACATTTTTTTAAAAAAAAAGACATGACAGGCAATTATTTTACAGAGTGTTGTTTGTGTCTGGAATAAACTTACAGACAAAATGGTGGCAGTGGGTACAGCTACAACGTTTAAAAGACATTTAGATAAGTACATGAAGTAGAAATCAGTTTGGATGGTCTTGTGAGCTGCTGCCGTCCCAGGGCCGATCTGAGTAAATCTCTGATGGTTCCCATTCACTGCTGCTGTCTGTGCAGTGGCGTGTGGAGACCAGCAGAGGCTGGCATTGCATCACATCAAACAGCACAGAGACTGTCAGACCTGCCCCACACAGAGACACACAGAAACACACACAAATACACCGATACTTACACAAATAAGGGGAACCTATCAGAATTTCTCTGCCTCTGTATTTTCTCAATATTTCATTCATTCCATCTGGTGCATGTCAGGATTTCTGTTATTCCGTGGACATTATTTGAGTCACTCTATGAGAGTGCATCAGTATTTGCTCACTCCAGTGAGTGTGACAGTATTTCAGTTGTTCCATGGGGACTGTGACTCTCTGAGATTTTCATTGCTTGATTATTGAAGATGTAAGGACAAGTTGGGAGACTAGTAAATATTACAGGTTAGTTTCAGTATCTGAGCTGTCTGAAGGAGGAGGTGTAGGAGGGAGACTCAGTGCTCCCTTCCTGGGAGCTGGTGGAGACGATGTGTTGTGAGCCCACCCTCCTGCCCACCGAGACTGTGGAGATTCCATTTGTACCAACTCGATATAAAAGGGAGATGGCATCAGGGGCACGGTTTCTAAGCTGTGCCAGGTGGGAATGGAACTGATAGTGGGTTTAAAGTGAGAATTGCCCTTCACTGAACATTGCTCCTTACTCGGTCGGTGGGACGTGTATATTTTGGAATCTCCACACGGGTCGTCCTGGTTCTCTCCGGCTCATTTCAGGGCCCTCCCCATGCGGCGGGGGAAGGTGGGTGAGGGAACTGATGTGCGGAACACCACTGCCCTGCTTGGCCTTTTCTGTCCTATTCCAGGCTGTTTCTCCTGTAATGAGGGAAAGGGACGGAGAGAATGAAGGTGAATGTGCATGGCCCTGCTGTTAGTGATGGTGTACGTGAGGGGGAAGTGGTGAGGTGTCCGGATTGAATCAGTTGACAGCGTTGGATTCATGCAGTTTTTTTCAGTGTCGGGGAATAGCAGAGGTGAGAGAAAGAGAGAGAGAGAGAGAGAGAGTGAGAGTGAAGGGGCAGTGAGAATACGGTGATACTTATTCTGACAGAGCATTGGAAGGGCATTGTTAATTAGCTGAAGACTGTGCTCACCACAGTCTCAACCACAAATGCCGAACAAATGCTCAGTCAAAACTCTCCATCATCTGAACTCACAGCAATATCTATTCACGCATCATTCCTGAAAAACTGACCCATGTTGCAAGATGCTATCAAAATGTCTACGTCAGCATTCTAAAACTTGTGAACACATTCTTCCATGACACTGTCTCTCAACCTCCCCATCTCTGTGTACATATGCAACCCATCCCATTTTTTCGTATTTAAACTGAATACCCACCATCTCTCTCTGGCAGTGATTTTCACACCCATGGCACCCCTTGTCATGGCACATTGGAGATATGGAGCTGTAAATGGATGGGAGCCGCACATCCTGTCACTTCCAGCATGGGCTTCAAGTTTCCCCAGGCTGGGCAGTGATTTAACACAGCGTTACCGAACACTGCACTGGGTGGTCTGTACAGATCTACACACTGGGGGGCGGGGTGGGGGGGGGGGCGGTAACTGCTCCGGGTTTACAGATCAGTTCAGTGGTGTTCACTTCACAGCCCCCCGCACTGGAGAGATACCTGGTTCCGGGTTTATAGATCAATGCACTGGTGTGGTCTGCACAAGGCCTGCACAGTGTCTCACTCTGGACAAGATTGCCGGGTTGTATTGAGCAGGACACTAGCCTGGTCTGCACAGTGCTCCATGCTGAACAGATATTTTATCTGGGTTTGTGGTGTCTGGGCTGGTTCGGTGAGGTGGATTGAGAATGTGAGATAACTGACCACTTCAGCTGATCTGGCAATGCCTTTAATTTGTGTTTGCCATTTGTGTTGAGTTTGGGGAGAGATTCCCACCGCGAGGCTGAGTGGGTCTCACCAAAACTGATGGACAGAAGGGCCTTTGTGATGTGGATCTTAATGACTCCATCACATTCTGTAACCGACATTCCCCGGAACATTCTGTATCCGACATTCCCCGGAACATTCTGTAAACGACATTATTTGTGAACAGTTGGACGTCAGTTAAATGAACAAAAGATAAGATCCCGGAGGGAAAAGATCCCGTTCCAGGGAGAAGGAGACACTGTTTCAAAGCCCCCCCACCAGAGAGTTAAAGGGGTGAGTAATCTTCCCTGTGTTCATGTTTCTTCAGAACCGAAAGTTGGCAAAAATTTAGACTGACAAAACAGCAATGTCCAATCTCTGTTTGACTTCAAGAAACTGGGACAGAATCCTTCAGGATAGCAACATCTTCACCCTCCATATTAGGAACTGTAAAGAAGTGACCGCGTCTCCCACATGTTCCGCAAGACATCCCTCACACCCCGCCCCCGCCACAACCGCCCACAGAGGATCCCCCTCGTTCTCACGTAACACCCCACCAACCTCCGGATACAACGCATCATCCTCTGACACGTCTGCCATCTACAATCCGACCCCACCACCCAAGCCATTTTTCCATCCCCACCCTTGTCTGAATTCTGGAGAGAACACTCTCTCCGTGACTCCCTTGTTCGCTCCACGCTGCCCTCCAACCCCACCACACCCGGCATGTTTACCTGCAACTGCAGGAAATGCTACACTTGCCCCCACACCTCCTCCCTCACCCCTATCCCAGGCCCCAAGATGACTTTCCATATCAAGCAGATGTTCACCTGCACATCTGCCAATGTGGTATATTGTATCCATTGTGGCTTCCTCTACTTTGGGGAAACCAAGCGGAGGCGTGGGGCCTGCTTTGCAGAACACCTCCACTCAGTTTGCAATAAACAACTGCACGTCCCAGTCACGACATATTTTGACTCCCCCTCCCATTCCTCAGACGACGTGTCCATCATGGGCCTCCTGCAGTGTCACAATGATGCCACCCGAAGGTTGCAAGAACAGCAACTCATATTCCGCTTGGGAGCCCTACAGCCCAATGGTATCAATGTGGACTTCACCAGCTTCAAAATCTCCCCTTCCCGCACCTCATCCCAAAAACAGTCCAGTTCGTCCCCTTCCTCCACTGCATCACAAAACCAGCCCAGCTCGACCCCTCCCCACACTGCATCCCTCAAACAGCCCAGCCTGTCTCCACGTCCCAAACCTGTTCTTTCTCTCACTCATCCCTTCCTCCCACCTCAAGCCGCACCTCCATTTCCTACCGACCATCTCATCCCGCCTCCTTGACCTGTCCATCTTCCCTGGACTGACCTATCCCCTCCCTACCTCCTCACCTATAATCTCCTCTCCACCTATCTTCTTTTCTCTCCATCTTCGGTCCGCCTCCCCCTCTGTCCCTATTTATTCCAGTTCCCTCTCTCCATCCCCCTCTCTGATGAAGGGTCAAGCCCCGAAACGCCAGTTTTTGTGCTCCTGAGATTCTGCTTGGCCTGCTGTGTTCATCCAGCTGCACACTTTGCTATCTTGGATTCTCCAGCATCTGCAGTTCCCATCATCACAAGAAGTGACCTGAGCCTGCTCTTGAGTGAGAATATTCTAGAAACCATCTGTTCTTATGAATGTGTATTTGTGTCTTTCGGAAGGGAGAGTTTCTTGTATTTGATGTTACGTTTTTTGTTCAAAGATGATTCATTCCCTTTTTTTTAATTTCAGCTTCTTTTTTTCCAATAAATCAGTGATACATTTGAAAATGTCACTGGGTCCTCAATCAAACTGGTAACTTTGCCTCCAGGCTGATGTATAATTTGTTTGTTTTCTTTCCTCACAGTTAACGTAGTGACGATCTACGTCCTGCTTTATAAAGATTGTGGATTGTCTCCATGTGTCAGACGTTACCTGGGGGCCATGGCAGTGGCGGATCTACTGGTCATTATCCTGGACCTGATATTGAGACACATTCCCATTGTTTATCCAGAACGGTTTTATTTCCTGAAGTCCATCCCCGTGTGTAATATCCACGCCGTCCTGCTTTATGCAGGCACTGACTGTTCTGTCTGGTTCACCGTCACTTTCACCTTTGATCGATTTGTGGCCATTTGTTGCCAGAAGCTGAAAAGTAAATATTGCAGTGAGAAAACGGCGGCTGTGGTTCTGGGAACAGTGACTTTGCTGAGCTGTTTAAAGAACATTTTCTGGTATTTTATGCTCACAGCTCGCTATTCACTGTGGAACCTCCCCTGGTTTTGTGATGTAACAATGGATGTTCGATTATCTCGTGTCTGGGTCCCAATCGAGTTCCTCCACCACATTCTAACCCCGACTCTCCCATTTCTCCTGATTCTGCTGCTCAATCTTTTCACCGTCAGACACATTTTAGTGACCAGCAGAGCCCGCAGGAGACTCCGGGCTCACACCAATGGGGACGGTCAGTGTGACACAGAAATGAAAAATCGAAAAAAATCCATTATTTTACTGTTTGTGGTCTCAGCCAATTTCATCCTGTTATGGTCAACGTTAATGGTGTACTCTATATGGGGTCGGATGTTTTTGTTTGGGTATCGCTCTGTGTATCTGGATTACTTTGTGCAGGAATTGGGCTTCATGCTGCAGCTCCTCAGTTGCTGCACAAACACCGCGATTTATGCCGTGACCCAGACTAAGTTCAGGCAGCAGCTGAAGAATGTGCTGAAATATCCCTTTCCCCAAATTCATCAATCAATCAAATTCACTCATTAATCAATCCATCCGGGATTTTCTCATTTCAGTTCAATGTTTCAGCAATGAAGCAGCCTGTCGCTATGGTAACAGACTGAGGGTAGTGCTGGTTTATCCAACCTTATCCCACAGGGGGTTACAGGGAAACATGTCAATGTTTCTCTCAACTCACAGGCCAAAGAGAAAAGGCACCATTCCAGTGACTGCATCAATAACTTCAATATGCATTATCCTTCATTTAAAAAGTGCCAAGCAGCACAACAAAGTATATTGTTGTTGGTCTTTCCGTTGAAGAAGCTCAGCTGGAGAGAGAAGGAGAACCTTCCCTCGTTCCTTTCCTCGCTCCTTCCCTCCCTGTTGCTTCCTCCCTCGCTCCCCATCTCTCCCTCCCCATCCCTTGTTCCCTTCCTCCCTCCCTGTCCCTCGCTCACTTGCAACCTCAGTCACTCCCAATACTTCACTCTCTTGCTCCCTCAGTGTCCTACACTCCTCCCCGTCTCTTGCGCCCTCACCATCATTCGCTCCCTCCCCATCCCTCACTCCCTCCCCAAACCTCACTTCTCACTCATCACTCTCTCACTTTCTGTCTCTTCCTTCCCATCCCATGCCTCCTCCCTCGCCCTCTCTCTGTACCTCACTCCTTTCCTGTCCCTTGATCCCTCCCTGCCCGTCCCATCATGTCTTCCTCACTGTGCCTCGTTTCTCTTCTGCCCCTCCCTGTCCACGTCCCTGTCACTCAGTCCTTCCCTCTATCTCCCTGTCCCTCCATAGCCCTAGCTCTCTCCTTCTACCTCGCTCACTCTCGATCCCTCCCTTCCTGTCCCTCACTCCCTCAGTCCCTCACTCTCTCTCCATCCATCACTGGCTTCCCATCGCTCGCTCCCACTCCTAGCTTCCTCCATTCAACTTGCTCCTGTCCCTCTCTCCCTCGCTCCAGGCCCTTTCTCTCATCCCTCACTCCGTCCCTGTCCCTGTCTTCCTCCTTCCCTGACCCTTTATCACTCCACCTCCCTCGCTCCATCCCCATTCTTCGGTCCCTCCCGGAGCCTCACTCCATCCCTCCCCTGCCCTCACTCCATGCCGACCCCATCCCTCGCTCTCCATTCTCCGCTCTCTACACCCCCTCCCTGTTCCTCCCTCGGTCCCATCACCGCCCAGGCTTTCTCCCTCTCCCTGCCACATCCCTCCCCATCCACCCCTCACTTCATCACCTGTCTCCATTGCTCCATCCCACCCTCCTCATCCCTCCCTCCCTTGAACCCTTGCTCGCTCCTTCGCTGGCCTTTGCTCCCTCCTTCTTCCTCACTCCATACCTTGCTCACGTGCACCCTCGCTCACTCCCAATACCACCCTCCCTCGCTCCCAACACATCCCTCGCTCCCTCGCTCACATTTGCTCACTCCCCATCCTTTGCTCCCTCTCCATCCCTCGCTCCCTGTCCCTTGCTCCTTCACTCCCCCTCTATCCCTCCCCATCCCTCGATCATTCCCTTGTTCCTTTCCTCGCTACTTCCCTCCCTGTTGCTTCCTCCCTCGCTCACCATCTCTCCCTCCCCATCCCTCTTTCCCTTCCTCCATCCCTGTCCCTCGCTCAGTTGAAACCTCAGTCTCTCCCAATACTTCACTCCCTTGCTCCCTCCGTGTCCCACACTCCTCCCCGTCCCACACTCCCTCCCCATCTCTCGCATCTCAACCATCGCTCTCTCACTCTCCGTCTCTCCCTCCCCATCCCTTGCCTCCTCCCTCTCTGTACCTCACTCCTTCCTTCCCTCCCTCTCAGTCCCTTGCGCCCTACTTATTTATCCCTTGCTGTCTCCCTCCTCGCCCTTCCCTCCAGAACTCCATCCCCATCCCTCACTCCCTCACCATCATTCACTCCCTCCCTGTCCCTCGCTCATTCACTCGCTCCCTGTCACTCACTCCCTCACTCCTTCCATCCCTGCCCCTCGCTCATTCCCTCCCACTCAACCCCTCCCTCCTTCACCCCTCCGTGTAACTCCATTGCTCACTGCCCCCTCCTCGCTCCTTTCCTCCTCCCCATTTCTCCCTCGCTCCCTCTCCGTCACTCCCTCCCCATCCCTCCCTCGCTACCTTCCCGTCACACCGTCCCTTGTTCCCTCACTCACTACTTGCCCACCCTCGCTCCCATGCACACATGCTCCCCCATTCCTCACTCGCTCCTTCCCTCACTTCCCCAGTCCCTAATTCGCTAACCCACCCGCAACCCTCCTTCCCTCCCTTGCTCCCTCCCTCGCTCCCACACTCCCTCACTTTCGGCGCGTTATTCCCTCACATTCCCTCACTCCCTGCCTCACCTCCCATCCCTCGCTCTCTCTGTCCCTCCCAATCCCTTCCTCTTTCCTAGCCTCCCCATTCCTCCCTTGCACCATCCCGCTCCCTCGCTCCATCGCCACCCACCATCCCTCGCTCCCTTGCTCGCTCCCGACCACTCGCTCCCCATCATTCTCTCCCTCGCTCCCCGTCCCTCCCTCCCTCGCTCCCCATCGCTTCTTCTCTCACTCCCTCTATGTCCCTCCCTCGCTCCCTCCCTGCTCCTCCATCCCGGAAGGGAACATGTTTCTCTGGTATGTCTGTGGGAAAAGATTTCAAACATCAGTGTGAGTGGGAAAGTGCCTACACCCGCACACTGACACACCTGATTCTGAATGTTCCAGTGAGCTAACCGCAGAAATTATTCAACATCATCCAGTTAACATTCTGGGAAATAAAAATCCACAGAGCAGAGAAACTGTGCACACATTGTGTTTATGGACAAGGATTCAACAGATCATCCAATCTGGAGAGATGCCAGGAGATCAGCATCATGGAATAACCGTGGAAATGTGTGGATAGTGCGAAGGGATACAGATACCCAGGGCAGCTGGAAGCTCACCGTCACAGTCACTCCAGGGAGAGACCATTCACCTGCTAAATGTGTGGGAAGGGATTTGCTCAGTCACCCAGCCTCGTGTCACACCAGTGGGTTCACACTGACAAGAGACCTTTTAAATGCTCTGACTGTGGGAAAAACTTTAGGAGCTCTAATGGTCTAATTCAATATAGACTTGTTCACACAGGGGAGAACGTGTTCAGCTGTTCCACATGGGGGAAATGAGTCACTTGGAGATCAAACCTAATGTCACACAAAAGTCTTCACGGGGAAGGAAGCTTCACCTGCTCTGTGTCTGGGAAGTGATAGAATTCATGGTCCAGCCTAATGTCACACGCTCGAGTTCACACTGGAGAGAGACTGATACCTGCTGTGTGTGTAGGAGGGGATTCGCGTCTTCATCCATTCTCATGTCACACAGTCAGGTCAAACTGGAGAGAGATCTTTTACCTGCCCTGTGTGTGGGAGGGGATTCACATCATCATCCAGCCTAAGGTCACATATGCCGTCTCACACTGGAGAGAGACCATTCATCTGCTCTCAGCGTGGGAAGAGCTTCAGTCAGTTTAGTCAGTTACCCAGCCTCACTAAACATCGATGTGTACACAGCGGGGAGAAGCGATTCACCTGCTCCATGTGTGGGAAGGGAGTCACCTGTTCTTCCCACCTCACTTATGACAGGCCTGTCACACTGGAGTGAGACCATCGCCTGCTCAGTGTGTGGGAAGGGATTTATTAAATCAGCACAGGTTCTGATACACCAGCATGGTCACATTAGAGAGAGACCGTACACCTGCACTCATTGTGGGAAAGGATTCACTCTGACATCTGATAGTCAGTGAACACCAGTCATCCACACTGGGGAGAAACATTTTACTTGCTACGTGTTTGGGAAGGGATTAACTCAGCCCTCCGATTATTGTGGATATGGGCTTATTCTCACTGATGAGAGACCATTTAAATGCTCTGACTGGGAGAAGATCTTTAGAAACATCAATGCTTTGATGAAACACCAGCAAACCCATTCTATCAGAGCCCCCCCCCTCCCCCCGCCCGCCCACAACCCCGTCTCAACACGAATGTGGAACAATCAACTTCTGAACCTGCTCAGAGCTGTCAAGCAACGCTGTCAATTCCCTCTCCTTGAATGAATATTAAGCTTCACCCAGACTGAAACTTCTTCCACTCTCCGATATCGTTGAGAAAACAATTTATCCTGATTTCATGCTTTTCAATTCTGCTGTGAAATTAGTGACTTGCAGCAGCTGAAAGGAGAGGAAGTGAACCCAGGGAGGGAGCAGAACCTGTTCAGTCAAGAAGTGATGAACAATTAGATTTGATTGTTTTGAATTTTTAACCTAAATTCTAACCTAATAATAATAAACATGATCTCATTTTGCGGGATCTAAGAAAGGGAAGATTTTCAGACAGAAATCTTGAAACAACCATCATGTAAAAATCCAATGGAGCCACTGAAATAGGTCACAAGTGAATTGTATTGGGTTGAAACCATAGATCAAGAAATGTCTATTTGTTTCGAAAGATTTGAAACAACAGTTTGTCTGGAAAGGTACTGATACATTTGTACCCAAATGAGAGTCTTCCAGTGAACTGATATACCTTCACTTAGTCTCACAGCTGAAAGAAACATCACAACATTCACAGCGGGAACTTAGAGAGACACAAGACCTCCTATAATATGGATAAATTATGGAAATGCTTGGACTGTGAGAAAGGATTCCATTCCTTGTTGATGCTGCAGTTTCATCAATGCAGTCACACGAGACTGAGACCTTTCACCTGCTCTGAGTGTGAGAAGGGATTCCTTGATTCATGTGCTCTGTGGAAACACCAATGTGCTGCCATTGGAGAGAGGCCGTTCACCTGCTCTGTTTGTTTTTTATAGATTCATACATAGTCTGAGAGCGTTGCTAGCTAGGCAGCATTGATTGCCCATCTCTAATTGCCCAGAAGGTAGTTCAAATTCAACCACATTGCCGTAGGTCTGGAGACACATGTGGTTTTAACCAGGTAAGGATCACAGTTTCCATCCCAAAAAGACATTAGTGAACCAGGTGAGTTTTTCCAACAGCCGACAATGGATTCACAGTCGTCATTAGATTCTTAATTCCAGATATTTGTTGAATTCAAATTCCACCGTCTGTATCCATACAGGGAAGAGACCATTCAAATACTCCAAGTGTAGGAAGCGGTTCAGAGATTCATCTGGTCTGCAGGTACACGAGCGAGGTCATGCTGGGGAGAAGTTATTCATATGTTCTGAGTGAGGGAAATGATTCATTCAGTCATCCAGTCTGTCGAAGTAAAAGAAAGTTCACAAATGATCTGAAGAGTTGGATTTTGATGTTAATCTGCATTATATGTGCTGCTGGACAGCACATTTCAAACAGACAGTATCTACTGTCTAGAAAAACAAGTGAAGCAGCTACGAGGGACAGTTAGCATCTGCATGCTCTTCTCCATACTGCACACCATTCTCATTAACAGGATGTTAGAAAGGGAAGATTTGCAGACAGAAATCTGAAAATGACCATCACATGAAAACCTAATGGAGTCACTAAAATAACTGGGACATGAATATCATAGTCTTCCATACTGGCTGTTTCTTTACTCTCAGTGATTTTAAATCCTGGAACTTCTCCCAAACAAATTTGTGGGTGACCCTACACCTCAAAGACTGCAGCCCCAGAAACCACCATCTTCTCAAGGAGGACAACTGGGATGGGCAATAAGTGCTGACCTAGACAGTGATGCTATATCCCATGAATTGATTTGAAAATGAGGGAAAATCACATCCAAGACTGAGCCATGTTCATTCTGACAGTGAGTTAAGTGGGAGGGACAGAGGGTTTCCTTCTTCTGGACTGGCCGGTCTCAACACTTTGCTTCCAGTGATGCTGATGTTGTTTAACCTGAGACCGCACATTCCAAAGGAAATGATCCCCAAAAGCCGATAAAGTAAATTTATTTTATCTTGGATAGGAAACAATGTTTCCCTCACCACTCCAATTAGATCAGAAGTAAATAAGTTTGTCTTTGTTCCACTGAGTCTCCCGTCCAATCAACTCAATTAGTCTCCATCAATATTTATGCTCCATATCGTCCCCTTTCATCTCTGCCATCGGCAGATCCTTCTATTCCTTTCTCCCTCAGGTATGTATCGAACTTCTTAAATATATTCCTCTGTTCACCTCCATCTCACGCTCTTGAAGTGAGTTGCACATTCTGACCTCTCATAGGGAAAGAGATTTCTCATGAAATCACTATTGGATTTTTAAAGCCCTTCATCATTTTAAAGGCGTCAGTCAGATCATCCTTTAATCTTCTCTTTTCTGGAGAAGTGCTCCCCAGTCGTGCCTGAGGATTACATGCTTTCAGTTCTGATCATGTCTTTTTGAACCTGTGTGACATAATTCCGGAGCGTCTATTTCCTTTGACCAAATGACAATGACAAATGTTGACAGTGCTCCCAGTGGAGTCAAACTTTCAAATCAAATAATTGAAATATAATTTTCATCCTTTCAATTCTATCTCTTAGAAAGGAGTCCAAATATTTACTGTGCCTTTGCAGAAAGATGTTAAGTTCCTAGAGACGTTTGAGACTGGAATTGCAGGAATGTCATCAGGAATTCAGGACTTCAGTTGCTTAGAGATACTGGAACAACTGATCCTGTTCTCTTTGGATCTTATACCACCTATCTTCTCCTCTATCCATCTTCGGTGCGCCTCCCCCTCTCTCCCTATTTATTCCAGTTCCCTCTCCCCATCCCCCTCTCTGATGAAGGGTCTAGGCCCGAAACGTCAGCTTTTGTGCTCCTGAGATGCTGCTTGGCCTGCTGTGTTCATCCAGCTCCACACTTTGTTACCTCGGATTCTCCAGCATCTGCAGTTCCCATTATCTCTTTTTAAATAAATTTGTTGGTCTGTAAACTGGTGTGGTGTGATTTCTGACTTTGTCCGCTCCAGTCCAACACCGGCACTTCGACATTCGGGGATTATTCAGATTGTTGAGGCCCACATCCATGGCTCAACGGATCAGCATCAGGATGTAAATTAGAAAAGATGCTGGCTCGAGACCATGTGCTTCAGTTGCTTTGGTCAAGCAATTAAGGCTCCAATTCCTTCAATTTAACCCACGCAAAACACACCCATCAAAGATTCTGTCTTCCTCTGCTCTACACAGAGTGAGACAGAGACAAGTGGCAGGAGTTGGCCCCTCTCTCCAATTTCCTGCTGCCAGCAGAAAGTGGCCACTGCAGCTTCAATCAGCGGCTTCCTGCCCATCCCTGGGACACAGTTTACAGAAACTCATTCCGCATGAACGGTTCTTCTCGTGTGAAAGAGGCGAAAAAGCTTTTGCTCAATTTGACAAGGGCTGCAGCAGATTCCCCCTGTCTTTAGAACATTTTAAAGCTAGTCTTTAAATTAGAAGCAGCAATATTTTGTGATGAGAACAGCAATATATAATGAACTCTGCTCCCGTTTATGGAATAATGTTAAAAACAAACCTTGTTCGAATAATGAGGGACCACTGCTGTAAGGCAAATGCAATAACGGCTACACTGCAGAATATTATTCTTTACACTGTCTTGCTCTATTATACACAATCTGTTCAGTCATCTATTACACTGCCGTTTCTAATGCATGAGACCCTCTCTCAGAGGACACCTATTCCTGCAGTGTTGGGTCTATCGTTTGGTGATTCGCTGAGTAACCGTGAGTTCATTTCTTTCTGGTTCCTGTGCGAAATTTCACTGCCTGCTGCATCCAACATCCAAAGGAACTCTTTAAATGTTGTTTGAAGTTGTTTCTGATGCAATAGTATTGACGCCAACATGTCATTTCCTCCAACTGCCAGAATTGCATTTGAAACATTACATTCCTGTTTGTCCTTCCGGGTATTTCAGAAAGGTATTTCGGAAGCAGCTGATGTGAGGATGGTTCCATTTTGACAGGAAGAATGAGTTGGAGCAGTATAAGTTGCAGAATAATGAGGAAACAATGGGGCAGTAATACGGACAGGGGAGCGGCTGAATGATTCCTTTCTTTGCTGCAAACAGAGTCTGATTTTGAAGTCCGAAATTGAACAACATAAGTCAGGCGGGTGAAATCCTTGCTTTCTGGGGGTTGGTCTCTCCTGACGCCTCTGTCACTTTTGGCAGAATGTGCTTAATTGCTTCCACTTGAAGGTGAAAATAAGGTTCCGTTCCCCGAGGAACTGAATCTCAAACTTCAGTCCCATTTATTGTAACTTTTGAGATTAAAACATCACAGGGAAAATATTGTTGTGATCAACCCTTGAACCATCAGAGCATACAAGGCTACAGGCCAAGTGCTGGAAACTGGGATTGATCGGCCGATAAAACCTCACTGATTTGATCATTCCGGTAGACAGAAAAAATTCAAAAGCTATGTTATTAAGAAAAAATGCACATGCTTCTGCCGTCATTCCTGGTGGTCTGGTGGTTAGCGTTTGGCAGTTTCACCTCGGCAGCCTGTGTATGATACCTAGTATGAAACCAGGATTGTTTTTTTACCGACAGGGACAATAGCAGAGGTAAAGAAATTCTGATGGGAATCCTTCTGAATATCTCAGAATAGTTAATGTCCCCAAGAACATGAACTTCAGTGTCCCAGCCTCTTGATGATGGGAATGGTGCCTGAACTGTCTCTGTTCAGTCAGACAGTTCACTCGTCATTCTCCTTTGATTTCACTTCCCAAAGAGATTCTAAAGATTCTTGAAGCTGAGACTGGGTGAGTTGTTTTGTTTCCTTACCATCCCCAGTAGCTGCAATGACTGGGTCAGTGGGTTTGGGAAACTAAAAGCTACTCATGAGAAACTTGTGGGACAATTTCAACTTTCCTTTCTCTGATGAGGCTGGGACGTGGGACATTCACCGATCGGAGACAGAAAGTGTTCTGATTCTTGCAGAAATTCAAACGTCATCACATTTTCAGAGCAGTGAGAAAGCGTAGTCAGGAGGTGAAATAAATTGCAACCATTGGGGTCAAGCAAGGTAGAAGTCAAACCTACAATCTTCTGCGTAATAATCAGGCACGTTATCCCCCGCACCACTGGCACCCAGCACACACTGCCCTTACACACTACTGTTCTAGTGTTAACACGGACACATGTAGCAACAGGTGGCATGGTGGCTCACTGGTTAGCACTACAGCCTCACAGTTCCAGGGACCTGGGTTTGATTTCAGCCTCAGGTAACTGTCTGTGTGGAGTATGCACCTTCTCCCTGTGTCTTTGTGGGATTTCTTCCACAGTCCAAAGATGTGTAGGTTAGGTGCATTGGCCATGATAAATTGCCCGTAGTGTTATGGGATGTGTGGGTAGAAGGAAGATTGGTCTGGTATGATGCTGCCAGGGGCAGTGTGGGCTTGTTGTGCCGAAGGGCTGTTTCCACACTGTAGAGAATCTAATCTATCATTCATAATGTGGACAGCCAGTAAAGATGATCACTATCACTGCTTCAGATTAATAGCACTGACTTTGTGATGCAGCAAGTTTCACGGACAAAGAAAACACGTTTGTCCTCAGGGTGTGAGAGCTCAGCTATTCAATGACATTATAAGTGTTCAAATAAATCTCAATTCCACTTTACTACTTTTCCTCCACAACTTGAGGAAAACTCGAGCCTGTCACAACATTGTATATTCCCATTACTTTTCGTCTAGATTACTTTAAATGCCTGTGTCTATTTGCAGGAAGTTGAATCACATGAAACGAGCGAAAACGCTCCACCTGCAATTAACCTAGTTTGTCCCTGCATTTCTCCCTGCACAGGTTTCTCACTTTACAAGTTAAATATTTGTAGCATTTTTCTTTATAATTGAGACATTTTCACGGACAGATCCTCCACCAGTTCTCAAACATCTGTGCTGCCGAAAACTATGTTGCTTCCAATTAAAATTGCTGAGTACCCTTTCAGACAGCCTGATGCCCTAACAATCCCTGCTCCATGTCAATAAATGCTGCTCCGGGTGAGGTTGGAGCTCGCAGCCTCGGCATTTCACGCGCCTCTATACCATCACAGAAGGACCGCGTGCTCACCGATTGTGTCATTAGAGCCACAGAGTAGCTCTGCGTGCTCATTGCCACCTCCATTTCTGGTTGTATATTCGCGGCTGTGCCATTGAGTCTCTCTGGTTCTGGGCCTGGGAGCTGGGATTAAATGGCCTTCTGCAGCAGTGGTTACTTCCTTGTATGAGCAAACTGGTGCTGAAACCGATGTTAATCTACATTGCTTTTTGAAGTGTGCATTTTCAATATTTTCCTGCACTATACACTGAAAGTGTGATGTTGTGAAATCTCAGCCTTGAACAGACTCACTTACTGACTCTCCCACAGCCTCTGGGTCACCGAATTGCAAATTTTCGCTCCACTCTGAGCTTCTCACATCTCCATTCCTCATTTGGCAAGTAATCTCACCATGGAAAATTCATTATCTACATTCTAAAATATGAACGTAATGTGGAAAATGTGGGTCCAGTGATGGAATTGGCCAACATGTGATAGTTATATGAAAGTGTAGAGGCCTGTGAAATACCCGTTATGAGTTCGAGCTTCACGTGAATTAGCTCTTAATGACATGGGGGCAGTGTGCTAAGAATACGGCTGATGTTGAGCAAATTCAACTTTATTAGAAAATGTCAATTTCTGTGGATTGGGGAATGGTTTTTTTGGTGGGAAACATCTCAGTTATCAACAAATATCCAGCATGTATTAAACACGTACAGAAATATCAACACAGAGTTTCAGCTCGATCACCTTTCTCACGTGGCTTAACCTGCATAGCGTTACCCCCGGGAAAAGAAAAGGGTTGGTTTTTTTTAGCCTGTTTCATATTATTCACTTTGCTGCCAATTGGCAGAATCCATGACAATAATGAAAAAGAATTAGATTTATCTCATTCCACCGTTTCTCATTGCATTCAACTTTTGTCGGAATTCATTGAATTGATGTGCTGCTGAGAAGAACAGAGGCTGGAAAATACGAAAACCACTGAGACTATTTGATGGAGTTCTTCAGCAGGATCAATAAGCATGAAACAGATGCAAAAATCATTTCAAATGTGGTCAAATCTTCAAAGCACAAGATACAATCAGAAATTGCATCTCCGAGAGACGAAACACTTCCTGATTATTAGCGTATAATTTTATTTTCCAATTGATAAAAACAAAGTTCTGTTCCCTTTATAATGCTTCACGGAGAATCGTTTAGCACATATTTCAAAGCCGTAAGAATTTTTATTATCGATGCTACTCAACCACACACGCTCACGAAATGTATTTACATCTAAATTTCCTTTACGCTATTTTTAAATCCTGCTCAGTAATTTCACAATTTATAATGCTTCTGATCATCTAATGCCACATCTTCTAAAACCACGATTATTTTTATAAGTAGCTTTAATCAACCATTCACATCTGAAGTTATTCAAAGTCAAATTGATTCCCCACAACACCAACCCCCCGAACTCGCCATCCTCACCATCTCTCCCACCCAGGCCCAGCCACAGACTCTCTCCCCTTGTTAAATTATCTATTGTATGTTTGCTTATATGTCTTTCAAAATGTTCTGGAATCACTGACTACCTTTGTTTCTGGAATATTGTTGCGGATTTAAGTAATGCTCTGACGGGAAGAAACTCTGCTCCAATATTTCCTTTATTATTTCGCGACACTTGTGAATGTCTTCCCTCTCTGACTTCGATTCGGTCGCAAGCGGGAATTTTCCACTTTTTTAGACACTGAACCTCAAGTCTTCTGGCAAATCACCATTAGTTCACTTCCTAAGTTTCTCTGAGTCAGTTAGAGCATTTCTGACTGACCCCACGTCTGGTGAATATAATCCTGCAAACTTTCCACCACCCTGATAAAACCCATATGTGTCCTTTCTAATGACATTATACCCCAGTAAAGTCCATCTGCATCTTTTTTTTTCTAATCCGATAAGGTTTTTGCACAATGCTCCAAGCGAGGCTGAACTATAGATGTTACAGAAGTTCTATGATCTCGATCACCTCACTGTGGGGCTGCTTTTACTTCCAGTGCTAACTGGGTAAGGACAGTGAATACCTTCGCCAAAGGCAATCGTGGATCTGAGATCTAAAATTTACGAAACAAAACTACCCGACTTATTGTATATCATCTCTCCATATTCGTGTCGCCTTTTAACATCACTTTGTGCTTCCATGTCTTGAATTCTACCTAATTATTCGTTTATTAATTAAGACATTTCCCTCAACTCATTGTTCTAAACTCTGTGGAGCACTATATAGTCGTATACTCATGGAACATAGACATCTCGTCCCTGGAGTGAATCGAATGGACATTCCTGATGTGGCCTCGAAGGCAAGTATTTCCTCCTCCAGTTCAGGGAGATCATTACTGCAACGACCTGCATTTGTGCGTTCATTACACCCATGGAAATTGCTGTAATACTTTCACATTGAGCTTTTACAATCTGATTCTAGCAAAGGTTGACATAAATGCTGCATTTCTCAGTGTCATTTTCCTGTGCATGGTAGCCTGTACTGTATCGTGTACAATGACGTGCTAAGTTGTCTGAATGCACCATTCCAAATATTTCAAACAATGGTGGTTCGTGTGTACCAAACTGATAGAATGCAGTAGTTTAGCAGCACCTGGCCATTGTAAAGATGTGGTGGCTTGTGGAAAGGGACTGATCTCATGAACTGGAAATCATGAGTTTAATTCCTGCATCTAACTAGCATTGGTTGTTAATTGCCGAACCAAAGTGTGTGCCGTTGCCAACTGTTCGATTTTAAGACCATATCATTCCATTACTGCTCCATTTAAAGCAGTCCTCTCCCTTTAAGTCACGGCACAGCAACAATCTTTGGTGATTCTAATGATGGTAGAAATTGGCTAAGCCAGATTGACGAATGTAGTTTGAATCGTGAGTTGATGAGGTGTTATTGGGGCAATGTATCAGAACAATACTTTCCAGCAACAATAAGACAGTAGGGTATCTGGTAATATGCAACGGCACAGTGTTGATTGATGACCTCATGGTGAAACCACCCCTCAGTAGAAGTAACAACAGCGTGACTGAGTTTTATATTTAGTTTGAGGAAGGGAAGGTTGGTTCCAAGATGCGCACTGTAAACCAAAGTGAGGAAAACGAGAACAGTACGAAGTTAGGACCGACTAAAATAAAGTGGAAAATTAGGTTTAAGAGTGGGTCAGTAGACTTGTAATGGCAAACTTTTAAGGAGGTATTTCAGAATACTCGAAAATGCTATATTACAGTCAGAAAGACTTGAAGGAAATGAAGCACCATCCATGTCTCAGGAAGGAATTTAAAGATAAGATGTACTTGAAATTAAAAAAAGTACTGAATTCCCCAAAGATATTCATATTCAGACATATGCACATAGGCCACATTGTTTAGGGAAGCATGTTTTATATGCCAGCTTTTCCTTGCCACTGTCCGTTCTGAAGAAGCGTTGCTGGACTCTGCCTTCGTGATGGCACTGACACCATATGACTCTTTGTGACATCCCTGTAGAAGATCTAATTCTAACATGTGTTATTATCAATCTACATTTTAAAACTGAAATCTAAATCTGTAAAAATTAGTTGTAGTGTTGCTTTAAATCTGACTAATTTAAGGATGCTATGGCCATCCAGACCTGAGTACTGACAATGCCTGAGCCACAGACCCAGTACAGCAAATAATGCTGATCTTGCAAACGGTGATTTCGGTAACCACACGCCCTGTGCAATGTGACCTTTATGCCTCTGCCTAAGACTTTTCACAACCGCTCATCTGCACATCCTTTTCTTACTATCATCTGCTTGTCCTGCTCATAAACTAAGCTTTTCACTGTACTCTGGCACAAGTGACAACCAATTATATCCAGCGATGATGCCAGTTGTGCTGAATTGTCCAGAAATTTCTGCTTTAATTCAAAGAACATGTTCCATTTTGTTCGTGAGACTGCAGCAAGAGTGTAATTGTCCCAGAGGGCATCCAGAGCCAGTCCTTCAAAGGGGAGGTGATGGTCCAGCGGTATTATGGTTCGACTATTAATCCAGAGGCCTAGATAATATGCTCAGCACCCGGGCTCGAATACTGCTGTAACGGATGGTGGAACTTCAAGCTACTTTATTAAAAACAGCTGATGACGACCATGAATCGATTATCAGGAGAAACCTGATCTAATTCACTCATGCCTTTTAGGTAAGGACACTGCCATTCTTACCTAGTCTGGCCTATGGGTGGATGCAGGCCACCGGGGAAAAGGGATGGGCCTGGCCAGCAATAACTTCATCCTGTTAATGTTTTTTTTTAAAGACCAGGATATTGTCTGGACTCGAGCACTTCCTCAGTGAAGATAGATGAGTGAGGCTAGAGCTGTTGTGTTTTTCTGAGAGCAGAGAAAGCTTAGTGGAGAAACTGATTGACGTGTTCAAAAATATGAAGCTTATAAACGGAAAATTGGAATAAACTTTATCTTGTTGAAAAGCATGAGTAACCATTGACATAGATTAAAAACAAGGCACAGAAGGGTTAGAGAAGATTTTAGGCACATGTGTTCTCCCCCAGAGAGTTCTGGGTATCTGGAATTCACTGCCGAACGTGTGGTTAAGCGAAGAATGATCAGAACATTTTAAGAGTGTTTAGATAATCAGTTGAAGTGCCAGATCACACATGGATAGGAGTCAGGTTTTGGAAAATGGGATGCAAAAACAGAAGTTGCTGGAAAAACTCAACAGATGTGGCAGCATCAGTGAAGAAAATGCAAAGTTAACGTTTTGGGTCTGTTGACCCTGCTTCGAAGACCCGAATAAAAACGGATGCCTGAAGAAAGACACAAAAATAATGCACAAGAGTCAAACTTCTGTACTGCATAAACGGAACGCCTGAGGCTCTGTGGTGCAATGGAGAGCACGTTGGACTTCGATATCAACATTAACAGTGCTATTCAAAGGTTGTGGGTTCGAGTCCCACCAGAGTCACGTTTAAATGAAAGTTGCCCATGCCCTATTGCTGACCAGAGGAAATTCGTCAGATTTTCAGGGCAAGCTTTCTGGGAATAATACCGTTTGAAAGACAATCAGACCAGAATCTGTTGCTCACCTGAAAAAAAAATGCGAGTTCGTAGTGAAGTTCAACTGGTTTGTAACAGCAACGTTACCTTCCACAGTTGGCAAGTTATTTTCGAATTTTTTTGATGGTGGAATTCGATTAAGTTCTGATTCCCAATGGTCCACAAGGTTATGTGGACGGTTGGGGAAAAAATCATTGAAATGTTCTATCGAATGTTGAGGCGTGTTCACATTTTCAGCAGAAAAGAGTACTAAATAATAACGTGGTGAGGACAATGTGAATCAACAGCACTGAATATCAATTCATCAACCTCACCACGCCCCTCTCACAGCTGGAATATTCCAGCGTCAGATCAGGCTGTGGAAGATTAAAAAAAACAGTTTCAGTGCGTTTCTGTGTTGAATAAATTAGTGACATTGTGCAATTTGGGATTTTGGAATTGTCCACTCTGTGCAAAATGTGGATCAGTAATATCTGTCCGGAAGAGAGGTGGTCCCAAGACTGAACCTGAGGACAGTGCTGTGCACCCACCTCGAATCTGGGAAACAATTCATCACGGACAATGTTATACCCCTGCTCCCCTGGAGCTTTTTATTCCATCGGCTGCAAACCCTCGCAGAAGTTAATTCAACAGATGTTGTCACTGAGTAATTTCTTTACATGTGTTCAGCTCATGTAAGCAGAGTGTCACAGTGGGAACCCGATGGGTCCATCACCTATGGCTCACGTCATGTTCTGGAAACAGTCATCTGCTGTTTCTCATTTCCTAAACACCAGGGAGAAGTAACTGCTACTTTGCACAATTTACTCAACCGTTTTCAGAGAAAGGTTAAACTGACTCACTGTTTCCTGCTATCTGCAACTCAATAAATCTCTCAAATTAATTTTATGATCATAGGGGCCAAGGTTGTAAATGATGAAAAAATACAACCGTGGAGACAGTGCGCTCTCACACATCTCTTTTCTCTCCAGGCGCTGTCAGGGTGATGGCCTAAAGCGCCTTCTCCCGTTCTCAGTCACTCTGGGATGGTTTGCAGAGCAACATCTATTCTCTGAGCTGTGAAGAAGATGGTGAGTTTTATACACATAGGTGCAGTGTGCATGAGGGACAGAGCTCGCTGTAGTAATACTCCACACTGAGTCGGACAGCAGTGACCTCCCTGTGGCATCTGAAAGGCCACAAGCACTTTTCCCCTAATTTGAGAGCAATTATCCTTCTTCAAGCAGCTCTGCATTTTCTGACTATCTTAGATGCAATTATTTGGACAAGGTTCCTAACAGAATGTTAGTTCCTTTGCATGTGCAATCTCCTTTTTGCACAGCCTGTCTGACTTTCCATACCACTCACTTCCACCACACCCTCCCCCGACCCGCAAGACTGTGTTTGACAGGAAGCAGAAGAGAGCATTCATGCTGTTCCCCTGAAGCACTGCCGACCAGTGGAAGATGATTTTCTCCAGCCACCAATGGAGAGAGCTTGGTCTGGAGGGAAGGGAGCAAACAGAGTCACTTAGGAGCAGCGGGTCAGAATGGGAAGAATTTGTTAGTAACACTTTATGCGGCTTTCACTCTTCAAAGCAACGGTAATGAACACAGTTTACAAGAAAACTCACGTGATTTAGTGTTAATGGCTCTGCGCTGTTGCTGGTTCTTTGCTTAGGGGGACGTTTCCTGTTTCAAGTGGGATGTATAAATGGGGAAGCATAGTATGGTGGCTCAGTGGTTAGCACTACAGCTTCGCAGCACCAGGACCTGAGTTCAATTTTAGCCTAAGGCAACTGCCTGTGTGGAGTTTGCATATTCTGCCTATGTCTGCATCAGTTTCTTCCAGGTACTCCAGTTCCCTCCCACAGTTCAAAATGTGCCGGCTGGGTGGATGGGCCATGCTAAATTGCCTGTAGTGGTCAGGCATGTGTGGGTTATAGGGGATGGTTCTGGATGGGATGCTCCAAGGAGCAGTGTGGACTTGTTGCGACTAAGGGCCTGTTTCCACGCTGTAGAGAATCTAATCTAAACAGGGGCACCTCTCAAGTTCAAATCACAGGCATTCAGTATCACACTCCATTCTTCACCCATGAGGGCAGCTTTCAATGAATTTGAGGGTGAGATTCCTCAGACTCTTTACAGCAAAGAAATTGCATGTGGAGAAGTAGGATGCAAGCTTGAAAGAAGGTCTGCCCATTGATCAATGGACGTCATCACAGGTGGTGAAAAGTCCAATGTAAACATAACTCTCTTTATCATTTCTGAAGGGCCCAGACGCAAAACTTTAGCTTTCCTGCTCCTTTCATGCTGCTTGTCCTGCTGTGTTCATCCAGTTCTACAACCTGTTATCTCAGATTCTCCAGTATCGACAGTTCCTACTATCTCTCTCTCTTTATCTTCTATGTTCTAAAATTCTAGTTCCCTCGAAAGTGTTTCTTGCTGTCTGCTTCATCCAAGCTCTTGCGCCATCTCCATTTAAACTTCTTTGCTTTAAACAGAGCAATCCCGGCCTCTGGAATCTTGGCACAAAACTGAATTCCCTCATCCCGTGTCATGAGGAAGCCGGAGGATTACGACAAGATTTAAGGGGTAAAAATCAGTTGGTTGTTGGAAACATGGAAACGTAGGAAAAAATAAGTACCCAGTATCCATCTCCATGAATCTTTCAATATTTTTGTGATCCAAGTGGAAGAAAACAATTCACTCCACCATCTGAGAGACCCAGTTCCGTTCAACGGATAAACATCACTGGGCTGGGAGCAGCGAGACAGAATGAAAGGAACATGCTCTACACACAGAGATAATAGGAACTGCAGATGCTGGAGAATCCAAGATAACAAAGTGTGGAGCTGGATGAACACAATAGACCAAGCAGCATCTCCGGAGCAGGATGCTGCTTGGCCTGCTGTGATCATCCAGCTCTACACCTTGTTATCTATGTTCTTGAAACTGTTTGCAGCTTCGAATTCGTAGAACATGGGGGTATTTTGCTTTGAGCACGTCTCAGCTGGTTTTTCGCTGAGTAAGCAAGCGTGTAGCTGGCTTTCTGGCCTTGTGGTATGATCCTCACTGAGGTTACAATTACGGCATTGACGTGCGAGAGGTCCCTGGTTCAACTTCCCATCAAGACCGGATTTCTCCTTTCCCTTTTGCCATATTGCCCGAGGAGCTTTTCTTCAAAGCAGCTTGTTGAAAGAGGTCGGATTGCCTGCAGTGTGGATGGGGCAGAAGTACCATTGCAGTGAACACGGCAAAAGGAATCACCTGTTCAAAGCGAGAACACGTGTTTCAGGTTGTTCGCCCATGCAATCCGCCTCTCAATGAATCCTTCAGCTGCATTATCGTTCAGTCCTGGGCATGAAACTTCAGGAAGCCGGGATTTGAAGTGATGAGAGACAGCACTGAACAGATTCATGTGAATGGTGCCGTGTATGTGGAATGTCAGCAATAATGTTAAGTTGGAAAGTTGGGAAAGCTCACCTTATAGAGTAGAAAACTGAAAGTTGGTCTGTTTGAAGCTTTGAACAGAGAAGTTTCGGGTCTGTTAATCACTGTCTGACAGAACCCCTTGTGCAGATTCTGTTGATATGAAGGGGAATCCGATGCCTGTTAAAATTGATAATGTGCGCAGTTACAAGGAGAAGCTAAAAGAGAACATTAAACGAGACAATAAAATGTGAGGCTGAATGAACACAGCAGGCCCAGCAGCATCTCAGGAGCACACAAGCTGACGTTTCGGGCCTAGACCCTTCATCAGAGAGGGGGATGGGGTGAGGGTTCTGGAATAAATAGGGAGAGAGGAGGAGGCGGACCGAAGATGGAGAGAAAAGAAGATAGGTGGAGAGGAGAGTATAGATGCGGAGGTAGGGAGGGGATAGGTCAGTCCAGGGAAGACTGACAGGCCAAGGAGGTGGAATGAGGTTATTAGGTAGGAGATGGAGGTGCGGCTTGGGGTGGGAGGAAGGCAACATGACTGCATGACAGGAAAAATGTACGGGCACAGCAAATGCACGCATAAAAAGCTTGAGCACCTGTGCTCTCAAAATCGGCCCATATTCAGGAGCAGGAAGGAGAGAAATTTAACAAAGCTTTCCAAAGCAATGCTTTGGCATTACCCTCCTGTCCACAGCAGTAGTGTTATGACAGCTGCAATTTTGGGTGGCTGACCAGAATGAAAGGCTCACTGACGACAAGGGCGAGGCAAGGAAACCCTGTCCACAGGAATGAAGAAACCTGTGGCAGTGATAAAAGGTGTGCCAGTGTTTCTGCCCGGTTTCGAACCGGGGACCTTTCGCGTGTTAGGCGAATGTGATAACCACTACACTACAGAAACACAGTGCCCGACTGCTCTACCCACTGTCCTTCGAACACCATTGAAATTTGCAGCCATTCAACATTTGATTTCTCTGTTTTAAATCGATTGATGCTGTCCAACGTTATTGACATTGTAAAAAGTAAAAGATACAACATAAAATTGCCCAGAAAATGCTCATGACGATGTTGTCAGGGTTGCAGGGTTTGGATTGTTGGCCTAGGCCGAATCGACTGGGGCATTTTTTTTTCCTGGAGCATCAGAAGTTGAGGAATGACCTGATAGAAGTCTGTAAAATCTCGCGAGATATGGATAGAGGGAATAGTCAATGTCAATTTCTAAGAGTCGGCCCGAGTGCAAAATGGGAGGGCACATATTTAAGGTGATAGGAGAATAAGTTAAAAGAATTCTTAGGGTCGTATTTTCACGCCGAACGTGCTGTGTGTATGGTGTGAACTGCCAGCGGAAGTGGTGGGCGCTTGTAAAAATGACAACATTTCAAAGGCACCTGAGTGTGTGTATGAATCGGTTGGGCGACGAGGAATGAGACCGTCCCACAGCAAAGTGTTCGGTCACTTTAACCAAAGATTGATTGAGACGAAACAAAGTGGATCATAGTTCATCCCTGTTCTCTACCTGTTTGACGAGTCTTTCTAAATACCATTTAAAAACTTCGCTCACATTTCTGCTTCTGCCGCCTACCCAGACACTTACAAAACTTAGTGGAAGAAAAGTTTCCTTGTACGTTTCATTTCATACTTTTCTCCTCTCACCTCAATCCTATTCCTGCTAATATTTAATATTTCCCCCGGCAAAGAAATTCCCATTTTCCACACGATGCATCCCTCTCTTCATTTTATGTACCTCTATCAGGTCACCCCTCAGCTTCTGTGCTGTTGCAAAATTTTGGTTAGCTTACTAGAATGAAAGGCTCACTGACGCAAGGGCATGGCAAGGGAGCCACTCCAATCCAGGGAACATGCTGGTAAATGTCCTTTGCACACTCTGCAATGGTTCCACATTTATCCTGCAGTGTGGCGATGAGAAGTGCGCATAGTACTCCAAATGTGGTCAAAACAACGTCTTGAAGTCATTGCAATAAGATTGGTAAACTTTATACTCACTGCTTGGACAGATGAAGGCAAGCATGCTGTAGGCTTTCTTTCCCACCTGAACCAGTTGTGTTGTCACTTTCAGGAAGCAATGGATTTGCACCCAGATCCCTCTGTCTATCAATGCTCCTCAACCTCCTGACATTTACTACAAACTTTCTTCCTACATTTGATCTCCAAAAATGCATCATACGTGTCCTGCCAACTTTCCACTTGGTCTATATCCTGTTTTATCCTTTGTATCCTTCCGGCCGATCCACATGTCTACCAATTTTCATTTCATCCGCAAACTTAATCAGATGACTGACGTTTACCTCTAAATTACTTACAAAAACTACAAACAGAGGTCCAGGTATTATCTTAATGGAACCCTACTGGCCACAGACCTCCAGTCAGAAATCCACCCCTCCATAACTACCCATTTCTAACTTCAGACTCACTGTTCATGCAATAGACCCACATGACATATATTTCCTGGAGGGTTGCCTCTAAATCAGACACCAGTCAGGAAGTGGACAGCATCAACCAACCTGATCTCTTTATTTGCCATTGGATTTTACCGAAACAGTTTACAAATTTCAGCCTCACTGTGTCATGTGAAGATGGGCCGTGGGACAGCAGTTTCCTCTCCTGCTGTCGAATAAAGATCATTCTAACTGTAAAAGGAATTATTGTAGTTTGAAAATTTACCTTCCTGAACTCATTGCCACCTGCTTTAACAGGAAGAGCTGGAATATCCTGATAGATTTCAACGAGAAGCTGCATGTTTACAAATTCAGTATGAAAATATCAGTATAGTTTATCAATATGACTCTGTCACTGATTGAATGAAGCAACTGCCCAGAAAGAGGCGGCTGTGTGTTTAAACCCCACGATGAACAGTTTGTGTTGGGCACATCACATCCCTGCAGCAATGTTCCCATTTAAAAATTGATAGGAGAACATCCCCCATGCTTAAAAAGCTGCTGAATAAGCGAAGCACAAAGAAGCAGCATCCCCAATATCGGTGGCTCATGTTGCCGCCAAACACCATGAGCCTGATGTGGCGAGAGCACACAACCTTATGAACTGCCTGCAGACATGCCACTGTTGCACCTCCGGCTCTCAATGAGCGAGCTTTTGCTGCGCAGGATTAAGAGAAGTGATTGTATCCCAACAAGACGTCGTTACCAGCAAAGGGGGACAAAAGGCCGTGCACATTTTATCCAACTTCTTCCCATGCTCTCTGCCTGTCTCCAATCATCTTCTGTCATTCTCCAATTTGTTTGTCTCCCTCATCCTGCCCTTGATTGCTTCAGCCTCTCTCTTGTGCTTTAACATCCTGCTGTGACCAGGGGAGATTGATTCCAGTCTGTATGTCACAGGGCGGATCCAGGAATAATTCTCGATCCTCCATCAGAAAGGGCCAGAAAGAAACGATTTGTTTGTTGGATGGGGATGGGGGCAGATTCCAAAACAGATACCCTCAGGCATCTTACACCAATATCCTTTCAAGTAAAACGACAAAACAATTAACTCATTGTATTCCTGCACTCGGATCATTAGGAACCTAATGCTCTTGGTTTTGAACGAACCCGATGTGCTTTCCTCGGCTCCCTACTGGGTAAGGTAATGGTAATGCATCTGTTTCAAGATCAGGAGTTTGTAATTTTCTCTCTGGCTCGAATGCAGCTCATAGCATCTTTATACTTCCATTTCAATATTTCTCATCCGACTGAAGCCGTGATGAGGTTTGACTTTCTGTTGCACATGAACGAGAATCCTTTCACTGTCTTACATTTGTAAACGTCACCAAGAGCATCCGAGTTAATGTCCCAGCGGCATCAAAGGAAGGCAAGCTGAAATAGTCCCACAAGCTGTGAGCAGGCACTTTTCCATTTCCTAAACCCACCGACCCAATCATGCGGCTTTTAGGAATGGCAAAGAAACAAACCAGAAAACCAAGTCTCAGCTTTATGAATCTTTAAAAATTCTTTGGGAAGTGGAATCAGAAGGGAGTAAAAGGCGAACTGTCCGGTGAACAGAGACAGTCATGGCACCTTCCCCATCTTAAAGAGTCTCAGGCATTGACTCATTTTCTGGGGATCATTCGTTGATCAGGGGCATTAAATGGATTCCTGCCAGAGCTGCTCTGCTTCTGCTATGGTTACTGTCATGAACCAGGAATGGAAGCCAACTCATAGTCGTCAAAATAGCAAATCTCAGCCAAAAGCAAGAAGGAGTCAATTTCATGAATATTTCTTCTGATTTAATTTCATCAAACATCCCCTTTTCACGTCTGCATTTGATATTAGAATAATAAAGGCATTCATCCATCCCCTTGGAAACGGAATGAAAACACACCTCTGGCAGAATTTGAACCCAGTCAATGAAAGACGTCAGATAAAAGCAGGAATTGCATCTCCGAGAGACAGTTCACTTCCTAATTGTTAGGGCATAACTTTTGTTTCCAATAACAAAATAACTTCAGTTCTATTATTAATGCTTCACGGGGAAACATATGCCACCCATTTCAAATTCATGAATTGTTTTTATTGTCAACGCCTTCACGAAATGTATTTACTTCTAAATTTCTTGTATCTGCTTTGAAAAATCCTGATCGGTTCTGTCGCAATATATAATGGGTTTCACTGTGAAGTATATGTCGCACTTTTCAAAACCACAAGCGTTTTCGCGTTGTCTTAATCGTCTGTTCACAAAATTTCCTTACACCTATAGCCATTTAAATTTGAATTGATTCTCCTGCCTGGCCCTGCCCCCACCCTTGCCCTCCCACCTACATTTTGCCCAACACCTCCCCCCACGTTCCCGGTAAGATCCAGCCACTGACTCTCTTCCATTGTTAAATCCATTCCTTCTATGTTTTCTTATTTGTTTTTTTAAACCCTCTGGAATCAGCTTCTAACTTTATTTCTGGAAAATCGTTGCCAACTTAACTCTCTGAGAGAAAGGAACTCTGTTCTAATATTTCCTTCATCATTCACTGATAGTTTTGAATCTCTGACCTCTCTGAACTTGATTCTCATGAAAGAGGGAATCATCCTCCTATACAGGCACTCTGAAACTCGCATAGTCAGGAAAAATACGTTTGTTTACTTCCCAATTTTCCCAGGTTCAGATGCAACTTTTCCAAATTTTGCAACATCACGTGTATGTAATCCTGCATCCTGTCCATCATCCCAATAGTCAGCTGTGTATTTTCTAATCTCTGCATTGTTGGTGAAGACTGATGACAAAAATTACATACGATGATCCAATTGAGGCTGAACTACAGACATTACAGTTGCACAATGATCTTTTTGCTGACTTAATGTGACTTATTTTTTCCATTTATAAACTCAACTAACCCAAATTATTGTCTAATCACATTATGGACATCGTTTCTCTGTGGATCAAAAGCTCTCATCTCCTTTGTTACTTGTTGGAATGTGGGAACAGCTTATAATATCAATATCCCAGAAACCCGACTGACTCTCGGCCATTTCCAAGAGAAGTAAATTCCTTTACCAAATGTTAAACTGAATCTGAAATTTACATTTAAGTAAAAAAAACCCTCCTAATTATGGTATACTGTCTTTCTGTGTTGATGCCCCATTTGAGCATCGCTTCATGCTTCCCTATATTGAATGAACCAAATGATTACTTTGAGAATGGACGTACTTTCCTCACCTCTCGATATTCTAAACTCTATGGAGCATTGACTGATGTAATTTGTATGCTCCCAGAGGACAGTCCTCACATCCCTAGGATGATTCCAACGAACATTCCTGACGTGACTTTGAAGGCAAGTCTTCCCTTCTCCGAGCTAGGAAATCATTACTGCACTGACCCTCATTTATGCGCTCATTAAAGCCAAGCCATTTGCAGGAAAACTTTTACATGCAGCTGTTGCAAACTGATGACTGTAAAGGTCGACCCAACCCCTCATTGTCGTTTGTCTGCCAATGGGAAGCTTGACTGAATTGTTTAGAATGACATCCTATTTTGTCTGAACACAACCATTCGCTGTTCTGTCTTCACCGTTCCGTTATGTATTTTAACACCAAGTAACTTGTCAGTTTGTCTTACTTTTCCAATATTTCCAAACAATCTCACTCATAGTAATGCAGTGGTTTAGTCAATTCGGAAATACCACAGAAGCAGATGGCAGTGTGTTTGTCTTGTAAATCGGAGGTCATGGGTTGTATCTCTACTCGTGTCTTGTAGCCTATTGGCTGTTAATTCCAGAGTTAAATATTTGTCATTCCCTTTTTGGACCCTAGACCTTCCTTCGAGTGAAGGTGCAACTCGTAGATGTGATCTTAGTGTGACTGAGTTTCCTGTTAACTTTGAAGGAGTAAAGACGAGTGTTTCAAACCTTAAGAGGGCAATGACATCAGTGCGAAGTTAGGGCTGAAGTGAAATGGAAAATTGGGTTAAGAGTTGGCCCAGTATAGGGCCGATAGCAGAGATTTACGGAGACAATTCAGAATAGTCAGAAAAAAACGTTCAGTTGTACTTGCTAGTTGCCCATTGCATTTGAAGACGAGCGCATTTTTTTTTTGCAGCCTCATTCTGGCTTCGCAATTGCATTGCATCACACCACCCAGAAGGTAAGAGTCAGGCAGGTAGAGACGCAGAACAAGCAAAACACCTTCTGTGCACGTAAAATGACAGTTAAAGTGCTGAGGAGACACACAGCATGCTGAGATGGAGTGAGATTATTTATCTGAAAGAGTTCCTTATATGACCTCTGTTACACGAAGAGTCCCCTCACTTTGGCAAAAGATGTATTTGCAACCATGAAACTCTGATAAACAAATAAATATTTGCCTCGCTACGGCACAACGTTTAGAGGCAGTGACACAATGTTTTCTGTAGCAGCGTGGCCTCGTGCAAGGGATGCTCGGACGATCAACAGAATTCAAGGCATCAAGAGATACCTATGCGCCTTACAATGTGTTTGCTGTTCCTGCAAGCAGATTTCAATTGCTTTACCCTCTATCTTCCTTAGTTTCCTGCTTGCAGTAAGCACATCAAACCCAAACAAATCTGCCATGTGTTTCCACTTTCACGCTTTATTTGTAGCCACCACCCAAGCGAGCAGACGCATGTACGATAGAGAGATTGGCCATCTCTGGGTCTCTCACTCTGGGATGGCATGAATGGTAATGTGCACTTTGTTTGATCCACAAATCAGCTTGCAGTACTATCCCATGCTGATTCAGACAGCACCGCCCTCCCTATGAAATCTGTATGCTGTGCAGATATGCTCCATTTGTCTAAATGTAACATTTGTGTAAATTGCCAAATTCTGCTGGTCTAACTCTGATTTCACACAGAAACATAAACTTGTCCCAGCGCAGACGGAGACGATGCAACCCAGCTTCACTGTGCCCATTCTCCACAATGAGTACATGGGGAGAACTTTTAGTGTCATTCTCTTGACTTCTCCCTGGAACTCAGTGCTACTTTTAACATAATGATCTAATTCATTTTTCAATAATTTGATTGAACCTGCTTTTTTGTGACAATCAGACAGTGATTACAGATCGTAGGCAACCCCTGTGTGAAAAAAAAGTTTCTCATGTCATTTTTATTTATTTTCCCAATCACTTTAATTCTCTGCCTAATTGTTCTCGATCCTTTCATGCAAGGGAGCATTTTCTCCTTGCTGACTCTGCATAGATACCTCATGACTTGGAAGGTTCAAATAAACCCACTTTTACCCTTCGGTTCTCCAAGGAGAACTGCTCCAACTTTCCAAACCATCTTCACTGCTGACATTCCACATATCCGGCACAATTAACGTGATCCTGCTCAGCGCTGTCTCCACTCACCTCGCGTACACATTTACTGATGTTATCTGCCCAAATATTAGTGAGAATCCAAGTGGAGCATAATTCAACGCCAGACTGCATGGATAAATGATCTGAATGACTTGTTTTGACTTTCACTATTTGCGTTGCCGCGCCATGCTCACTCCAATGACACCTCTGCTTCAGAAGCTCAATCTTATTTCAAGAATCCCTACTTTGTGAAATGCTACCCAATTCTCAAAAAGCTGATCGGGCGACCTGGCAAAACGAATATCAAACAACCAGAGCTCGTCCGACATTTGAATCTGGAACCTCTCACATTCTGGTTGACTACAAATGAGCCAGTAAAACTCTTGCATTTCTACCACAGAATTATGTGTGAAACAGAAGACCATTTGAAGAACATCTTCCCATTCTGTCTCCCTGCTCCCGGGTGGTATTGTTACTCCCTTGCCCTGGGACGGGACACTCTTCAGTTGCGGCTTGAACCATTTTCTTCCTCTTGCAAACAGTACTTGGAGAGAGAGATAGAGGGGCATATGCGCTCTTCTGATCCCTCGCAATTACTTGAGGGGGTGGTCAGTGGCACACATGCACAGGAAATCAGCATCTTTGGTTGGGAACTTCTGACAAATGTCTGTCATCCAAGACAGAGAAAGATGTTGAGCTGCTGGGAAAGAGAGAAATGGACACCAGAGATTCTTCTCTCAGGTAAATAGTGTGAATTATTTTGTACAGCCTGATTGTTGTTCATAATTTGTCTTCACACAGCAAACCTGCATAAAGACTTTTGCAACATGGCCATCGGTTACTTTGCTGCAACCGGGCACGAGTTATATCTCTTACATCTGACGCCAGAAATCCCACATTAAGAGCATCTGCGTAGAACTCTCACTCATGGCCTCAAACCCGTGCAAAAAAGAAACTGTTCAGCACATCGAGCCCAAGGAGAGTTTCTTGTCACTTTTATCTCTCTGTGGTTATTTAGGAGCGGGGATTTCTGTCCTAATAATAGTGCCTGTGTTGCTATGCTGTCTCCAATAGGCTGATCCATGACTTGATTTATTGCGGTCACGATCCTCTTGTTATTCACAACTTTCCATTTCTTTGGGAGGACCCTGTTGTCTGAAACAGAGTAGGGAATTACTGCAGGTTTCCAGAGCATTGAGCACACTGCATTTCATGCGTCTCATCTTCATTTGTTTTATATGGAGGTTTCATCCAGTGTCGTATTGCTTGTGCTAACATCCTGAGGTATCTGTTTTTGTTATCAACAAGTGTTTCCTTTGCTCTCTCATGACTTCAGGAAGTCGGAACTAATTGAACACAACTTTCTTTTGGCGGGGTGGGGGGGTGCCAGTTGATTGGGAGATTTGGCACAATGGTTGGAAGCTATAATGGACCGTGTGGGATTTGAACTGGGGGCTTCTCGTGTAGCCATAATGCACAATCTTCAAAGCAACAATCATACCCCTGAACCAATGACCCGGTACAGCTAAAAAAAACCCTTCTGACAAACCAGCCATTGCCACCAATTGCACCCAGCTTTGAACCAGCTGAGACTCACTCACAATGAAGTGCATTCCATGTTGCTCCTGGAATTCAAAAGAGCAAAGGGTCTCAAGAATACCTTCTTATTTTGTCTCCCTGCTCTTGACACAGTTTATAAAATTCAGGCTCACCGTTAATGTGAAGAAGTGCGGTCAGGCTGTGGTTCCCGCTCCTGAAGTTGGATAATGATCACTGTCGCTGTGTCCGGTGAGAGGAAATGAATCACTGTTGGTTGGAAACATTTCTTTCCGAACTCTCTGTCACTCTACTACAACAGGAGGAGCGGGAAACTCCTGAAAATTGCAAATAAATTGGGTGTCTGTTGGTTAATTAATAAAAGATCAGGATAATAGTATTAAAATGGTGCTGTCACCATCTGAAAGAAGAGGCTGCCCAGATGGAGGTGGCTGTGTGTTTAAACCCCATGATGAACAATTGGTGTATTACTTTGCACATGAAGGGAACAGGGCATTCTCTCCAAAACATGGGGCACACCACATCCCGAAACTATGTTCTCGTGTAAAAGTGCCAAGACATTTGAAACCAATCAAAAACAAGACTTTGATCAATCTATGTTGTCACCAACAACCTCTGCCCTCACATCGACTCCAGGGCAGATCCAGGGCTTATTCCCGACTCTCTATCAGGTGCAATGAGAGACGAAGGATCTGAGTGGGAAGAAACAACTGAAGAGATTCCTCTATCGGATATTGTTCGGTTAATTCAGCCACCAAAACACAATATTTCTCTCATTTCACCAAGAAAAGTGTCATGAGCATCATTAATAGAAATACAGAATCCTCGGATTTGTTTAATGTGAGGCCAGACACGAAAGTGCCTGTGATTGTAATGCACGACAAAGATGCTTTGCGATCTCAGACAGACTTTGATTTCACAACAAACCACGCTCCCAAGCTGTCGAAGATTTTCGTGAAAAGAAGCCAAACAGCGAGTAGAGTACACCGTTGCAGACAATAAGTTCTTGTTCAGGATTTGAACGTGGGACCTCTCACAAGCCTTTTAATAACCTGAAATGAGAATCATATTTCGACACTAACATAGCCAACTACACCTTTCACTTGTAGCCGAGGCGACCCTCATACAATAACATTTTTCCCAAACTCAGATGTCAGAGGCTTGTTTCAAGGTTCCATCTGCTCAAAGGCTGTGTAATAATATCTCTCAACAGGCTGATTGCATTTTTAAAAATCTCAGTTCGGGCAGTGAAAGCAACAACGAACAGTTTCTTCCCATTCTGCCCCTGCTCTGGGGCAGTTGCTATTTTCTCTTTTTCCCCCAGGACCGGAGTCTCTTCAATGGCAGATGGATTAAACCATTTCCTTCCATGGGCAGGCAGTGCTTGGAGATGGTATACGTTTTGCAGCTCCTTCTTAAACACTGGAAGGGCAAAGAAGCAGAAGAGGCAGAATCAGATGTCAGGGAATTATTTATGGTAAGAGGGAACTTTAGTCAACTGACAGGAATCAGAAACAAAGAGGAGAAGAAAGAAGTCAAAACTGGGGACTATTCTGTTTAGAAACTTAATATGGGATCTTTATGTGCAGTCTGTTTGATTTCAGGATTCAACTTCACACAGCAATCTTGCAGCAAATAAACTTTACGACACCGACATCGGTTCACTTGCTGCGACCCAGCAGGAATTAATTACTGACGCCGATAGTCCCAGATTAAGAGAAACCGATTGAAACACTTATTCAGTGAGTGTCATTCCCAACGTTTATGAGCAGCGGGGCTGCAGGTAGTTCAACGCGGAAGGGAGGGTTAAAAATGAGCCATTGTTTCTCCCTCACACGCCCACTCTGTCACAGAGACAGTAGAAAATGTCAGGAGTCACAGGATACCAGGCTTTCATTCCACAGGGTTGTGTGAAGTCACATGCTTTCAAAACGCTGCTCCTCCTTCAGGTGAAGTGGCACTTTCCACCGGCATCTCCACATCTCAGAGACAGGGATAGTGACGCCATAAACCTACAGCGTGATTCCAGTGCAGAAAGAAGCCGTTCAGCTCATCGAGTCCACGGTCACTCTCTGACCCTTGTATCTCTCTGAGATTATTCACTATCTGTAATGGCTATCCTAATAATGGTGTATCGTGTTTGTCCCATGACTTTTTCTCCGATATGATAATCCTCGTGTCATTCACAACTTTTCATTTTGCCGGGCGGACGTTGCTGTCTGAAACAGCGTGAGCAACTGCCGGAGGGTGTCCTGTGCGTGGAGCACACCACAACTGATGCGTTTCACATTCAACGATTTACTCCTGCCATGTCAGAGAACAGCTTTAATCAGATCATAGCAGACCAACAGAGAACAGGAGAATACCACGCAGACCTTCACAAGTGTGTCACCTCACCAGCGTAAACTTGACCCATATATCAGTATGGGATATTTATTTCAGATGCATGGTGTTGCTGGAAGCGGATCAAAATGCATCACAATGATGAGGTCTGATTTCGATGAGATCAAGATCAGTTTGAGATCCCTGAGAGTCTTTGCAGTGAACATTTATCACATGGGGTAGAAGGAAGCAAGATTAAAACAACCTCTGCCCATAGTCAACAGATATCATCGCTGGTGGTGAAAAGTCCGGTATAAATACAACTCTCTTTATCTTCAAGGCTCTAAAATACGATCCCCCTGTTTACTGGTCCTGATCTGTGGAAACAGTTTCTCACTGTCTGCTTCATCCAAACACATAGCGGCAAGAAATATCTGTTTAATATGATTTTCACTGAACAGAACAATCCCAGCCTTTGGAGTCCGTCCAAAAAATCCAAATTCCCTCATCCTTGGGCATGCTGAGGCTGGAGAGTTGCGTCGCAAATTTAGGAATAACGTTCATTTGGTCGGTGGAAGCATGGAAGCGAAACAAAACAGAAATCCAATCTCCAGCTAAGTGAATCTTTAAAAACTTTTTGTAATCCAACTGGAAGAAAATGGGATAATAATCTGCCATTAGAGTGAACCCGGTGCAGGAGAAGAGGCAAACAGAACCATCCGGGGAGCAGAGATACAGATTGAGAAGAAAATGTTACTGAAACTTTTCAGTTGCTTCGAATTCCCGAAACAATGCGAAATGTACCGCACTCTCGGGGTTTGGGGTTTTGGGGGTGGGGGGGGGGCGTGGTGTGCAGAATACCTTTATACAGGCAGCTTGTTGGTCGAGAGGCATGATTCTCACGTAGGGTCATGTACAATACTGACATGCAGGAGGTCCCAGGTGTAAATCCCGCATGAGCTCTGTTTTTTTTTAACTCTCACTTTTGCCAAAAAAAAAACTTGCTTCAATGAAGAGATAATGGGAACTGCAGATGCTGGAGAATTCCAAGATAATAAAATGTGAGGCTGGATGAACACAGCAGGCCAAGCAGCATCTCAGGAGCACAAAAGCTGACGTTTCGGGCCTAGACCCTTCATCAGAGAGGGGGATGGGGAGAGGGAGCTGGAATAAATAGGGAGAGAGGGGGAGGCGGACCGAAGATGGAGAGTAAAGAAGATAGGTGGAGAGAGTATAGGTGGGGAGGTAGGGAGGGGATAGGTCAGTCCAGGGAGGTGTAAAGAACCTATACTCTCACCTATACTCTCTCCACCTATCTTCTTTACTCTCCATCTTCGGTCCGCCTCCCCCTCTCTCCCTATTTATTCCAGCTCCCTCTCCCCATCCCCCTCTCTGATGAAGGGTCGAGGCCCGAAACGTCAGCTTTTGTGCTCCTGAGATGCTGCTTGGCCTGCTGTGTTCATCCAGCCTCACATTTTATTATCTTTGCTTCAATGAAGCCCGTCATAGGAATGGGGCAAAGCTATGATTGCAGCGAACACAACAAGGGAAAAGAATTGTTCAAATTGAAAACGAATGCTCTTGTTCAACACAATCCTACTCTAAATGAATTTGCAGATAGAAAGAACTGCAAATGCTAGAGTCAGAATCGTCACACCATGGAGCTGGATAAACACAGTGGATCAGGTAGCATCAGATTAGAAGGAGTTTTGATGCTTTGGTCCTGGGCTATTCATCAGAGTGAATAGTCCAGCTGTACTATTGATCAATTATATGCATGTGAAACTTCAGGTCGATGGGATGGGAAGCAATTCGAGACAGCACTGAACAGGTTCATGTGAATGGTGACATGTATGAGCAAAGTCAGCAATCTAGAGAGATTGGTAAGTTGAGACAGTTCTCCTTGCTGAACGGAAAACTGGTTTGATTGAAACTTCCCAGGTCATGACGGGTATGAACAGAGGAAATCAGGGGGTGAAAATGCTCACACCCCTGAAAGGATCGAGAACGATCAGGCAGAGACTTAAAGTCATGAGGAAAACGTCAGAGTGACATGCAAATGAGCGTTTTTTGACAAAAAGTAATGAAGGCCTGCAAATGACACATTTGACTGCGACAGAGGCAGATTCATTCACCACAAAACGGAATTCGATCGTTATTGTTAAAAGTAACAATATGCTGAGTTACAGGGAGAAGGCAAAAGAGGTACTCATTTACTCATTGCGGGGAGCGGGCACAGCTAGGCTGGCTGCATGGTTTCCATTTGCTTTGTGACAAATGTTTTGATTCTGAATGGAATCAGATTTTGACCAACAGAGTGTGGGAACTGAGACAGCGGTTATACTTACACAGCCATGGCACGTTTGTGCAACAGAATAATACACAACAATAGTGAAGATCTCTTGGCATCATTCTTGCCGGTACATTCCACAAACCAGATGTAAAGCTGAATCCTTGTCTGAACAAAACCACTGCATCCAACAGCAAAGTGGTGCAATGGGAGCATGCTGGCACCATAACTGTGAGGTAAAAGCATCAGAAACCATCCTCTCCTCTTTGCACCAGGTGCGTCATGTTTTGTTCTGTGTTTTGATCAATTTTCCCCTTCTCATAGTTTCATGTGTGTGAAATTAAATATCACATACTGAAACACGGGTCAAATTTAGACAGGTGAGGTTACATGCTTGTGACGGTCTGAAAGTTCTTCTGCTGTTCTCAGTCGGTCGCCTCTGAACTGATTTGTAAACCTTTTCTCTGAGACGGGAATAAACTGGGGAAGTTGAAACACATTCTTCCATGCCCTGCAGTAATTCTCCATGCTAAGATGCAAATAACAAGAGGAGCAGAATGTCGGAGACAGCATCACGGCATAGGCACCATTATTAAGGCAAGATATCACCAATTGGGAAAACACCTCAGAGAAATACAAGTGACAGAGAGTAGATGGGCCGAACGGCTTCATTCTGCGTGGGAATGACACCATGGGGTTATGACATCACTCTCCCTGTCTCTGTGAGGGAGCGGGTGGGGGAGAAACAATGGCTCATTATTAACCCTCCCTTCCGCTTTGTACTGTCTGCAGCCCCGTAGCTCAGGGCCCATGGGGATGTCTCTCAGTGAGCGAGTGTTTCACTCAGATTCACATAACGTGGTCAGACATTAACTCCTGCAGTGGATGCAGCAAAGAAACTAATGCCAGCTTTGCAAAAGACTGCCTGCGGGATTGTTGTTTGAAGACTAATCCTGAAAATCAAACAGGCTGCACCAGAAAAGAACTTATTTTAATTTACCCAAGGGAAGAGTCTCCTGTGTCCACTTATCTCTTTCCCACTAGCTCACCGTCTTTCTATCTCTCGGATAGCAGGCGTTGGGGAAAAGTTCACAATTTGATAATTACCTGCATATGCGTGTAACTGACTCACCCACCCCAAGTGACTGAGAGGGAGGAGATCGAAAGGGCACTGCCCTTCCCCAGCACTGCTTGCAGGCAGAAAAACAATGTTTTAATGAGACGGTTCTGGGCTAATGGACAAACAGCACCGCCCTGCAGCAGGGAGACAGAATGAGACGATGATGTTCTGGAAGTTGTTTGATCCTTGGAATTCCTGAAGCAATGTGGGATGTATGTCACATGAAGTGAGTCTCAGTTGGTTGGGGAGTTGGCCATTTGGCCTACAGGTGGCTCATTGATCCAGGGATATGATTCTTGCTTTGGATCTTACAGCATTTAGAAGTGCCAGAGGGCCCTGTCTCGTATCCCACACAACCACACTCATTTTGTCAAAATACCCAATTAATTAACTCAAAAAGCAGCTTCGTGAAATGCGGTCGAACTGCTTGACTTTGGGATAGACTAGAAGTACCGTTCTGTGTTCAGTGTTCTGGAAGTTGTTTGATCCTTGGAATTCCTGAAGCAATGTGGGATGTATGTCACATGAAGTGAGTCTCAGTTGGTTGGGGAGTTGGCCATTTGGCCTACAGGTGGCTCATTGATCCAGGGATATGATTCTTGCTTTGGATCTTACAGCATTTAGAAGTGCCAGAGGGCCCTGTCTCGTATCCCACACAACCACACTCATTTTGTCAAAATACCCAATTAATTAACTCAAAAAGCAGCTTCGTGAAATGCGGTCGAACTGCTTGACTTTGGGATAGACTAGAAGTACCGTTCTGTGTTCAGTGAAAAAGGCAAAGGGGCGCACTTGTTCAAAGGAAGAGGAAGAGTTTTAGGATGTTCACACAGGCACTCGGACTCTGAATCCTTAGGCTGAAGTATTGCTCAATTTCGAGTGTGAAACTTCAGAAAACAGGAATGTGATATGATTGGAGGTAGCGGTGAACAGGTTCATGTGAATGGTGGTCAAAGAGGAGACTGGAAACACACAACAGGCCAGGCTGCATCAAAACAAAATGTTTCTGGAGGCAGTGAAGGTGTTGTGAGTAAGGAGCATCAAAGATGGGTCCAAATATTGAAGGTTTAAAATGTACCTGTATGTCAGAAATGAAGATGGGTTGGAAAGTTGAGACATTTCTCCTTGGGGAACAGAAGTCTGTAAAGCGATCCGAATGCAGCTCTCCAAGTCACAAGGGGTCTAGACAGTGGAAATAAAGGCGTGAAAGTGCTACCACACCACACCTGAAAGGATTGAGAATGACGAGGCAGAGATTGGAAGGCATGAGGAAAACGAAGTAAAAGTGACTTCAGGAAGAACGCTCTCTCACAAGGAGTGGTTAGGATCGGTAAATCAATATCTGACAGCGACAGAGGCAGATTCAATCAACACATAACGGAATTGGACAGTAATGTTATAAGTACCTGTGCAGATGCTACAGGGAGAAGGCAAAAGATTGATACTGAAAGTGATAATCATTTGCTTATTGTGGAGACGTGGCAAAACTAAGGTAGGGTGCCTGGCCTCTGTCTGTGCTGTGACAAGTTTTGTGATTCTGAGTGAAATCGACCAACAGAACGTGGGAAATAAGACAAAAGTTATATTTGCACAGCTGTGACACGTCTGTGCAACAAAACAACAGTGAAAAACATTTAACATCATCCTCGAATGGAAATGCTGCACTGCAGATGGAAAGTTGAATACTTGCCTGTGAAGCTCGCCCAACAATGTAGCAGAGTGGCGCAGTGGGTGATGCTGGGGTCATAACCCAGAAATCGCTGGATCAAAACCATCCTCTGCTATTTTCTGCAGGTGAGAGTTGTGGTTTGCAGTGGCCTGCACCACACATTTTAATCAGCTCTCTGCTTTGCTCAGCTTCACGTATCTGAAATAAATTCCTCATGTTGATGCACTGGCCAAGTTCACACAGGAGAGCTGATACACTTGTGAAGGTCTGAATGGTCTTCTCCTGTTTTCAGTCTGTCTGCTCCGAACGGAATGTAAAACTTCCTCTCTGAGATGGGAATAAACCGGTGAAGTAGAAACTCATTACTTGCAGTATTTTTGTTTTCATGCCTGGCAATAATTCCCCACGCTGTTTCAGGCATGAATGACAAAAGAATCAGGATGTCAGAGACTGCATCATGACACAGACAGAGTTCACCATTATTAGGGACAGATATCACCGATTGTGAATAACTACAGAGAAATACAAGAGGCAGCGAGTCGCTGTGCAATCTATGGGCTGAACAGCTTCTTTCTGCACGGGAATGACACCATGGATTTATGATGTCACTCTCCATGTCTCTGTGAGGGAGCGGGTGGGGAAGAAACAATGGCTCATTATTAAACCTCCCTTCTGCGTTGTACAGTCTGCAGCCCCGCGACTCAGGGCCGTTGGGAATGTCTCTCAGTGTGTGAGTGCTTCACTCGGATTCTCTCAACGTGGGACTGTGGTGTCAGACATTAACTCCGGCTGTGGAGATCACAAACAAACGGACGCCCGGTGTACGGACAAGTTCTGAACATCAAACAGGCTGCACAGAATGATCGCATTTTAAGTTGCTGAAGAGATTAATCTCTAGTTTTGTCTTCTATCTTTCCCAGCAGCTCTCCATCTTTCTGTCTGCCTCTGATAAATGTCATTTGATGAAATTTCAAAATCACCATTTACAACTTGCCGTATAAGTCTGACTCCACCCCTTCTGCTCCTTCCTTCTTCCAGTGTTTGAGAGACAGCGACAAAGTGTGGACCACCCCCAGCACTGCCTGCCCGTGGCCAAATAGTTTAACGAGTCTGCCGATGGAGAGAGCTCTGCCTCCGGGATAGTGAGACAGAATAAACAGAAAATGTTCATTGCTGCATTCATTGAAGCAACAGGGAATAGGATTTTTTTAAGCAACACGTTCAGATATGTTCTTACATACCTCTGGAGCAGATAGAACTTCAACTCTGTCTGCTACATCCGAGGTAGGGAGATCATCACTGCATGATTGGCACCTCATTTATTGTTAAGTGGTGCATCAGCAGACTGCGTCATTGGTCTTGTGGTCTGATTCTCACATCAGGTGGCTGTTAGAAATGTGAGACGTTGCTGGCGTGAATCCTGCAAGAGCCGTTGTTGCCTCTGATTTTTTTTAATATTCAGGGGAGCATGCGGTGGTTCTTTATGAAATTGATTTCAGTCTATGATTGCGAAGGGTGTTTGCTGCAAATATGTCACATGCATCCACTTCACCGGACGAACGTTTAGGGTTAGTAATTGTGTGAAATAATGTTTCACTAGATTGGTTCGTAAACTGGCGCAGTAACTGAATAAAACGATGCCAAGTCTCAGCAGAGAAACAGATGACAATGAAACAGGCATCTGAGGACAAATTTGCTTCTTTTGCAAGTGAAATTTACTGCTTCCCAACGTGGGGTCCATTGAAGTGAAGCAGCAACAGAGGCTACCTTTGCTGGTGCTCACCTCATGTATCACATTTCCACCTTGGTCCCCGTAAAAATCTCAACTCAACTAGAAGCCAGGTGCCCACTGTGGGCCAGTGGCGTAATGGATAATGCGTCTGGCTTCGGATCAGAAGATTGCAGGTTCGAGTCCTGCCTGGCTTGAGCACGGCTCGCCCATTTTCAAGGCTAGAAAGCTGACATGTTCATCTGAATTTGGAATATATGGCGGGTGATTTTGTTGTCAGATTCCGCGAAGCTAAACTATGAAATTGGAAGTTGTGCATGAGCAGGGGACCTTTTCAGCTCACTGTTGGTTTCATTTCCGAGCTCACAACAACAGGTTTCATTGCCTGGAGAATTTGTTTGTGTTCTATGTAAATCTGCCTTTTGTCGGCGAAACATGTGTGGGGACACAGAGTGAATGTGAAGCACCTGGAGTCAGTGTCATCCTGAGGGATGTGTCCGTATATCTCCCTCTGTGGCTGAACGTGAGGATGAGTTCCATAAGTGGGCTGTAACACAGCTTTACTGTCACAAAACCTTGATTACAGTGTTAATCTCATTGATATTTGCCCTTCATACATCAGAATGCACAACACGGTGTGCCAAATACTGGAAACTGAGATTAGGATAGATAGATACCTGATGACGCGCACTGACACAATGGCCCAGATAGTCATTTTTTTCCACGTGATAAAAACTCGAAGACAAGGAGAAACTGACCTGTAACCAAAAGGATCAATAATGGAAAGGCAAAAACAATGTCATTGTGAAATGATACAAGCCCTCCAGCGTGTTCCCTTGTTGTCTCGTGGTTCAGATTTGGTGTTTTTGGATCCACCTGGTTTGAAATATTGAGTTGAAGATCTTCCCTCCTAGCTTTTAGAGACACCAGCTTTGCTGACTCATTGTAATTTTATTCATTAACTGGCACGACTGGCTCGGCAGCATTCAATCAATCAACCACATTGCTGTGGGTCTGGGGTCACATGTAGGCCAGACCAGGTAAGGGTGGGCAGTTTTCATCCCGAAAGGGCATTAGTGTCCCGGATGTGTTCTTCTGACAATCGATTGCATGGATTGCATCACCTCCCCTATGAGGGAAGGAAAGGGGCTGTGAGGTAACTAACTGTGTCCCAAACAGTATTCAAGCTAACATGAAACAAAGAACTGCGGATGCTGGAAAACTGAAACAAAAACAGGAATTGACAGAGTGACCCAGCAGGCCTGTGGAGAGATACAGAGTTAACGTTTCAGATCCTCTAAGCATTCGTCAGAACCAGGTCAGTTTTGCCCCTCTATATTATAACACCAGGGAAATTATCGCTTTTGTCTGTCGAATCAGTATATTTATCAAAATATCGCATTAGTTTCCAGTCATCAACTTTACAACTTTAACAGATTTTTATCTGCTGTAATGCTGCTTCCGTCTCCCTCAGTTGGTGAAAGGCTCTGCTTGTATGGAATTATTTGCCTTTTCCTTTCAGTTAGTTAGCAGCAGTGTTTAATGGAGAATTGGTCCTTTTAGTGTCTACCTCAATATGCATCTCTGCTTGTCTTTGCTTATTCACTTCATCCCCTTTTATATTCTTCGACTCTCTAACCATCCATATTGAGGGCAGCACGGTGGCACAGTGCTCGGGATCAGCGTTTAATTCCAGCCTTGGGCGGCTGTCTGTGTGTAATTTGTGAAATCTCCCTGCGTCTGCATGGGTTTCCTCCCACAGTCCAAAGATGTGCAGGGTGGGTGGATTGGCCGTGCTAAATTGCCCTTGGTGCTTAAGGAGGTGTAGATTAGGTAGGCTATAGGCAAATGGGTCGAGGTGGGATGCTCTGAGGTTCAGTGTGGACTTGTTGGGACAAAGGGCCTGTTTCCACACTGTAGGGGTTCAATATCTATATCCCGCATTTCCCATTGCTGCTCTTTGAAAAGTCTGGAAATCAGAGAGTATTTGAGACTGGAGCTGCTGAGAGGCTTCCCCATCACAACCAACACTCCCAACCCAGTTGTAAAGCTTGGAACTGGGCTGACATTCTCCAAATAGAGTTTCTGTCAATGAGGACCGAACAAAGGATGTACTTATTCCCTCAAAACATGGTGAGTGTTTAGACTTCTAAATAGAATTCCTAATCCACCAGAAAAGAAACAAATTGCTGCAATTATACAATTACAGTGATGTTTTTACTGTTGGTGTAAAATGATTGAACAGGGTAACAGCAGAGAATGAGAGTGATCAGTTCGTGGTGCCTGTCTCATTAAAACAATATTCCGCAGTAGGGCTGCAGTTTATTCTGCCGGACCTTGTTATTCCTACCAAACCCCAGGATGAATTAATTGTCAGCAGGAAACCATTCCCTGATGGGGAGAAAGTAGGCGACAAGAATACCAGCACCGAATGACAATTATCTGCACTCAAACAAAGGCACCATGATCAGTTCTCTACACCGACAGGACAAGTAATGGTCGAGTGGTATTGTTGCTGGACTGTTTATTCAGAAAGCCAGGTAACTTTCTGGAGACCAAAGTTCAAATATCACTCCCAGAAGATGATGGGATTTCAATTCAATAAATAACTGTAATTTAGAATGCAATGATGGCCATAAATCCATCGTCAGGGGACCAAAACCCATGTGGTTCCCTCATGTCCTTCAGGCATCTTTGATCATTACTGATCACGCCTACATCTGACTCCAGGCCCACAGCAAACATGGTGGGTAATTCGCAACGGGCAACAGATGTTTGCCGAGCCAGTGGCACCCTCAGTCTGTGAATGAATAAAGGGGAGCAAGTAACTTTGTTGTTTAGATCAATAATATGCCAATTCAGAAACGTTGAAACGAGGAATCTTCAATGTAAAGCTCAGGCACCGCTGGGATTTTAACTCAAGATCGCCTGTTTACTACACACTTTTTTACCCATCTATAGGGCCATTTCCTTAACCCCGCAGTCACAGTAACTTGGGGAACTTTCCTGTATCAGTGTTACTCAGTGAGAATTTCAATCTTACACCACGTTTCCACATGGATTGTTGACAGCTCAATATTCTCCTGTGAAAATACATGGAAAGAGACAATTTTCTCCCGAGATAATGGGAACTGCAGATGCTGGAGAATCCAAGATAACAAAGTGTCGAGCGGGATGAAGACAGCAGGCCAGGGATCATCTGAGGAGCACAAAAGCTGACGTTTTGGGCGTGGACCCTTTGGTTTAAACCTGACAATTTCACCTGTTTCAGCTGACTGGATAAAGAGCATGGGCTCATCCTCTTGGGGCCCATGAACAAAGTTAACACACACTGAGGGAACCTAACAAGACGAATAGGTTCATTTTGGTTACTGAGCAAATGTAAAGCCTGACCCATTGGAGCCAACATTGATCTTTGCACCAATATCTCCACACTCACTTCCTGCCTCATGCCCCCGCTGCCCCTCACAGCCATTGTTACCTTTCTCTTTTGTTTCACTCCCACACTTTGCTTCTGAACGTGCTCCTGACCGTTTGTGTTCGGTTAGAAACAGCAACCCGGATGAGTGGGATAGTGCTTCATTCAATGGGATTGGATTTAATTCCCACCCCTAATTCCTCCACAGATAGATGTGATAAGTTACTTTTTAAAACACTCAAACTTCTTGGCACGTAGGTGCAGCTTTGATGCTATTAGAAAGGGAGTTCCAGGATTTAGAAGCAACGACACTGAAGGAACAGCAACATAGTTCAAACTCAGAATGGTGAGAAACTTGGAGGGAGGTTTGTTGTGGTCAAATTCCCATGAAACTGCTGCCATTATCCTTCAATGTGAAGGCAACCTCTCACTGGACTGATTCTGGTCGATTCAGAGTGCGTGTTCTGTCCATAACCAGGAACTTACTTCATTCCTACAGTTAACGGGAAGAGATACAAATCATCATTTCCTGACTGGGAATTGTACCATTGCCTGAGCAATGCAAACCCTGAATGCCAACCAGCTTCCATGACGCTAATCCTTGCGACCTGATTTGTACACAGCCCCGCGCCTGTTCCTACACCAGAAGCACCTTCACCAGTGAAGTGTCTCTCTCCAAGTTTCAAAATGATTCATATTATTGCCCTGCGTTTCAATGTGGAGAAAGCTGGGCTGTGAGAAGTGTCTTGGTCCGAAACGTCAGCTTTTGTGCTCCTGAGATGCTGCTGGGCCTGCTGTGTTCATCCAGCTTCACACTTTGTTATCTTGGATTCTCCAGCATCTGCAGTTCCCATTATCTCTGTGATAATCTGATGTTGTTCAGTAGATGTATTGCAGAAAATCTGCTGTTAGCAGGAGATAGCAAGAACTGCAGATCCTTTATTCATGCAAAGGATGAGGGCGATGTTTGGAGAGGCCAACATTTATCAGCCATTTCCAATTTCCAGAGAGGGCAGAAAAGAATCAACCACATTGCTGTGGGTCTTCAGTCACACATAAGCCATATCAGGTAAGGATGGCAGTTTCCTTCCTGAAAAGATATCAGTGAAACGGGTAGGTTTTTCCCCAACAATTGACTTAACTCCCAAAATGACTAAATATCTGTCTATCTCAGCCTTGAACATACCTCGCCTTGACAGAACACAACGGGCCAAGCAGCATCAGAGGAACAGGAAAGCTTGATGTTTCACGTCGGGACCCTTCTTCACAAATGGGGGAGGGGAAGGGGATTCTGAAATAAATAGGGAGAGGGGGAAGCGGATTGAAGATGGACAAAAGAGATGACAGGGTAAGAGAAGACTGGCAGGTCAAAGAGTCAGGGTGAGAGCCAGTGAAGGTGAATGTAGGTGTGAAGTTAAGGGGGGAATAGGTCAGTGCAGGGAGGATGGACAGGTCAGTGAGGCGGGTGAGGTTAGTGGATAGGGGATGGGGGTGGGGCTTGAGGTGGGAGGAATGGTTAGGGAGGCGGGGACGAGCCGGGGTGGTTTTGGTGTCATGTCCATCCTGGGCCTCCTTCAGTGCCACAATGACGCCACCTGAAAGATGCAGGAACAGCATCTCATATTTTGCTTGGGAACTCTGCAGCCCAAGGGTATCAATGTGGATTTCACAAGCTTCAAAATCTCCCTCCCCTGACCACATGCCAGAACGTTCTGGGAACTGGAACCACAGGCGAATGAAGAGTGAACTTTCAAATTGAGCACAAACAGTCCAGACACCTGCCACTTCTTTAAGAGGCTGGGTGTTATTGGGACATGAACTCAGCTGAGACATGGAAAGAATTCTCGTTCCTGCACATCAGGAATTCAAATCTCGGCTCCGGGACAATGAGAAAACTGAGAAATAGACACAGCACTGAAAGAGTCAAAGGGAGACAGGCCCGGTTATAGAAGATCTGGTTCCCAGTGATGTGGATGGGTCTGCAGAGGATAGGATCAGTCTGATCCCATGTCCCCTCAATGAATGTCCCAGGTTTTATTTTCGAAAAGTACAGCTGTTACAAGACAATTGTCATTCGAAGCGAAGCAGTTAAAAGTTTGAATTCACTACAAGCCCGCTTTAAGGGCTGCTGCAAGAGCTCGCCATTTTATGTGGTTCAATTGGCTGGTGCTTTCGACTGTGAAATGTGAAGTTGGTGGTTTGAGGCCACTGAGGAAGGAACAAGTGCTGTTCTCCCTCCACCAGTTCCCTTTTGACTGTACAGTTATGGGTTTTAATGTAGTCAGGAAAATGTTCACCAAACTGAAATCTTGTTAGGTGAGTGACCATAAAGTTATTTCCATGTTGTTTTAATAGGTACAATAAAGAGCTGGGAATGCTTGGAATCAGAATCAAAAGCCTAAACTGCACTACATAAAGGAGTAAACAGAGCTCTGAAGAAGTTCTGAAATGTTGACTCAAATTCTCTGCCCACAGATGCTCCCAGATCTGTTGAGGTTTTTTTTTCCTGCAATGTATATTTTCATTTGCAAATGAACGTTTATTTTATCTATTGGAATTAAACGACCCGAATCACCATGTATTACATTAAACACTTCGAAATCTGCAAAGTGATTAGATTCAAACAAACCCAGCAATAATTCATCCACAGCGTGACTGGCCATGCAAAATGACCTGAAAAGAGAAACAGAAGGGCATTTCTCTCAGTTGTCATGGCCGAGTGGTAAAGGCGATGGATTTGAAATCCATTGGGTTATTCCTGCGCAGGTTCGAATTCTGCTGACTACGGGTGAAAGCTGAGTACAAACGCAAAGGCTGTTTATGACAGGAGTCAAAGCAGGGCCAGCCAGACTTTTTACTGAGATTGCGAATGGTAGGAAAAGGCAACTCACTGCCGGTCATGTTCAAACAAACCAAACCTTCATAAAAGTTGTGATCGGTGATAATGGGAACTGCGGATGCTGTAGAATCCAAGGTAACAAAGTGTGAAGCTGGATGAACACAGCAGGCCAAGCAGCATCTCAGGAGCACAAAAGCCGACGTTTTGGATCTAGCCCCTTCATCAGAGAGGGGCATGGGGAGGGGGACCGCCTCCCCCTCTCTCCCTATTTATTTCAGAATCCTCTCCCCAGCCCCCTCTCTGATGAAGGGTCTAGGCCCGAAACGTCAGCTTTTGCTCCTGAGATGCTGCTTGGCCTGCTGTGTTCATCCAGCTCCACACTTTGTTATCTTCATAAAAGTTAACGTGTTTTCGGATATAAACTTTCAGTGACAAACATGGTGACACGGTGAGCCATTTGCTGGAACTCCAGACTAAACTTTCTCATGGCGTTAAAAGTGAAATAAGCTTTGAATTCTTGATCTGCAGGGAACGAAAATCCTTTGAAGGTCTCACCGAGAGCAGCAAAAGCGGAGGGGAAGCTGAAATAGTCCACAAGCTGCTCATGGGTATGTGCCAATTTATGAACCCCACCAACCAAATCACTGCAGTTGCTGGGAATGAAAAGAAAACACAAAAACCCAGGCTCAGCATTATGAACCTTTAGAAGGGAGGGGAGAATGAAGCGTGAATCTGTCCAACTGAACAAAGACAGTCAGGCACCTTGCCCTTCTTGAAGAGGCTCACACATTGACTCTGATATTCTCGAGGACATTTGTTGCTGTGTGTGCAAGTATTCTATGTAATTTTCTCCTACAAGGATAACATATATAAGCCATGTGGCAGCTTTTGACACCTCCTCCTACCGTCCCCCGATCATAACCCACCCCCGACCACCAAAACAGCATCTCCCAGACCACCCATAACCTCATCACCAGCAGCCTCCTACCTCATCGTTCACCAACCCCACACCGCCCGCTTCTATCCCCATCCCAAAATCCAGAAACCCGACTGCTCTGATCGACCCATCGTCCCTGCTCCTGCCCCAACGAACTTACCTCCACTTATCTCGACTCTCTTTCCTCCCCCTGGTCCAGGTGCTCCCCACCTACATCCGGGACACCACCCAATCCCTCCACCTCCTCCAAAACATTCGAATACTTGGCCGTCAACACCTCATCTTCAGCATGGATGTCCAATACCTGTATACTTGCATTCTACAAAAAAGCTCTCTGCTTCTTCCTGTCCCGCAAGCCAGGCCAGTCCCCCTTCACCGATATCCACGTAACCGAACTCGTCATTAATCTGATCAACTTCTCCTTCAACTCTTCCCACTTCCTGCAGATGAAAGGGGTGGCCACAGTGGCACAAGCTATACCTGCCTCTTTGTGGGAAATGTGGAATAGCCCCTTTCCCACAGTTACACTGGCCCTATCCCCCCACCTCTTCCTGTGTTACATCGATAACTGTATCAGTGCCGCTCCATTCTCCCACGAGGAGCTCGAACATTTCATCCACATTAGTAACACCTTCCACCCCCAACCTGACGTTCACCTGGGCCATTTCGGATACCTGTCTGTCCTTTCTAGACCTCTCTGCTCCTCAGATGAGGTGTTGTACTCCCGGACACCTGAGATGTCCTTGTTTTTCAAGGACGGCAATGACCACACACACACACATACAAACACCCCCCACACAAACAAACACACACACACACACACACACACACACACACACAAACCCCCCCCCCCCAACAGTGGTTGAAAATACCCTCTGCATCTCCTGCGTTTCCCGCACCTCAGCCCTTACATTCCCTCCCCGCAATAAAAACAAATAGAGAATTCCCTTTGTCCTCACGTGTCACCCCATCAATCTCCGGATCCAACAGATCACTCTCCACCACTTTCACTACCCGCAATGTGACCCCACCACCAAAGACATTTTTCCCTCCCCACCCTGATCTGCTTTCTGGAGGGACCACACTCTCCACGACTCCCTCTTCCACTCCACACTTCCCACTCGCCCAACCAGCCCTGGCACCTTTCCCTGCAACCGCAGGAAGTGCTACACCTGCCCCTACACCTCCCTCCTCACTTCCATCCCAGGCCCAGAGAAAACCTTCCACACTAAACAGATGTTCACCTGCACCTCTGCTGATGAGGTCTTTTGTATCCACTGCTCCCAATGTGGCTTCCTCTACATCGGGGAGAACAAGCGCAGGCTCAGAGATCACAGAGAGCATCAACACTAATTTTGTGACAAACAACAACACCTCCCAGTCGTAAACCACTTCAACTCCACTTCCCATTCCCTTGATGACATGACCATCCTAGGCCTCCTCCAGTGTCACAACGATGCCACCCGAAGGTTGGAGGAACAGCACCTCATATTCTGCTTGGCAACCCTGCAGCCCAGTGGTATTAATGTGGACTTCACAAGCTTCAATATCTCCTCAACACTGACCTCATCCCAAGATCAGCTCCCGTTCATCCCTCCCTCCTTGACTTGTCCATCTTCTCTCCCACATCCACCCCTCCCTCCTCACTGACCAACCCACATCCCCACTCCCTTCCTACACTCACCTCTACAAGCTTCATAAGACCTGTCCCTCTTCTTTCTCACCCTATCCGCTCCTCTATCTACCTGCTGTCACTGTCTCCCCATTTACTTCGGTGACCCCTCCCTCTCCCCATTTCTGAAGGGCCCAGACCTGAAATGTCAATTTTCATGCTCCTCCGATGCTGCCCAGCCTGCTGTGTTCACTCAGCTCCACACCTTGTTATATCAGACGCTTCTTTTGTCTCTACTTCTCCATCACCACTCCCCTTGGTTTAAAAACTTTTTTCAGTGAAATTCTCCTATTCTTCACCCGCTGATTCCCTTTGTTCGCCATCCCCCTCCCGCTCCGCGTGCCGTTGCTGACCGACCTGAACCAATCTCCCGGTTTCGGAGTCCACAGCAGAGAAAAAGGCCCTTTGGCCCATCGAATCATTGCAGTCAAATAGCTGTTCAAGTGTCATTTCCAGCACTTTTCCCAGAGACGTGTCTGAAATGGCGTCACAATTAAACAGAAATTGCTGAAAAAACTCTGTACGTCTGGCACCATCTGCGGAGAGAATAGATCTAAGGAAGGGAAACTCGACACGAAAAGTTAACTCTGATTTCTCTTCACAGATGCTGCCAGACCTGCAGAACTTTGTCAACAATTTCTGTTTTGTTTCTGATATACAACATCCACAGTTCTTTCAGCGCTTATTTTTATACATCGAAAGGGCAGTGGAATGTGATGATGGTTTTCACCTCTCCCACATTTCCAGGCTGTGAGTTTCAGATTCCCACCATCTGAGTGAAAAAAATCCTCACATCTGATCTAAATTGTCTGTCCTTATCGCCGCCTCCCCGATCCTGATTCCACCACCAAGCACAAAGATTCATCTTGTTTACTCTGTCTGTTCCCCTCGTAGATGTATACATCACATTCACTTCCTCACCACCCTCCCCTCTCCCCCGTCTCTCAGTGTATAACAAAAACAGAAGTTGCTGGAAAAGCTCAGCAGGTCTGGCAGCATCTGAGAAGAAAAAGCCTGTGTTAACTTTTCAGGTGCGGTGACCCTTCCTCAGCCTATTCTGCTCTAACGAATCTGACCCCAGACTCTGAGGGTGGAGAGATTCCCTGCTGATAGATTACATTCTGCCCTGCTGGGTGTCTCTCGCATTCACTTTTAGTCTTTCAGATTTGAACCATCAGCAGTGTTCGTTCGTTCTGTAATCCTAAAACATGGTTTATACATTATCAATAATTCAATTCATTACTCCATATGTGTTTTGTAGTTTCCTTCAAACTGTGATGGATTTTCGAGAGTTTTCTCAGTTGGGAGAGAGTTTAAATGTAATTGCGATGTAACCAGCATCCCCAAATTTGAGCAGTTGCCGGATCTGCAGGCCTCCAATGCACTGGCTGATGTAAGCAGTAAAATTGGCGAAAGTTTCTTAAAACAGTGAAACATTCAGTTGTACAAGGCCTCTTCAGATCTTCGCTGACACCCTGCACACAGAACAGACAAATTGTTGATTGTGTCTCATCAGCCAAATGAGAATTCCTTACGATCCGTAACAGAAATGACTGGGTTTATTGAAGCAATTTCCCAGATTTATTCAGCGTCTGACAGTGTAATTTGCAGTCATGTGGCTTGCTCAAAGATGAGGGCAATAACTTTAAAATATTCATTTAAAATCCTGGAATAAGTCTCAAAATTGGTTTTAACGTTCTGCAGGAATAACAAAGTTATTTTGTTTCTCTCCAGCACCGTCTTGTTTTAATTTTCTTGTAATTATCTCTCTTCCTCCTCTACTTGGATCATAGGTCATCCCTTCCCTTGCTGTTCAGCTGTTAACATTTTACTCACACCATCTAACACTTTTTGATCACCGACAGAGACTTATTTTTGGACAGAGGCTCACCATTTCCGATGTGCCACAGTGAAAACCCACAATGCCCCCCTCAGAAGACAGACACAAGATGCAACCTATAGAGTACTCTTCATCATTAAATAATTTCCTAGAGCGGAGAGACTGCACGATGTTCTCCACAGCCTTCAACATGTCATTGATGATGACCAGCATCTCACCAAGATGATCCGTACACCTCCATTTCTCACCTTCAAACAACCTCCAAACCTTAATCAGGCTGTCGTTCGCAGCGAGCAAACCAACCTTCAGGACAACATCGACCACAACACCACACAACCCTGTCACTGGTGCCTCTGAAAGATGTCGGATCATTGACACATATACTACCATCACATATGGGGCAACCACCCATCAGGTGAGATACTTATGTGGCTCGGCCAACATTATCAATCTCACACAGTGCAGGCAAGAATGCCCCAGGCATGCTATTTTAGTGAGACCATGACAACAAATGAATTGACTCTGTGCAACAATTGCCAGACAAGAATGTTCCCGCCCAGTTGGGGAACACTTCAGCATGAAGTACATTAAGCTTCTGATCTTCGGGTAAGCATGCAAGATGGCCTTTGAGATACATGACAAAGCAGAATCACGAGCAGAAACTGATAGCCAAATTCCATGCCCATGAAGACAGCCTCAATCATGATCTTAAATTCATATCTACAAGTGATCCCCCTGTACTGTTCTGTGTCTATAAAATCTTTCTTATTGTCCTATTTCGACACCATCACCTTGATAAATTGTTATGACCTCTCTCTCTTGATTAGTTTGTACAGTTTTGGATTATGTATTACTTTGGTTAGACTATCAGCAGGCGATTCTTATACCTATCACATAATTCCAGCCATAACAAGGTGTGGAGCCGGATGAACACAGCGGGCCAAGCAGCATCTTAGGAGCAGGAAAGCTGATGTTTTGGGCCTGGACCCTTCATCAGAAATTGGTTTGTGCCAAGCACGACCTTATTTTTAGTTTGTTTTTGTAATTATCTCTCTGCCTCATTTAATCGGATTAAAGGTCATCCCTTCATCTGTTATTCAGCTGTTGACACTTTACTCACACCGTTTAACACTTTAGATCACCTGCAGAGACTGTTTATAGGAGACTGCACTCAAACCATTTGTACGATCTTTTGAACTCTCTGTCCTTGATCTCTCTGCCCATAAAATCTGGCAATGGGGATTGGACAGCGAGGTCAAACCCTGCTGCTTGTCCCAGTCTCACTCGGTGTGGAGCTGGGGAAGAGAGAATCATTGATGGATGTGTTTTGAATTCAAACTTGTTGGAGCTTTGTCATGGGTTAAATGCAGGTCGGTGGTCACTCAAATTGCTTGATCAAAAATAACTCAAGTTGTGTGCCTGGATGGTCTCAAACACCCGACTTTTCAGTTTACCACCTAATGCTGACCGGTTGAGCCATAAAGACTGGCATCAACAAGTTTTGCAAAATCCACTAAAGTAGGGTGTTAACGGAGTTCTGAAGGGCTGTTGTGAAGCCAGAGCTCTTGTTGTTTTCAGAGTCTGTTGCCCATTTTCCCACTTGCAGCACCGAGAGTATCAGAGGCCCAAGCAGCCACAGTTACCCAGAAGAAAGGTAAACATTGCAAACTTGAAATTGCCCAGCTCCTTCGATGTGACTGCCTGAGGTAGATCACTCATGATTGTGGTTACCGGTAAGATTCATACCCATGACTCGATAGAGACTAGAGCTTAAATGCAGTGACTTTGACCGCTCAGTCAAACTATCTACAAACAATTACTGCAGCCAGGCTATAGAAGCCCTTTCACATAGCTACTTCATCAGATCCTCCTTCTCGATTTTATCCAAGATCATAAAATTGTATTTCATGGCCCATTTCTCCTTGACTACGGTGAACTTTTTGCTTTTATTTCCCTTACCCAAACCAATTATGAGCCTATAAGTCCGGTCAAATCTCCCTCCAACTCAAGTTGGTCCATCGCTTCACAACTCCCTCAGCCCTGAAACTTTCTGTTTTATGAATGAATTTATCTCCTCTGAGGATCCTCCCCTCCTGCACAATGTATGATAATCTCTGTTCGATTATACCTGGTCATCCTCGGCCAGGAGGAGGGATGTTGTGAATTCCTGGAATAAAAGAGAGGTGTTGGAGCACCCAGTAGGACTGAAAACCTCTAGGGAGAGAGAAATAGTGCTAACGTTTAGAACCAGTTATTATACTTTTATCTCTGCACTGATAGTGATTGATTTTTGAAGCTTCTTTCACTGAGGCTCACATGAGTACTTACATCTAAAATATTAAATCAAACAAAGGGAATAATTTGTGTGTCTGACTTCCAACCGAGACTGACACTGTCCTTACTAAACCTCTTTTACAGAATATATTTTAAAAAATCACTGACAGGAAACTTTAAATAAACATCAAATCAAAATTTGGCATGATCAATCGATTAATCAGAAACTGGACATTATTGGCCTTTTGAGTGGAAGTATTCAGGTCCCTGTCATTACCACTCACTGCATGTAATTTAACCATTATAACCTTCATGTTGATCTAAATCTGACATTTGTATCCCATGATCCATTTTTTTTCAGTTAATGTGCATCCCTTGTTTTGCCCAAATTGCCTCAACCAACAGTAAACAGTACAGCTCTGCCAAATCTCCCTTCAGATTCCATTAATCCCTGACATCCTAAATCTTTCATTGTTTAACTTTTCTGGCAAAGGAACAGGTCTGCTTCCTCTCAGCGACCCTCCGTCCTTCCCAATGTGTGGGTGATCTCTGGTTTGCACAATCCCAGATGCTCTGTGTTCCCGTGTGTGATGTCAACATGCAGCAACAGTCGCACAGTGACACCACCTGTTCCTCAGGGATTTCCTCAACTTAGAGATTTTTCTCGAGCTCCTGTGCTTCTGATACCTTTCCAGCTGCAGGTGCAACAGGTGAATCTCGAATTGTCAACAGTGACGTAGTTGAGTATTTTTGACCATTCGTCAACAATGTTGAGTTTTAGTGCTGTGCCTGTTACCTGTGAGAGGTTCTGTAGCTCTCGGGCTGGTGTGTCTCCTTTAGTATGGATCTGAATCCATTTCAGCATATTGCTCTGTTTCACTTCTGCCTTCCCCCTGTCTCTAATAATGTGTGAGTAACTGTCTGTTTAATGCTTCTGTTACTCTATCAGATTACGTCCAGATGAGCTTACCACCACATTTCTTTGATCGAACTCTATGGGTTTCGAAGCTTTGTCTTCCCGCAGTATGTTTTGTAGTCAGGAATTATTCTTAATGCAGACCTTTTCTTTTCTGTTCTGAGCTTATATTAACCAGCAAGTTCTGCACCATGTCATTCATTCAACATTTCCTGATACATGAAATTTGGATCACTCTCCACAGGTATCAGTAACTATTGCCAATCTTCAGTTACCTCTGGAAAATATGATATTTGAACTTTCGGAACCATTGCAGGCCGTGTGGTGAAGTCGCACTTGCAATGGTATTCGGTAAGGAGTTACCAAATGATCGTGAAGGATTAGTGATGTTTTCCAAAAGAACAAATGAAATGTTTTCACATTTTTGATTCAATCCAATGATCTGACATATTACACAGGGTTGTCACAAAACAATAGTCGATACCAGGCACTTATGGACATATTAGGACAAGTGATCCAAAACAGGCCAACGAAGTAGGTTCCAAGGAATATCCTGAACGAAGAAAGGGACTTTTAAAACCAAGGATGCGGGTGTAAATTCAAGAGCTTATGGCCTTGGAAACTGAGGCCATGAAAAAGGTGGGAGAGTTAAAACCAGAAATCTATTGGACGTTGGAAGTCAGGGAGACCAAATATCTTGAAGGAAAAAAACAAAAGAACTGTAGATGCTTGAAAGTAGTAACACAAACAGAAATTGATGAAAAACTCAGCAAATCTGGCAGTGCTTGTGGAGAGAGAGCAGCATTATTGTTTTGTGTTCAGTGACCTTTCTTTGGATATACCTCAGAGGGTTTTGCAGCTGGAGACATTATCAAAAAAAGGAGGTGTGATGACAAAATTTCAAAATAAGGATATGAATTTCAATACCTTGGTGCTTTGCCACCCAGAAAATGTGTATGTCAATGAGCACTGGATTGCAAACCTAGAAGATGTTGAAATGGGTGAGAGTAAACACACAGGCAGTAGATTTTTGGGTCATTTCAAGATTTCAGGGAAGTAGAATTAAAAAGGCGGCCGGGAGTGTGCTGGGGGAGTTAAGTTGAGAGGTTACAAAGGAATGCATGAGAGTTTCAGCAGCAGATGAACTGAGATGCTGTTGAGGTTGAAATTGTTTGTGGGCTTTGTGATCATGGGTGTGGGGGTGCGTAATGTGGTTGGAAGTTCATCTTGGGGTGAAATATTGCACCATGACTGTGACCAGTGTGTTTCCTGCCAGTTACCAGGGGCAGGGATGGAGTCAGTGGTGAGGGAGTGGAGTTTGGCTGCCAGCCTGGATTAACATTTAGCATTGTCTATTTAAATGCGATCGAGATCCCTTTTCAAACAGGAACGGACTTGGCAGCAGAACTGAATTATGAACCAACTGTCAGCCTTATTGAGCAAATTGTGGAGAAGTAAACTACAGTAACAAACTCAGACAGCTATTTCCAGTTGAATGTGGATTATACTGCTAATGTCAATAACTAGCAGTTGAACAACTTATTGAAGTTTTTGCAGCCTTGGTCTTCAAACTTTTTCTTCTGTCTTGGGCTTTTGTCTTCTGATTCTCGTTGCTTTCCATTGCACAGACCTTTCTTGAGAATCTCCTTTATGCTTGTTTTTTTTTATTACCCTCCCTCTCTGCCCAATCACAGTTCATATGAACAACACTCACCTCACTTCACCACGTGATGTTCTTCATGTTCATAATTATTCTCTTTACATCTTACCTGAGGACTCCTAGACCTGTATTTATTACCCTTATTTCACCGCTATTTTTCTATTCGCTGACAGTGTGGTATCAAGAGCTATCTTTAGCTTTGAGCTGCAGGAAGCCTTTTCAATCGCGACCTATTAAAAAATAACAAAAGAACTGGGATGTTGTCAATCAGGAACAAAAACAAAGTTGCTGGAAAAGCTCAGCAGGTCTAGCAGCATCTGTGAAGGTAAAAAGACAGAGTTAACGTTTCGGGTGCAGTGCCCCTTCCTCAGAGCGACTTATTAAAACCCCAGGATCGCTAATGTAACAATCTTTCTCATCCAGTTCTCAGTCTCATTTGTCTCAAAGTGTCAGAGTCTGATGACAATGACAACAAAAAGCACTGCGCATGCTCCAGGTCACAATGGCGTCTGGTTGATTGATGTCAGTGTGGGACCAATAGGAATACAGGGTTGACGTGCATATCCGGGCGAACGTCTCTGCCCTTCTAACCAATCGGAATGAAGAGGGGGCTGGATCAGTGCAAACCACGTGATCATCCACGTGAGCAGTGCAAGTTCGCTGAGAAAAGTAGGAGCTGCAGATCCCCGAGACAACAAAGTGCAGAGCTGGATGAACACCGCAGGCCAAGCAGCATCAGTGAAGCAGGAAAGCTGACGTTTCGGGCCCAGCTCCTTCGCTGAGACCAAGATTTGTGCAATTGAGGTAAGAGCAGGACAAGAAGGCAAAACGGCAGAAAGCGGGAGGGAAGTGGTATTCGTATGGGCTTGGGAGTGCACGTCGGAAAACCTGTATTTGAAACTCCGAGGCTCACGTTTGCAGAAAATAAATCAACGCCTCAGAAAGTGATAGGCCCGGTTGACCGCCACCATCTTTGTTGGGGGCAATGATCCGCGGGGCGCATGCGCGGTAGCTTTGAAATTTTGAGGGCGGAGGTGAAGCTGGGCGCATGCGCAGCCGCCTCTGGCTGAAAGTGAGAGAACAAGGTGTGGGGCTGGAGGAACACAGCAGGGCAGGCAGCATCAGAGGGGCAGGAAAGCTGGCGTTTTCGGGCCTACGCCCTTCAGAAATGGGGAGGGGGAAGGGGATTCTGAAATAAACAGGGAGAGAAGGGGAGGCAGGTGGAGAGGAGACATACAAGTTGGAGAGGTGGGGATGGAGCAGGTAAAGGTGAGTGTCGCTGGGGAGGGAGGGAGGGGATAGGTCAGTCCAAGGGGGACAAACAGGTCAAGGGGGTGGGATGAGTTCAGCAGGTTGGAAATCGGGGTGTAGCTTGATATGAGAGGAGGGGATAGGCGAGAGGAAGAACAGGTTAGGGAGGTGGGGAAAGAGCTGGGCTGGTGTTGGACTGCGGTTGGGGGAGGGGACGTTTTGAAGCTTGTGAAATCCACATTGATAGCATTGGGCTGCAGGGTTCCAAAGCGGAACATGAGTTGCTGATCCTGCAACCTTTGGGTTGCATCGTTATTGTGTTACAGGAGGCCCATGATGGACATGTTGCCGGTGGAATGGTACTGCAAGGTGCAGTTGTTTATTGCGAACTGAGTGTAAATGTTCTGCAAAGCAGTCCTCAAGCCTCTGCTTGGTTTCCCTGATGTAGAGGAGGCCACAACAAGTACAGCAGAGGCAGTATACCACATTAGCACCTGCATTCCCCATGCACACAGCCTAAAAGCCCGATGCTTTTTCTTGTCCTGCAGGTCTCTCCGGTTCCCCTCCACTGACCCCCTTGTGTGACTAAGTGAACTCATCCTCACCCTCAACAACTTCTCTTTCAACTCCTCCCACCTCCTACAGACAAAGGGGGTGGCCATGGGTACCTGCATGGGCCCAAGCTATGCCTGCCTCTTTGTCGGTTATGTGGAACAATCTCTCTTCCATACCTACACTGGTCCTGAATCCTACCTCTTCCTCCAGTTCATGGATGACTGTATCGGCACTGCCTGCATTTTGAGTCTGGACCCTTCTTCAGAAATGAAATGAAATTACGCAGAGCAAATTCAAACCAAGAGAAATGTTTGTTTCTTTTGGATTTCTTTCCCAGAGTCTGGAATCATAGCAGCTAGCACTGCTAACTTAGTTCTGTGCTTCCTGATCACATCTTTGGTGTCTAATCTCTTCAGTCTCTGATGATGGATATATTTGATCTCTGTAGTATTTTACTGTTATTTTCTTATACCTATTGTAACTGAATATTCCACTGCTGTCCACCCCCTAACTGTGTGCTGCTCAATTACCAGATTAATTTTTGAATGGCGTCTTTCAAAGTCACGCAATATTTTCCCAGAAAGAGAGTGCATTTTTCTTCCATTTCAGACCACCAAATACTACAGCTTTTTTATTCTGTCGTTCATTTTTGTACTTCTGCAACATTTACACTGTTTCTCCTTCCACAGATACCAGCGATCGTTGCCAAAGCCCTGTTACTTGTGGAGAAGGTCATGTTTAACTTCTGTGTGCTGCTGCAGTTCATATGATGAAGGTGCTCCCACAATGCGGTCATTTGAGAAGTTACAGATCATTCATCGAGCGATACTGAAGAGCTGATGGTGTATGTCCAAATCAACAAACTATATTTATTTTTATCTTGTTTATAATTTCACAAAAATATTATCAAGAAACTTTTGATGTAAGGCCTATTAGGTTCGGTCACCAAGAACATTACCAAATTATCAGGTTTTCATGACTATCTTAAAGAAGGAGAACAAACCTGAGAGGTTTATCATAGGAATTCCAGACCATGTTGCCTGGCAACTGTAGAAACAGCCTCCAATAGTGAAGCAATGATTGAACACATTGACAATTCATTTACTTTCAGACTCCAACAGAGTCTCGAAGGTTGTGTGGTGCAGGGAAACAGGGATTGTCGCGGCCAGGAATTAAATCACGGGTGAGAATTTTAAATTGTTGCTCATAAATAGGAGCCTTTGTGCGTCAGGGAGTACAGCAGTGATGAGTGAACAGGTTTTGGTACGAATGAACATGTGCGCAGCAGAACTTTGTGTATTCTTGAGATTACAGGGGCGTTGGATGTGGGAGGTCAACTGGGAGTGAGTTTGCATAGTTAAGTCTAGAGGTAACGCAGAAATAGATGAGAGGTTCAGCAGATGAGCTGAAACTAAGGTGTCATTGTCACTGAAGTGGAACAAAATGGTTTTTGTGGAGGACTCTGTTGCCTTCACCTCACTTCAGGAATTCACATGTTTGTGAATTTGTGGATGAAGTCTGTAATAAGATCAGGAACTGAGTGCCTGGCGTGACCCAAACTGGGTGTCACTGAGCAGGTTATAGCTGAGTAAGTGCTGCTTAATACCACTGTTGTCAACACCTTCCATCACTTCTCCGATGATAGAGAGTAGATTGCTTGAGGCGAAATTATTCGGGTTGGATTTGCTCTGTATTTTTATGCTGAACAGACCTGGGCAGTTTTCCAAATTGTCAATAGATGCCAGTGCTGTAGCAGTACTGAAACAGTTTGGCTTGGCAGGTAGCAAGCTGTACAGCACAGGTCATCGGCACTGTTGCCAGGGCCCATAATCTTTGCTGCACTATTCCTCCATTTTATTAATATCATTTGAAATGAATCAAATTCGATGAAAACTCACATTTGTGATCTTGGGGACCTCTGGAGAAGGCTGAGATTTATCATCCAATTGGCACTTCTGGCTGAATATTCCTGCAAATGCAGCAGTCTTGTTTTGTGCGTGGATAGGTTGGGCTCCGCTGTCAGTAAGGATGGGGATTTTTTTGACATGCTTCCTCCAGTTTAATTGCCCATCACCGTTCGCGACTGGGTGTGGCAGAACGACAGAGCTTAGATCTGATCTATTGGCTATGGGATGGCTTAGCTCTACGTCTTGCTGCTTTTGCTATTTGGCATGCAGATAGTCCTGTTGGGAAGTTTAACCAGGTTGGCACCTTATTTTTAGGTATGCCTGATGCTGCTTTTGGCATGCCCTCCTATACTATCCATTCAATCAGTGTGGTTCTCCTGGATCAACGGTCATGGTTGAGTGCGAAATATGCTGGCCCATGAGGTTACAGATTGTGCTGGAATGTTCTGCTGCTGTTGATGCCCCACAAAGCTTCATAGATGTTTGGTTTTGAGCCCCTAAATCTGTTCCAAGTCTGTCCCACTGAGCCGATGTTAGTGCCACTCAACACAATGGAGGGTATTATCAAGTTTAAGATGAGGCTTAGTCTCCACAGGACTCTGCGGTCGTCGCTGTTATCAATCCTGTCACAGACAGATGCATCTGCAGCTGGGAAATTCGTGACAATGAGATCTGCTATATTTTTCCCTACTGTTGGTTGTGGCAGCACCTGCTTCAGTCCCAGCCAAGTAGTGTTTTTTTTTCCTTTAGGACCCGACCAGCCTGATTGGTAATCCTGCTGTGAACTACTGATGGTGGGCATTGAGTACACTTATTGCCATTTACACTCAGTGCTTACACCAATTGCGGTTCAACATGTAGTTTTTTATTAAAATACTCTCTTGGGATGTGGAAGTCGCTGGGCTGACTGGCATTTATTGCCCATCCCTAATTTTCCTTCAGGCAGTTAAGAGTCAACCACATTGCTGTGGGTTTGCAGTTACCTGTCATGCAGATCAGGTAGGGATGGCAGATTTCGTTCCCGAAAGCACATAAGCGAACCCAAATAATCAGCAATGGTTTCATGGTCATCGTTCGACTATTAATTCCAGATCATTATTTAATTCAAATGCCACCATTTGCCATGGCAGGATTCGAACCCAGGTCCCCGGAATGGTGTCTGGGCCTCTGGATTAATAATCTAGCGATAATACTGTTGCCACTTTATCAACTGAGGGAGGATGGTCCATGGCATTCAGCAGGAGCCATGAGTCTTCCAGGCGTCAGCGTCAGAGTCAATGTCCTACTCCCAGGTCAATTACTGCGATCAGAATAGCACTGTGCTGCCACGTCTGTCCTGCTCCTTGGACAGGCCTTCACCTAAGGACCATGATGGTGGTGTGTGTCACTTGTCTATGAGGTAGATTCTAAGCATATGACGCTGTTCCTTGCCTAGTCTTTGAGCCATCTCTCCAAATTGTGCCACTCGCCCCCGATATTAGTAAGGAGGAGTTTGTGGAGTCGATAGAGCTGATTCTGCAGTTGTCTTTCCTCGTGCCTTGGCAGATGCCAAGTGGTCCACCCAGCTTCATCCTTTGTTGAGACTTTGCAGTGATTTGTAACTGAGTGGCTTGCTGAGGTTGGCAAATTTCTTTCCCTGAAGGACGTCAGGCTTTCTTTTTCTTTTTCTTCTTTCTTTTTCTGCCAAAGGCAGTGGTTCCATGGCATCAGTTGATTCTTAATTCCAGTTTTTTTATTGAAATCGAAGTCCACCATCTGCTGAGATGGGATTCAACCCCAGACTTCTGTTGTACATTTTAGTATTCTGGATAAAAGTTAATTCATCAGGTTTGTTCATTCAGTTTTGAATATCTCTAACACAGGCATTGTTTTATTTTGCAAACCATTGTCCATCAGCCTGTCTCTTCCATCCTCCCCTCCAACAACAAGTGAGGGAGACACATAGAAACTCCATGTCATTCAGATTGAGACAATCCAAATCGGATGCCTCTGCTGCATCCCTCGCTTCCACTAGCCCACCAAACCAAATTGCCTTGCACGTTGCTTGTCGTTTCAGCCCCAAACTTGCATCTTTCTCCAGTCTTGTGTGAAGCCTTATCAGAGCTCATCTTTAATCCTTTGCCCTATTCCTGCTAAACCACAAACATTCTAAGTCTCTCTTATTTCTCCTCCTCCTCCTCCTCCTTATTGCCTCTTCCCCCATGCCAGTTCAGATATTGTCCTTGTTCTGTCTGCTCCTCTTTTCTGGTGATGTCCATCTCATCCATTCTGTTTTAAACCAATGTTTGACTTCACTGTCATTGGAAAATCCCACTCCATCTCTATTCTCTCTTTCCTGTCACTAAATCTTGGCCATTCTTTGCCATGTGTCAAAGACCTGCAGTTTTGGTCAGTGACATGAAGTCCCAAGGTGGAAATTCCTAGAAACCCAAATAGATTTCCCTCTGAAACGATGACTGTCCTCCACAAGGGATAATGTGTAGTAGCGACGATGCACAGTTATCTTCGGCCAGGATGAGGGGATGTTGTGAATTTCTACCCGGACTGACAGTGATGGATGTTATGAATTTGTGTTACAGGATATTACAAGTGGACTTGCAGGTGGGAAACTCAATAATTGTAACACCAAACTCTGACAGAATTATTCAATTCATCAACATCTGGATATTTGCATTGTGTGTGAGTATTGTGTTCCTGCTCATTTCTCATTTGCCATCTAAATTTTGTTTCTATTAAATCACCCCATTCTCTCAATAGATCGTCCCTAAAATTTCAATATATGTCCTGCAATCTTTATATGATCTGTCATGAGTGTACATTTTATCATGCTGAAGTGTTTCTTTTGTAAACACCTCTATCAAAGGTCCCCTCAAAATACTTAGTTACAAGGAGTGCAATCTCAGTTTCCCCAAACACCTGATTCCTGAATGACTGTTTGCTGTCTGTAAGGCACTCGTCTGGGTTGTGTTGGAACATTTTCCACTTCCCTGCATGAGTACAACCCCAACACTATTAGAAAAAGTGACCATCCCCCAGATGAAGCACTCTGTCAGAGTGGTGTCCCATCTACCACATTCAACATTTCCCTCTACACCACCGAAGGAAAGTGGCATCACTGTGCCCAAGGTAAAGTCACCGTAGTCCTACCTGACCATAGGGCTGGTTTAACCTGAAGATTACCACACCCCAGGCGAGGGGAGAGGTTGAGAAGGAGAGTCCATCTATTGTAGATGGATATTCTCAATATGTACCAACAACGCCCAGGTCACATGAAAGAATAATGTAAAAAAAAACAGCCCTAACCATGCAACTAAAAACCCTCTTACGACAAACCATTCTGTTAAATCTCCTCTGCCCCCTGTCATGGACCCTCCTGCCCTTCACAGTGTGTGGGGGATCTTTGGTTTGCACAGACTCAGCTCGTCTCTGTTCCTGTCTGTGATGTCATCATGCTGTGACAATGGCACTGAGCCTCACTGTCTGTGAGGGTGGTAGACACAGATCCTCGTAGCGTTTAAGGCATATTTAGATGCACACTTGTGATGCCAACGCAGGCAAGTCTATGGGCCAAGTGCTGGAAAATTAGATTAGAATGGTTAGGTAGTGGTTTTTAACTGGCAGAGGCTGGATAGGCCGCAGAGCCCTCTTCTGTACTGTCGACCTCCGAGACACTTCAGAGAAGATGTCAAGCTAGAGTTCAAGCGATTTTGTTTTTTTCTTCAGGAAAGGAGATGTTAGAATAGATGACTCATAATTGGTCAATATTTTCTGGAGAGAAGTGAGGTATCGAGATGAAGTGGTTTACCAATAAATTCTGGAGCTTGATGTCCAGGAAAATGCACGTGCTCCCATCAAGTGGAGGAATAAAAATGGGTATCATCATATGGCTTGTATTAGAGGAAAACACATGTTGTTGAGATTTGTGAGGCTGGAGGATATTAGAGACAGGAAGGGTTCTGAGACTGGAGACGATTACAAAAATAGGGAAAAGTGAGATTGGAGGAAGTTACAGAAATGGTGAGGATTGAGAGGCTGGAGGAGACCTCAAACAAAAGGAGGTTTGTGAGGGTAAAGGCCATGACAGAGCTAAGGAAGTTTATACGGGCTGAAGGAATTTAGAGATAGGAGGGTGTTGAGGCTGGAGGAGATTAGAGATAAGGAGGCTTGAGAGACTGGAGGAATCGACAGAGAAGGTGAGAGTTCTGAGGCTAGAGGGGGTTTCCAACAATAGGCAGGTCGTGAGGCTGGAGAGAGATTCCAGTGATAGGAAAGGTGGTAAGGCTCGAGGGTGGAGCCTGCATTAGTGCACGTTCCAGGATCATGTTCATGATATGGAGGGTGGTGAGGATTGAGGTATGATTCCTGCGATAGGGAGTTAGGTGAGGCTCCAGGGTGGATTATCATCTAAACGGCACAGTGGTGCACTTAGAGCACACGGAGTGCAGTAGTGAGAGAAAGTGGTTCACCGCCAGGTTCTCCAAATCAAATAAAAATGGACAATCAATATTAGTCCTGCGGCAAAAGACCACATCCTATAAGTAAATTACAATTATGATGGGTGATAATGGGAACTGCAGATGATGGAGGATCCGAGATAACAAAGTGTGGAGCTGAATGAACACAGCAGGCCAAGCAGCATGTCCTGTGTTCATTCACCGCAACACTTTGTTATCTAAACTTATGATGGGTTTCTGGTTTGGAGAGAGCTAACAGAAGCTCGGATGATTCTCCTTGGGGCTGATTTAGCAATGATTTAGTTGAGTAGTGGGTTTGTTTCCAGGATATTAGTTTGCAGAGAGAAAAAAAATTAACATTGTGGCAATGTTTGGTAACTGCAGAATACAACATTCAGATAATTGGCAAATAATGCAGAGTGAAAACTTGAAGATTACTTGACTCAGCAAGTTCCCAGGATCTGGAACAGTCTGAGTGGCAGCTGGATGCAGATTCAGCAGTTATTCCCAAAGATTTGGGATTTAACTTTTCAAGGAACGATCAAGAGGGCCATTAACAAATGGCAGGGGAATTGGGTCAGATTTGCAGCACCTCTAGAATGAGAGTGAAGCTTTTGTCAGGGTTCCAGAATTCCAGTAAAGTTAGATCTATGTGATTCAGGAAGAACTTGTTAATTGGAAACAAAATTGGTTGAGTTATAGGAGAGGCCGTGGTGCTCGAGGATTTTTCAGAGTGGAGTTGTGTGACCAGTGTGTTCCACAGCAATCGGTACAGGGGCCACTTCTTTGTTTCTCATTTACACTAACAATTTGGAAGAGAATTTAAGGGACAAGATTAGTAAGTTTGCAGATGATACTGAGTTGGTGGTATAGTGGTTAGTGAAGGTTATCTAAGATGACAGTGACATGTTAATCAATTATGTCAATGAGTTGAGGAGTGGAGGATGAAGTTCAACTTGAATAAATGTGAGACATTGTATTTTGGTAAAATGAACAGGGTAGGAATTACACAGTTGATGGCTGCACCCAGGATAGTGTTGTGGATCAGAGAAATGCTGAGATTCATGTACATAATTCTTCAAAGTTTATGGAGACAGGCAGATAGGGTGGTTAATAAATTGTTTTGCACACTTTCCTTCATTGCTCAGACCTTTGAGTATAGGAGTTGGGATGATATGTTGAGGTTGTATTGGACATTGTTTAGGCTTCATTTGAGCTATAGTGTGCAGCTCTGGTCGCCCTGTTACAGGAAGGATGCTATTATTAAACTGGAGACAGTTCAGAAAAGACTTGCTGGGATGTTACCAGGAATGGAGGGCTTGATTATCAAAATAGACTGCCAAAGCTAGGATTGGAGCATCAGAGGTTACGGGGTAACCTTACAGATGTTCATAAAAACATGAGGGGCACAGATTATTAAGGGATTTTTTCCCGAGGTTGGGTGATTAAGACAAGGGGACATGTAAGGTGAGAGGAGAAAGACATATTTAAAAACGACATGAGGGACAATTTTTCTTTTACAGAGTGGTTCATGAAACGAACTTTCAGTGGAGGTGGTGGATGCAGGTACAGTTGCATTGTTAAAAAGGCATTTGAATTAGGACATGTATAAGAAAAGTTTACAGCAATATGTGCCAGATGCAGAAAGATGGGATCAGTTTAAATATAAAAGTTGTATATTTAATATACACTTCTAAATTGGAGTAAGGCCAACTTTGACAGTATTGGGCAAGAACTTCCAAAGGATGATCGGGAGAGGTAATATGCAGTTAAAGGGATGCTTGGAAAGTGGAAGGCCTTCAAAATTAAATTGGGAGAGTCCAGACACAGTAGGTTCCTTCTCATGTGAAGGGCAAGGCTGGTAATTGTTGGGTCTGTTGGACGACTGAAAAAATTGAGGCTGTGGTCGAGAAAAAGAAGGCAGCACATGTCAGGTAATGACAGCAGGAACTGGGTCAACCCCTCAAAGTATAAAGGCAGTTGGAGTATACTCAAGGGAAATGAGGATGGCAAAAAGGAGACATGAGCTATCTTTGGCAAATAGGGTTAAGGGTAATCCCAAGAGATTCTGACACTTCATTTGGGACAAAAAAGCAACTAGAGAGAATACAGGGCCCTTTTAAAGATCGGCAAGGCTGTCTGTGTGGAACTGCAGGCTGAGATAGTGAATGAATATTTACTGCAGAGAAGGGGACGGAAGCTAGAGAACATGGAGACATAAATAATGAGTTGTGAAAAGTGGCCATTACAATTGGTGCTGGACATCTTAAAATGCATAATGGTGGATAGGCCCCTGGCACCTGATCAGGTGTTACCCACAAACTCTGGGAGAAGCTAGGGAAGTAATTGCTGGCTCCTTGCTGAGGTATTTGTATCACTGACACTAGTGAATTTCCAGAAGGTCCGGTGGCTAATCTGGTGCCATTCTTTAGGGAAGAGGCGGAGGACCATCGACCTTCGAGCCTGATGTCAGTGGTGTGTAAATTGCTGAAGGGGATTCTGAGGGACCGGGTTTGCATGTGTTTGGAGAAGCAAAGACTGCTTAGGGATAGTCAACATGGCTTTGTGAGTGGGAAATCTTGAGTAACTAACTTGATTGAGTTTTTTGAGGAAGTGACAAAGAAGTTTGAAGAAGACAAAGCAGTGAACATTGTCTATATGGGCTTCAGTAAGGCATTCACCAAAACTCCACATGATAGACTGGTTAGCAAGATTAGAACAAATGGAATCCAGGGAGAGTTAGCTATTTGAAACAAAATTGGCTTGAAGGTAGGAAACAGGATCGTGGTGGGGATGTTGTTTTTTTTCTCAGTCTGGAGGACTATTAACAGCAGAGTGCTGCAAGGATCGGTGCTGGTTTCACTGCTTTTTGCCATTGATACAAATCATGTGGAATGAATATTAGAGGAATGGTTAGTAATTGTGCAGATGACACACATTGTAGGAAACAGCAAAGAAGTTTGCCTCCAAGTACAACGGGATCTTAATCAGATGGGCCGAGGAGTGACAGAAATCAGTTTAGTTTGGATAAATGCCAGCTATTGCATGATGGTAATGAAAATCAGGGCAGGGCTTAAACAGTTAATGATGAGGCCCTGGGAACTTAGGCAACAGAGACTCCTTGAAGGTGGATTGCAGGTTCAGAAGTTAGTGGAGATGGTATTTGCTGTGCTTGCATTTATTGGTCAGTGCATTGAGTGTAGGAGTTGGAAGGTCATGTTATAGGCTGAACAAGACATTGATGATGCTGCTTTTGGAATACTGTTCAGTTCTGGTCTCCCTGCTAGAGCAATGATGCTGATTAAACTTGGCAGGGTGCAGAAAAGATTTACAAGGATGTTGGAAGTTTTGAGCTGTAGGGAGAGGCCGAATATGCTGGGGCTATTTTCCCTGGAGCATTGAAGGCTGAGAGGTTACCTTAGAGGTTAATGAAATTATGGTGGGCATGGAGTGAGTAGCTAAGGTTGTTTACCTGGGGTAGGGGAGACTGGAACTAAACACATTGGTTTAAGCTGAGAAGGAGTTTTTTTTTCAGGGAAAGTGGGTGGTGCCTGTGTAGAATGACCTTCCAGAGGAACTGGTGGAAGCTGGTACAATTATGACATTTAAAAGGCATCTGGAAGGGTATGTGAATAGGAAGGGTTTAGAGGAATATGGGTCAATTGCTTGCAAATGCGTTTAGATTAATTTGGGACATATGGTCAGCATGAACAACTGGGATGAAAGGGATTGTTTTGTGCTGTACAACTCTGACTCAGCTTTTTTTGTTTTCATTTCAGATTTCCACAATTTTACTTCTGCACTGTTCTTAACCTTTTGATCCCTCTGAAAGACTGAGTTACAATGCCTGTCCTTCCTCCCTGGCTCTCCCACCTCTCTTTCAGTAGTTTTGTGCAAATACTGACTGGATCCCTTACCTGGAGGATATTTATTTGAATTTGTTCTAATGATGATCCAGCATATTTCCCAAGTGTCGCTCCATAAATGTCCAGAGGATTTCTCGATTTCACAATCTGTGGTTGTTCTTCTGGTTTCTCACTCACTGCACTTACTTTCTGTTTGAAAGCTTAGTCTGCAATTGGAGAATTCAAACAGGTCCACATCCAGCTCTGACAGTCACTTTGTTTATCACAAACCAGTTACCTCAGGATTTTGAACATTGGAGGAAAAAGCAGCATTCACACTGGGGAGAAATGCACATGGTCTGTAAAGAGTCTGTGAAGATTCATCTGAAATGTCCGAACACCAGCGCAGTGACACTGGGGAGAGACTGTGGAAATGTGCAGGTTGCAGGAAGGAATTTTTAAAATCCATCCCAGCTAGAAACTGACCACCAGAGTCACACTGGAGAGAAACCATTCACCTGCTCTGATTGTGGAATGGGATTCACTCAGTCATCTAACCTGCTTAAACACTACTGAGTTCGCACTGTAGAGAAACCATTTACATGCTTGAAATGTGGGAAAGCATTCACTCAGACATCTCAACCGCTGATGCACTAGCGAATTCACACTGGAGACAGACCGTTGGCCTGTTCTGCGTGAGGGAAAGGCTTTGCTGACTCGAATTGCCCGCTGATACACCAGCGACTTCACTCTGGGGAGTGACCATTCATCTGCTCCCAGTGTGGGAAGGGATTCACTTGCTCACCCAACCTGCAGAGCGTTCACACTGGGGAGAAACCATTCACCTGCTCTAAATTTGTGAAAGCATTCACTTTGTCGTCCTACCTGCTCGTGTTCCAGCAGGTTCATACTAGGGGGGGACCATTCATGAGCTCTGAGTGGGGGGAAAGCATTCACTCAGTTATCCAAACTGCTAACACACCAGCGAGTTCACAAAGAAGCACAGTTGAAGGATTTTGCTGTCACACTCACAATCAAATGAACCATGGTGTTGGGCTGTTTGTACTGATGTTACTGATCCCTGCTCAATTAAACGTGCTGGTATTGCAGATAAAATGTTAATAATAGTTGTATATCTGTCAGGTAGAGCTTGGAAATAGTCACGTTATCATGACACATCGACACATTCACACTGACTAAAGACTATCCACCCGCACAGTATGTGAAAAGAGATTTCCTGGTTCATCAGGACTGGTTAATGAGCAGCAAATCTCTGAGTAACTGTTAAGTTGGTTTTTGATTCTGCTGTTAGCTATATCCAAACCATACTTTTTAGACTTGCTTCTGGAGATCATAGAATCCCTCCAGTGTGGAAGCAGACCATTTAGCCCATCGAGTCCACGCTGAACTTACAAAGAGTGCCCTACCCAGACCCTGCCTGCGTGGGTTTCCTCCAGGTGCTCTAGTTTCTCCCCACAAACCAAAAATGTGCAAATTAGGTAGAATGACAATGCTAAATTGCCCATAGTGTCACGTGTGCAAAATGCAGGGTAAGGTGTGAGACTGGGTGCCATGCTGTTTGGAGGGTTGGTAAGGGACTGAATGGCCATCTTCCACACTGTAGGGATTCTATGATGATCTCAGTGGCCCTTTATTTGTTAGTTATGCCTGGTCAATATGTTTGCACACCTTTACAATTACGGATTCTATTGCTCTCCACAGACATGTTTCAACTACTAATACATATTAGTTTATTGGAAACAATCAAAGGAAAGTTTTTTTTAAAATCCAAACAAAAGATCGGGATGAGTCATGTACTATATCCGTGATAGCCGATTGGAAAAATGCAATGAAACCTGGTGACCTGTGAATGGGAAATGCAGTCTCTTCAGATCTTTACCAGGTGTCCATAGCAGTGACGGATCTCGTGATGAATACAAAAACCAAGACATTGTGTGATATCTAGTCTATATTTTCTATTTCGTCTGCTGTCCCTTACACCACATGTCAAGTTTGTTTTCGGAGGCCCTCATGGACTTGCTGCAATAACAAGACACTTTCCTGTTTAGGAAAACACAAATCCTTTCATTACCAAGCAAGTACAAGCTGTGGAGAATTACTGTACTCAACCCGGCACAGAGTGCAGAGTTTTGCAAGTAATTGTCCCCGAGCAGCGGACAGTCCCCGCTTTTTATACTTTACAAAAGACATGATACTGAAAATGATTTCACAATTTACAATGGCATGATGCCTAAAACAGTTACTACAACAGACAAAAACAGGATACCAAGCAATTATTACATCAAGAACATAAAAGACCAGGATATGTTATCGATTGCTAGTGAAGTGGCTGCTATTGGTAGGAGGCGAATTCGTGTTGTTGTCCGGGACAGATTGTGAATTCAAATTGCCAGTTTGTCTGGCTAGAACAAAGTCGGCGCCCTGGCCCCTTTGCCAGCGACAGAAGTTGCATGCTTTAGAGTTTTCACACCTTCACAAATTTTCCCCACCTAACCCTATTTGAAACAGTTTGATTCTAATTTTAATTCAGTGAGGAAGCTTAAGACAGTGTCTGCATACCGATGTGTGAGAAGAAAAGAAGTTACAAAAGCTTCACACTGAATTCCTAGCTGGGCAGGAAGCTTCAGGGTAGTGTCTGCATACCTATGTGTAGGTAGATAAGAGTTTACTTCTATAAATTAAAGTCTCTGTATAGGAATCAAATGCAGATAAAAGACTTTAATTTATAGACGTATATGAATCAATGGGATGTTATCATATTAACAACTCACATAGAAACTGAGATAACGGTCTGGTGACCTAGATTTGAATCCCACCATTCCAGATGGTGGAATTTGAGTTGTTTTTTTTTAAATCTGGAAATAATCTAATGATGACTGTGAATCTATTGCCAGTTGGAAAAACCCATCTGCTCACCTTTGTCCTTTGGGGAAGAAAACTTCCATTCTTATCCAGTTTCCATGACTGATTTTTTTTTTAAAGTTGATTTTAAAGAAATTCTCGTGCAAATACATTTATCTCTGTCTTAATTTATTTGACAACCCTCAGTTCAAACTGGTTGATGGTCACTTTCACTTCTAATCAAGTTGTGACCATTTCATGGTTGAAACGAAAAAAAATATGCACAAATGGAGCCACAGTTGTTCTTGTCGGAACATTCATGCTCTGACATATTTGAAAAAAAAACCTCATCTCACTTCTGAGCCAGATATCAAAGCTGACCAGATCCTGGTGCTGTGTACCATGGAAGTGAAATTCTTCACCATCCTATCTACTTGTGTTGCTATTTCAGGGAGCGATGGCCTTGAACCTCCCAAACTCCTGAACACCTTTGAGAATTTCATCAAACTGACCCCCAATGGCAGGAATGGACTGGGTCAGCTTGGATTGATGATCATAATTCAGGCTCAACAAATCTACTGGAGCATTATGGGAATGTAATTAGTGGTGAGTGTGGCCACCTGTCTGTACTGTAGTGATACAGATTCCCAGATCCTCTTTAGCCCCAAATGACTGACTGACAGTGTCAAAGTCCCTGGGCTGATATTAAATGATTCCTTGTCCATGCTGTGTCAGGATCTCCTGACATAATACTACCTCCCTTGCCCTGACTGACAACTGTTTCCCTGAGACTTTGAGACTTGCCCATTTGGTTGAAACACATGTGTTTGTTGCCACAGCTGCTGACCAGCCCTTGACTGACTGCTGGTAATAACAATACTAAGCTGCCTGGCTTATGCCTGCAACAAACAACCAGGCAAGATGGGAGCACTGAGACATTAGGTTCTAGTTGAGACGTCAAAGTGCAAAAAATGTTAGGGAAGGGCAGGGATATTGCGGCAGAACATGTCTCAGGTGCTGAAAAGCTTGTAGAGTTCTTAGAGCAAGAATGTACTTTGTGGACAGGCAATTCTGCATCTTGATTTAGCATTTTTATTTAACTCTGGCTCATTTCGCTGGATTTGGAAATATCTCTTGGTCTGGCTAATGTGAGAATTGGCTTTTGGAGTAATGTGCCACTGACTGTCATTCACAGTTGTATCCCACATCAGTGAATTGGTAATCTGATTAAGCTTACAGGCCTTGGCTTGAGAAAAATAAAGCAGTCACGTGAACACTTGTTTGATTAGTTGCTCTGCAGTCAAATGAAAAAACATGTGTTGTATGTGGCATATCCTTTCCTGGCTCACAGTGTTTCCAAAAACTCTAGTTCAGTACATCCCAAGTCATCATCAAAGTCAAAGCTTTGAATACTTCGATAGCTTCATCTTTTTTTTTCTGAAATGCTATTTGTAATGAGGTAGTGTTGGCAGGTGATTTTCTTTTACTTCTGATGCCATGTGTGGATATTTGGGGATGGTGTTGGTGGGAAGGTGTGGCATTACCAGGGATGAGGCACTAACATTCAGAACAAGTACTGAACATGCAAAAAAGGACAGATTATCAATTACCTTGGAACAAGCATATTTGGAGAAAGTTGGGTGAGAGTACTGAGAGGAAGCACTTTGGCAGCACATTGGCTCAGTATTGAGCACTGCTGCCTCACAGCACCAGGACCTGTGCTCGATTCCAGCCTTGGGCGACTGCCTGCGTGGAGTTTGCACATTCTCCCTGTGTCTGCGTGGGTTTCGTCAGGGTGCTGCCACAGTCCAAAGATGTGCAGGTTTGGTGGATTAGCCATGTTAAATTGCCTGTAATGTTTAGGGAGGGGTAGATTAGGTGGGTTGTAGGTCTGGCTGGGACGCTCTGAGTTTTGGTGTGGACTTGTGGGGCTGAAGGACCTGTTGAGCAGATGCTGGAGAATCTGAGATAACAAGGTGTAGAGTTGGATGAACACAACAGGAAGGCTGACATCAGAGATAATGGGAACTGCAGATGCTGGAGAATTCCAAGACAACAAAATGTGAGGCTGGATGAACACAGCAGGACAAGCAGCATCTCAGGAGCACAAAAGCTGACGTTTCGGGCCTGGACCCTGGAAGGGTCCAGGCCCGAAACGTCAGCTTTTGTGCTCCTGAGATGCTGCTTGGCCTGCTGTGTTCAGGAAGGCTGACATCTCGTGCCTAGAACCTTCCTCAAGTTTTGATGAGACTGTTTTTAGAATTGGTTTAATGAGACTGCACCAGTCCTGGAAACACAGCAATACCTGGATGATGCACAAAGTGGATGGAGCAAGCTCCTTCTCCTTACTCCATAAATCAGTTTAACTTAGGGTCTTTAAATAAAGGACATATCAGATATTAAAACTGACAAGAATAAGTCCTACACGCTGACGTCAACCAACTAGGCCAAGAAGCAATGCCTTTATAATGCTGGACTACCTTAAGTCCCAGTTACCTTCCATATTTTCCATCAGCCTGACTGTGCAAAGGCTTGTAAATCACTGCTGAGAGCTTTTACTATTGTCCCCAGACTCCTGGGCTTCCTGACCAGGGCAAACAGTCAGTTTACACCAGCACTTTTTCATCACCTTTTCTGCAAAACTCTCTTCATAGTGAATGTAGATCATCGGAAATGTACCAATCGAATGAGGGAGGGCAGAGCTGACATCACTAACAAGCCTCATCAACCAGTTCCGCAACTGGTGGAGGGCCAGTGAGATTGCAGCAACAATCGGTACAGAGCTGCACACTCAGAGAATGTCCCAGCACAGAGGAAGGTGCTTCAGCCTGTCATTGTTTGCATCAGTAATAATGTGAACCACAGATGCTGGAGAATCCAAGATAACAAAGTGTGAAGCTGGATGAACACAGCAGGCCAAGCATCATTCCAGGAGCACAAAGGTTGACGTTTCGGGACTGGACCCTTCATCAGAGAGCTCTGATGAAGGGACTAGGCCCGAAACGTCTGCTTTTGTGCTCCTGAGATGCTGCTAGGCCTGCTGTGTTCATCCAGCTCCACACTTCATTGTCTGCGTCAGCTGTCTGTATGGGCAACTTCACCAGTCCCACCTGCCATGCCCTTCCTGATGCCCTGTAAATCTCTCATCATTCAACTCTCTCCTGAGGGCCATGAATGATTCTGCTTCCAGCACCCTCTCAGGCAGTGCACAGCCAGCAGGAACCACTCGCTGAAAATGGTGGGTCAACCTCCCTCGATAAATGTGGCTCTTTGTTGCAAAAAAAGGCGAATCATCACTGCCACCTCCCAAACCCATCCCACCCCGTCTGTTTCTTTGGAATGTGTAACTGCCTGCAGTGCCAATGTGCCTGCAGTTGCTAAAAGGTTCTGATTTTGTGCTGTTCTATTCTGTGCACTAAGCAAACTGAACTGTTAGCAAAGCAATAAATGCCTGCCTCTTCCCAAATCAAACCGAAGCATATACTTGAAACAAATTGTAATTCTGTTCGAGTAATATCACTGCCAGGAAGTACTGGGTCACAATTATGAACACCATTTCTTGGACTAATCCAAATGTCCTGGAATATATGAACGGGGTCCCCAAATCACTCCAACATCCCTAACATCACTCCCCTCCCTTCATGGATGGTGGATATTAATGTCAATACATTGAATAAGTCACAAATGGTTTGGCTTCGACTCCAAACATTCCAGTTACAATCTGCTAATTTAGAATTGCAAATTAAGATCCAAGAGCTGTAGAGATATAAAGGATGGAAACAGACTGATTGCTGCAACTTGTCTATTCAAACCAGATATCCTAAATTATTTTAGTCCCATTTGCTAGCATTGGGCCCGGATCCCTCTATTCCCTTCCTAGTCATTTACCAATCCTGATGCTGTTTAAGAGCTGGGATTGTACCACTTCCTCCATACATGCAGCTTTCTGTACATGTAAAACTGTCCCTCATGTCCCTTTTAAATCATTCGCCTCTCAACTTAAACCCATGCTGTCAGGTTTGGATTCCTTTCCCTGAGGAAAAGGTATTGAACATTCATCCCATCCAAGCCCCTCATGATTTTATAAGCCTCTGCAAGGTCACGCCTCAGCCTATGGCATTCCAGGGAATCAGCCCCGACCTATTCAGCCACTTCTTCCTGTAGCTGAAACCATTCGATCCATGCTCCATCCTTGTAAATCTTTTTTTCTGAAATCTTTCTGTTAAGATGTGGATGCTTTGGAGAGGGCTCAGAGGAGGTTTACCAGGATGCTGCCTGGACTGGAGGGCTTATCTTATGAAGAGAGGTTGACTGAGCTCGGTCTCTTTTCATTGGAGAAAAGGAGGAGGAGAGGGGACCTAATTGAGGTATACAAGATAATGAGAGGCATAGATAGAGTTGATAGCCAGAGACTATTTCCCAGGACAGAAATGGCTAGCACGAAGGGTCATAGTTTTAAGCTGGTTGGTGGAAAGTATAGAGGGGATGTCAGAGGCAGGTTCTTTACGCAGAGAGTTGTGAGAACATGGAATGCGTTGCCAGCAGCAGTTGTGGAAGCAAGGTCATTGGGGTCATTTAAGGAGTGCTGGACATGCATATGGTCACAGAAATTTGAGGGTGCATACATGAGGATCAATGGTCGGCACAACATTGTGGGCTGAAGGGCCTGTTCTGTGCTGTACTGTTCTATGTTCTATGTTGTTCAACAACTTTCCTGCAGCAGCAAGATTATAACTGAATGCAGTATTCTAAATATGTCAATGTTCTGTACATCGGCATCGTAACGCACAAACTCCGATACTCAATATATTGATCAATAAAAGCAAGCATGCCAAATGCCTTCTTCATCACCCTGTCTAACTGTGGCTCCGCTTTCAAGGAACTTTGCATCTGCACCGCAAAGTCTCTGTTTGGTGACTCTCCCCAAGGCCCTACCAATAAGTTACAAGTCCTGCCCTAGTTTGCCTACCAAATTGCAACATCTCACATTTGTCTGAACTAAACTCTCTCTGCTATTCCTTGGCCCATCTGATCAAGGTCCCGTTGTACTCTCAAATAACATTCTTCAAGGTCCACGACAACATGAATTTTGGGGCCATCTGCAAACTTACGAACCATCCCTCCTGTGCTTCCATCTAAATCATTTATATAAAATTATGGATAAGCAGTTTCCCAGCACTGATTCTTGTGACACACCACAGGCCACAGGTCTCCAGCTGGGAAAATAACACTCTACCATCACGCTGTGCCTCCTGCCTTCAAGCCAGTTTTGGATCCAAACCATTAGCTTCCACTGGATTCCATGTGATCTAACCAGTCTACCATGAGGAACCTTTTCAAACACCTTTCCGAAGTGCATCCAAACAATGTTTACCCTCTCTGCCTTCACCAATCTTCTTTGTCGCCTCTGCAAAATACTCAAGTTAGTGGGCCATGAATTACATCACACACAGACATGTTGACAATCCATAATCAGTCCTTGCCTTTCCAAATGCACGTAAATCCTCTCCCTGAGTCTGAAACAAACATGTCATAACCATGATGAAATACTTCACCCCACGATGAGTATTCAACCACATATTCCACCGTCACCAAGACTTGCCACCTCAGTGACATCGCCTGACTCCTCGTCTGCTCATCCGCTACTGAAACTCTTATCCATTCCGTTGTTACCTCTGGGCTTAATCCTTACACACTCCTCACTGTCCTCTCACATTCCCCTCTCTGCACTTGCCTAACTTCTTCTGCCTCTGTTAATGGGTGTATTTGAGCTCTGTTTAGAGTCTAATTGTTCCTTCCATTAACTCCATCTGAATGAGGTTTTACCACTGCCCATTCTCCCCACCATGTACTGCTGCCTCAGCAGCTTTAGCTTCCCACACAAATTCCCACAATGCTCTAAGGGAAGGAGTTACAGGTTATTCACCAAGTGATGAAATCCTGAGGTCATCTTAAACGCTGCTGCCCGTGTGAGTACCCACACTGGGGTTTGTTCACCCAACAGCCCCCGTGCTCATGCAGAAAATGTTTAAACTTTACATCATTCTGTTCAAATCTCTTGAGAGATAGAGAGGAGGCGTACTCAGTGATGTCCGCCAGCCATCCGAACAGTGACAGTTATTCTCTACAGTAAGGTAATGCAGCAGGGAGATAGCAGTGCAGTGGTGATATCCCTCTAAGTAATCCCTGGGGACTGAGACACAGCAGCTGCTGGAGTTTGAATTCAATGAATAAAATCTGGAATGTGAACCTGAGTTTCAGGAACAGAGGCCACGACTTTAATTTCCTGAAATCCTATTCATTCACGTCCCTTTGAAAGGGAAGTTCTTGCCTGGTCTACAATACAAGTGACTTGAGGCCCACAACAAAATGGTTGACCCCTAACCGCCCTCTGACATCAGTGCAAGGTAAATTAGGGATGAACAACAAATGCTGTCCTGACCAGCAATACTCACAGCCCATGGGAGAATAAGGAATAATCAAAACACATTCACAACAGGGAAAATTGGGCGTTTTCTCTGCATTGAATTCACCTGATCGCCCAAACTGGACAGAGACAAGGACACCCACAGCACAGAGAAACCAGGGAACTGTGCAGACCGAGGGAAGGATTCAATTACCAACTGAGGTGGAAACTCATTTACTCAGGTGTACTGGGGAGAGGTTGTTCACCATTCCCGTGCATGGGGAGGGATCACTCAGCAAAATAAATTCCGAAGACTCCCACAAATTCACATCCAGTTATATCCTGCTGTTATAGCTGCTGCGAATCCCCGACTAAAATTGAACCATACCTGGGTGCCTGTTTCCAGTGAAATTCTGGAGGGTTACTCACACTGAAATATTATGTTAGATTTTTCTCTGCAGATGCTGCTGGTTCTGCTGAGCTTTTCCAGTAACTTCTGCTTTTTATTTGTTTCTTATTTACAGCATTTGCAGTCATTTCAGTTTTTAGTCCAGTGGAGTTCCGCTGTTTTCTGAAATATAACCATCATTAAAACCTAGCTGTAGAAGCCCTAATTTAGGAGTTTGCAAATGACATGCAGTAAATAATCATGTAGTTGACCATGACAAAAAAAAATCGTGGACTGCAGGGAGATAGCAATCAAGTGGAAAGATAAAGTGATGAATGGAATTGAATCCAGAGAAGTGAGTGATCATGAATTTAGGGAGACTGAACTATGAAAGTGAAGAATATTTAGTGGTGTAAAGGAACAAAGAGATCTTGGAATGAACATTCACAAATCCCACAAATACACACCTCCAGAGCCTGTATGTCTCCCTCTCCCTCTGTCCAAGCTTCAGTCTCTCAGAAGTCCCCCAAGAAGAGCGAAGGAGAGAGATATAAATTGATTGAATCAAAGTTAAAATGGTTTGAAACAAAACTAATCTGAAACAAATGAGATCCCATTACTGACTGACCTCCAAAGTCTCACCTAATTATTGACACTTTCATATGACTTTAAACCCAGAGAATGGGAACAGATTTTAACTGGAATTAAAGAGCAAATGTTTTCTGAACGTCCCCAGGGTTTAGTTTCTGACAGGCTGGGCAATGAGTTAATGGTGGGGAGTTAGTTGCTGGAGCCTGTGTCTCTCCCTCACTTAAAGGGAGGAGATGTATGGTGGTCTTCTTGAAGCAGTTGGAGGCTTCGGCTTGTAGGAGGGAGAGGTTGAAGATGTTGGTGAGTATCTCACACCAGTTGGTCTGCACAAGATTTGCGTGCTCAGCTGGGGACACAGTCGGAGCCCAGTGCTTTCCTTGGGTTGATTCCCAGAAAGACCAGTCTGATGTCTGCAGTGTGACAGCGGGCACAGGCACATCCAGGGCTGTCGGGCGGCATCAGCCCCCAGTTAGTGACAGTCACACAGTCATTCTTTATAGACATCCCTCCCCATCCCCACCTCCCTCAGCCATCATCAACACATGGCAATATTTGTTCGTGTGAGCACCACACAGTTTGTGTCGAGGCAGAGAAGCATCAATAGATCAGGAACATACATCATCAAGTTCTGCATCACCATAACAGGGTAAATTCACAACAAAATGGGGACAGGATGTGGTTCTACTGAGTGCCGCTGGAGCTGAGAGAGAATATTTTGCAGGTGTGATTCCAGTCAAGCCACTGCGTTCACCTGAATGTTGTCACGATCCCTGAGTGTTGTGCCTTGTGGGTGGTGGACATTCCTTAGGGACGTACGAGCTGCCGTATACATGAACAATTTGAAAGAAGGACCTGGGGGCATTTTTGCTAAGTTTGCAGATGACCCAATAATAGTTGAGCGGACAGGAGATGTTGAGGAAGTGGGGAGGCTGCAGAAAGACTTAGTCAGGCTCGGACAGTGGACAAACAAATGGAAGATTGAGCACCACGTGGGAACATGTGAGATTCTGCACTTTAGCAGGCAGAATAGAGTATACACTACATTCTGAAAGGCTTCATGAAATCAAAGGGTAGTCAGAGTTCCTCGTTCTCTCTTAAGGTTAATGCGCAGGTTCAGTTGGTCGTTAAAAAGTCAAATGCAATGTTACCATTAATTTCCAGAAGGTTAGAATGCAAGAGCAGAGATGTACTGCTGAGGCTTTATTAAGGCTCTGGTCAGACTGCATTTGGAATATTGTGAGCTGTTTTGGGCACTGTATCGAGGAAAGGCTGTGCTGATACTGGATGACGTCCAGAATGAGCCTGGGGATTACAGCTTGTCATATGAGAAGCAGTTGAGGACTCTGTATCTGGACTCAATGGAGTCTAGAAAGATAAGGGGAGGGGTCTGATTGAAACTGACAGAATACAATGGATGCAGTGAACATGTAGATGATGTTTTCACTCATCAGAGAGAATATGGTGCAAGGGCACGACCTCAGATTGAAGGGATTACGCTTCAGAACTGAGATGAAGAGGAATTTCTACAGCTAGACGGTGGTGAATCTGTGGAACATTTTGCCTCAAATGTTTGTGCAGGCAACATTATTTAGGACAGAGATAAACGGGTTCTTCATTAGCAAGCAGATCATGCATTATTTAAGAAAGTAGGCGAATGGGGATTATAAACATATCAGCAATGACCGAGTGTTAGAGCTGATTTGATGGGCCGAATGTGTGAAATATATTGTCTTCTCCATGTTCTAATGGTCCTTTCAGCTATTATTCACTGCAGAATTGATAGCCTCTGACCTGCTCTTGTACCATGTATTTTTATCTCAATTCAACTTCACGTTCAGGTCAATGGAAGCCCTATGATACAGATCGTGGCAGGATTCAGTATCAGACAGCAGTCCAATAATTAGTTGAATGCATGGTGCTGTCAGCAAGCCTCATCTGCCGGGAGCACATTGTTTCTGTGACGATTGTCATTTTCAGCCTGTTATTTCCAAAGGATCAATCTTGTGATACCTGTGTCGTTGAATCCAACACCGTCAGTGAAATTTATCACAGTCCTCACAAGGATAAATTGTGGAATATTGAAAACTTTTCTAATTATAGGAAAGTCTAAACTGAAGAAGCTGAATCTTTTCTTACATAATGTTCGAAATCAGAAACACTGCTTTCCTGTTTATGTTCAAATCAAACAACTTGTCACATCAAGATGTTGAACTTGGAATTACCTGCAATGATAAGTTCCATTCTGTTCACATTTCTTGTGCTGCTGTGTTCTTGTTTTATTACCTGTATTATTCTGCAATCTCATTCTTCATTAATTCCTGATTGAAATGTTCTCTGGTGAGCATCCTCCCCCCAATCAAATTTCATTTAGTTGATTTTAACAGGCATTTTGAGGCAGCTGCACATCAGAAGAACAGGAAGAGATAATGGATGATTGTGCGCAGTGTCCGTCATTGGACCAGCTTTGCTCTCCAGCCGTCTAAAGTTTTTATTGTGTGTCAAAAACCTCAGACTTATTACAGCACAGTTGGACGCCAATCAGCCCATCGTGGTTCGTGAGCTATCCGAATGCATAATTTGGAAACAGAGAGATTGTGTGGAGATGGACTGAGAGAGAAACAGAGAGAGAGAGATAAACAGAGAGAGGGGATGTGAAGGGAGATAAACTGAGACAGGAAAGAAAGGGGAGCTACAGACCACATGAGAGAGAAGAAGGGATGCTAGAAGAGGTGGAAGTTAAATACATCAGAAAACAGAATGAGGGGAGATAGGCAGACACAGACAAAAGATGGAAATTTTATTTAGAAATTCCCATGGTCTGCACTTTGTCTGATACCGTACCCTGTGAGGACCATCTGAGATTGGCTGTCATCCCAGATCATAGTTCTCCAATAAAAGTACAGAGCTGAGTTGCTAACCACTAAACAGAAGCCAACCAGCCAAATAGAATTGTTCAATTATTCAAATCGACTGGGCCAACAGCAGCATGAACTGATAACATACACACCGTGTGAGAGACTGGGGAAGTGAATCTCAGTGAGGAGCATCACTGACAAAGGTGAAAGCAGTATCAGATTGATAAATTTTACACACCACTTCCAAGATTTTGTAATCCACATTTATTTTCATATAGCTCAAGATCATGAGTGCATTATAATAAGCTTATCTCTTTGTAACTTCCATATTTTGGTATGTATGGAAAATCATTTTGTCCTGTATTTTGTTTTGAATAAATACATTTCATTAATATTGGTTCTCCTAATTTATCATTGTAGATGCATCATTGAGTCTGCTCTTCATATGAGTTATGAAGAGTATTATTCCTAGACTGATGACTGGAAAATATCATTGTCCCTCCTTCCAGTCTCAACAGCTGTTTCCTCCAATTCTGTGTTTTCTGTATATTCACCAATTTCACAATCATTGTGGGTCAACCAACAGCAGGAGGAATGCAGCAGTTCAAAAAGGCAACTCACTACCATTAGGAATGGACATGAAATGCTGGCCATGCAGCAATGCCCACATCCCACAAATGAATAGAAGGAAATCGCATGTTACTTGATATCCAATAAATGATACTTCATCACAGTCCATTGACATCGATAACATCAACAGCACAACTCTCATCTGCCTTCTCTGAACCTGGACGAACAATTTCCACCATGTTTGTCAGGTAGAATTCTCTGTTAACATCTCCATATCATTTATCTGTTGTTACAGGCACATTTTCCCCTCAGATTATGGACAATCAATGTTCTTTCAATATGCTTCTGCCATTGTCATGACTGATCAGTAGTTATAGGATGTTTATGAAAAGATAAGCATGTTTATGCTCTGGCAATCCTTTGGCATTACTCCCATATCCAAAGCAGGTTGAATGATTGCGCACAATCATTTGACCATCTCTAACATTCCGCCCCTCAGTTATCCTCACATGTACCATCCAAAATGTGCAAAAGTCAACTGCTATTTAGAATTTGCATAAGCCATTATGGAATTGAAAAGGGTTAATTGAAGCAGTTTGTTCAGTGCTTTCAATTAATGTCAGTCTCAGTGGATCCTAAATATGTCACTGGAGGGTTTGTCTGTTCCATAAATAAGGGACTCCTTTCAATGCATTATCTCATAATATGAGTGGGAGCATCAACTACAGCACTGACAGTGTTCATGAGCTCCAGAGAGAGTGGGAGGAGAGATCAGAATCTGAGAACAAGAGACTGGAATAATCCAATAATGGACAGGAGTTTATCACTGGGTCTTAACGGGCTTTCTCGGCCTCGGATATTATTAGCATCGCGGATTCATGATGTACTGATGGTTATTCAAGGTGGTTACTATCCCATCCTTGCTGCAGTTGGGGTTCCCGGTAAGTCTCTGTGTCCATTGAAAGGGGTTGAACTGACCTGCTGCTCATTATATGTAAATTTTGGAAAAGTGGTATTCAACAATTTCAATTTCAGTCAAAAATGCCATTTCTTACAAATTGTAACCAGCAGGTTACTATTTAAAGTTTACTCACCAATATGCAAGGAGGAACCAGATTGTTTTCAAATGCCATACTGTTCTTTTTCCTGCACAGATGTACATCTTCATATCCTCCCCACTCACCAATCTTTTCCAAAACCGCCATCGTGATATCCCAGTCTCCTCCTCAGCCTCAGTTCAACTTCTGAATAAGCCATCATTTCTGCCTTTGTTAAAGCCAGACACAGCTTTCAAGTCCCTACTAACTACACTTCTGTTACAAAATAATTACACCTGAGAAGTTTAACTTGTTCTCTGCACAGAATCTGTCAGACAGGAAGACAGTGCCTTTTCCTCATATCATTGATTCATAATCTCGAGGCACAGAATAAAAATCTGTTGGTATCTCATTAAGGAAATTGGTGATATTTAAATAAAACCATCATCTTTGTTATTTAAAGAAAGCCCAAGCAGATGCCCTTTAGAGAAGGCAATGTGTCATCTTTCCCTGGTAATGTGGCTTCCCACACCCACAGCAAACTGTTTTATCCTTTCTTGTTATGTGGAACAGCTGAACCAGCCACTCAGTTCAGGATAGGTATAACATGCTGGCATGACCAGGGCTGCAAACATCACATGACAGTAGAACAAAAGTAAAGGTAGCTCCCTTCCTCTGCCTGTTTACCATATTCCTACAACTCATTTCCATTCAGGTATGTGGCAATTCCCTATTTCAAGTGCATTCTCTCTCATTGAGTCTCTCCTTGACAGTGATGCCCATCTCCATAGGGACCTCTGGTGCTGGCTTTATTGATGCTGAGGTACCAGTGTGAGGAACTTCTACATTCTATGTCACTCCCAATGCAAAGAGAAGGAATGGCCTTAGCCACCTCAGGAAATAAACAAAGAGGCCTAAGTTTTTGCAAAGATCTGTAGTTTGATTTGTGGATGAGGTTGTTGACTTGCTCGCCAAGCTGGCTTGTTTTTGTTCAGGTGTTTCTTCACTATGTGAGGTAACATCCTCCATGGAGCCTCCAGTGAAACAATGTTATTCAAGTCGGTTTGGAATTTATACTTTCCATTCCGTTATGGTGAGTGCTGTCATTTTCAGTTTTGACCTGCATGGGGAATTTGTATATGGGGCCAACTCTATATGTTTGTTGACTGAAGTATGGGTGGAGAAACTGTATCTCTCAGAACTCCCATGCATGTCTATGTCTGGCTTGAACTCCCATGGTTACTTTGCCCCAGTTAAATCGATATCCTTCATTGTCTGAATGTACAGATATTAAGGAGAGTTCGTTGTGCCATTTTGCTGCTAGCTGATGTTCACATAGTCTGATGGCTAGTTTCCTTCCTGTCTGTCCAAAGCAATACTTGTGGCATTTGTTGCCTGGTATTTTGTACATCACATTCATTCTGCATGTTGTGGGAATAGGGTCTTTAGCGTTTGTTGTTTTTTGGCTTTGGGTTTGTGGACTACCATGATTCCTCGTGGTTTGAGGATTCATGTTGTCAATTCCGATATGCTCTTGATGTAGGGCAGTGTAGCCAGTATGTTTGGCTTGTACTGTGTCCTTCTGTCGTTATCTGTCTTGTAGATGGATAAGTAAGGACAACAAACTATTGTGGTCAACCTGGAAGTGTTATTGAGGCAGTATTTTGGGAATTTTGGACAGATTTTCTCTCTTTTATAAGGAATTACGTCCTTGCCACAGAGAGAATACAAAGGAGCTTCATCAGGCTAATCTCTGGTATGATGGCACCATGAGTAGTGAGTGAAGATTAATCTGTAGCACTGTGAGGAAATAAAAGGTGATTGAATTGAAACTTGAGGGTTTTGGGCTATCATTATGCTCTAAACAGACACTGACAAAGTGATAAATTCCATGACTTACTTTTTAATTTACTCAGGATGCATGATTCTGGATAGTTTAATTGCCCCGAGGATGTTTCTCCCATCCTAGCCCCACTCCGTAAGTCAATTGGGGGAGGGAGAGAGAGAGAGAGAACGGCTTTGAATAAAGTTGCACCACCACATTAATGTGCAGCTGGTGTGTGACCCTGCAGTGAGTGCTATGTTATCTGCAATCCCAGCAACAGCCACAATACCTTTGTTCTAAATCAGTTAACGATTCCCACCAGCTTCTGATCTCTATGGAGAACACGAATCGTATGTACCAATCCTGACTGGCTCAATAGAGTGGCCCTGTACTCTGTAGCAGCCGTGAGGGGTGATTTGAGAGAACAATGCATCAGTTAGGGGCAGCAGTTGTTTGCTCATGGCTGACCAGATTGTGTCTGACCATCCGAACGTGTCTGACCATCCCTTTCCTATTTTTCCCAATAAACATTGACTGTCCAGTCCAGCAAAAATCATCCGAGATCAACCATGAATATGTTCAATAACTGAGTCTCCTCTGCTTCCTGTGGATGAGGGTACCACAGATAGCACAACAATAAAGAGGAAGGGACATCCTTATTTCAATGGGGGGCCTGTCACATTAAAAATGTGTTCACCTAACATCAAATCGCCAGCACTTTTGAGACATCAGGACACAATAATTGGAATAAACTTGAACTATTTGGCTCTCAAACCACGACTCACATTACCACCGACTCTTTCCAATCAAATATGCATCAAACTCGGCCTTCATTGTTTTCTTGTAAAGACGATATCAGTTAGCATAACACCATGGCATCATAAAAAATCAGCAGAATTAGGCTGTTTGGCCAATTGGATCTGTTATGCTGTTCAATAATGTCTTTCATATTTCTCAACATCATTCTCCTGTCTTCCCCCGTAACCTTTGATCCCCTTATTACTGAAAAATGTGTCTATATCTGTCGTAAAGACACTAGTGTCTGTGTCTCTGTGTCTGTTTGTGTACATGTGTCTCTTTGCCCATGTGTGTACGTGTCTGTGTATTTGTGTCTATGGCTGTCTGTGTGTGTATCAGCCTATGTGTTTCTATGTGTGTTTATGTCTATTTGCACGTGATTGTATCGCTCTCTCTCTCTCTCTCTCTCTCTCTCTGTGTATGTGTGTGTGTGTGTGTGTGTGTGTGTGTGTGTCTGTATCTCCATGTATGTATTTCATGTGTTAATATGTTGGGGTGTTTACCGAAGTTTCTGTGTATTTCTGAGCCTGCATCTCTGTGCAATGTGGTGTCCGCTTTGGAGGTGAGACAACTGATGTTGGAAATGATAGTGGGTTTAATGTGAGAATTGCCTTTCAATGAACAACACTCCTTAGTTGGTGGAGTGTCGATCTTTCAGAATCGCCACACGAGTCGCTCTGGACATCTTCAGCTTGTGCCGGGGTCTACTCAACAATGGGGGTTGGGCGGGGGAGGTGGAGTAAGGGAATGGATGTCAGGCACTGTACCGTATGGCTTGTCTCTTTCTGTCCTATTGCGCTGTTTCTCTCCAAATGATAGAAGGAATAGTAGTGAAGAATGGCACTGCTGTAAGAGCTGGTGTAGGTTAGGTGAAATGACGAGGTGTCCAGAGTGAGTCAGTCCACAATGTTGACTCCATGCAGTATTATTTTTGTTGGAATATTGCCTACGTGACAGAGAGTGTGAGGCAAGGAAGGTATTGTATTCAGTAGTGGGAGTGGTAAGAGTTTGAACCTTACTTGGTGATAGAGTGTGAACCTTGTTTGGAGTTAGGTGCTACAACAGATACAGAATTAGTGTGAAGAAGCAGAAAAAATACAGTCCACTTATACTGGCAGTAATGAAACGGTGACTGATACTTGCTCGATATATCTCGATGTTTCTTCAGATCATCTCAGCATCAAGGTGAGCCTCACCGAATATCTTTTCCAAGCCCATCACTAATAACGCCACAGGCCACGTCCCTCAGATTCCACTGAATCAGTTTGTGTCGAGCTGAAAAATAGCAAGAAGCAAGTATTAGCATGGTATATATTGAAACAAAAACTGTAGCACAAATTTTGTACATCTTATGCTTTGAAGATTAGATACACAAGTATTGTGGACTCTGGAGTAACAATGATTATCTCAAGTTGCATTTAAACTCCGTAAAGTAAGTGACTGCTAATGCCATGAAAAATAAAATCCACACATGCATATGAGGGAGATTGAAGAGTATGTTATGCACCAAACCAGAGGACAAGTCATTTCGAATTTGGTGTTGTACGGCCAGAAGAGCTAATGAATAACTTTGGTCTGAAGCAGCTTTTGAGAAATAGTGACAACAATATATTGCATATTACATTGCATCTGCATAAGCATTAAATTTTTAAATGTTACACTCAAATATCATGGAATCCATGAGGCTGGATTGTCAGGTTACATATAATGAATTGGGAAAGTTCAAGATAAAACTTAGTGGCCGACAGGCAATGTTTGTTTTTTCTTAAAATACTGCAACGTCTGAAAAGTACATATATTTCTCTCAGGTACAAACAACAAAGAAGGAGAGGATGACTCAATGGTGGTCAACATAAAATACTAAGGTTTGCATTAAATCAAAGGAAATGGTTTCAGAGGAATTCCAGATATTGTGGAAACCTGAGAATCCTGGGAAATTGATGACCAAGAAAAACAGGGCCCCGAAGCTGTTAAGGAAATCAAAAAGAGAACTTGAATACAAAAGAATATGAAACACAAAGTCGGCCTAAATTTAATATTTATTCTTATAAAAAAATGTAAGATCAAAGTTAAATGTGGAAGACTAGCAATGGAAACAGGAGACTCCATTATGGAGAACAGGGAAATAGCGGATAAACTAACCAGTTACTTTGCATCTGTCTTCATGAAGGAAGATCCAGAAAATCTCCCAGACACACGAAGTGCTGTTATGGCACTTTTGGAACTAATGACGTAAAGTCAATTCATGTCAATGACAGGGTAGTATTTGGAAATGCAGTTGGATTGAGCTTTGACAAATCTGATTGACCAGATGTACTTCATATCAAAATGTCAGGAAAAGAAAGCACCAATAGAATTATTAATTGCAATGCTGATAACTGTGTTTTATTTTCCTGCACATTCTGCAAAGAGTGGAAGCCATTGTAGATAACTGGAAGTTAGACAACATTATCCAACAATTTACAAAGGGAAGAAGAGATAGTGCAGTGAACCCCAATCCAGTTATCTTGATATCGGGAAGGAAACTTTTGGCATCTCTAATACAAGATGTGGTATTGGATATTTAGCAAGTACAAACAACATTGGAGAGAATCACCATGCATTTCTGAACGAGAAATCATGCTTAATAAACATCATAATTTTTGAAGCTGATTCTTCAGCACAGACAGTAGAGGACCAGTGGAAGTGGTATATTTGGATTTTCAGAAGGCTTTCTGCAAGATCTTACATCCTGAGTTCATAAATAAAAATAATTCAAAGGGAATTGGGAGGACTTCTTGTGAAATGGTAGGTTGGCCATCATTTAAGGGAATTGGAATGCAGAAGTAAAGACATCCTGCAGCAGTTGCATAGAGTGTTGGTGAAACTGGACATTGAGTGTTATGTGCAGTTTTGGTGTTCCAATCTGAGAAATAATATACTTATCCCAGAGGAAGTGCATGAAACATTCTCCACCTTTATCCCTCAGATTGTAAGATGGTTTGATGAGGAATCTCGTCCTGTGTTCTCTACAATTTCAAAGAATAAGAAGTGATCGCAGTGAAATGTAGAAAATTCACAAAACATACAACAAGTTGGAAATAAACACAAGGTTTCGCTGATTGTCTACTGCATGTTGAAGGTAAATAATGGCTGGATCAGGGGCAGGCCATTTAAGACTGTAACAGGGAGCAAATTCTTCACTCGGAGGGGATAGACTAGCACCATGGCATGGAAAACTCCTGGCAGGCAAATTGACGGAGAATCCCTAGATATTCTGCAAGCATGTCAAAAGGAACAGAATAATCCGGGAGCCCCTTACTGACTTGCGAAGTTTGATCTAAAATCAACTTAATGTCAGGAGACAGAGGATGATGGCAGATGGCTGACTGTGTGACTGGAAACCAGTGTCCAATGGTGTACCACCAGGATCAGTTCTGTGTCCCTTATTATTTGTGGAATTCATAAATAATATAGATGTGAATGTGGAGCAGGTGGAGGAGGATGTGTGATAAGTAAATTTGTGTTTGACACAAGGATTGGCTAGATGTTTCATAGTAAGGAGGAAGGTCTTACGTTACAGGAAGATAGTGAGAGAAAGGTCAGATAGACAGATTAATGGCAGATGGAATGTTACACTGATAAATATGAGGTGATACACTTTGGAAGAATGAAACAGACAAGGGGAGCACTCAATGAATGACAGCACATTAGGAAGCTCAGAGGGCACTTCTCCGCAGATTCCTGATGTGACTGGACAAGTTATTAGGTTGATTAACAAGGCATAGGGGGCTGTAGGAATAGCCTTTATTCATCAAGGCATAGATTATAAGAGTATACAGGACATCATTTAGGCCAAGATGGAGATCTGTGTGCAGTTGATGCCACATTATAGGAAAGATGTGGTTTCACTGGAAGGAGTGCAGAGGAAATTCACCAGGATGTTCTCTGTGATAGAGCACATCAGCTCTGACGAGAGGTTGTTTAATCTTGTGTTGTTTGCCTTGGACCAGTGAAAGTTGAGCGAGTAAGTAATTCAGGAATGCACGATTGAGAGGTATGAACAGGGTCAATAGAAAGCAGCTGCTCCTTTTAGTAACAAGGCCAAGAAAAAGGAGCACACTTTTCAAGTGAAGGGTTTGAGAGTTAAAGAAAAGTTCAGGATTGTTTATACCCATATGGGTCTAGAATGGACTCTCTGAGAGGGAGTTGTCATGGGTAACACCACAAACCACTGAACAGTATTTGGATGAGCACTTGAAGTGTCATAATAGTCAGGGTTTCGGGCCTTGTGCAGAAAAGTGGGACTAATGGATGTTGCACTGTATTTCCTACAGTACACAGACTATGCTTCTGTATTGTATGGTCGTGGAAATTCAACCATTGAGCAGCATAAGGCAGGAATTGTTGGGTTTCTGCAGACAATAATAACAAGGGCTATAAGAATGAACTGCAATTACTTCTAAAAGGATCCCGATAGGGAACATATGAGAAAATAGTCTAAAACGAGACAGTGGAGAATGAATAACAAGGAAATGGTAGAACTATGACAGAACTCGTCATTCCTGTATTCACAGGAGAAAATGTAAAAGAAAACTTTCTAAGCAATAATAGGAAACATCAGTGTGGTGAGAAATGGAAATATAATGAAATTAGTGGATAAAGTAATTTGGAGAAATTATTGCGACAGGATTTAATGGGCATAGACAAAATCAATTTCGGTTTATGATCTGGGAATCATATTTGAGAAACCAACCGGGAGATATATTACAGAGAAGGAATGAATGCACTGCATTTGGATTTTGGGGAAAAAAAAATGATGGAGTTCCAAGGCTGGTGTGCAAACGAAAAACACGTGTGATTGGGCCAAATATATGGACCTGGTGTCACAATCGGGAAGTTGACAGGAAACAGTGAGCAGGAATAAATGGATGCTTTTTTTGGATTGAAAGTTTTATGGTGTAAGTCAGGGACTCAAGATATTTACAAAGCATATCAAAAGTTTGGTTGAGGGAATCAAATGAAATGTGTCCAAGTTTGCTGACAGTACAAAACTGGGATGGTGAGTGGTAAGGAGACTGTAAAGATGGTCCAAGGCGATTTAGACAAGTGGAATGATTGGGAAAATATATGGTAGATGAAGTGCAATGCAGATGCATGTGACGTTCTGCACTTTGGCGGGAAGTAATAGGACAGCAGCATAATATTTGAAGAGGGATTGTTTGAAAAATATTGACCTATAAAGTTACTTGTGCTTCCTGTCATTTGTGTTTTTTTTTTGTGCAGACATTTGAGATCGGTGCAGGGCAGTAACTTCTGAAGGCAGAAGTCAAATAATGTGAATGGCATTGGTACCCTGGTCAGTGCACACAGACCCAGCAAGTGGGCACTCATAATGCTGCGAAGAATCTGGATGTCCTTGTACATCAGTGATGGAAAGTAACAATGCAGGATAAATAATGGCTTGATATTCATTTCAAAGAGAATAGTGTAGAGGAGTAAGGCGTTCTTACTGTGGCTGTACAGGTGAGATCCCATCGAGAATATTCTGGAGTAACGTGTGCAGTTTTAGTCTCCTTACCTACAAAAAGACATACTTTCTCCAGGGGAATATAACAAAGGATGACCAGACTGATCCTTGTGATGATAGGTTGTTGTATGAGCGGAGTTTGAGTTGACAGGGCCTGTATTCGATGAAGATTACAAAGATGAGTGGTGATCTCAGTAAAACATATAAAACTCTGTCAGGGTGAAGCAGAATGAAAGCAAGGGTGATGATTTCCTGGCTGCATTGTTTGAAAGAAGGGGTTGCAGTCTTAGATACACGCAGATCAATCTGTTTGAGATGAGAATAAATGTGTTCACTCAGAGACTGGTGAACCTGGGAAATTTACTTCCACATAAGCTGTGGCTGTGGAATCGAAAACTGGATGGCATAGTTTTAAAATGAATCAATAAAGATATAAAAAGGACCTGAGGAGTGACTTTTTCACACAGAGTGTGGCACATGTATGGAATGAGCTGCCTGTAGAAGTGATGGAGGCTGGTTAAATCAGTTTTTTAAGGCACCTAGATGGTTATGTGAATAGGAAGGGTTTAGAGGGATATGTACCAAATGCTGGTAAATGGGACGAGATCAGATTGAGGTATCTGATCATTGCAAATGAGTTGCACTGAAGAGTCTGTTTCTGGATTGTATAACTCTTTGACCCAATAACACGTGGCTTCAAGGAGAGAGGGAGACAGAAAGCAGGAGCTGATAGGCTAATTAGCCTAACATTGGGAATCTACTAGACTCCATTCTTAAGGAAAGGACTGCAGAACATTTCGAGAACTTCCATGCAATCGGAGTCAACATGGTTTTGTGAAAGGGAACTGACGCTCTGCCATGTAAAACCATGCAAAATTTTACTGGAGATACCTCATAAAATAACAATGTCAAATATAAGGGACAATAGAAACTTTGATGACAATGAAGTAGCAACAAGTTAGATACCAGTCAAGATAATGGCTGAAGACAAAATAACTGTCTGCATGAAGTTATACTTTGTAATGAGATGTGTTAGGATGGTGTTATTGGCTGAACACAATACGGCGACCAAGCAAAAAAATTAAAATTACTAATTGTGATTGGATATTGATAACCATTATATAAGTGTATATTTTTCAGTGTCTGTATAAAGTGTGCTGATGATTACGTGCAACTATAAAGCTGATGTAATATATTGTTTGGAGAGTCCATCCTCATGAGGAATGGCTTTCGAACACGTGTTTGAAGAAAACTGGTGTCAGAAAGTGTCTGAGAATCATTTGGTCAGTGACAGGAACTTGGGGAGTTGAATGACGAAAGTTCTTGTCAGATGAAGCAAGATGGCACCGGCAAACAAGAAGTTGGCTTGAAGTGTGTCTACTTCAATGCCAGGAGCGTCCGGAATAAGGTGGGTGAACTTGCAGCATGGGTTAGTACCTGGGACTTCGATGTTGTGGCCATTTCGGAGACATGGATAGAGCAGGGACAGGAATGGTTGTTGCAGTTTCCAGGATTTAGATGTTTCTGTAAGAACAGAGAAGATGGTAAAAGGGGCGGAGGTGTGGCATTGTTTGTCAAGGACAGTATTACAGTTGCAGAAAGGATGTTTGGGGACTCGTCAACTGAGGTAGTATGGGCTGAGGTTAGAAATAGGAAAGGAGAGGTCACCCTGCTGGGAGTTTTCTGTAGGCTTCCGAATAGTTCCAGAGATGTAGAGGAAAGGATAGCAAAGATGATTCTCGATAGGAGTGAGAGAGACAGGGTAGTTGTCATGGGGGACTTCAACTTTCCAAATATTGACTGGGAAGACTATAGTTCGAGTACTTTAGTTGGGTCAGTTTTTGTCCAGTGTGTGCAGGAGGGCTTCCTGACACAGTATGTAGACAGGCCAACAAGGGGCGAAGCCACATTAGATTTGGTACTGGGTAATGAGCCTGGCCAGGTGTTAGATTTGGAAGTAGGTGAGCATTTTGATGATAGCGATCACAATTCTGTTATGTTTACTTTAGTGATGGAAAGGGATAGGTGTATACCACTGGGCAAGAGATATAGCCGGGGGAAAGGCAATTACGATGAGATTAGGCAAGATTTAGGGAGCTTAGGATGGGGAAGGAAACTGCAGGGGATGGGCACATCAGAAATGTGGAGCTTATTCAAGGAAAAGCTCCTGTGTATCCTAGATAAGTATGTACCTGTCAGGCAGGGAGGAGGCTGTAGAGTGTCGGAGCTGTGATTTACGAAGGAGGTGGAATCTCTGGTCAAGAGGAAGAAGAAGGTTTATGTTAGGGTGAGATGTGAAGGCTCAGTTAGGGCACTTGAGGGCTGCGAGTTAGCCAGGAAAAACCTAAAGAGAGAGCTCAGAAGAGCCAGGAAAAGACATGAGAAGTTGATGGCGGATAGGATCAGGGTAAATCCTAAAGCTTTCTATAGGTATTTAAGGAATAACAGAATGACGAATTTAAGATTAGGGCCAATGAAGGATAGTAGTGGTAAGTTGTGTGTGGAATCAGATGAGATAGGGGAAGCCCTAAATGAATATTTTTCAACAGTATTCACTCCAGAAAACGACAATGTTGTCGATGAGAATACAGGCTACTAGACAAGGTGGGATTGAGGTTCACAGGTAAGAGGTATTAGAAATCCTACAGAGGGTGAGGATAGATAAGTCCCCTGTGCCAGCTGGCATTTATCCTCGGATCCTCTGGGATGACAGGGAGGAGATTGCCGAGCCTTTGGCATTGACCTTTAACTCGTCATTGTCTACTGGAATAGTGCCAGAAGACTGGAGGATAGCAAATGTGGTTCCCCTGTTCAAGAGGGGGAGTAGAGACAACCCTGGTAATTATAGACCAGTGAGCCTTACCTCAGTTGTTGTTAAAGTGTTGGAAAAGGCATAAGGGATAGGATTTATAATCATCTAGAAACAAATAAATTGATTAGGGATAGTCAGCACGGTTTTGTGGAGGGAAGGTCGTGCCTCACAAACCTCATTGAGTTCTTTGAGAAGGTGAACAAACAGGTAGATGAGAGTAAACCGATTGATGTGGTGTATATGGATTTCAGCAAGGTTATTGTACAAAATGCGAAGGAATGGAATTGTGCGGGACATAGCAGTTTGGAACGGAAATTGGCTTTCTGAAAGAAGACAGAGGGTGGTAGTTGATGGGAAATGTTCATCCTGGAGACCAGTTACTAGTGGTGTACCGCAAGGGTCGGTGTTGGGCCCACTGCTGTTTGTCATTTTTATAAATGACCTGGATGAGGAAGTAGAGGGTCGGTGGAGTTGTGGATAGTGACGAAGGATGCTATAGGTTGCAGAGAGACATAGATAAGCTGTAGAGCTGGATTGAGAGGTGGCAAATGGAATTTAATGCAGACAAGTGTGAGGTGATGCACTTTGGCAGCAGTAACCAGAAGGCAAAGTACAGGGCTAATGGTAAGATTCTCAGTAGTGTAGATGAGCAGAGAGATCTCGGTGTCCATGTGCACAGATCCTTGAAAGTCGCCACCCTGACTGACAGGGCTGTTAAGAAGGCATACAGTGTTTTAGCTTTGGTTAATAGAGGGATCGAGTTCCAGAACCAAGAGGTCATGGTGAAGCTGTACAAAACTTGGTGCAGCCACACTTGGAGTATTGTGTACAGTTATGGTCACCACATTATAAGAAGGATGTGGAAGCTTTGGAAAGGGTGCAGAGGAGATTTACTAGGATGTTGCCTGGTATGGATAGAAGGTCTTACGAGGAAAGGCTGAGGGACTTGAGGCTGTTTTCATTCGAGAGAAGAAGGTTGAGAGGTGACTTAATTGAAACATATAAAAAAATCAGAGGGTTAGGTAGGGTGGATAGGGAGAGCCTTTTTACTAGGATGGTGACGGCGAGCACGAGGAGGCATAGCTTTAAATTGAGGGAGGAAAGATATAGGACAGATGTCAGAGGTAATTTCTTTACTCAGAGAGTAGTAAGGGAATGGAACTCTTTGCCTGCAACGGTGGTAGATTCGCCAACTTTAGGTACACTTAAGTCGGCATTGGGTTAGCATATGGACGTACATGGAATAGTGTAGTTTAGATGGGCTTGAGCTCGGTATGACAGGTCGGCACAACATCGAGGGCCGAAGGGCCTGTACTGTGCTGTAATGTTCGATGTTCTATGGCGCTAAGGACACAATCTGGTCTGTAAAGTGCTCCATGCTGAACTGATATTTCATCTGGTTTTACAGTGATGGCAGAGGGTATTATTGCTATGTTCTTAATCTAAAAACTGAGGCCCCGAGTTCAAATCCAACCAAGTGAGCTGTTGGAATTTCAATTCAACCAAAATCTGGAATTAACATTTGAATGATGAAGTTGAAACCATTGGCAACAGTGAGGAAAACCCATCTGATTCACTCATGTCTTGTCAGGAAGGAAACTGCCATTCCTCCCCTGCTCTGGCCTACATGTGCCCCAAACTTCCAACAATGTCACTGGCTGTAACTTCCTCTGGACAATGAGGGATGGGAGTGAATGTTGTCCCAGCCAGTGAAACCCACACCCTGTGAGTGAGTAAAAAAAGGTGTCCGGGCTGGTTCTGGGAGGTGAATTAAGAATCTGATATACTAACAATTTCAGCTAATCTGAAAATACCTGCATTTAATATTTTCATTCTTGTGATTGAACCGTCCAAGCTCCTACTCCATTAATGTTGCAGTGTGACCATACACAGCACATCATTTTGGTGAATACCCACTGTCCTGGCAGCAGCCACAGCCTCTTCATTCAGAAGCAGGCAGCCATTCCCATTATCTTCGTACCTCTGCGTAAAAAAAAAGGATGGTATCGTAGATAAAGGCCGCTCCCTTGACACATAGTCCAAAGCACCCTCCCACTCACCACTCCTAACCGCCAACCAATCACATCAAAATATCCCGTGCGAACTGAGAATAACGAGGCAACTTGGAACATCAGGGAGTAGCCATCAGGATGATAGAGCACCGCTACCAATGTCTGAAGGTTTCAGAGTGAATGCTGCAGTACACAATGTATCACTAAGCCCCATAGTCTCCAGACATTTATGTAATATATGACCTTTTGTTCTTCCTGAAAATCTCACAGGTTCACAGTTACTTTCGTTATATTTCATTTGCCAAATTGCTTCTCAATTTACATTCTCTCTACCTCCTCCTGATAGCTTAATTTCCTGCTTATCATAGCATCACTGACAAATTTAGTTTGAATACATTTTGTTGCATTTATGTAAACCATTGATACAGACAATGCCAATAATAGATCACTTCCTGTCTTGCGCTCTCACCACTCCTGCTGCTCAAATCAAGTGGGCCGCCGATTCATGAGGTAAATTTTTAAAAGCAGAAGATTGCCTTCCCGGCTGGCCCTTGTCTCACGCTCTCACCACTCCCCCCAAAATCGTAAATCTGGATTGTAAATTGTTGATGACCTCACATTGGTCCCTGAGGAATTCCATTAGATACAGCTTTCTAATGTAAAAGTAAGTAATTATTTCTGCTCTGTATTTAATTTTAGCGAGCCAGGGCCCCTGCTACTGTATAGCCGCCTAGAAAGGTTGCAGGGCCTCGTCCTGTGGTGTGTAGCTGGTTGTCAAGATTTTCTGAGCTCCACAATCCACCATTAGAGCTATTTGTTGTCAGATCATCAGGTCGAGGTTGTACTGTCAATGATTCTGATTCTTGACCAATTAAAAGACAAGCACAGAATATAGACGAACACTTGAGTAGTATGCTGCACGGTCAAAAATGCTGTCTTTCAGATGCAGATATAAATCTTGCCTCTCAATGCAGTGTTCAATTTTCCCCAGACACGTATTGAGGAGGAGTGGAAATTTCCTGTTAGCCTGGATTACTTTTGTCCCTTTATCAACATTACCAATACTGATAATCTTAATAATTATTGACATTTTTGGCTGTGGGTGCTCTGTTGAAAAATTGCAGCAGTCTCCACACAATAAAATACACAACTGTCATTGAGGGGTGACCTTGCAGAGGTTTACGAAATCATGATAAATCAGGGGAAACCGTGAAGGTCTTTTCCCTGGGGTGGGGAGTCCAAAACAAGAGGGCACAGGTTAGGATGGGAGGGGAAAGATTTAAAAGCGACCGAAAGGGCAACATTTTCATGCAGAGGGTGGTGCATGTATGGAATGAGCTGCCAGAGGAAGTGGAGGTTGATAGAGTTACAACATTTAAAAGGCATCTGGATGGGTACAAGAATACGTAGGTTTGAGAGGGATATCAACCAACTACTGACAAATGTGACTAGGTTTATTCAGGATATCTGAATAGCATGGATGAGTTGGACCAAATGGCCTGTTTCCATGCTATATATCTCTATGGCTCTATGACTGAATATTTCATTCCATTTCTATGCAACTCCTTTGAAGGGCAGAATGGTCTCCTCCGATCTGTCATAATCCTGGCTTGCTGAATGGGTCTTCCTTTACCTCTGTCACAACCTCGAGGGGTAGAGTGAGATAAAACACATCAGAAAGGTCCTGCAGTTGGCCATTCGGACACTCGAGCCTGCTGCTCAATTTAAAAAGACCATAGCTGATCTGTTTACAGCTGAACATCCCTTTCCTGTTTATTCCCATTAAATATTGACTCTGCTGATTATCAAAGTTCAGTAGAGATCTGCATTGAATATCTTTAATAACTGAGTCTTCAATGTTCCCTGGGGATGACAACACTGCAGACAGCGAAATGTTATAGAGCAAGCAAAGTCCTTATCTCAACCTGAATTAGGAGACTCCTTAAAGTGTGTTAACCTCATAGCAAGTCACATCCACTTTAATGAGCACAGAAAAGGAGCAGATGAGACCATTCAGCCCCTCAAACTTATTCCGCATCCCCAATGACTCTGCTCCATAAACTATTTATCAATCTCAGCCTCCACTGCTGTCATGGGAAAATATTCCTGATACCTGAAGAGTATAGAGCCTAAGACAGGGGAGCAGTCAGCTCTGCTGTTCGATCATGCCTGACGTGTTTCTCAACACAATTCCACTGCTTTCTGAGTGTCCTGATATGCCTGTGTGTGTGTGTTTCTGTGTATTTCTGTTTAACGGTAAGAGACAGGTTGGTCATGGAGGTTTGTTTCTTGGGCTGTAAGCTTATGACCAGCAGTGATCCACAGAGATCAGTGCTGGGTCTACATTTGTTTGTGATTTATGAAAATGGTTTAGATGTGAATTATAGAAGGCACAACCAACAAGTTTGTGGATGACGCCAAGATTGGTTTTACAGTGGACAGGGAAGAATTTCATCTAAGATTACTCAGAGATCTGGATAAATTGGATGAGTGAATCAAAAAGGTGCACAGCATGGGAACAACCCATTTAGTCCAACTTGTCCATGCCGACCAGATATCCGAAATTGAACGAGTCCCATTTTCCAGCATTTGCCCCATGTCCCTCTAAACACTTCCTGTTCATATCACCATCCCGATGCCTTGTAAATGTTGTTTTCTCCAGCCTCCACTACTTCCTCTGGCACTTGTTCTGTACATAAATCATCCTCTGCATGAAAATGTTGCCTCTTGGGTCCTTTTCACGACTTTCCCCTCGCACATTAAACCTTCTAATTTTGGACTCCCCTACTCTGGGAAAAAAAGATCTTGACTGTTTAGCCTGTCCGTGGCTTTATGATTTTACAACGTCTATAAGGTGCCAATTTTACTCCAATCAACAGGAATGGCTGTGTTTTCTGTCATATGCATTCTCTGACTAAATCCTGAAATTCAAAACTGATACCTCTCCCTCCTCGATCAAGTCACAATTCGAAAATAATTTTAGTCAACTTGTTTAGATATTTTATGAAGCACCTCTGGGGTTTTTGAATCCTGACCTTTGGGCCCACTGATGGAGACACGACCACCACACTGCAATAGCCCCCGAATTTGCAACATTATTCTCCTGTGTGTTTGCCCCTCAACCTGTTCTGGCATGCTGTGACACAGGAAGGACTCGAATCAAGAACTTCTGTTCCAGAGCTGGGGACATTACCACAGGTTCAGGGGAGGAAATCTAACCCAGTGCTCTGCCTCAGTGGTATGGGCGCTACCCAGTAGACAAGACCTAAACCGTGCCCAGAAATTGGGCCACTTTTTCAGTGACAATTTTCAGCTAAGTTTGGATTTCTTAAATTCTGGTCGATATTATTGATTTACTGTGGGAGTCCATTCATAGCAGGAACAAAATCAAAGTTGCTGGAAAAGCTCAGCAGGTCTGGCAGCATCTGTGGAGGAGAAAACAAAGTTAACATTTTGCGCCCGGTGACACTTCCCCGGAACATTCTGTAACTGACGTTATTTGAGAACAGTTGGATGTCAGTTAATTGAACAAAAGATTAGATCCCAAGGGAAAAGAACCCGTTCCAGGGAGAAGGAGACACTGTTTCAAAATCCCCTCAGGTAGTTAAATTGGGTGAATACATTTTCCCTGTGTTCATGTTTCTTCACAACTGAAAATTGACCACAATTTAGACAAAAAAGAAACAAAAATGTCCAACATCTGTTTGTCTTCAAGGAACTGGGAGAGAATCCTTCAGGAAGGCAAAATTTTCACCCTCTGTATCAGGAACTGTAAAGAAGTGACCTGTGCCTGCTCGCGAGTGATCGAGTGTGTGGGAATGCTCTAGAAACCATCCGTTCTTCTAGATGTTTATTCACGTATTTAGGCAGGGAGTGCTTCTTGTGTTTTACGTTACATTTCCTGTGAAAAGATTGAGACATTACGATTTGTTATTTCATTTTCATTTTTTTTTCAATAAATCAGTGATACATTTGAAAATGTCACTGGGTCCTCAAACAAACTGGTAACTTTGCCTCCAGGGTGTTGTATAATTTGTTTGTTTTCCTTCCGCACAGTTGATCTAGTGACAATTTACGTCCTTCTTTATAAAGATTGTGGATTGTCTCCATGTGTCAGACGTTACCTGGGGGCCATGGCAGTGGCAGATCTATTGGCCATTATCCTCGACCTGATATTGAGAAAAATTCCAATTGTTTATCGGGAACAGTTTTATTTCCTGGTGCACATCCCTGTGTGTAATATTCACGCCGTCCTGCTTTATGTAGCCACTGACTGTTCTGTCTGGTTCACCGTCACTTTCACCTTTGATCGATTTGTGGCCATTTGTTGCCAGAAGCTGAAAAGTAAATATTGCAGTGAGAAAACGGCGGCTGTGGTTCTGGGAACAATGACTGTGCTGAGCTGTTTGAAGAACATTTTCTGGTATTTTATGCTCACAGGTTGGTATTGGCTGAGAAACCACCCCTGGTTTTGTTTTGTAACAGCCGATGTTTATGGCTCTCCTGTCTGGGCCAGAATCGAGTTCCTCCACCACATTCTAACCCCAGGACTCTCATTTCTCCTGATTCTGCTGCTCAATGTTTTCACCGTCAGACACATTTTAGTGACCAGCAGAGCCCGCAGGAGACTCCGGGCTCACACCAATGGGGACGGTCAGTGTGACACAGAAATGCAAAATCGAAGAAAATCCATCATTTTACTGTTTGTGATCTCAGCCAATTTCATCCTGTTCTGGTCAACGTTAATGGTGTATTCTATATGGTACCGGATGTTTAATTTGAGGTATAACTCGATGTATCTACATCACTTCGTGCAGGAACTGGGCTTCATGCTGCAGCTCCTCAGTTGCTGCACAAACACCGCGATTTATGCCGTGACCCAAACTAAGTTCAGGCAGCAGCTGAAGAATGTGCTGAAATATCCCTTTACCCAAATTCATCAATCAATCAAATTCACTCATTAATCAATCCATCCAGGATTTTCTCATTTCAGTTCAATGTTTCAGCAATGAAGCAGCCTGTCGCTATGGTAACAGACTGAGGGTATTGCTGGCTTATCCATCCTTATCCCACAGGGGGTCACAGGGAAACATGTCAATGTTTCTCTCAACTCACAGGCCAAAGAGAAAAGGCACCGTTCCACTGACTGCATCCATAACTTCAATATGTAATTAATGTTCATTAAAAAGTGCCAAGCAGCACAGCAAACTATATTGTTGTTTGTCTTTGTGTTGAAGAAGCTCATCTGGAGAGAGACAGACCCGGCCCCAAGGGAATAGGAGGATTTTGAGACTGAGCTCGGAAGTTGGGTTCAAGTCACTCTGTCCTTGCATTCACCTCTGGGATATCTCTGTCTCTTTCTCTCTCTCCTGTCCCTTCTCGCTTGCGCTCTCCCTCTAAGACCCACATTTCTCTGTAACCCCCGCACCCCATCCCTCTCTCCATTCCCTTCCTTCTCTCTTTCCACCCACCCTCCCCAACCCACTGCCTCCCTCTGTCTCTGCACCCTGTCTGTCTTTCCCTCCTCCTCGAATATCCGCACCCATTTCTCTCACTCTCTGCCTGTGTGAACCCCATCTCCCACTCTGTATTTTTCCCTCTGACCCCACCTCTCCCTAATACCCTTTCCCACTCTTTCCCTCTCTCTCCCCTTCCCCCTCTCTGTCCCCATTCCCCTCTGTATCCTTTGTTTCTCTCCTCCCGCATCGCTCTCACTCTGTTTCTCCAACCTTGTCTCTACTCTCTATCTCTGACCCACTCTCTCTCTCACTCTCCCCCACCCCTTCCTTGTCCTCCCTTCTCCCTTCGAGTCCCTCACTTGCCTTTGTAATCCTCTGGCTTCCTGTCCCCCTGGCCCCCAGCACTGTATCTGGCTCTCTGAACACCGCCCCCCTGTACCCCAGGCCCTGCCCCTATCGCTCTCTCTCTCTCCCTCCATCCTTGTTGCTCTCTCACTCCCTTCCTCCCTGTCGCTCCTTCCCTGCCTGTCCCTCATTCCATCACTCCCTCCCACTCGCTCCTTCCCAGTCCCTTGCTCCCACCTCACACCTCCCCATTCCTCGCTCCCTCGCTGTCCCTTTCTCCCTCCCTGTCCCTCGCTTCCTCAGTCCCTCCCCGTTGGTGACTCTGTTTCCCTCGCTCCCTCTCCCTCCCTCCCTCCCTCCCCTTCCCTCACTGTCTCATCATCCCTTGCCCCCTCCTCATGCATTGTTCCCTCACCATCCCTCAGTCCCTCCCTCCCCTTCTCTCGTTCCCTCCCTCACACTCTGTCCATTGCTCCCTCGATCCCCATTCCTTATTACCTCTGCCCCTCACTCTCCATCCCTCGCTCCTTCCCTCCATCTACATCCCTCACTCCCTCCCTCCGCATCCTTTGCTCACTTGCTCCATCCCTCACTCGCTTGGTTCCTCCTGGTACCTCGCTACCTTCCTATCCGTCGCTCCCTCGCCCCCCTTGCTCACTCACCATCCCTTACTCCTTCCCCATCCCTCACTCTCTCCCTCACCATTCCTTGTTTCGCCCCTCCCACCACATCTCTCCCTCACTCACTTCCTCACTCTCTCCCCATCTCTCAATCCCTTGCTTCCTCCCCGAAACTCATTCCCTCCCCTTCCCTCACTCCCTCACTCACTCTGACTCCATTCCTTGCTCCCTTGGCATCCCTTGGTCCCTCACTTCCTGTCCCTTGCTCCCTCCCTCACCGTCCATCGCTCCATCCCTCCCCATCCTTTTCACCCTCCCTCTCCGTCCCTCACTCCCTCCCTCTCCATCCCTTCCTCTCTCTCTCCCCATCTCTCGCTCCCTACGTCTCTCCCTGTCCTTTGATCACTCACTCCTTCCCCATCCCTCGCTCCTTCCCCATCCGTCGCTGCCTCCGTGCTTCTCACTCCGTTACATCCTTTGCTTCCTCCTCATCCCTCCCCTTCCCTTTCTCCCTCCCCCCCACCCCTCTCTCAATCCCTCGCCATCAGTTGTTCCTTCGCTCCATTGTTCCCTCGCTTTCACTCGTTTCCTCCCTGTCCCTTGCTCACTCATGCCATCCCTCACTCCCTCGCTCCATCTCTCACTCATTCGCTCTGTCTTTCGCTCACTCACTCCGTTCCTCACCCACTCTCTCCCTCACTCCCACCCCATCCCTCACTCTGTCTTCCCTCCCTGTCCCTCACTCCATTGCTCACTACCTCCTTATCCCTCATAGTCCCTTGCTCCCTCCTTCCCTCTCTATCCCTGCCTCCCCATCCCTTGTTCCTTTGATCCCTCCCTGATTGTCTCTTCCTCCCCATCCCTCACTCCTTCACTTCCCGTCGCTTGCTCCTTCCATCACCATCCCTCCCTCCCTCCCCGGCCTTTTCACCCTCCCTCTCTGCCCCTCCCTCCCTGTGCCTTTCACCCTCTCTCCCTGTCCCTCCCTCCCTCCCCGGCCTTTTCACCCTCCCTCTCTGCCCCTCCCCCCCTGTGCCTTTCACCCTCTCTCCCCGTCCCTCACTCCCTCGCCATCCTTTGCTCCCTCACTCCGTATCTTGCTCACTCGCTCCCTGCCCGTCCCTCGCACCCTCCCCTTCCCTTGCTCCTACCGCCTCCCTCACCCCTAACGTTAGTTGCTCCCACCCCGTCCCTCGCTCAGTCCCTCCCTGTCCTTTTCTCCCTCCCTTCCTGTCCCTCGGTCCCTCCCTCCCCATTGCTTGCAACGTTGCTGCCTTGCTCCATCACCCCTCCTTGACCCTCGATACCTCACTACATCCATCACCCCCTCCCTCTCCCTCACTCCCTCCCTGTATTTCAATCCCTATCTCCCCATAGCTCACTCCCTCCCAGTCTCTTGTTACCTCCCTCCATGACCCTCATTTCCTCCTCCGTTCCCTCGCCATGCCTTGCTCCCTCCATCTCCATCCATCGCTCCCTCCCTCTCCACTCCCTAACTGCCCCTCACTCCATCCCTCCCTCCCCATCCGTCGCTCCTTTGCTCCATCTCTTGCTCACATGCTCCCAAACTGTCCCTCGCTCCCTCCCCGTCCCTCACTCCCTCATTGGACCAAACTCCCTCGCTCCAACCCCATCCCTCGCTCCCTCATTCCCTTTCTCACTCACTTGGTCCGTCCCTCGCTCACTCACTGCTTCACTGTCCCTCACTCCCTCTGCACCCTCACTGTCCATTGCTCCCTTTCTCTCCTTCCATCATTCCCTTCCTCCCTGACTCTCCCTACCTTGCTCCCTCCATCTATGTCCTTCACTACCTCCCTCCCTGTCCGTTTCTCCCTCCCTCCCCAACCCTCACTTCCTGGCTCCTTCCCCATCCCCTGCTCGCTCCCAGTCCTTCGCTCGCGACCTTCCCTCACTCACTCACCCTCGCTCCCTCCCTGCTGCCGCCCTCCCTCATTCCCACTCAGTTCCTCGCTCCCTCCCTCGGTCCCTCCCCGTACCTAGCTACCTGCCTCCCCATCCTTTGCTCTCTCCCTCACTCCCTCTACTTCCGTTGCTCCCTCCCTTTCCATCCCTCATTCCCTCCCTAGCTCTGTCTCTATCCCTTGATCCCTCCCTTCCTCTCTTCCTCGTTCCCTCCCTCCCTCACTCAATAGTTACCCATCCGTCCCTCACTCACTCCATCCCTATCTGTCCCTCACTCTCTCCCTCTCCATCCCTCACTGCCTCCCTCACCATCCCTTTCTCCCTCCCACCTCGTCTTTCACTCATTCGCTCCATATCACTCCCTCACTCCCTCCCCATCCCTTGCTCCCTCACTATCCCTCGCTCCCTCACCATCCATCGCTCGCTCCCCGTCCCTCACTCCTTCATGTCCATCACTCTCTCCCCTTCCACCGCACGCTCCCCATCCCCTGCTGCCTCGCTTGCTCCCTCCCCATCCGTCACTCCCTTGCCATCCCTTGCTCCCGCCCTCCCCGTCCTGCCCTCCTTCCATACCCGTCACTCACTCACTTCCTCGCTGACTGTCCCTCACTCCCTACCTCTCCCTCTATCACCGTCCCTTTCTCCCTCACTCCCTGTTTCTTTCTCCCTCCCTCCTAGTCAGTTGCTCCCACACTCTGTCCCTCGCCCCTTCACTCACTCCCTGTAACTTGTACCCTCCTCATCCCTCACTCCCTCCTCGTTCCTCACTCCCTCCATGTCCCTCATTCCCTTATATCTGCTGCTCCCTCACTGTCCCTTTCTCTCTCTTTCTCTGTCCCTTTCTCCCTCCCTTCCTGTCCCTCGCCCCCTGCCCCCACCCCGTCCCTCGATCCCTCACTCCCAGTCCCTTGTTCCCTCACTCACTCCATACCCGTCCCTCGCTCACTTGCTCCGTCACCCACAGCCTTGCTCCATCTCTTGTTCCCTCCCCATCCCTCGCTCCATCATTTCCTCCTCATCCCTCGCCACGTCGCTCGCTCTCTACCCATCTCTCCCTACCTCGCAGTCTCTCGCTCCCTCCCTCCCTGTCTCTAGCTCCCGCCCTCCCCATCCCTTGATCCCTCGCTCCGTACCTCGCTCACTTGCTGCCTCCCCGACCCTCATTCCCTCACCGTCCCTAACTCCCTCGTTCCCTCCTTTTCCATCGCTACCTCCCCGTCCCTCAGTCCCTCGCACCATCCCTCACTCCCTCGCTCCATCTCTCGCTGAATCGCTCCATCCTTGGCTCACTCGATCCTTACCCATCCATCCCTCACTCACTCCCTCCCTGTCCATCCCTCTCTGTCGCTCACTTCCTCCCTCACCATCCCTTTCTCCCTCCATGTGGTCTCTTACTCATTCACTCTCTCCCTCTCCCTCGCTCCCTCCCCGTCCCTCACTCCCCCCATCCCTCACTGCCTCACCATCCCTCACTTCCTCACCATCCATCGCTCCCTCCCCATCCCTCCCTCCTTTGCGTCAGTCACTCTTTCCCCTTTCTCCGCACCCTTCCCATCCCATGCTACCTCACTCGCTTCCTCCCCATCTCTCACTCCCTTGCTGTCCCTTTATCCCTCCCTCCCCGTCCTGCCCTCCCTGTCCCTCGCTCACTACCTCCCTGGCTCCCTACCTCTCCATGCCTTGCTCCCTCCCTCCCATCCCTCACACCCTCCCAACCTGCCCATTGCTCTTTTGCTCCCTCCTTCTCTGGCTCCCTCACTCCCTTCTCATCTCTTGCTCCCTCACCATCAATCACTCCCTCCCCGTACCTCACTTCCTTATGTCCGTTATTCCCACCCCACCCCTCACTCCCACCCCATCCCTCGCTACCTCACTCACTCCCTCCCCACCCCTCATTCTGTCACCCTTTCTCACTCCCTCCGAACCCGATCCCTGGTTCCCTCCCAGTCCCTCGCTGCATTGCTGTCCCTAACTGCGTCCATCGCTCGGTCCCTGTCCCTCATTCCTTAATGTCCATCACTCTCTCCCTTTCCTCCGCAAACTCCCCATCCCATGCTGCCTCGCTTGGTCCCTCCCCATTCCTCACTCCCTTGCCATCCCTTGCTCCCGCCCTCCCCATGCATCCTGTCCCCTGCTGCCACCCTCTGTCCCCGTCCCTCACTGCCACCCATCCAGCCCCTCGATCCCTCCCTCCCTGACCCTCGCTCTGTCCCTGTCCTTGGTCTCTCCACGTCCCTCACTGCCTCGCTCACCCCATCTCCACCCCTAGCTCCCTCAACATCCCTCACTTCCTTCCACCCAGATCCCTCAGTCCCTCCTAGTCCCTCACTTCTGCGCCCTCCCTAACTCGCTCACTCCCTCCCTACCTTGCTTGTTCCCTCCCCAACACTCTGTCCCTCACCATTTGTCGCTCCCTCCCACCCCATCCCTTGGTCCCCCGCTCACTCGCTGAAACTCCGACCCTTGCTCCCTCACTCCCTCCAGGTATCTGGCTCACTTGCTCCGTCCCTTGCTCAATTGCTCCCTCCCCTTCCCCTGCTCCTTCCTCGTCACTCGCCTCCTTGCTCCAACTCTCGCTCACTCATTCTGCCCCTTACTCACTCACTCCCTACCCAACCCTCACTCCCTCACTCCTTCCCAGTCCCTGACACCCTCGCTCCATCGGTCACCTCTGCGCAAATTCTCTCATTCAATCCATCTCTATCCCTTGATCCCTCCATCACCATCTCTCCCTCCTTCCCTCTGTGTCCCTTTGTCCCTCTCTTACCAGCCCTTTCCTCCTCATACCCTGTCCCTCGATCATTTCCTCCGTCCCTCTTACTCACTCCCTCCCTCTCTCCACATCCCTTGCTCCCTTGCTGTTTTCCCAAACCTTGTTCCCTCACTCCCTCCACGTCCCTCACTCCCTCCCCATCCATTACACCCTCGCTCTCTCCCCATCCCTTGCTCCCTCGCTTCGTCCCTTGCTCACTCGCAGCCTCCCCAAACCTCATTCCCTCACTCCCTCCGCATCCCTCACTCCCAGTCCCTCACTTTGTCACCATCCGTCGCTCTCTCCCACCCTATGCCTCGCTACGTCACATGCTCACTCCCCAACCTTTACTCCCTCGCTGTCCCTCACTCCCCATCCATTGCTTCCTCCCTCCCTTCCTGTCTCTTTCTCCCTCTCTCCTTCCCTCACTCACTCGCTGCCTCTCTGAACCGCGTTCCCTTCCCATCTCGTGCTGCCCTCGCTCACTCCCTCTCTGTCAATTGCTCCCTCACGATCTGTCACTCCCTCCAACCCTGACCCTTCCTCCCTCCCTCTCTGTCCCTCGCTTCCCCCCTCCCAGTCCCTCTCACCTTCACTCCGTCCCTGGCTTCCTCGCTATGTCTTTGGGTCCCTCGTTCTCCATCCCTTGCTCCCTCCCTCCCCTTCCCTCACTGTCCCTCTCTCACTCCCACCCTGCCCGTCCCCCGCTCCCTCTGTCTCTGTCCCTCACTGTCCCTCCTTCACCATCCCTTTCTCCCTCCCACTCTGTCCCTTGCTCATTTGCTCCCTCCCTCTCCCTTAGATCCCTCCACATCTCACTCCCTCACCATCCCTCGCTCCCTCATCATCCAGCGTGCCCTCCCTGCCCCTTGCTCACTTTCATCCATCACTCCTTCCCCGCCCCTCAGCCCTTCCACGTGCCTCACTCCCTTGCCGTCACTGACTCCCTCATTCCCTCCCTGGCCCTCGCTCCCTCCCTCTCCCCTCCCTTGCTCCCTCGCTCCGCTCCTCACTATTGCTGCCTCCCTGACCCTCATAACCTCGCTTCCTCCCTGTCCCTCCCTCCCTAGCTGCCATTAACTCACTCACTCCCTACCCATCCCTTGCTCACTTCCTGTCCCTCGCACCCTCGCTCCATCCCACACTCCATCCCTTGCTCCCTCGCTCACTCTTTGCCTCTCCGACCCTTTTTCCCTCTCTACCTCCCTGTCTCTTGCTCAATCGCTCAGCCCCTCGCTCCATCACTCCCTCCTCATCACTCACTCCTTCACAGCCCATTTTTTCTCCCTCCCTGTCCCTCTCTCACTGTCCCTTGCTCCCACCTTCCCCAGCCCTGAGTTCCCACTCCTTCCCTGTCCCTTGCTCCCTCACTCTGACCCTCAGTCACTCAGTCTGCCCCTCAGTCCCTCGCTGTACCTCACTTCCTCCTCGTCCCTCACTCCCACCCAGTCCCCACTCCCTCTCCATCTGTCACTTCCTCCGTCCCACACCCTCGTTCCCTCCCTCTGAATCTCCATCCCTTGCTCCCTCACAATCCCTCCCTAACCGTCCCTCACTCCCTCCCCTTCCCTCACACTGTCCCTCGCCCCCTCTCTCACTCGGCCCATCCCTCGTTCACTCGCTCCCTCAATCCCTCCCCATCCCTCAATCCCACCCCGCCTATCACTAGCTCCCTCCCCATCCCTCCCTCTGTCCCCATCCATTTCTCCCTTCCACTTCACCCCTCACTCCCTTCCACCCCGTCCTTTTCTCCCTCCCTCCCCATCGCTCGCTACCTCCTTCACTCCTCATCCTATGCTCCCTCACTCCGTCCCTCACTAACTTGGCCCCTCCCTATCCCTCACTCCCTCCCTCTCTGTTCCTCATTCACTCCCTCGCTCCATGTCCCTTTCTCACTTGCTCCGCATCCCTCACCCCCTCTCCATCGCTTACTTCCTCACTCCAGCCCAGCCCTCGCTCCAACCCCGTCCCTTGCTCTCTCCCAGCCCACCCTTTGCTCCATCTCTCGCTTCCTCCCCATTCCTCGCTTACCCCCCCCCCTCACTCTGTCCCTCGCTCCCAGTCCCTCGGTCCCTCGTTTCGCATTTCTCCCTCCCCGTCCCTCGCTCCCACCACCCTCACTCACAAAGTGTCACTCGTGCCCTGCCCATCCCTCACTCCTTCCCTTTCCCTCACTCCTTACCATCCCTCACTCCCTTGCTCCCCATGCCTCATTACCTCTCTCCCTCTCTCTCCATCCCTCGCTCCCTCCCTGTCCCTCACTTCCTCCCTCCGTCCCTCACTCCTGCCCCATCTCATGCGCCCTCTCCGTCCCTCGCTCCCTTGCTCCGTCCCTCGCTCTCTTGCATTGTTCCGCGCTCCATTGCTCCATCCCTTGTTCACTTACTTCCTCACTTACTCCCCATTCCTCAATCCCTCACCATCTATCATTCCCTTGCTCCTAATGCTTCATTACCTCTCTCCCTCATTCCATCCCTAACCCTCGCTCCCTCCCCTTCCCTTGCTTCCAACCAACCTGTCTCTTGTTCCCTCCCTCCCTATCTCCTGGTCCCTCGCTCCATCCCTCTCCTTCCCTTGCTTGCTCGCTCCCTCCCTGTCCCTCGCTCCCTTTCTCTGTTCCTCACTCCCTCTCTCCATCCGTCACTCACTCTCTTCCCCGCTCCCTCTCCATCCCTCACTCTCTCCCTCCCTCCCTGTCTATTGCTCCCTCACTCTGTCCCTTTCCCACTCGCTCCCTCCCCGACCCTTGTTCCCTCACTCCCTCCCAGTCCCTCGCACCCTAGCCATCCCCATCTCACTCGCTCACTCTCCATCCCTCGCTGCATTCCTTTCTCCCACACCCTTCCTCCATCCCTCGCTCCATCCCTCATTCACTAGCTCCCTACCCATCACTCGTTCCCTCTCTGTCCCTCGCTCACTCCCTCTCCGCCCCTCGGTCCCCTGTGCCATCGCCCCTCCCAGTCCCTCGCACCCTTGCCATCCCTATCTTACTCGCTCCCTCTCCATCCCTCGCTCCATCCCTCATTCACTAGCTCCCTACCCATCACTCGTTCCCTCCCTGTCCCTCGCTTACTCCCTCTCCGTCTCTCGGTCCCCCGCTCCATTGCTCTCTCCCCGTCCATTGCACCCTCCCCTCGCTACCTAGCTCGCTCCTTCCCCGTCCCTCAATCCTTCACTGTCTCTCAATCCCTCCCTATCCTCGCTCCCTTCCTCACTGGCCCTGCCTCCTGCCTTTCTGCCCCTGCCTCCCTCCCTGTCCCTCGTTCAGTCCCCATCCGTCCATCTGTCCCCATCCCTTTCTCCCTCCCTCTCCATGCCTCACTCTCTTCCACCCCATCCTTTTCTCTCTGCTCCCCGCCCCTCACTACCTCCCTCACTCCTCGTCCTTTGCTCCCTTGCTCCATCCCTCACTCACCCGGTCCCTCCCCATCCTTCGCTCCCTCCCCCCTCGCTCACTCCGTGTCCATTGCGCCCTCACTGTCTCCCACCCCCTCTCTCTCCCTCACACCCTCCCTCCACGTCCCTTGCTCACTCGCTCCCTCACTACCTCCCCATCCCTCACTCCCTCGCTCCCTCCCCTTACCTCGCTGTCTCACCATCCCTCGCTCCCCTCCTCCCGGTCCCTCCCGCCATCATTTTCCATCCCTTGTTCGTTTCCCATTTCTCATTCCATCCCTGTACCCACTCCTTCCCCATTCCCCACTGCCTCGCTCGCTCCCTCCCCACCCCTCGCTCCCTTACCATCCCTTGCTTCCTCTCACCCCAATCCCTCACTGTCTCACCCTATCCATCCCTAGCCCTCGATCACTCCCCATTTCTCACTCCATCGCCGTCCCTTGCTCTCTCCCAGTCTCTCGCTCCATCGCGGCTCCTAACTCACTCATTCCCTCACTGTCACTCTGCCCCTCGCTCCTTCCCCATCCCTTGTTCCCTCCTTATCCCTGTCTCACTCCATCCCAGTCTCTCGCTTCCTCCTGCCCTCCCTGTCCCTTGATCCCTCACTCCCTCCATGTCTCTCGCACCCTTGCTCTGTCCCTTGCTCACTCACTTCCTTATTCCTTCCCGGTCCCTCACTTCCTCGCTCCTTCCCCATCCCTCATTCCCTCATCGTCCTTTGCTGCCTCCCTCCTGGTACCTTATTTCCTGCCCTCCACATTCCTCAGTCCATCCCTCCCTCCTGTTCCTAGATCCCGCACTGTGTTCCTTATTTCCTCGCTCCATCCCTCGCTCACTCTCTTCCTTACTCCCTCACCATCTCAAACTCCGTCGCTCCCTCCCCGTCCCTCACCGTCTCTAAATCCCTCACACCCTCCCTGTCCCTCACTCCCTCCCTCACTTGCTCTCTGCCATCCCTCCCTCCCAATCCCTCACTCCGTAGGTCCCTCCCAGGAGGGAGGGAGGGAGCGAACCCTCCCTCCCCGTCCATCGCTCACTCCCTCCCTATCCCTCCATCCCTCCCACCGCCCCGACATTACCTTGGTCCTTCACTCCCTCCCAACCCTCCTTTCCTCCCTTGCTCCCTCCCTCTGCACTCCCTAACCACCCCTTACTCCATCCGTCCCTCCCCACACGTCGTTCCTTTGCTACATCCCTTGCTCACAAGCTCCCAACCTGTCCCTCGCTCCCTCCCCGTCACTCACTCCCTCATTGTACCTAACTCCCTCGCTCCATCCCCATACCCCGCTCCCTCGTTCCCTTTCTCACTCACTTGCTCCGTCCCTCGCTCACTCACTGCTTCACTGTCCCTCACTCCCTCTGCACCCTCCCTGCCCATTGCTCCCCTCCTCTCCTTCCATCATTCCCTTCCTCCCTGACTCTGCCTACCTCACTCCCTCCATCTATGTCCTTCACTACCTCCCTCCCTGTCCATTTCTCCCTCCCTCCCCAACCCTCACTTCCTGGCTCCTTCCCCATCCCTTGCTCGCTCCCAGTCCTTCGCTCGCCACCTTCCCTCCCTCACTCACCCTCGCTCCCTCCCCGCTGCCTCCCTCCCTCATTCCCACTCAGTTCCTCACACCCTACCTCAGTCCCTCCCCGTACCTAGCTACCTGCCTCCCCATCCCTTGCTCTCTCCCTTGCTCCCTCTAATTACATTGCTCCCTCCCTCTCCACCCCTCATTCCCTCCCTAGCTCTGTCTCTATCCCTTGAACCCTCCCTCCCTCTCTTCCTCATTCCCTCCCTCACTCAATCGCTACCCATACGTCCCTCACTCACTCCATCCCTGTCTGTCTCTCACTCTATCCCTCTCCAACCCTCACTGCTTCCCTCACCATCCCTTTCTCCCTCCCACCTTGTCTCTCTCTCATTTGCTCCATCTCTCTCCCTCACTCCCTCCCCATCCCTGGTCCTTGTCGCTCACTCCGTCTCTCTTTCCTTCCCCCTCCCTTGCTTCCTTGTTCCATCACTCCCTCCTTGTCCCTCGCCTCCTCACTCCATACCCATCCCTCCCACCCTCTGACTCAGCAGGTCTGGCAGCAGCTGTAGAGGAGAAAACAGAGTTAACGCTTTGGGTTCAGTGACCCTTCTTCAGAAAAGTTCTGAGGAAGTGTCACCAGAGCTGAAACATTAACTCTGTTTTCTTCCTCCACAGATGCTGCCAAACCTGCTGATCTTTTCCAGCAACTTTGCTTTTGATATAAATACCCAGGCCAGCTGGAAGCTCACCATCGTAGTCACTCCAGGGAGAGACTATTTACCTGCTAAATGTGTGGGAAGGGATTTGCTCAGTCATCACACCAGTGGGTTCACACTGACAAGAGGCCTTTTAAATGCTCTGACTGTGAGAAAAGCTTTAGGAGCTCTAAAGGTCTAATTCAATATTGACCTGTTCACACAGGGGAGAATTCGTTCAGCTGTTCTGCTTGTGGGAAGGAATTCACTTGGAGATCCAGCCTATTGTCACACAAAAGTCTTCACGGGGAAGGAAGCTTCATCTGCTCTGTGTCTCTGAAGTGATAGAATTCATGGCCTAGCCCAATGTCACACACTCGAGTTCACACTGGAGAGAGACTGATACCTGCTGTGTGTGTAGGAGGGGATTCACATCTTCATCGATTCTAATGTCACACAGTCAGGTCACACTGGGGAGAGATCTTTTATCTAACATCCTGCAAAAAGATTATTATTATTATTATTATTATTATTATTATTATTATTATTATTAATAATAATAATCTTTTTGCAGGATGTTAGAAAGGGAAGATTTTTCAGACAGAAATTTCAAAATAACCATCACGTAAATATCCAAGGAGTCACTTAAATAAGTCACACTTGAATATCAGTGGCTTGAAACCATAGACCAAGAAATGTCGATCTGTTTCAAAAGATTTGAAACAACAGCAAGTTTTGAGAAGATTTGTAGCTCAGGTTCAGGTTCTGGATGTAAGTTTGCTCGCTGAGCTTGAACGTTCGTTTTCAGATGTTTCGTCACCATTCTCGTTAATATCAACAGTGAGCCTCCAGTGAAGCGCTGGTGTTATGTCGCACTTCCTAATTATGTGTTTCGGTTTCCTTGGGTTGGTGATGACATTTCCTGTGTTGATGTCATTTCCTGTTCTTTTTCTCAGAGGGTGGTCGATGGGCTCCAGATCAACACCATCAACCTCATCAGCAAGGACAACATCTTCAATCTATTGGACCTATGCCTTACCACCCACTTCACTTTCAAGAACAAAACCTACAGACAAACCAACGGAACACCCATGGGAAGTCCCATGACATCACCAAACCAAGGAAACCTAACCAGATAAATAGAAAGCGGGACACAACAGCAGCGCTTCGTCGGAGGCTCACTGATGATGTTACCGAGAATGGTGATGAAACGTCTGAAAACTAACCTTCCAGCTCAGCGAGCAAACTCACATCCAGATTTGAAACAACAGTTTGCCTGGAAAAGTACTGAGACGCATACATCCAAGTGATAGTCTTCCAGTGAACTGATGTACCTTCACCTCATCTCACAGCTGCAAGAAACATCATACCATTCACAGTAGGAACGTACAGAGACACAAGGCCTCCTATAATTTGGAGAAACCATGGGAATGTGAGGACTGTGAGAAAGGATTCCATTCCTTGTCAGTGCTGGAGTTTCATCAATGCAGTCACACGAAGCAGAGACCATTCACCTGCTCTGAATGTGGGAAGGGATTCTGTGATTCATCTGCTCTGTGAAAACACCATTGTGCTGGCAAAGGATAGAGGCTACTCACCTGCTCTGAACTTGTTTTTATTTATTCATAGGGTGAGGGCATTGCTGTCTACGCAGCATTTATTGTCCATCTCTAATTTCCCAGAGGGCAGTTCAAAATCAACCATATTGGTGTAGTTCGAGAGTCACACGTGGCGCAACCCAGGTAAGGATGGCAGTTTCCTTTCCTAAAGGACATTAGTGAACGAGATGGGTTTTTCCAACAATCGACAAAGGATTCAACGTCATCATTAGATTCTTAATTCCAGATATTTATTGAATTCAAATTCCACCATCTGCCGTGGTGGAATTTGAACCTGGGTCCCCAGAGTGTTAATCTGGGTCCCTGGGTTAACAGTCTAATACCACAGGCCATCGCCTCCCCCAGTGGCAATAAATTCCGCAAATAATTCATCCTGATGAAACACCAGTGAGTTCCAGCAGGGTAGAGGATGTCTACTTGTTTGGAGTATAGTAAAGTATTCACTCAGTTGTCCAGCCTGCACATGCATCAAAGAGTTCACACTGGGGAGAGACCATTTACATGATCTGGTTGTGGGAACGAATTCACTCAGTCATCTGCCCCAGGAAGACACCAGCACGTCCACACAAGGGAGAGGCCATTCAAATGCTCCAAGTGTGGGAAGTGGTTCAGCGATTCATCTGGGCCAACAGGTACACCAGCGAGACCATACTGGGGAGAAGCCATTCACATGTTCTGAGTGAGGTAATGGATTCATTCAATCATTCAGTCTGTCAAAGTATCAGAAAGCTCACAAATTATCCTAGGAGTTGGATCTGCTGTTAATCTGCATTACATATGCTGCTAGACAGCACATTCCAAACACACAGCATCTATAGTCCAGAAGAAAAAGTGAAGCAGTTACATGGGACAGTTAGCACCTGCATGCTCGTCTCCATACTGCACACTATTCTCATTAACAGGATGGAGAAAGGGAAGATTTGCAGGCAGAATTCTCAAAATGACCATCACATGAAGATCTAATGGTGTCACTGAAATAACTGAGACTTGAATGTTGTAATCTTCTGTATTGGCTGTTCCTTTACTCTCAATGATTCAAAATCCAGGAACTTCTCCCAAACAACACTGTGGGTGACCCTACACCTCAAAGACTGCAGTCCCAGAAACGACCAACTTCTCAAGGAGGCCAGCTGGGATGGGCAATAAGTGCTGACCTAGACAGTGATACGATATCCCATGAATTGAATTGAAAAATGAGGGAAAATCACATCCAAGACTGAGCCATGTTCACTCTGACAGTGAGTAAAGTGGGAGGGTCAGAGGGTTTCTTTCTGCTGGACTGGCCACTCTCACCACCTTGCGTTCTGCGAAGCTGATTCTCTTTGAGCCTGGGACTGCAGATTCCCAAGGAATTGATCCCCAAAATCTGATGAAGTGAATCTATTTTGTCCTAGCTCAGAAATAACTATTTATTTGCTTATGGGTCATTGGTGACACAGGGGAGGCCCAGATTTATTGCCCATCGCTACCCGCCCTGGAGAGGATGGAGCTACCTATGGTCCATGTATTGTTGATAGACCCACAGTGCTATTAGGGATTCTTCCAGGAATTTGACCAAGCGACACAGAAGGAACATGTTATATTCCCAGGTTAAATTCAGAAGACACACAACACCAGGTTCAAGTTCAACAGGTTTATTTGAAATCATAAGCTTTCAGGGTGTTCCACCTTTGTCAGGTGAAGCGCTACTTTATTACACATCATAAGAAAGTGATAAAGTCAGTTGCAGGATCCAGAAATCTTGTGATTTCAAATAAACCTGTTGATCTTTGACCTGATGTCATCTGACTTCTGACTTTGTCCACCCCAATCCAACACCAGCATCTCCACTTCATATTTCCAGATCAGCACGGTATGTGGCCTAGAGGGGATCTAGCAGGTGGTAGCGTTCCCATGTGACTGCTGCCCCTGTCCCTCTGGATGGTAAAGACTGCAGTTTCAGAAGGTTCTGTTGGAGGAGCCTTGCTGAGTCACTGCAGTGCATCTTGTAGCTGGTACAGACTGCTGCCACTGTGCGTCAGTGGTAAAGGGAGTACGGGGTTGTAGTTTGGGTGCAAATCAAGAGGGCCGTTTTGTGTTCGATTGTATTAAACCTGATGTCAGTCTTTTGAAATAGAAAAGTCATATGAAACTGTTTACAAAATGAAATATTTATTTTTGACAGTTACCTCTGGATCAAACAAGTGCAAAGCATGTCTTGTAGGCATCATTACAAGTGATAAGACAAGACAACTTCAGAAAAAAACTTCTTCCCACTGCCAGCACTAACCCCTCTTCACCCTTTCCTGAACAATATATGCATGGTCATGCACATTTATTATGTAACAACATGTGTGTTGTTATTGAAAATGAAAATTAACATTTTATCAACTCTCCCCATGTCATCATTTTTGGTGAAATATAATTTCTAACCCAGACCCTTCTCTCACTTCACCCTGGTGCATTCTGTGTGGTTACAGCAGAGGCAGGGACAGGCTGCTCATACCCCTGCTCCCACTGCTCTGGCTCTCAGTGATAATGGGAACTGCAGGTGCTGGAGAATCCAAGATAATGAAATGTGAGGCTGGATGAACAGAGGAGGCCCAGCCACATCTCAGGAGAACAAAAGCTTTTGTGCTCCTGAGATGCTACTGGGCCTGCTATGTTCATCCAGCCTCACATTTCATTATCTGGGTCTCAGTGTTGTACGTTTCCCAAATACTGCTTTATCTTTACCAATGTAGAAGAAACCTAAATCTGAGCCCGACGGTTCACTTTCAGTCAGGAACAGATCATTGATTTGCACTAATCTCTGATTTGAAACACATTTCCAGCATTCTCCGTTGTTCTTCCTCTGACTCTAAACCCAGATGGAAACAATATTCTGTTTCATGTCTCGGCGCTGTGAGCCATGGAAGACAGTATCTGGGACACATTTCTGACACACAGCAGGATTAACCCACATCGTGGCTTGGCTGTCAATGAAGAGAGACGTGAAGGGGTAAAGTGCCATCTGACCACCTCAGCATGACCCTGAAGGATGTGTCCTTGCTGAAGATCTGTTGTTGCCGTATGATTTCCCACAAACGCCCATCTCTCGCCCAGCACTGTGTTCCCTCCCCGTCCCACCCCGAGACTGTCCTTTCTGAGCTGCAGGTGTTGTTCAAACCTCAGGACAAATGCAACAATCTACAGTGATGTGTTTGAAGCAAAGCTGACTTATTTTACATTTCTCTCGTGTATTAAACTCAAGTTGAATTTTGGACGTTATAGCCATAATCAGAAACAAGCTGCAAATATTGGAACAAAAGTATTAGAAAATTTCAGTGCAAAGTAAGACCTTTCTTTATTAATTTGTGCGATGTGCGTATTGTTGGCTGGCCAACAGTATTCACCCTTGGCCCATCATGTGTGTGTTGGCTTTTTATCAACTTTACAGCTTTCTGGACTCATCATTTAGATCAACAATTTCAGACTGTGAACTCTGCCCCAATTTGTTTACATTTCTTGTTTCAATTTGTTTCTGTGTCCACTGCACACCTGGCTTCAGGCACATCTTTTGTTTATCTGTTTCTTTTCCAGCCCTAACTCCATTCCCTGCCGCCTTGAAGGACGAATGACATTTCTGCAGTATTATCTCTCCTGCCTTCCTCCTGTGGCATCTGCCTTTTTGCCCAATGTCTCACCCCCACATTGTACAGAATCTGTTACATTTCTGGTCACTGTCCTCTGTCAACTCACTGCGCCCCCGGGTTAGAGCTTTAAATTGTCTTTCTCCAGAACGTATTTGAAATTGTTTTGGCTGCAGTTTTCCCCAGATTTTAATTTTGGAAACAAAAACCATGAAATTGTTCCAGAGTTGAGGTTTTTTTTGAGAGTTCATCCACAAATTCTCCTCTTTAGAGCTAAGCTGTGATCCTCCCGCAGTCTAAAAATGCAAGTTAGGTGGATTGGCCACACTAAATTGTCCCTGAGTATGCAGCTTACGTGGTTGGGTTAGCTGTTGTAAATGTGGGGTTTATGGGAGTCGGGTGGGATAGAGAGTTAGTGAAGACTAGAACCACTGAATGTCCTCTTTCTGCACTGTCGGGATTCTGTGATCTTATCCATTTGTGATCATGGTCACATTTTCCTCATGACAGCCCACACATCACCATGTTCGTTCAGCTCAAGCTTTCATGCTGCCTTTGTGTTTTGAGAAGCTCTGTTGTTGGAATGGGAGCTTTCTTTGATGTGGCCTCTCTTCATACTTCCGCCCACTTCCCAGTTCCCTGTGTTACTTACAGCCACCTTTCAATTGCCCAAATGGGGGTTTTGAAGAGCGCAAAAGGCGAGTGGACTGAAATTGAGAAATTAAAGAGTCAGAATGAAAGAGGAAGTGGAAATAATAAAGATATTTGGTCGATCCCAGGGGAGTGAGGAAGGGTCACAGATGTTTCCAGACCTGCTGAGCTTTTCCAGCAACATTGCTTTTGTTCCAGGGAATCCTGGATCCAGGATTTTACTCCAGGATCATTCAGTTGTGACTGTTCACATGGTACTTTTGTTATTAATGTGAGGGGTGCGGGTGTTCCTGGCTGGGCCAGCATTTCTTGCTCATCTGTAGTTGCCCTTGGGAAAGTGGTGGTGAGCTGCCTTCTTGAACTGCAGCACTCTCCCTGCTGTGTGGTGACCCACAATTCTATTACGGAGGGAAATCCACGGTTTTGGCCCAGTGACAGTGAAGGAACTGTGATATATTTCCAAGTCAGGATGGTGAGTCATTTGGAGGGGAATGTGGAGGTGGTGATCTTCCCAAATATCTGCTGCCCTCGTTCTTCCAGATGGAAGTGGTCGTGGGTTTGGAAGGTGCTGCCTGAGGATCTTTGGTGAAAATCTGCAGGAGAGACAACATTCTCTGACGAGAGTCAAACCCGGGCAGGCAAAGATGGAGCACTGAATAGTAACAGACTTAGTTCAAACACAGGAGATTTGTTCAGCCAGTAATAGCATATAGTGTAACAGTCACGGATGTGAAGTGAGTAGTGAGGGGAAATATTGCCACGTGCTGCAGATGGAGAACTTTTATTGGAACAGAAGAAGACCATTCAGCCCCTCAAGCCTGTTCTGTCATTCAATGAGATCATTGCCTGATCTGCAGCCTAACTTTCAATTTCCAAAACCTACCAAACCTATCAATGAGGCATCCCTGAAACAGATAAGGTGAATATTGAAAAAAAACATAAAACAAAACTGCAAATGCAGGGAAATCAGAAACAAAAACAGAAATTGCTGGAAAAATGCAGCAGGCCTGGCAGCATCTCTGAAAGAAATCCGAGTTACCCTTTCAGGTCCTGTGCCCCTTTGAGTGACCAGATACAGTTGACCATACCCTCCTTTCCTGTAACACCCTCCGGTACAGGTGATGGTGTGAGGGCCATGAGATTGTCAATAACAACTGAGAAAACAGCAGGGCATGCTGAATCAGAATAAAGCCCATTTTGTTCTTTCACTTTTAAATCAACTGCAACAATTTATTCACTATTGTTTCAGAAACAGGACAAGAGGCCAGAAAATCAACTCAGTGCCATTGGGCCTGGGAGCCATTGTTATTCTGACCTCCATGTGAATCCATGCTATAGCAATTAGTTTGATTCTGAGCCATCCTCTGGGCAGTCAGAACGGATGATAAAAAGTTGCTGAGCTTCTGATGCCATGATCCCATGAACAAACAAAAGAAATATGCAATTACTGCAGTTACCTGTGATCACACTGGTGTTTTATCACGCTAAATGACTGAGTGATTTTTTTTTTCTCAGACACAGAGTAGGTGAATGACCTCTCCTCAGTGTGTATTTGCTGGTGTACAGTGAGGGTTGATGATGTCCTGAACCCAGCCCCACAGTGAGAGCACATGAATGGTCTCCATTCAGTGTGAGCATGTTGATGGTACATCAGTCCCCTTGAGCTTCTAGAGCACTTCTTCAATCTGCACATTTAAAAGAGTCTCTCTTCGGAGTGAGCCTGTTGGGGTTTCAACAGGCTGGATGACCGGGAGAAATCCTTCCCACACCTGGAGCAGGTGAATGGTCTCTCCCCAGTGCGGACCCATTGGTGTGTCAGCAGGTGGGATGGCTGAATGAATTCCTTACCACACGCACCACAGGGAAACAGCCCCTTTCCAGTGTGAAACCGCTGTGAATGCCTTCTCACACACAAAGCAGTTGAACAGTTTCTTCGTGGTGTGTTTGCAGCTTGGATGGGGAAATGTAACTCCTCCCACAGTCCTCACAGATCCACACTTCCCTGTCAGTGCGGCATTCCTTTAGTTTCAAAAAGGCAGTTGATCCCCTGAAGCCTTCGTCCACAGACTGAACCTGTGCACAGTTTCTCGTCACTGTGAATGGTGCATCCACCTTCCATAAACAAAATCTGTTGATATTCAACTTACATGAATATGAAGCAATCCTGTCAGATCCTGTCCCTCGAGTGCACATCCTCTAATTCCAAAACAATGTGAAATTGACCAGAAACAAAAAAAAAGGAGCATAAGGTACCTCAAAAAGAAAGACAGCTTGCGAACACAAGGTATACGATCTGCTAATTTCTGGGGCTGGCACAGGGGTACAGAGACCTTAAACGCTGCCATCTTACCATTAAATCACCAACTAATTCACATGTGTTCATCAGGGATGGGAACCTATCATCTGATCAGGACCTACGGAAGACTCTTACCCCATTGGGAATAAAGAGAGCACTGGGCAGGGGTTGCGAACAGTCCATGCATTCAATGGGAGAGGCTGTAGCCCCTGTAAAGTGAACTGAAAGGGTTCCTGCCTTGTCGTTTGTTCAGGGCAATTAAATAAGAGCCTGCTTTAAGAAATTGTGCAAATCAGCTGTTCACAAGCTTCCCTAGTGCAATTGGTCAGCACTTGTAGTTCGTAAATGTGAGGTTGGTGGTTTGTGGTGGAGAGGTGCTTATCAATTCTCTGTTTAAAACACCAGGAAACGTAGAGAATTACAAAATGTTCAAATTGCAGATTAAACTGGAATAGCAAAAAGGAACACCTTTTTCCCTCCCGTTACTTCTTCAATCTGTAGTGTGTAGAGTGCTATTTGTTGTATCCACATCACAGCACATTTGTTCTTCATCGGCTAATGAAGCTCGTACCTGATCTATCTGATCAAATACATAGACCTTTTCAACCATTTTATCCAACTCCCTCACAATTTTAAACTTTTCGATCATTGAGACCATCGGCAAATTGATGCAGAAACAGAAGTAAGCCAGTCGGCTCATCGAGTCTGCTCCACTATTCAATGTTGTCATGGCTGCTCTGATAATCTTCAACTCCAATCTCCTGCCCCACGTGAAGAACCCTTGGTCTCCTGACTGATTAAACATCCGTCTAGCTCAGCTTGAAAATAATCAACAATTCAGAGAGAGAATTCCAAACAATTACTGGGTTCTGAGCAACACAATTCCTCCTCGTTTCAGAATTAAATGGGCAATGCCTTGTTCTGAAATAGTGTCCTTTGGCCCTCAACTCTCACACTAAAGCAAACCACATGTCCATATCTACTCTTTCAATGTTCCAAAGAATATTAAATGTTTATAAATGTTATTGTGTGGTTATAAATCTCCCAATCCCTAGGCTCCGTTGTTCCAAGGAGAACAAACCCACACTAATCAAGCATTCTGTTCCATTTTATCCAGTCTTGGGAAAATGTCAGGTTATCTCCTGCAATGTCCATGAATATTTTTAAGGGAGATTTACAATGATTCTGTGAAACAAGTGGTTTAGCATTTATCAGGCATATGCAGGGTTCGGGATTTAGGGTCAGAATCAGATTTACTCGAAAATATAGAACAGAGGGGCATTGAGTTTCTCTGATTCCAGGCCAGGGAACTAGGATTATATGGTCGTCTGCAGCAGTAGTCACTTCCTGGTCTGAGGAAACCGCTGGTATAACTGTTGTAAAACTCAAACACTCATTGAAAATACACCCAATATTGCACTCCAGCAAAAAATAACATTTGCACATGAAAATGAATCACATTCACCAAGTGAATATAAGAAAGGAAGTCTTCATTTTAAGCACTACGAAATCAGAGTATGATGCGGACACTCAGCACTTCCAGTGCACTTCGAAATCTTGGACGGCCTCCGACTTCAAAACCATTTTTTCTACACTACTCGCTGAGATCTTGACTTCTTTAAAACCTGTTGAAATCTATCAATGACAGCCTTTTACAAACTCAGTACTTAGTATTCACGACTTTCCGGACTCAGAATTCCAAAGATTCTCCCTATTATGTGTTTGCCTCAGTTTGCTGTTTGGCAAGTATTCCTGTTGTGTGCCTAGTGCTGCTCCTGTCACGCCCTATAGCACTACGCTTATTTCCTGTTCCCTGAGGCCTCATTGTGCAGTGATGTGATCATTTTGTGGTCCTTACTGTATGATGTGGCTGCAGCTGCTCTTGTTCGAATCCGGCCACGGCATTAACTGTGGTACTCAATTTCCCCACAACATGTGCGAAAGGAAGACAATGAGGGATCAATATAAATTCCAGAGAGCATGCTCATGGAGGCGTGTTCACTGCTGATGTTGTGACAGTGAACATCACCCAGAGCAGCTTTTATTAGCATAGACCAGTGACGCTTGAAGGGTCAGGTTCGGGAAAATGACAAGACAGCGATGTTCAGTGCAACAGGTGTCATTTCAAAAGACCAGTTTCTGCATTGTGCAGCTCATTTGTTAGGTTTGCCTCGTTTAGCAGGTCGAAATTGTCTGCTCTGTAAACACGTACGAGCCATTAATATCTGTTGAGTAGAGAGCTGGTCCCAGTACCGACTTCTGGGAACAGCAGAATGTACTCTCCTCGAGTCTGAAAAACAATTCCTCACAGACAATGTCACGTCCCAGCTGTCACCAGGCTTTTCATTCAATCGGCTCCAATTCTTCGTTGAATTCAATTCAATAGATCGTAGAATCCCTACAGTGTGAAAACATGCCGTTGGGCACATCCAGTCCTCACCGACCCTCAGAGCATGTCACCCAGACCCATTCTCCAGAACCCACTTAATCTTGTCATTGACTAATTTCTTCATTTGTGTTCAGCTCATGACAGCAATGTGTCACAATAGGAGTGACCCACAGGTCATACCATACTCTGGAAATCATACCCCGCTGCATATCATTTCAAAAACACGAGGGAGAAATACTTGCTGCTCTGCACAGTTTAAGTGAGAGAAACATGAGGTTTTGATGAGATGACATGTCACCCTCTTTAAGTATCTGACGAGATGGCCGAGAGGTTAAGGCGATGGACTGCTAATCCATTGCGCTCTGCGCGCGTGGGTTCGAATCCCACTCTCGTCGCTTTTCCCACTTATTTCACTGCTGCTGATCTTCTTTCTGTATCATGAGTTTCAAATGAAGTGAAGCTTGAATCCAATTGTGTCAGTTTATCTGGCCGGAGATTCTTGATCAGTCGATTTTATTGTAAAGGTGAAATAAAGAGTTTGAACTTGTTGTCTAACATCTAATCAAGTGCAGGTTGAATTCCAACAATTATAAGGAACATGATTTTCCTTCCCAATATTCCTCCCAAGTTGTGCTCCAATGAATTTCCATCGAATGAAAGAGAAACTGGTAAAATAAATGTGACAAAATAGTGGAAGCACAGGTTTATACAGTGGGATTGTTGATGTGTATTTTAAACTAACACAAAGTTCTGACTGATATTTCAGACAATCCGTACTAAACCGACCGTGAGACAGATGCTTGATGAAAGACGCAAACACAACAAGCCAAGGGCAACATAACGGTGGCTCTTGTCACAATGGGCAGGGCGGTTGATCGCTAAACATTTGCGATTTGCAGATTGCGTGTGGGTTCAAAAACCTTCCAGAGACGACTTTCATTTCAGGTTCCAAATTAATCAATGGTTTTTTGTGGAAACTGCTTCATCAGCACTTCCCGTCATCCGGAATTCCAGTCCCTGCTGCTGACCAGCAGACGGTCTTCACCAGCACACATAAGTTTTGAGATAATCGTTCGACCAGAGATGAATGCTCGTCCACAAACCTGCATAGTTGAGAGGGAAATCCAACATAACATTCCAGTTATAAATTTGATTTGTCACTTTGAATATATTTAGAGATCTATAAATCCAGATTCTCAAAGTGGGTTGTGAGGATGGGATTGGAAAAACCATTGAAGTTTCATATCAGCTATGATTTTAAAGAATGGCAAGACAGTGGAGTTGGGTTGAATGGCATTTTCCTGTTCCTATGCTTCCATCTTTCGGTGTTGTTTCAGGCAGAGAATTGTCAACAATAGTGTGGAACAAAAAAAAGTGCAACATAGGTCTATGCTAAACGCTATTCTGAACTGAACTGACCCCATCTGCCTCCCAATGGTTGTGTATTTCTCTATTACTTTCCTGTTCACGTGTCCATCTAAATACCTCTTAAACCTTGCTGTCGTGATGATGAGAATGGTGAAACAACAACACTGAATATCAAGCCTCTCACATGTACCCCGTTGCTCTCACACCTGGAATGGATAGCTCCTGTTGCAGTTTTCGTTCACACAATGGAGGATGCTCACAGGTGCTCTGTTCGAGGGAAGCAAGCAATGTTTTACCTGCTTGCTCATAGAGCGCACAAGAAAAGTTTGATCTGCGGCAGCCTGATCAACCCGAGTGTTACCCTAAGTAACTACAGAATCATCGGAGACATGGGTAGTGCATTTGATATTAGCCAATTGTTTAGGGAGGATTGCCTGGAGAAGGGTTTTAACATACAGGGAATTCTGGATGGGTGTACCTGAGGAGTTTTTTTTCGGGCCGCCCCGTGAGTTTTAAAATAATCTTGACCTGCCTGCTTTTGTCTACTAGCAGTCTGTTCCGTATTCCGTTTCCTGTTTCTCTGTTTAGTTTTAGAACTAGTCTGACAGGAGATAGGGTCTGTACAAGCCGTGGGTTTGTATTCTTTATCTTGTGGCTTATACCTAAAATGTGGTGTGCTAGGCAACAGCACAAATGCATCACTAATGTTTAATCTGAAAATGACTACAAGAAGAAATTATATTCCTTTAGTGTCCCAACGTGGGTAACGAAAGGCAGGTTACTGTATTCTTTTACAATAACTTCTGCTAGGAAGTAGCCCCTTGATGCTGTATTATAAGGCACATCTAACCCAGCTAATTCTCTGCATTGTTAACAGGGAGTTTAAACCAATTCATCAGATCTGCAACTCAGTATTGGCAGAATCTCTGAAAGATTTGTTAATTTGTAAATGTTTCTAGAGTGAGGTTTGCCAGAAGATTTAAAATCACATCCTTATTTGGAGTTGAGCCAAATGTTACTTTATATTTTAGATCTTTCTGCAGAAATATAAATTGGGCAGGGAAGATCAAATTAACAAATTGAAACTCAAACAGAATTTCCTACAGATATGAATGCAATGCTCTCATGATCTTGGATAACAGTAGAATTTTTTGGGGATCGGAATGTTCTGCTGTTTCATATTGCATGTTGCATGTAACATTTGCTTTTAAGTTGCCTACTTCCTTCTCCTGTCCTCCTTGTCTTACTCATTTATGTCATTACTTTGGAAGAACACCGGCAAGCCAGATCTGTCAGGGGGTACCTCCTTTTTATTTCCATACGGTAATTCAGTCTGGCCTTTCACTCCTAATTCTTCATTTTGCATTTCCTTTCTCAATCTTTCCTGTTCTGCTTTACTCAAATCATGATCCTCACACTGCTGCTTCAGCAACTCCCACGACTTAAAGTTTCCCTCATGATCACATCCTCAAATCCCTCTTCAACGTGTATTATTCTCCCAGCTCGCCAGTTTAGATTTGTTTGTTATTTCCTCAGCAGTTTTTCTCCACGTGCATATTAAAGTTCTTCAAGGTTTGACTCATTTTAAGGGCTTTTAGTTTTTTTTTCCTTATTTCTATATACGACACCAGTGTCCTTGGTGTCAACACCCACTTCAGGGTCCTGACCTTGGCATAGGGGATTTCCCCTCTTCACAACCGGTATAAGGCAGGGTGTTTGAAACAGACAGACACTGCACTTATCCTCTCCTTATCGCCGAATACTCATTCTACTTTACCAGTCTTATACTAACCCCTCAAGACTTAATTTCATTTTCTACCTGCAAACCTCCAGGATTTTACTTTTCCTGCCACTGGGGGACTCAAACCTCCCGGTCTTTTAAACGCAACTTCTTGTTTAGGGGTGCGAGGCGCAGATAGGAACACCAATCATCACCGGTGACTTTTCTGTTTGTTTCCGTTGACATTTGACTCTCACACATTTGTCTTTGAGGACCTCATTTAATTTTAAGGTACCATTATCGGTCAGTTCAATTCCTAATTTGGTGGCAGAATCCTGCCATGAATTTAATACCGATTGTTTGTGGCTTAAATCACAAAATTGTCACCACAGTCCAACCAATTCTTTCATTTTTTTGAGCCCATGTTTTGTCGCCAAGTCAATTGCTGGGCTGATTTAACCACTTTATTATTTTTGGGGCCACCTATTGGCCACTGTGCATCCTCTAATCCTTTATTTAGAGCTCCAGAAAGTGTGCACTAGGCCCCAGATTTATCCGGATACTCTTCACACAGTTTCACCAGTGTAGAAGACGGATTGTCCGTCTCAACTATACTATTACCCATCCTAACCAACCTCCCCCCTTTAAACTTGACTTCAAGACTTTTCACAACGTTAGCTGTATATCATCAAAAGGCATCTATCAAGTCCCACAAACCTTGCCAATATTCTAAAACCCTATCAGCCTCGTTATAATGTATCACAATACTCCCTAGAGTCGTTTTTAAATAGACTAATTTAAAATAACTGCAAATAATGCCCATCTAACCTGGTTTAAGTCCCCGTCCCGACTATTTTATCTTTCAGTCCCTTGCGTCTCTACTCCTTGGTTTTGTCTAACTTGTCTCAGATCCCCAATCTGACTTTTAAGCGGAGTCCACTACTCCTTGTTTTCCCTATACTAACATGTCTCGGATCCCCAATTCGACTTTTGTGCGGGGCCGACTACCCCTTATTCTCTGTGTGGGGTCCACTACCCCTTATTCTCTGTGTGGGGTCGACTACCCCTTATTCTCTGTGTGGGGTCCACTACCCCTTATTCCTTATACGGAGTCCACTACTCCTTATTCTCTGTCCCACTGCAGCCAGACCAGTGCATTTTTCATGCTGGACTTGGACTGAAGACAGTGAAGGGTCGAGTCTACTACTACCTGAATGAGAGGAAAACCAGATGGAGAAAATACTCACGTCTGGCCAGCCGATTCCTCTGCACTCAATAGTGGAGGACTCAAGGCTCTTACGCCACTGTCCACAATCCATCCATACCAAATCTGAGTCACAGCACCAGATGTAAATCTGGACTCCCGGTGGGGTCTCTTGGTTCCGCGCTCAGTCAATGAATACTCGCACTCGGTCTGGCTGTTTAAGACTTGACTCTTTATTTCTTCAATCGGCCGGGTACAGATCATCCAGAAAACACAGAAGTTGAGCACTTCCGTACTCCTTGGAGGAGCTGCAACCCACAGGTTAATACAAAGACATTTTTATACTTTTCTTAAAGCAGGGTACATGGTGCGATCGCACAGTGTATTCAAACAATCAATACATGATATTGCTTCATTGACAGTTACATAATCCTATAACATTAACTGGTAAACAACTTACGTCACAACACATAGTTTACTTTTTATCTCACCACATAGCGCCACAATATTTGCAACTGAAGGGCAGCTAGAATGGTTAGTACTGCGTTATCTTATCATTCCTGCATTATTTATGTAGCTCTCGCAGAACTCACAGTTCCTCGGCGAAAAGAGCAGCTCTAGCAGAATTTACAGTTCCCAGGCTAGAAGCCATTTGGTTGCTAACTCGCGCTGAGAAGCCCTTTTTTGCCTGTATACAAGTTTCAGATTCTCATGAGGAACCATCTGGATGGCCAACCGAAATCATTTAATGCGATACAAAATCTACAAATTAAACAAGTTCGAGGCACCCTCCTTTCTTCTCTCTTAAAGTTCAGCACCCGTCAATTAGATAATGATGACTGTGGGCAGTAGATTAAAGTCCGAAATGATCAGACGCGATGTCAAAAACATTAAAATAGAACAGCCCCGCCCCTGCTTTGAATTATAATCTCATTGTTTGATCACCTGGCCAATGCCTAAAGCAAAGAAGTTCCACGTGAAATCACAGCCCGATCGCAGCAAATGTCTCCGTGATGAATGTCCCAACCTTTCTTTTGGAATAGTAAAACTGACAGAAGAAAATTGTCATTTTGTTAGTTGCAATATGAAGTCTGAACTGGCCGACACCTGGTTTCCTGGAACTTACAGATTGTTTCCCATCAGTCTGTGTATTGCATTTAATCAGCATGTTCAGCTGTAACCCAAAAAGAAACAGAAACAACTGTGGATGCTGTAAATCAGGGACAAAGACAGAATTAATGTTTTGGGTCTCAGAAATGTTCTGAGGAAGGGCACTGGACCCGGAACGTTAATTCTGTTTTTTTTTCCCCTTCACAGTTGCTGCCAGAGCTGCTGAGCTTTTGTTTTTACAGTTGTTAACCAATGTATCTAATGAGTTGAAATTTCCACTGTTGCCTGGTCACACATTTACACCCCATCAATTAGCTGAGAGAAAATATTCCCAATCATTAAACATTTTGTGGATATCCAGAACATTCAGGCCCAGGATTCTGATAACAATATTCTTGCAAACTCAGCATGAGAAAAAGTAGAGCGAACGTACACCTATACATAAATTGTGACCAAATTACAGAGCTCTCAGCTTCAATCAAAACCACATGCACATGTCGATAAATATTCTAAAACCGTGCTCCAATTATCTTCTACCAGTGACAAGCAACAACTGTGTCTTCTTTGAAGTCCCATTCTGCTGCTTTTGATCGTCGACACCTCCACATTTTGCCTAAGCTGAGTTCTAGATCTCTTTGCAGTCTGTCCCATTTAGCGTGGTGACAGTGCCATGTAACGCAATGGGTGGCGTGCACAATGTGAAGGCGAGACAACGTCCCCTCAAGAATTATATTTTGGTCACCTCCTGCCGTTACTGTCATGGACAGATCTGTCTGCTGAGGAAAGATTGGTGAGGATCAGATCAAGCATGTTTTCCCTCTTCTTGGCTCGCACCAGCTGCAGGCTCAATCGAACAACTCTGATTTTGGACTTGAACAGCTGCTGCCGAGCCATTCTTAGTGATGGACATTGAAATCGCCAATGCAGAGTTCATCATTACCCACCCCAATATTCCATCCAAGTGTTGTACAACATAGAGGGCTCCTGATTCATCAGCCAAGAGAGAACAGTCGGCGGGAATCAACAGGCAGTTTCCTTGTCCATGTTAAACTGGATGTCCTGAGATTGAATGGGATCAGGATGCCATGTTGAGAACTCCAAGTTAATTTCCTCCAGTATGTCACATTGTGCTGCCAACTATGCTGAGTCTGTCATGAAGGTGGAACAGGACATATCCATGGATGGAGTTGGTGACTCTGGGATATTACCTATAAGATATAGAACATAGAACATAGAAAAGTACAGCACAGTACAGGCCATTCAGCCCACGATGTTGTGCCGTGGAATAATCCTAATCCAAAAATAAAATAAAATAACCTAACCTACATTCCCCTCAACTCACTGCTGATCATGTACATGTACATGTTCAGCAGTGGCTTAAATGCCACTAATGACTCTGCTTCCACGACTACTAGTGACAAAGTATTCCATGTGCCCACAACTCTCTGAGCGAAGAACCTCCCTCTGACGTCTCCTCTATACCTTCCTCCTAATACCTTAAAAGTATGAACCCTCGTGGCAGTCAATCCTGCCCTGGGGAAAAGTCTCTGGCTATCGACTCTATCCATGCCTCTCATAACCTTGTACACCTCAATCAGGTCACCTCTCTTCCTCCATCTCTCCAGAGAGAAAAGTCCGAGCTCAGTCAACTTCTCCTCGTAAGAGAAGCCTTCCAGTCCAGGCAGAATTCTGGTAAACATCCTTTGCACCCACTCCAAAGCCTTCACATCTTTACTATAATAGGGTGACCAGAACGGGACACAATATTCCAAGTGTGGTCTCTGCAGGGTTTTGCAGAGCTGCAGCAAAACCTCGCAGCTCTTAAACTCGATCCTCCTGTTAATGAAAGCCAAAACACCATATGCTTTCTTATCAACCTTATCCACTGGGGTAGCAACATTGAGGGAGCTATGCACATGAACACTAAGATCCCGCTGTTCCTCCACACTGCCGAGAATCCTGCCTTTAATCCTATATTCAGCATTTGAGTTCGACCTTCCAAAATGCATCACTTCACATTTATCTACGTTGAACTCCATCTGCCATTTCTCAGCCCAGCTCTGCATTCTGCCAATGTCTCGCTGAAACCTGCAATAGCCCTCGATACTAGCAATGGCACCTCAAACCTTTGTGTCATCAACAAACATACTAAACCACCCCTCCACCTCCTCATCCACGTCATTTATAAAAGCTACAAAGAGCAGAGGCCCAGGAACAGATTTCTGTGGACACCACTCAGCACTGACGTCCAGGCAGAATACTTACCATCTACAACCACTCTCTGCCTCCTGCCGGCCAGCCAATTCTGAATCCAGGCAGCCAAATCACCCTGTATCCCATACCTCCTGACTTTATGAATGAGCCTGCCATGGGGAACCTTATCAAATGCCTTCCTGAAGTCCATGTACACCGCATCCACTGCTCGACCCTCGACAACCTGTCTCGTGACCTCCTCAAAGAACTCAATAAGATTTGTAAGGCATGATCTGCCCTTCACAAAGCCATGCTGGCTCCCTTTAATCACGCTATGCTTTTCCAAATAGTCATAAATCCTATCCCTCAGAATTCTTTCCAAAACCTTGCTGACCACAGACGTAAGACTGGCTGGTCTGTAATTTCCAGAGATTTCCCTATTCCCTTTCATGAAAAGAGGAACAACATTTGCCTCCCTCCAATCTTCCAGTACGACTCCCATGGAGAGTGAGGAAGCAAAGACCTTCGCCAGCGTCTTAGCAACCTCCTTTTTTGCTTCCCAGAGCAACCTAGGATAAATCTGGTCTGGCCCTGGGGACTTATCAATATTAATGTTTGCCAAAATTTGCAGCACATCAACTTTCTCAATCTCGATCTGTTCAAGCCTGTTTTCCTGCTCTTCAAAGTTCTCATTCAAAACAAGGTCCCTTTCCTTAGTGAAAAAGGAGCAAAAAACTCATTTAGGGCTTCCCCTATCTTCTCAGACTCCACGCTCAAGTTTCCTACACTATCCCTGATCAGCCCTTCCTTCTCCCTGATCATTCTCTTATTCCTCACGTATGAGTAAAATGCCTTCTGGTTCTCCCTAATCCTGCCTGCCAAGCCTTGTTCGTGCCCCCTTCTGGCCCTCCTCAGTCCACTTTTGAGCTCCTTACGAGCAAGCCTGTAATCCTCTAAAGCTGTGCCAGACCCTTGCTTCCTCCACCTTACATAAGCTGCCTTTTTCTTTTTATCAGAAGCACCTCTGTTCCCATCTTCCAAGACTCCTCAATCTTACCCCTTCTTACCTGTCTCAGAGGAACAAATTTATACATCACTCGCAATAACTGCTCCTTAAACAGTCTCCACATCTCTGTTGTGCCCTTTCTGTGGAACAATTGCTCCCAATCTGTACTTCCCAACTCCTGCCTGATAGCGTCATAGTTTCCTTTACCCCAGTTAGATATCTTCCCCTGGCAACTGCTCCTTTCCCTTTCCAAGGCTATGGTAAATGCAAGGCTGTTGTGGTCACTGTCGCCAAAGTGTTCTCCCACCACGACATCTGACACCAGTCCTGGCTCATTGCTGAGCACCAAATCCAAAATGGCCTCCCCCCTGGTTGGCCTGTCCACATACAAAATAAGGAAATCCTCCTGAACACATCTGAAAAAAACAGCTCCATCCAAACCATCTGCACGAAGGAGGTTCCAATCAATATTGGGGAAGTTGAAGTCACCCATAACAACAACTGTGACCAACAAAGCCACACCTCCCCCCCTTTTTTCCATCTTCCCTGACCTTAATGAAAGATCTAAACCCTGGAACCTGTAACATCCATTCCTGACCCTGTTCTATCAATGTCTACGAAATGACCACGACATCGAAGTTCCAGCTACCTAACCAAGCTGCAAGCTCACCTACCTTATTGTGGATACTCCTGGCATTAAAGTACACACACCTCAACCCAGCATGCTGTCTGCCAGCACACTCCTGTGACAGTGAGGTCCTGACCATGTCCTCCCTACGCTCATCCTCCTGTGTACTAGAACGACACCTTAGTTTGCCACTCCCCTTCTGAGCTAGTTTAAATCTACCTGAATAGCACTCGCGAATTTCCCCCCCAGCATATTAATGCCCCTCTGGTTCAAGTGGAGATCATCCTCTTTGTAGAGGTCCCACCTTCCCCAGAATGAGCCCCAATTGTCCATGTACCTGCAGTCCCGCTCCTGCACCATCCCTGCAGCCACGTGTTCAGCTGAAACCTCTCCCTGTTCTTTGCCTCGCTATCACGTGGTACGGGTGACAAACCAGTGATGACCACTCTGTTTGTTCTATCTCTCAGCTTCCACCCTAGCTCCCTGAAATCCTGCCTGACATCCCTATCCCTCTTTCTACCTATGTCGTTGGTGCCTCTGTGGACCACGACTTGGGGCTGGTCGCCCTCTCCCCTCAGGACCCCAAAGACATGATCTGAGACATCACGGACCCTGGCACCTGGGAGGCAACACACCAACTGTGAGTCTCTTTCGTTCCCGGCAAACCTTCTACCAGTTCCTCTAACTATTGAGTCCCCAATGACTATCACTCTCTTCCTACCCCCCCTTCCCTTCTGTGCAAGAGGGACAGACTCTGTGCCAGAGACCTGCACCCTACTGCATGCCCCTGGTAAGTCCTCCCCCCCAACGGTATCCAAAACAGTATACTTGTTTTTCAAGGGAACGACCACAGGGGATCCCTGCACTGACTGCTTTTTCCCCCTTCTAACAGTTACCCAGCTTTCTTCACGCTTAGGAGTAACTACTTCCCTGAAACTCTTGCCTATCACTGACTCTGCCTACCAAATGATCCGAAGCTCATCCAGCTCCCGCTCCAGTTCCCTAACGCGATTTTGGAGGAGCAAGAGTAGGGTGCACTTCCTGCAGATGTATTTGGATGGGACACTAATGGTGTCACTCACCTCATACATCATGCAGGAGGAACATTCCTCTACCTGCACTGTCATCCCTGCTAATCCCCTAAACAGAAAGTTTAAAAAAAGAAGCTTACCTTGATTTGTCCCTGGTGTATAAAGTTAGAGGTGGTGGATGGGTGGGAGGCCCGACAAGGGCAGGGTCTCAGGTTTACACAATGATCACTTAAAGTGCTGAGGGATGAAAAAATGGTCCCTCCCTTCCCAGAAACCTCTGCTCCGAGGTGCGGCTGCACAAAGAAATGGAAGGCTACGATGCTCAAGGTACGCTCGAGCTGGCATCGAGGAATTGAGCGGAGGCGCAAGGGACAGAGAGGGAACGAGGGAGGGAGGGAACAGAGCAAGGGACAGGAGTGAGGGATGGGGAAGGAGCTAGGGACCGGAGCAAGGGATGGGGAGGGAGAGAGGGATGGGGATCGAACGAGGCCCAGGAAGAGAGTGAGGGATGGAGCGAGGGACTGGGACGGAGTGAGGGGTGGGGAGGGAGGGGGGAAGGGATTGAGGGACGGGTGGGAGAGAGCGACTGATGGGTTGGGATCGAGTGAGCGAGTGATGGAGCGAGGGAGCAAGAGAAGGAGAGGAAGGGACAGAGCGAGGGAACAAAGGATGGACAGGGAGAGAGGGAGGGAACAAGGGGCAGATCAGGAGGTAACGAAGGACAGGGAGGGAGGGAGGGATGGGGAGGGAGTGAGGGAAAGAGAAGGTGTGAGGAAGCGAGTAATGGAGCTGGAGAATGAGGGTCAGAGCAAGGGATCGATGGACGGGTAGGGAGGATGGGGGCGAAGGACAGGTGAGGAGGTAACAAAGGAGGGGAGGGAATAAGGGAGGGTGAGGGCGCGAGGGACGTCACGGGAGCGAGGGACAGGGAGGTTTGGAGTGGGAGCAAGGAATGGGGAAGGAGCGACGGGGATGGAGCGATGGAGTGAGTGATAGGGAGGAAGGGAGGGTGAGAGATAGAGCGGCAGGGAGTGAGAGAGAGAGCGACAGGGATAGGGGATAGGGGAAAGGGGAACAGGGCCCAAGGAGCCAGATACAGGGCCGGGGCCAAGGAAACCAGGGGTTTACAGAGATACGTGACGAACTCGAAGTTAGAGAGGAGGACAAGGAGGAGGGGGCAGAGAGAGAGAGAGAGAGAAAGTGGGTCAGAGATAGAGAGGGTGAGACAACGCAACAGAGTCAGAGTGAGAGCGAGGTGGATGGAGAGAGCCAAATGGTACAGTGGGGGATGGGGAGAGAGATAGAGAAGGGACGGGGACGGAGAGAGGGAAAGAGTGTGATATGGGATTTGGGAGAGATGGGGCCAGAGGGAAAAATACAGAGTGGGAGATGGGGTTCACACAGGGAGAGGGTGAGAGAAAACCGGTGAAGATGTTCGAAGTGGAGGGACAGAGAGACAGGACACAGGGAGAGAGAGAGGAAGTGATTTGGAGAGGGTGGGTGGAAAGGGAGAAGGAAGGGAGTGGAGAGAGGGATGGGGAGCACAGAGAAATATGGGTCAGAGAGGGAGAGAGCGAGTCAGGAGGGACAGGAGAGAGAGAAAGAGACAGAGGTATACCAAATGTGAATGCAAGGACAGAGTGACTTATACCAACTCCTGAGCTCAGTCCCAAAATTCTTCCATTCCCTTGGGGCCAAGTCTGTCTCTCTCCAGCTGACCTTCCTCAACACAAAGACAAACAACAATATAGTTTGCTGTGCTGCTTGGCACTTTTTAATGAACGTTAATTACATATTGACGTTATGGATGCAGTCAGTGGAATGGTGTCTTTTCTCTTTGGCCTGTGAGTTGAGAGAAACATTGACATGTTTCCCTGTAACCCCCTGTGGGATAAGGTTGGATAAACCAGCACTACCCTCAGTCTGTTACCATAGCGACAGGCTGCTTCATTGCTGAAACATTGACCTGAAATGAGAAAATCCTGGATGGATTGATTAATGAGTGAATTTGATTGATTGATGAATTTGGGTAAAGGGATATTTCAGCACATTCTTCAGCTGCTGCCTGAACTTAGTCTGGGTCACGGCATAAATCGCGGTGTTTGTGCAGCAACTGAGGAGCTGCAGCATGAAGCCCAATTCCAGCACAAAGGCATCGAGGTACACAGAGTCATACCCAATCCACCACATCCGGAACCAGATAGACCACACCATTAACGTTGACCATAACAGGATGAAATTAGCCGAGATCACAAACAGTAAAATGATGGATTTTTTTCGATTTCTCATTTCTGTGTCACACTGACCGTCCCCATTGGTGTGAGCCCGGAGTCTCCTGCGGGCTCTGCTGGTCACTAAAATGTGTCTGACGGTGAAAACATTGAGCAGCAGAATCAGGAGAAATGGGAGAGTCGGGGTTAGAATGTGGTGAAGGAACTCGATTGTGACCCAGGCACTAGAGTCATAAACACCGATTGTTCCCTCACAAAACCAGGGGCCGTTCATCAGCCAATAGCGAGCTGTGAGCATAAAGTACCAGAAGATGTTTTTTAAACAGCTCAGCACAGTCACTGTTCCCAGAACCACAGCCGCCGTTTTCTCACTGCAATATTTACTTTTCAGCTTCTGGCAACAAATGGCCACAAATCGATCAAAGGTGAAAGTGACAGTGAACCAGACAGAACAGTCAGTGGCTGCATAAAGCAGGACGGCGTGGATATTACACATGGGGATATACCACAGGAAATAAAACTGTTCCTTATAAACAATGGGAATGTGTCTCAATGTCAGGTCGAGGATAATGACCAGTATATCCGCCACTGCCATGGCCTCCAGGTAACGTCTGACACATGGAGACAATCCGCAATCTTTATAAAGCAGGACGTAGACCGTCACTACGTTAACTGTGAGGAAACAAAATAAATAAATTATACATCAGTCTGGAGGCAAACTTCCCAGTTTGATTGAGGTCCCAGTGACATTTTCAAATGTATCACTGATTTACTGAAAAAAAAGAAGCTGAAATAACCCATAGTAATGTCTCAATTTGTTTTATTTTACAAAAAAACTCACAGAAAATACATAAAACTCTCCCTCCGGAAAGACATAAACACACATCCATAAGGACAGATGGCTTCTAGAACATTCCCACAGACTCGATCACTCGAGAGCAGGCACAGGTAATTTCCTTACAGTTCCTGATATAGAGGGTGAAGATGTTGCTGTCCTGAAGGATACTCTCCTAGTTCCCTGAAGACAAATGGAGGATGGAAATTTCAGTCTTTTCGTCCACATTATGGTCAATCTTTGTTTGTGAAGAAACATGAACACAGAGAAAATGTATTCACCCCATTAACTGCCTGAGGGGTATTTGAAACAGTGTCTCCTTCTCTCTGGAATGGGATCTTTTCCCTTGCGATCTTATCTTTTGTCAATTAACTGGCATCCAAATGTTCACAAATAATGTCGGATACAGAATGTTCCGGGGCATGTTGGTTATAGAATGTGATGGAGTCATAAATATCCACATCACAAAGGCCCTTCTGTCCATCAGTTTTGGTGAGACCCACTCAGCCTCGCTGTGGGAATCTCTCCCCAAACTCAACACAACTGGCAAACACAAATTAAAGGCATTGCCAGATCAGCTGAAGTGGTCAGTTATCTCACACTCTCAATCCACCTCACAGAACCAGCCCAGACACCACAAACCCAGATGGAATATCTGTTCAGCATGGAGCACTGTGCAGACTAGGCTAGTGTCCTGCTCAATTCAACCCGGCAATCTGTCCAGTATGGGACACTGTGCAGGCCTCACCAGCCAAATAGATATCAGTCCAGCACGGGGAGCTGTGCAGACCACACCAGTGCATTGATCTACAAGCCAGGGCCAGGCATCTCTCTAGGGTGCGGGGCTGTGAAGTGAACACCACTGAACTGATCTGTAAACCCGGAGCAGTTACCCTCCCAGTGTGTAGATCGGTACAGACCACCCCAGTGCTAATGCTGTGATAAATCACCCCCCAGCCTGGGGAAACTTGCAGCCCATGCTGGAAGTGACAGGATATGCGGCTCCCATCCATTTACAGCTCCATATCTCCAATGTGCCATGACAAGGGGTGCAATGGTGTTAAAATCAATGCCAGAGAGAGATGGTGGGCAATCACTTCAAATACGAACAAATGGGATGGGTTGCATTTACAGAGAGGTGGAGATTGAGAGACTGTGTCATAGAAGGAAGTGTTCACAACTTTAGAATGCTGACATGTAGACATACTCCCCAACACTGAAAACGCTGCATCGATCCAACATTGTCAACAGATTCAATCCGGACACCTCACCTACACCATGACTAACAGCAGGGCCATGCACATTCACCTTCATTCCCTCCCTCCCTTTCCCTCATTCCAGGAGAAACAGCCTGGAATAGGACAGAATAGGCCAAGCAGGGCGGTGTGGTTCCCCACATCAGTTCCCTCACCCACCTTCCCCTGCCACATGGGGAGGGCCCTGGAATGAGCCGGAGAGAACCAGGACGACCTGTGTGGAGATTTCAAAATATATACGTCCCACCGACCGAGTAAGGAGCAATGTTCAGTGAAGGGTATTTGTTACTTTACCCCCACTGTCAGTTCCATTCCCAGCTGGCACAGCTTAGAAACGGTGCCCCTGATGCCATCTCCCTTTTATATCGAGCCGGTACAAATGGAATCCCCACAGTCTCGGTGGGCAGGAGGGTGGGCTCACAACACATCGTCTCCACCAACTCCCAGGAAGGGAACACGGAGTCTCCCGCCTGCACCTCCTCCTTCAGACAGCTCAGATACTGAAACTAACCTGTAATATTTACTAGGCTCCCAACTTGTCCTTATATCTTCAATAATCAAGCATTGAATTTCTCATAGAGTCAGAGTCCACATGGAACAACTGAAATCCTGTCACACTCACTGGAGTGAGCAAATACTGATGTAGTCGCATGGAGTGACTCAAGTAATGAAATGTTGTCCACGGAATAACAGTAATCCCAATACATACCAAGTGGAATGAATGCAGTTATTAACAAACCACAGAACCAGAGAAATTCTGATAGGATCCACTTATTTGTGTAAGTATCAGTGCATTTGTGTGTGTTTCTGAGTGTCTCTGTGTGGGGCAGCTCTGACAGTCTCTGAGATAATGGGAACAGCAGATGCTGGACAATCCAAGATAATAAAGTGTGAAGCTGGATGAACACAGCAGGCCAAGCAGCATCTCAGGAGCACAAAAGCTGATGTTTCGGGCTGAGACACTTCATCAGAGAGGGGGTTGGAGAGAGGGTTCTGGAATAAATAGGGAGAGATGGGGAGGCGGATCAAAGATGGAGAGAAAAGAATATAGGTGGGGAGGAGAGTATAGGTGGGGAGGTAGGGAGGTGATAGGCCAGTCCAGGGAACACGGACAGGTCAAGGAGGTGGGATGAGGTTAGTCGGTAGGAAATGGAGGTGAGGCCTGGGATGGGACGAAGGGATGGGTGAGAGGAAGAACCGGTTAGGGAGGCAGAGACAGGCTGGGCTGGTTTTGGGATGCAGTTGGGGGAGGGAAAGAGCTGGGCTGGTTGTGTGATGCAGTGGGTGGAGGGGACGAACTGGGCTGGTTTTGGGATGCGGTGGTGGGAGGGGAAGAGCTGGGCTGGTTGTGTGATGCAGTCGGGGGGAGGGGACGAACTGGGCTGGTTTTGGGATGCGGTGGGAGAAGGGGAGATTTGAAGCTGGTGAAGTCCACATTGATACCATTGGTCTGCAGGGTTCCCAAGCAGAATATGAGTTGCTGTTCCTGCAACCTTCGGGTGGCATCATAGTGGCACTGCAGGAGGCCCATTATGGACATGTCATCTAAAGAATGGGAGAGGGAGTGGAAATGGTTCACAACTGGGAGGTGCAGTTGTTTATTGCGAACCGAGCGGAGGTGTTCTGCAAAGCATCCCCAAGCCTCTGCTTGGTTTCCCCAATGGAGAGGAAGCCACACCGGGTACAATGGATACAGTATACCACATCGGCAGATGTGCAGGTGAACATCTGCTTAATATGGAAAGTCATCTTGGGGCCTGGGATAGGGGTGAGGGAGGAGGTGTGGGGGCAAGTGTAGCATTTCCTGCGGTTGCAGGGGAAGGTGCTGGGTGTGTCAGGGTTGGAGGGGAGTGTGGACCGAACAAGGGAGTCACTGAGAGAGTGGTCTCTCCAGAAAGCAGACAAGGGTGGGGATGGAAAAATGCCTTGGGTGGTTGGGTCGGATTGTAGATGGTAGAAGTGTCGGAGGATGATGCGTTGTATCCGGAGGTTGGTGGGGTGGTGTGTGAGAACGAGGGGTATCTTCTTTGGGCGGTTGTGGCGTGGGCGGGGTGTGAGGGATGTGTTGCGGGAAATGCGGGAGATGCGGGCAAGGGCGTTCACGACCACTTGGCGGGGGGGCGGGGTAAGTTGCGGTCCTTGAAGAACTTGGATATCTGGAAAGTGCGGGAGTGGAATGCCTCATTGTGGGAGCAGATGTAGCGAAGTTGGAGGAATTGGGACAATGGGATGGAATTTTTGCAGGCGGGTGCATGGGAGGAGGTGTATTCTATGTAGCTGTGGGAGTCGGTGGGCTTGAAATGGACATCATTTACAAGCTGGTTGCATGAGATGGAGACTGAGAGGTCCAGGAAAGTGAGGGATGTGCTGGAGATGGCCCAGCTGAACTGAAGTTGGGGGTGGAAGGTGTTGGTGAAGTGGATGAACTGTTCGAGCTCCTCTGGGGTGCAAGACGTGGCGCCAAGACAGCCATCAATGTAACGGAGGAAGAGGTGGGGTTTGAGGCCTGTGTAGGTGCGGAAGAGGGACTGTTCCACGTAACCTACAAAGAGGCAGGCATAGCTGGGGCCCATGCGGGTGACCATGGCCACTCACTTTGTCTGTAGGACGTGGAAGGAATCGAAAGAGAAGTTGTTGAGGGTGAGGACGAGTTCGGCGAGGCGGATGAGGGTGTCGGTGGAGGGGGACTGGTCGGGCCTGCAGGACTGGAAGAAGTGGAGGGCCTTGAGGCTATCTGCATGCGGAATACAAGTTGTATAGGGACTGGACGTCCCTGGTGAAAATGAGGTGTTGGGGGCCAGAGAATTGGAAGTTCTGGAGGAGGTGGAGGGCGTGGGTGGTGTCACGGATGTAGGTAGGGAGTTCCTGGACCAAAGGGGTGAAAATGGAGTCCAGAGAGGTGGAGATGAGTTCGATGGGGCAGGAACAGGCTGAGACAATGGGTCGACCAGGGCAGGCAGGTTTGTGGATCATTTGGACATAGAGCAGAAAGGACATCACTTTGATTGGGACAACACATCCATCCGAGGACAAGCCAAACAGAGACACACACGAGAATTCCTAGAAGCATGGCATTCCAACCGGAGCTCCATCAACAAACACATTGATTTGGAGCCAATCTACCATCCCCTGAGAAAAAGAACAGGAAATGACATCACCAACCCCAGGAAACCTAACCAGATAAATAGAAAGCGGAACATAACACCAGCGCTTCGTCGGAGGGTCACTGATGATGTTACCTAGAATGGTGATGAAACGTCTGAAAACTAACCTTCCAGCTCAGCGAGCAAACTCACATCCAGAACCTCAACATGAGCTACAAATCTTCTCAAAACTCACTATTCTTAACGAGTATTTTGCAATGGTATTCAACAAGGAGAGTGACATGGCAGATGTTGAGGTTAGGGAAAGATGTTTGTTTTCTCTAGGTCAAGTTGTCATAAGGAAGGAGGAAGTGTTGAGTACCCTAAAAGTCATTAAGGTGGACAAGTCCCCGGGCCCGGATGGTATCTATCCCAGGTTGCTGAGGGAAGCGAGAGAGGAAATAGCCAGGGCCTTAACAGCTAACTTTGCAGCATCCTTAGACACGGGTGAGGTCCCGGAGGACTGGAGACTTGCTAATGTTGTCCCCTTGTTTAAGAAGGGCAGCAAGGATAATCCAGGTAATTATTGACCGGCGAGCCTGACATCAGTGGGAGGGAAGCTACTGGAGAAGATACTGAGGGATAGGATCTATTCCCATTTGGAAGAAAATGGGCTTATCAGTGATAGGCAACATGGTTTTGTGCAGGGAAGGTCATGTCTTACCAAATTAGTAGTATTCTTTGAGGACGTGACAAAGTTGATTGATGAGGGAAAGGCTGTAGATGTCATACACATGGACTTCAGTAAGGCGTTTGATAAGGTTCCCCATGGCAGGCTGATGGAAAACGTGAAGTCACATGGGGTCCAGGGTGTGCTCGCTGGATGGATGTAAAACTGGCTAGGCAACACAAGACAGAGAGTAGTAGTAGTAGGGAGTTTCTCAAATTGGAGACCTGTGGCCAGTAGTGTTCCACAGGGATCTGTGCTGGTACAACTGTTGTTTGTGATATATGCAAATGATTTGGAGGAAGGTGTAGGTGGTCTGATCAGCAAGTTTGCTGATGACACTAAGATTGTTGGAGTAGCAATTAGTGACGGGGGCTGTCAGAGAATACAGCAGAATACAGATAGACTGGAGAGTTGGGCAGACAAAAGGCAGATGGAGTTCAATCCGGGCAAATGCGAGGTGATGCATTTTGGAAGATCAAATTCAAGGGCGATCTGTACAGTAAATGGAAAAGTCCTAGGGAAATCAGGTCCATTGTTCCCAGAAGGTGACAACGCAGGTCAATAGGGTGGTCAAGAAGGCATATGGCATGCTTTCCTTCATTGGGCGGGGTATTGAGTACAAGAGTTGGCAGGTCATGTTGCAGTTGTACAGGACTTTGTTTCGGCCCCATTTAGAGTACTGTGTACAGCTCTCTTTGCCATATTACCAAAAGGATGTGAACAATTTGAAGAGGGTCCAGAGGAGGTTCACCAGAATGTTGCCTGGTATGGAGGGTGTTAGCTATGAAGAGAGGTTGAGTAGATTAAGATTAGTTTCATTAGAAAGACAGAGATTGAGGGGGGACATGATTGAGGTCTACAAAATCATGAGGGGTATAGACAGTTTGGATAGCAAAAAGCTTTTTCCCAGAGTGGGGGGCTCAATTACTAGGGGCCATGAGTTCAAAGTGAGAGGAGGAAAGTTTAAGGGAGATATGCGTGGAAAGTTCTTCACACAGAGGGTGGTGAGTGCCTGGAACGTGTTGCCAGCAAAGGTGGTAGACGCAGACACGTCAGAGTCTTTTAAGATATATTTGGACAGGTATATGGATGTGCAGGGAGAAAATAGACCCAGGCCATTAGAAAATAACTGACAGGTTAGACAGAGGATCTTCTGGATGTGAGTTTTCTCACTGAGCTGGAAGGTTAGTTTTCAGACGTTTCATCACCATTCTAGGTAACATCACCAGTGAGCCTCCGATGAAGCGCTGGTGTTATGTCCCGCTTTCTATTTATCTGTTTAGATTTCCTTGGGTAGGTGATGTCATTTCCTGTTATTTTTCTCAGAGAATGGTAGATGGGCTCCAAATCAATGTGTTTGTTGATGGAGTTCCGGTTGCAATGCCATGCTTCTGGGAATTCTCGAGTGAGTCTCTGTTTGGTTTGTCCTAGGATGGATGCGTTGTCCTTATCAAACAGGACAAATGGATAATCAAATGGACAAACGGGCAGAAAGCTAGCCACCAGGATACATGAACATCAACTAGCCAAAAAACAACATAACCCACTATCACTGGTATCCTTACATACAAATGTGGAAGGACACCATTTTGAGAAAGCGTTCAAACTGTTGAAGACTATTGGAAATCCAAAGGATTAGTAAGGCTTGAAATTCCATCTGAGGGTAAATTATAAAAGCAATAGGGAGGAGAAGATGAAATATGATGGCAAGCTTGTTAATAATATAAAAGAAGATTGCAAGAGGTCTTTAGATATATAACAAGGAAGAGAGGGAAGCATGACCAAACACGGGACTGCTGGAAATGAGTCTGGAGTAGTTATGGGAAACTTAGAAATGGTAGAGAATCTGAAGAGGGACTTTGCATGAGTCTTCACGGCGGAAGACACCAGCAGCCAGCAAGAACATAAAGCGAATCAGAGGCAGAGGTAAGTGAGGTGACCATCATTAAGGAGAAGGTGCTGGGGAAGCTGAAAGATCTGAAGGTGGATAAATTAACCAGATCAGATGGACTGTGCGCCATAGTTCTAAGGAGATAGCGGACGAGTTTGTTTGGCTTTGCTGGTGATCTTTCAGGAATCGCTGGAGTCAGAGAGGGTCCCAGAAGACTGGCAAATATAACCCCGCTGTTTAAGGAGAGAGAGACACAGAAATCAGGAAATTATAGCTGATGGGGCTATGAAAAATATTTTGAACAAGGCTCAGTGGATCCTTTGTTTTATGACAAGAGTTCCAGAGTATAAAAGCAGGGAAGTGGTGGAGTATATTGAAAAAATATTTGATTAAGCTACAGCATAACTAGGGTTAAATTTACAAATTATATTACAAACAGAAGACTTGCAAGTGTGGTTGAAATGAAGGAAATCGGTTTAAAGCGTACAGGAGCGCACATGACAAACAAATTGTTGCCGAGACCCTGTCTTTAAGGATGTCGGGAACAGCCTGTGAGTAAATTGAGTTTAAAAAACTCTAAAAAGCACCATGAAATCTGTTGCTGCAGAGGTCCCAATGTACAACACTGTCGGCAATATTGAAGATGAAATAAAGCCAGACATTTGAAAAGATCACAGACTCATTCCTCCTTTCTCAGCAACCCAAAACAAACCTTCCAGGAGAAGCAGCATTTCACTTGTACTCTTTCAATCCAGTCTACGGTCACTGCTGCTCACAATGCTGCCTGCTTTACACTGGCGAGACTAAAGAGAGAATGCTTTGCCAAACACTTCCACTCTGACTGGAGGAATAACACTAACCTCCTTGTTGCTTCCAATTTCGATAATATACCTTGTTCTCATGCTAACATTTCGATCCTGGGTTCCTGCAAAGATTCAACGAAGGGCATCCCAAGCTCGAGTTACACCTCATTTTACGTTTTGTGCTTGATAGCATGTAGGCCTTAATATTCAATTCCATAACTTCACAGCCTGACACCATTGGGAATGTTCTCCATTTTTTGTACATTCTCACTCCGAGTCTCCCGGTGACCTTCTCATGTTTGTTTAACTTGCACTCAATGGAAAGAACACATCTCCCCCACTCACACCTGCATTTACTCTCATTATGCATCTGTTTCTCTTTCACCACAACTAAACGTCCATTTGTCTTTTGCACTGGACACCACACCCCCTGTTTTCTGTCACTCCTCCTCCACCTCCGTCAAGGTATTTTAAAATGCATTTCAGTTCTGAAGAAGGCTCAAGCTGGACTTGAAACCTTAACTCTGTTTCTCCGTCTCCACAGATCCGTCCAGACCTGCTGAGTTTCTCCAGAAATGAATCAGCACAAAATAAATTTCAACAAAACATAGAACTGTGGACACTGGAAATCTGAAACAGAAACAAAAATTGCTGATGAAACTGAGAGCTTTGAAGAAGTGTCACCGGATCCGACAGATTAACTTTGCTGTCACTCCCCAAGATGCTGCCAGACCTGCTTAGTTTCTTCGGCAATTTCTATTTTCAAATAAATTCCAACAGTGTGTGTCGAAGCTACACAAACGCCCTGTCCAACATGGAGCACCATACACTGGGAAGTGAATGACACAGCAAGGTTCACTCATTCATTGGTTAAGGCTGGCACCACTGGCACTACAGAGCACTTAATCGTGGTCAATGAGAGAAACAGGGAGAAGCACATTCACTTTAAAAACAGAAGATTTCACTGGGGGAAGCGAAAAGATTCAGATGAATATGTTAAATGTGTTTTGAGGAATGTGACAAATTGGAGGCGCGACATCATGGAGAGACTCTGAGAAGAATAAGAGCATTAAAATAGAAGTGTTACCACATCAGAACCCAGAGCAGGTCACGGAGTACAGGAGCGATGGGGACTCGGACTGAACTGGGGGACAGGCAGTACTATTACATTGCACACATTGCAGCTCAAACCTGGACATTCATGTGGTGATATAAACCACAGCAACAGGAGAAGCAGAATTGTGTTCAACCACAATCTGTAACTTTTTGTCCCAGAGAATCCCTCAGTCTATGGTTACCATGAAGCTGATCAATGGTTCAGTGACGAGTGCAGGCAAACACGTCGGGGTCAGAAACATCTGAACCTAAAACTGATGCCAGCCCATTATAAATGCCAGATTTGGCTGCTTGCATTCCAAATAGCAGAACTGACACATTACAGACAGGGCAAAGTGATTGCAACAGCAACAGACCAGAAGTCCTGCCACAACCAGTCATAAATGGTGATTGATAGTTAAACAACTCCCTGGAGGAGAGGGCTCCACAAATATCCCCCCATCCGAAACAATGGAACAGCCCCCCATACCAGTACAAAAGTCAAGGATGTAGTATCTGCGCCATCCTCAGCCAGAAGTATTGAGTGAATGACTTAGCTCACCCTCAGCATGACCCCCGACAAAATCACAGATACCAGTCTTCAACCAATTCAATTCACTGCACATGATCCCAAGAAAAAGATGATAAACTAAAAACACGAAGAAGGTAACTGGCCCTGTCGCCGTTCCTGCAATGGGACTGAAGGCTTGTGCTGCACAACAAGCCGTGCCCCTGGGGAAGCTGTTTCATTCCAGCCACAACTCTGACACCGACCTGGCAATGTGGACAATCACTGCGCTGTGCCCAGTCCCCAAAGAGGAGAATAGTTACAATCTGACCAACTGCCACACCCTCAGTCTCATCAAGATCGTCGAATTGTTGGAAGTTGTTTTTGACAGAGCTGTCAAGCAGCACAGAAATAACCTGCTCAGTGTGGGTTCTGATGGGTCCCCATGTGGAGATGGTGCTGCTGTGGAAATATCACTGGATTACTAATCCAGACCAGGCCAATGCTTTAGCAGCCAAGGAATGTTAAGACAATTAACAAAATACCGAAATTTCAAATCTGGTGTCAGTAAAAGTGGGCCTTGAAACCAATATCGATTGTAAAAACCAATGTGCTTCAACAATGTACTTTCAGGATGCAAATCTACTGTGCTTTCCTGGTATGTCCTAAAAGTGACTCCAGACCCGTGTTGAACTCTTCAATGGTCTCTGAGACAGGACAGGCTGCAACATTACCTGCCAATGTTTATACTCAATGCCCACGCCAATGAAGGTAGGCATGCCATATGCCTTGTTGACTACCTTTTCCACCTGCGTAGCCACTTTCAGTGACCTGTGTACCTGGACACCCAGATCCCACTGCCTCTGAGTGCTCTTCAGGGTTCTGCCATTTACTGGATATTTTCCATCTGGATGAGACCTTCCAAAATGCATTACCTCACATGTTTCCGGATTGATCTCCATCTGCCATCTCTCTGCCCAAGTCACCAACCTATCGATATTCAGCTTTGTCCTTTGAAGGTCCTCATCGCTGTCCGCAATTCCAACAACCTTTGTGCCATCAACAAACTTACTAATCAGACCAGTTATATTCTCCTCCAAATCATTTATTTATATGACAGATAGCAAAGGTCCTAACACTGATTCCTGAGGAACGCCACACTTTTGATCTCAATATGACCACAACTATCTACACACCCTTCCCGAGGCACATCATCCACCACGTCCTTCTCTATGGTAAATACTGACACAAAGTGCTCATTTATTACCTCGCCATATTCCTCTGGCTCCGCATATATATTCCCTTGCCTGCCCTTGAGTGAGCGATCCCTCTGCCTGGCTACCCTCTTGCTCTTTGTATGTATATATGGGATTTTCCTTAATCTTGTTGGTCAAAGACTTTTCATGACGCCTTTATAGCCGCCCTCACTCCTCGCTTAAATTTCTTTCATCTTTCCTGATATTGCACCCTCGCTTCGTATATTCCCAGCCTTCTGGCCTTAATAAATGCTTTCTTTTTCTCTCTAATTCGGCTCACAATATCTCCCGTTATCCAAGGTTCCCTAAACTTGCCGTACTTTCCCTCATCCTTACAGTAACGTACTTGCCCTGAGTTCCCAGCAACTTACACTTGAAAGCCTCCCACATACCAGATGTGAATTTGCCCTCAAACATCTGTCCCAATCTACATTCTTTAGTTCTTGCCTAATATTGTTATAATTAGCCTTTCCCCAATTTAACACCTTCACTCGATAACTCCAACTATCATTATCCATCAGGACCCTTAAACTTACTGAATTGTGATCACAGTCTTTGAGCTATTCCCTTATTGAGACATCGACCACCTGGGAAGGTTCATTCCCCAATATTAGGTCCAGTACGGCCCCCTTCCAAGATGGACTGTCTACATTGTGTTTCAAAGAGCCCTCCTGGACGCTCTTTACAAACTCTGCCCCATCCGAGCCCCAAGGACTAAGTGAGTCCCAGTCAATGTATGGGAAGTTAAAATCACGCACAACAGCAACCTTGTACTTTTACATCTTGCCAAAGTCTGGCTACAAACCTGTTCTTCTATCTCCTGGTGACTGTATGGAGGCCTATACTGAACCCCAAACATTGTGATTGCACCCTTCCTGTTCCTGAGCTCTACCCATATTGCCTCGCTGTATGAGCCATATGAGTTGTCGATCCATGGTACAGCTGTGATATTCAACTGAGCAAGGAGTGCAACTCCCCCACCCATTATCTACCTGCCTCAATTCTGCCTGAAAGAGTTTTATCCTGGAACATTAAGCTATCAATCCTGTCCCTCCCTTAACCCAGTCTCTGTAATACCAACAACATCATAGTTCTAGGTACTAATCGAAGCTCCAGATTCTTCTGCCCTACCTGTTACACTTCTTGCATTGAAACGGGTGAATTTCAGTCTACTAGATGCACTTTGATCAGCAACCGCACCCAGTCTGTTCTTTCTCTGAGCCTCACTGGCTCTATTCTCTCGTTCCCTTTCAGTCCATTCACTTTGCATTGATTCCCACACCCCTGCCAAGCCAATTTCAATCCACCTGAGTGACTCCAGCAAACCCCCCAGCCAGAAAATACACCTGAGATTTTCATATCCCGAAACATCAACTTTCCTGAACCTCTGATGCTGCCTGGCCTGTTGTGTTCATCCAACTCTACACCTAATTATCTCGGATTCCAGCATCGGCTGTTCCTACTATCGCTGAGGAAGTTCTGGAATGAAACCAGTTCACTTGATGGCCATTGTCTTTACTGGCCTCTCCCTGGTGCATACATGGCACACTCTCTCAGTGTTGAAAATGCCTTCCTCTCCTTAGTTTATTTTCCTGGCTGATAAACCGTTATATCTCTGTGCGGTCACAATGAACTGAAATTTTAATGTGCCCACACTTAATAGAAACAGTTGACAATGTAATTGCACAATTTTCTGTACCACAGTCACAGCAACAGCAACACGACTATTGCTGCTGGAGTTGACTGGGGCCGTTGGGGATGAGATGGCCTTGTGGTATTATTTCTAGTCGAATAATGCAAGGATCCAGGTAATGACCCACACCCCAATTCAAATCCTGCCATGGCAGATTGTGGAATTTGAATTCATTGAAATACCTGGAATGATGAAACTATTAAGCCATCATTGATCATTGGAAAAAAAAGCTACCTGACTCACTAATGGCCTTCAGGGAAGGAAATCTGCCGTCCTTACCTGGCCTGGCCTACATGTGACTCCAGACCTACAGAAATGTGGTTGACTCTCAACTGCCATTTGGAATGACCAAACCAGCCACTCAGTTATATCAATCACCACAAAGTCTGACAGAAATGACACAAGACAGACCTATTTACAGCAATATACAGCATGTGTACGGAAGAGATGCAAGAAAAAAGCTCATAAACACCTTCTCAACGGCAACAAGGAAAGGGAAATAAATGCTGGCCCAGCGAGTCACACCAACAAACCATTAATGCATAAAGAAGATGACCACATTCAGGAAAGACAGACTGAGGTGACACAGCTTACTTTAAACAGGGACTAAGAAGTATATCTACATGGGCATGATATTCAGGAATATGGGAATAGGCATAAAAACTGTAATTAATTCCACATTTTATTTCCATCCCACCTGATCATCAACAATCCCTTTTTTTGCTTATATTTTTCTCTCGCTGTCTATTTCTCAATGTACTAAGCTCATTCCTTCCCCTTCAAAACAAATATCCCTGTCACCAGCATAAATCACAATATTTGCCAGCAGATTTCAGTTCTGATGTTTGTTCAGTCGACTTGAAATGTTAACTCCGCTTTTATTTCATCAGAGCCTGCCAAACTCTTCACTTTCCTCAGCACTTTGTTTTGTTTTTGTTTCAGATCTCTGGCATATTTCTTTCTTTGGTTTTACTGTTTTTTTGAAAATAAATTTCACGGGATGACAAAATCATTGGCAAAAGAAGCATTTGATGAAGCATTAACTACCTTTAGCTGTGACCATTCGACAAGGCAGTTTGAAGCCAGACACATTTTGTTGGTCTTTAATCACACTTAATCCAGCCCGGGTAATAACGTTAGATTTCTTTACCAGAGGAGATCAGTGAAATGAGAGAGGTTTTTTTGACAAATTGCTGCTGGTTTTATGGTTGCTATAAGTGAAATTGGCCTTGGTCACAATTCTTATCATTAGAATGAAAGTCCTACCACCAGTTGTGGTAGGATTTGAAACAGTATCGATCATGTAATAACTAGTGTCTCTTCATTACCTGCTAAGTGACTTAACTACACTAACATGGTGTCCCTACCGCTAGTTACTTTGAAAACAAGAACAAGGGTGTGATCAAATTATTTGTAACTTGGAAGACTGGCCAGAAGACAGCTGGAACCATAAGGTCTTAATTTTACCAAGGCATAGATAATGGTTGATCCAGCCACAGCACAGAGGCAGAAGGGGAGAGTGCAGACATTATGGAGCTGGTGTTGGACAAACTTGGTGATGGAGACAATAGTAAGACATAAATCAAAAAAGGCCCTCAATGTTGTGAACAAGCGTTGTTCTCAGATGCTTGTGAAGGATGAGTCTGAAATTCATGGACAATGAAGCGAGGTTTTAATTGAAACTGAAAATAATTGTTTCCATCTTTTCCAAATACAGGTAACAGAAACGGCAACAAAGTTGTATATGCCTTGCAGAAGTAGTGACTGGACAGAGATAGAAAGGCTTACCAGGAACACCAACAACAGCGAGAATGGGATAGTAACCAGCCTGAATAATCATCAGTAAACCTCCTATTCGATGTGGTAACGTTGACCAAGATGCGGGAAGATAATAAAGACCCGAGGATAAATGTTGTAACATTCCAGTCTATTGTTCTCAGATTCTGATCTCTCCACCCCCTCTCTCTGCGGCTGCTGATCCCTGTTAGTGCTGTCACTGATGCTCCCACTTATTCTGTGGGATAAGACATTGAACAGAGCACCTTAGTTTTAGGAGAGGGAAAGCTTCCTGTGACGCAGTTAGAATCCATAGAGTGACATCAATCACAGTCACTGAACAAACAGTTCCAGTTAACCCCTTTCAATACACCTTCAATGAACCTTTGGTTCACAATTGAAACTGGGCTGGATTGGATGTGAACATCGTTGGCTATTTGTCGTATATTCCATCACCAATTGCTCGAAAGATGTATGTGGTGAGGGAGAATGATGGATGTTCTCATTTTGCAGGTTAGGTGGCTCTGGCTTGTTGTCCACATGCAATGCTGTAACCACCTGCATCAATACACTACCCACCCCCCCAAAAAAAGACAAGCTAAATGTCATTACTGTGCCGATTGCACAAAAAAACTGCTGAGCAAAATTAGGTTGGCCTTGCAGAGAAAGTGTGGATTTCTCTCTATTGTAATAAAACAACATTGTATGTTGAAGATACAAAGTTCTTCATTGCAGTTTATGTGCTTTAAAGCAGTAAGATTTACATTTCTTGATTCTACTGACCAAAACTTAAATCAAATGCAGCGCATACAATGATGTTGTTCCTTAAAGCCCATAGGCTAAAGAGCCAGGGACAGAATGAATGTGACGTTGGTTCGGAGACAGAGAGGAATGGGGGCAGTGGCTGTAGAGACTGGAGAGGAGTACAGTGATATCCCAATGTCACCAGTATTTAGCTAGCACTTATTCTGACAGATGGAATGAAATGTAATGCAGAGCCAGCAAAGAGGTTATATTTGAGAGATGGAATGTCAAACAACAATATGAACACACCATGATAATTTTAAATGCAATAGGAAATTATATTTTATGTAAACACTGTTTAATCATGGGATATGCAGAATGATAAAATTGTTCATATACGCACAGGATATTCAGAAATAAAAGCAGACAAAGATTTCAAAATAACAAGGTTTACAGCTGGATGAACACAACAGGCCAAGCAGCATCTTAGGAGCAGAAAAGCTGACATTTTGGGATTTCAAAATGTTAGGTGTACAGGGATTTTACAGGATAATAATGGTAGGGATATAGTTCACCCCCAGCTGACGCAGAGATGATGGGCTGAGTGACCTTCATCTTTGCTGTAATTATTCTGAGATTTGTATGAAAAGGTTTCGGAGCCCGAAGGTAAACACTTTCAGTGAAGGGCAGAGACTGTGCCGTCATGAGTAATCGATTTCTGTTGCCTCATGAAGTGCAGCTGCCTTGGAAATTTATTTTCAATCAAAATCGATTTCCTGAAATTCCTGCATTGGGGAAGATATTCACCAAATGTTTTTAATAAAGAAACAGACACTGGTGTAATACACCTGTGGCCAGCCCGATGGCTCTCACAGAATCAGGGATGGACGATATTGACCAAACATAACCAAGTTCAACATCTGGACCTATCAAGAAAAGCAAAATTCTGGAGATTAAGGAATCCTGAAATAGAAGTTAGTGGAGAAACGCAATATATGAGGCAACATCTGGAGACAGATTTTGAGTTACCAGATCTGGTCTGTTATGAATCTGTTCTGAAAAAGTCATATTGCAGATGCTGCTAAACATGATCAATTTTATTCCAGCATTTCTTTTCTTTCTTTTCACTGTCACAATTTGTCTGATCTGAATCAGAACAGTGAAGCTGCCATTTGAGTTGACCTTCACGTATTTGTGAATGGTCATTGAAGGAGACATTGCGAAGCTTCTTTAATATAGATCCCAAGTATCGATGGCATGTTACATTGAGATTAATTGCCATGAAAAGTTTGAACTCAGTGGCACTGATATCACACGATCAGTCCTCTTATTGAAAACGATGTGGATCCTCAACTCAATGTCATACCATGCTGCTGATGTCGCTGGGGTTACACTTACCCAGCAAAGATTTCCTTTCTGAGACTTTGGGGTCAACTTTGAAAACATAAAATATCTTGATATTTTTAATAGGACGCACTCAACCATGGGTTTTAGCAGGCACTAGCAAAGGCTGAGTTTATTTGTCATCCCCAATAGCTCTGCAGAAAGTAACAGTGAGCTACCTTCCTGAAACACTTCCAATCCAAATGCTGCAGACGTGCACACAGAGCTGTTAGTTCGGGATTCCAGGATTTATTTTCAATACATTATAGTCAAGGAATAGCAATTTACTGCCTATCCAGGATGACAAGTGACTTGAATGACTCCTTTCAGAGATTGATTTCCCATTGTCCAGTTGAGGACATTACCAGTGCAGGATTGTCTCCAATTTGCATTGATCACATTTTTGTTCAGGGTCCATAATGCTACAATGAGTGAAGTAACATGGGTGGCATGGGAGGTTACTCTGATCTCACTTCAACTGATGTTGGAACATGAGCTAAAACACGAAAGAGTGAAAGTGCAGAACACTGTGCTCATTGTTCTCACAATATTCCAAAGCTTTTTTTCGGTACGGACTTCCGATTCTGTCAGCAGATGTTTGTCCTATTTGTGATGAGGCTAGTTTGTGTCTGGAATGCACTGCTTAGGAGGGTGGTTGAGGCAGGTAACGTCCCAAACTTTAAAAGCATTTGGATCAGCACCTGGTGGTGTAGTCTCAATGGGCCTTTTCTCAATTGTATGGTTCTGTGTTGGAGCGGCCAAAAAGGTCTGACGTATTCTGAAGTACTGGCCAATAGCACTTGTTTGCCTGTTCCATCAACTATGCTCAGAAAGTGTTTCAAAACAGCATCACTCAGACAGGATCAGCACTTACTCAGCCGAGGACAGCCCAGCTAACTCTGAAGGCATACAGGATTTTTCAAATAGTCAGTGCAAGATTATTCCAGCTGTTTATCGCCATTATTTTAACGAAACCAATAAAATGGATATAGCTTTCCTTTCATTAGAATAAAATATTTTATCTCTAGTGGCGTCATTCCTCAAAAGAGAATAAACTCCTTCTTCCCATGCACACACTTTGAGAATGTTTTCCTGCCGGTTCTTAATCCTCACTCCCCTCCAGTGCTGTTTCCATGATCTGGTTCCATGTTCGTGCCACTCGAATATGCATTTCCAAAGAGAATGTTTCTGTTTGAGCCAAGATTGTGAATGCTCACAAACTAACAGATCATATTCCTCAGCACCGTTTCACAGTCCTGAGTTCCTGCAGTAGTCTATGTCGTTATTCCAAAATATGTGGCACCATTCAGGTTTAGCTGATAAATGGTTAAACAGAACAGTTCTTCAATGTTGCTGGGCAGGATTTATCTCCAACAGGAGGCAATCCAAAAGCACCACCTTGATGTTCAATGAGATAATGTACTTCCAGTGACAAATATCCTGTGTGTAACTATTCATCAGAAATTCACCAAATCATAGAGTCACAAAGTTGTGAAGAATGGAAACAGAGGCTTCAGTTCACTACATCCATACCAATTACATATACCTGATAAATCTTGTCCCATTTGTTAGCCTTTGACCCGTATCCTTCGAAACCTTTCTTAATCACATACCCATCTTTTCAAATGTTGTAATTGTATCAAACTCCATTACTTCCCCTTGCAGCTCATTCCACACACTCACCTCCCTCTGTGTGAAAAAGTTACCCCTGAGGTTCCTTCTGAATCTTTTCCAGCTCACCTTAAATGCACAACCTCTAATTTTGGACTCCCCGACCCCGCTGAAAACACTTTGTCTAGATACCCTCTCTATTCTCCTCCTGACTCTATAAATCTCAGTAAGGTCACCCTTCTTTTTGGAGAGCCATCTTGGCCATGTGAAAACTTGGATCAGGAGTAAGTGATTAGAAATATCAAACCAAGTCCGCCATGCGGTGAGCTCTTGAATGATGTGGCCTCAAATAAACGTTCCTCTCCACCCGTTTTAATATTGGTGTGTTATTCTTAGTCAAGAATCTGTCTGCCTCTCCCTTAAGAATATTCAATGATTTATCCTCCATCTCTCTCTGGAAAGAATTCCATAAACACACAATCGTTTGAAAGGGTAAAAGAAATAAGTCACCATTGTCGAACTGAGATATTCGCCAGTTTTACAGTCCATCCACTGGTAGCAATCTCTTGCACAAATGGAAATAATGTTTCAGCATTCAACTTGAAATAGCTGCTCGGAATATTTTGCGTTTAAACAAGATCGTATTTCATTCGCCTAAAGTCCAATAAATCCAGGGCCAGTCTGGTCATGGTTTCCTCTGAAGATAAATACTTCTCAAAGGAATCACTTCAGTCAATCATCTCTGGATGGCTTCTGATTTCATCATGCACACAGCCTAATGCAGTCTCACCATTACCGTGGAAAAGTGTCCAAAAACTACCCTCTTTGGCCTTGAGACTGCTCGACCATGTCCTGCAGCAAACCAGGTACTACAACCACGTTACCTTTCTTAGTGCCTGCCGATAGAACCAGGGCATCCCCATTGGACTACAGTCCACGTTGAAGCCTTCCCAATTTGGCCCCAAACATGACAATGTCTACATTCAGCACATTAAGACCCTTCAGAAGCGTTTTTCCCTGCAGCTCCTGAAACACACACTCGCAGCAATGCGACGGCAAATCCAGACACTGCAATCCAGCGTACCCCAGCTCAGAGCCTCCCTCTCTCAAACCAGCAAAGGACCTCTCCTGTTTTTTTATTCTTCGTAGGATCCAGAACCTGAACTTACAATTCTACTCAGCTTTAGTGAACAGAAAAAACCGTACGTCCAGTAAAGTTACTGGTGCCTACAAGCCAAAACGGGCTTCCTCCACGTCCCAAAACCCCAACACTACCCAAGAACTCCCCAACAATGTGCCCGGCAACATTGGCCATGTGGCCACTCTCGTAGCAACCAGCGATAACGTCACAACCTCTGCCACAGGAGACACCGTTTCCGGGACAGCAAAGGCCATCGCCGCCATTTCCGAGTCCAACACCACAGACACTGTGGACATTCCTACCGTCACTGCTGCTGCCTCCTCCTACCCCGCTCCTCCCACCACCAACGCAAACGGCGCTCCGCTCACCACCGATGCAAGTCCACCCATGCATATGCAACTCTGCCCACCACCGACGCAACTCCGCCCACAACCATCTCCGATATCACTCCACCCACAGCCTCCACTGCCAGTAGCTCCAGAGGAGATAGAAACACTGAGCCCTGTCGAGTCTTCACCATCTCCACAGACCTCCCCCTTACTTAGGACAAACGATCAGTCCTCAGTAAGGGGTTCACCTTTGTCCCCTCCACCCACACATCAATCAATACCGGTCACACTTGGATGTTGACTAATTTTTCTGCCGCCTCTGCCTCCATGCTTAATTCTCTAACCGTGAGCCTAACCCTCCCTCCACTGACCCCTTCATTCACCTCCAATGCATCCCCTCCTCCTGGGCACCATCCCAAAGCCCCCTACCCTCCCTCGACCTCGTCATCGCCAACTGCCATCGTGACATCAAATGCCTCATCCTCTCCACCCCTCGCACTCACTCCAACCTTTTCCCTGCAGAACGTGCAGCCCTCCACTCCAATCCCAACCTCACCATAAAACCCATGGACAAGGGAGATGCAGTTGTCGTATGGCGCACTGACCTCTACATCGCTGAGGTTACACGTCAACTCTCCAACACGACCTCCTACTGCCCCCTTAATCATGACCCCACGCCCAACCACCAAACCATCATCACCCAAACCACCCACAACCTCATCACCTCAGGTGACCTCCCACCCACAGCATCCAACCTCATCATTCCCCAACCCTGCAATGGCCACTTCTATCACCTTCCCAAAATCCACAAACCTGCCTGCCCTGGTTTACACATTATCTCTGCCTGCTCCTGCCCCACCAAACTTATCTCCACCTAACTGGAATTCATTTTTTCACCCTTAGCCCAGAAACTCCCTACCTCTGTCTGTGACACCACCCACGCTCTCCATCTCCTACAATACTTACAATTCCCCACTCCCCAACACCTCATCTTTACCATGGACATCCAGTCACTATCCACCCGCAATCCCCATACAGATGGCCTAAAGGCCATCCGCTTCTTCCTCCCCGGCAGTCCCAACCAGTCCCCCTCCACTGACACCCTCATCCGCCTTGCCGAACCCTTCCTCACCCTCAACAACTTCTCTTTCAATTCGTCCCACTGCCTACAGACAAAGGGGGTGGCCATGGGTACCTGCATGGACACATGCTGTGCCTGCCTCTTTGTAGGTTATGTGGAACAATCCCTCTTCCATACTTACACAGGCCCTAAACTCCACCTCTTCCTCCATTACAGTGATGACTACATCGATGCCGCCTCATGCATCCACGAGGAGCTCAAACAGTTGATCCACTTCACAGACACCTTCCACCCCACGCTTAAGTTCACCTGGACCATCCCTAATGCCTCTCTCTCCTTCCAGGGCCTCTCTGTCTCCGTCTCCGGCATCCACCTGGAAACTAATATCCATTTCAAGCCAACTGACTCCCACAGCTTTCTAGAATACAACTCCTCCCACCCACCTTGCTGCAAAAATTCCATCCCCAAAATCCAATTCCGCCGCATCTGCTCCCAGGATGAGGAATTGCACCCCCTGTATATCTCAGATGTCCTCATTTTTCAAGGACCACAACCTCCCCCGACTCAGTGGTTGAGAACTCCCTCGACCGTGTCTCCCACATTTTGCACATCTCATCCATCATACCCCGTCCCCACCCTTATCTACTTTCCAGATAGGCTACTCTCTCCGTAACTCGGTCTGCTCCACACTCTCCTCCAGCCCCACCACATCTGGCACTTTTCCCTGCGACCGCAGGAAGTGCTCCACCTGCCCCTACCCCTCCCCGCGCACCTCAATTCCAAGCCACACATCTGCTCATGTGGTGTCCTACATCCGCTGTTCCCGTTGTGGCTCTGCTACATCGGAGAAACCAAGCAAAGGCTTGGGGACAACTTTGCAGATCACCCATGCTCGGTTCACACTAAACAACTCCCCCTCCCATTCTGCAAATGACATGTCCATCCTGGGCCTCCTGCAGTGCCACAATGATGCCACCTGAAGGTTACAGGAACAGCAACTCATATTCCACTTGGTTACCCTGCAGCCCAATGGTATCAATGTGGATTTCACAAGCTTCAAAATCTCCCCTTCCCCCACTGCATCCCAAAACCAGCCCAGCTCATTCCCTCCCCCCACTGCATCCCAAAACCAGCCTAGCTTGTCCCCAAACCTGTTCTTCCTCCCACCTGCCCCCTCCTCCCACCTCAGGCCGCATCTACACTCACCTTTACTGGCTCCATCCCTGCCTCTTTGACCTGCCTGCCTCCTCTCCACCTATCTTCTCCGACACAGCAGCAGCTACGCACTGATGATGTCTTCTCGACTGGAGACGAAACGTTTGCAATTCATTTGCCAAACCCGGCGAACAAACCAACAGCCAACTACCTTCTCCTCTCTCCAACTTCAGTCCACCTCCCTCTCTCTCCCTATTTATTCCAGAACCCTCTCCCCATCCCCATTTTCTTATGAAGGGTCTAGGCCCGAAACACCAGCTTTTGTGCCCCTGAGATGCTGCTTGTCCTGCTGTGTCCATCCAGCCGCACAGCTTGTTATCTCACACTCTCCAGCTTCCGCAGTTCCCAGTGTCTCCCCCTGATTGGTGGAAGAATAACCCCGCCCACCGGCCGCGCGAATGACGTCAACAGAAACAAAGCCCCGCGGGTCCGGCAGCTTCTGTGACGGAGTAAACACAGTTGATGTTTCGGATCCGGTGATCCTCACTGAGAACTGCGCCCTGCCCTTGTCCTCTGATTGGATGGAGGGTAATCATTTCCAGTGCCTTTCCTGTCCCGCCTCCTGCTTGCTATTGGTCGTTTGATGTCAAACCGGCGTATTCAGATATGGAGCATGCGCACAGCTCATTGTGATTGTGAGCCTGCGTGTTGGGAGAGATATCTGGAATGAAATGGTCCTCCATGAGAGGCACAAGCGGTGAGTACAGGTTAAAGCGGAGGGCAGCTTCGGTGCTGTATTCCAGCAAGATGGCTGCATGATTGCTCAGTTTAGGGCTCAAGTCTCAAACAGGGGTCTTCTTGTGCTGCTTGTAGGTTGCAGAGAGCCTCAGGCTTCCTCCCTGAAACAGGCCTAGACTGCCCTGTGAGAGGGAAAGTCCTGTCAGCTTCTACCCTGTCAAGCCACTTCAGAATGTGATTACTGCAATGAGAGGTGTTCTCATTAAAGCAGAACTCCAATGTGCTTTCACTGGTTAGAGGTCTTTCCAATGTGTTCTGTGTTAGCACCCTCGCTGAGTTTTTAAAAGTCATGTTTGGCTTGAATCTGAGAGTTGAACGGTGACGTCTGGGCTGCGAGCAGCTTTTGTGCTAAAAAAAAAATACAAAATCAATTATTGGTTTCTGAGGCCAGGCCTGGAAGTTAATTGCAGGTTGTTTCTTATTCAAAAACTGTGTAGACTTGTTTGGCCATTCATAAGGTCAGCATCTGGGAACTGGTGCCAGCAAGTTTGGGAGAGAATGTGGTTAAACAGAAGGACTTTAAAACTGGGCCAAACGCACATCTTTGACGCTGAGCTGGCTGCTGGTGGAACAAAGGCTCAGAGAAAGACCACCGAGTGGAGGGAGAGAGCTGAACAGGGTGGGGCCGTGTGGTTTGGATATTGGGGTTATTCTTCGCCCATCACCCCACCACAAAATCCAGCCAGTTGTTTCTCTCATTGTCCCTCTACCCCAACTTTACCCACTTCTGTACCTCCAGCCCTTATCCCACCCCTTGCTTCCTCCAGTATCAGCAAACTTCCAAAGATATTTCTGACATACTATGTTACTTTTCTCAGAACATTCAACGACTTGAAAACTGCATTGAAAATGAGAGACAGTGCAGCCGCTGCAGAAGCTTCCAAAATCACTCTGCACCTTCTTGACCTGCTGCAATCTGCATAGTGAAGTAGCTCCCCTGGTGCTGTTTGGGAAGAAGTTACAGGATTTTCATCCAGTGGTGATAAAGTCGTGCTATTTTTTTTGTCAGCTGTAGTCATTTTGTTCTTATGTTCCACCTTCAACAGAATAGAAACATAGAAAATAGGAACGGGTGCAGGCCATTGTAGCTTTCGATCCTTCTCCGATAGTCACTTTGATCACGACTGATCATTCTTATCAGCCTCTTGCCACTTTAGAGCCAGACCCTTTGATCCCTTAAGCCCCGACAACTATACATATCATCTTCTTCTTGGAAACATCCAGTGTTCGGTTTAACTGCTTTCTGTGGGAGCAAATTTCACAGGGTCACCAGTCTCTGTATTTTTTAAATTTCCTCATTTCAATCCTGAACAGGCTAGCCCATGCCCCTAAGCTCTGACTCCCTGGTCATTGACAACATCCTTCCTGTATTTACCTAGGATTTTATTGGTTTCTGTGAAATCTTTCCCCGTTCTTCTAAACTCCAGTGAATTTCATCCTACCCAATCGAACCTAATCTTATATGGAAGTCTTGCCATCCCAGGAATCAGTCTGATCAACTGTTGTGAAGAGCCTCCATAGCCAGAAGTTCCTTCCTCAGATAAAAATTCCAAATTTACACATACCATCCCAGGTGTGGTCTCACTACGATCCTGTACAATTTCAGTAAGACATCCCTGCTCCTGTACTCAAATGCTCTCACTCTGCAGGTCGAACTACCATTTGCCATCTTCACCCCCTGCTACACCTGCATGCTTACTGTCAGTGACTTGTGTTTTCCTAGCTTTGTAATCCAATTGGAAAATCTCGAACTGAGGTGCATTTCTCATTTAAATAAGAAATTGATTGTATGAATACCTGTGATCCACCATGCACCACAGTACCTCACTGGTTGGCAGACAAGAAATGACTGTTTATTCTGACTGTTTCTGTGTGCCAAACAGTTCTGTACCCCTGTGAATACCCAATCTCTCATGCTTTAAATTTACATGCTAATCTCTTCTGTGGGACCTTTGAATGCCTTCTCAAAGCCGACATGAGCCACGTCCACTGCCTTTTCAATCTAAATGTTGCATTCTTGAAACATTCCGGCAGTTTTGCCGTCGAGCATGATTTCCCTTTCATAAATCCACACTGACTCTAATTCTGTCACTGTTTTCCAGTGTTAGGCTAAGGTTTATAGTTCTCAGGCTTCTCTCACATCCCTTGTAAAACAAAGGGATAATATCAGCCACTCTCCAGTCACCTCACACCCACCCATATTTATAGATGATAAGAATATTTCTGTAATTTCCTCCCTTACTTCCTCCAATGTCGTGGAATACACTAGATCAGGTACTGGAGATTTATACACCTTTATATTGTCTGAAACATTTAGCACTTCGTCTCCTGGAATGTGAACTATTTTCAAAATATTAAAAAAATATTTCTGAGTTCTCTAGCCTCCTTCGTTACAACTTGTCCATGCCGACCAGGCTTCCCAAACTGAACGATTCCCACTTGCTTGTGTTGGGTCCATATCCCTCTAAACCTTTCCTATTCATGTACCTGTACAAATGTCTTTTAAATATTGGAAGTGTTCCTGCATCTGCCACTTCCTTTGGCAGGTCATTCCACATGGAAACAACCCTCTGTTTGAAACAGCTCCCCCTTGCTGCCCTTTCAAACTTTCTCCTCTCCTGTTCAAAAATACCCTCTAGATTTGGACTCCCCTATCCAAGGGAGAAGACCCTTGCTGTACACATTACACCCCTCATGATTTTATAAACCTCTCGAAAGTCACTGCTCAGCCTCCTATTTTCCAGTGAAGTCCCAGTCTCTCCTCATAATTCATACCCTCCAGTACTGGTAAACTATAGACTGTAACGAATGCATGACGCCACCCAGAGTAGAAAGTTAATCCAGCCACGAGAAGCATCACCTAACCTCCACCTCTTTGGCCCTTCGTCAAATTATCTGGCAATAAGAACTGTCCAGATTCAGGCATGAACAGGAAACCTTTCAGCTAGATTTCTGCAGCCCCCTTGTCTTGAAATTCCCCTCCCAAATGAAAAGGGATCTTCCATGCACCTTATCAGTACTCTTCATGATTCTATAAACATATAAATCACCCCTCCATTCTGAGACCGCAATGGAAAAGTGCCTCAACCGATCAAGCCTCTCGTTATGATTCTCAACCTCGATTCCTGGCAACTTCTTGCTAAATATTTGCTGAATCCTCCCCAGGTTGCTAATATCCGTTGAAGAACAGGAGATCTGAAGTGGACACATTACTCCAGAAGAGGCCTCACTGATGTTCTGCACAATTTCAACATACCGTCCCAACTCCTATACTCAAAAGGTCTGAGCAGTGAAGGCAAGCAGGCTAAACACCGACTCAACCACCCTTTCTGCATGTGACGCCAATCTCAAAGAATTAAGGGCCTGAACCTTGAGGTCTCTCTGTTCGACAACACTAACCCCAAGGCCCTACTTTTAATTGCACAAGTACTGATCTTGTTTGTTTTACCAAAATGAAATACCTCGCCTTTATCCAAATTAAACACCTGCCATTCCTCAGCCTCTTAACCCTATAAATCAAGATCTCTTTGTAATCTTGGACAGCCTACTTCGCTGTCCACTATCCTGCCTATTTTGGTGTCATCTGCAAACTTACTGACCATGTCTCCACTATTATCATCAAAATCGCTTTTTTTATATAAAGTCAAACAAAATTGGAGCGATCACTGACCCCTGTGGAACACTTCTGGGAACAGGCCTCCGATCTGATCAACAACCCTCCACCACCAGCCCCTGTGTCCTGTAACGAAGCCATATTTGTATCCAGTTGACAAGCTCCCCTGAATCCCATACGATCTAACTTTACTAATTAGTCCGCCTTGTGGAACCTTGTCAAAGGCTTTACTCTTATCAAAAGCTTTACTCTTGTCAAAATAAACTACATCCAACACTCCGCCCTCAATAATCTTCTTTTCTGCTTCTCCAAAAAACCTCAATCAACTAATCATTCCTTGACTCTCTAAATACATAAATCCTACATTTCACAATTACCTTCAACTACGTACCCAAAACCGAAGTCAGACTCAGGTCTGCAGCTCCTAGGCTTCTCCTTATGTCCCTTAAGCAAAGGCACAGTTTTAGCCACTCTCCAGTCATCTGGCACCTCTCCCGTAATTATAGATAATACAAATATTTCTGCAAGGGTGCCCCATGTTTTCTTTTCAACATCCCACAACATGATTTGATGCACTAGAGCATGAACTGGAGGATTAAAGTCAGTGTGTAATAGAGCATGGAAACAGGCCCTTCGGCCCAACCTGGTCTGTGCTGACTATGGTGCCCACTCAGCAATTTCAAATTGCCTGCATTTGGTCCATATCCCCCTCCAAACACTTCCCATCTATGTACCTGCCCAAATGTATTTTAATCGTTGCTATTGTGCCTGTCTCAACACTTTCTCTGGCAACCATTCCAAATGTGCACCAGTCTTCACTCTGTGAAGAAGTTGCCCCTCACGTCTTTCTTAAGTCTGTCTCGTCTCACCTTAAATCTATACACTCTAGTTTTCCATTCCCCATCCCTGGGAAAAAGACTACGTGCATTCTTCCTATCTATGCCCCTCATGATTTTATTCACCTCAGTAAGGTCAGCCCTCATTCTCCTCCATTCCAAGGAATAAAGCCCAATCCTGGCCAACCTCTCCTTAGAACTTGCGTACTATTCCTAGCAACATCCTTGTAACTCCTCTTTGCACATTTTCCAGTTTAACTGTGCCTTTCCCGTAACAGGGTGACCAAAACTGTGCACCACACTGCAAATGTGGCCTCACCAATGACCTGTATATCTTTAACATAACATCCCAACTCTGATATGCAATGCCTCGACCGAAGAAGGCCGGCATGCTAAATGCTTTCTTCACCACCCTGTCTACCTTTGATGCTGCTTTCAACCAACTATGCACTTGTGCCTCTCGGTTTCTCTGCTCCACAATGTACCTCAGAACCTTACCATTCACTGTATAACTGCTACCTTGGCTGAACTTTCCAAAGGCCAACATCCCACGCTTCGCTGTATTGAATTTCATTTGGCAATCCTCAGCCCACGTCCCCATCTGATCACAATCCCCCTGTAATTTTGATACCTCAACAATACCTCTTAAGTTTGCAGATGATACAATATTACTAATCATGCCATATACATTCACAACCAGATCGTTTAGGCAAGTGACAAATAACAAAGATCGCAGCATCGACCCCCGTGGCACACCATTAGCCACAGTCCTCCAGTCTGAGAACCAACCTTCAGCCATCACGCTATGCTTCCTACCGTCCACCCAATTTTGAATCCCATGAGAGAGCTCTCCCTGGATCCCACACAACCGAACCTTCATGACTACGCTGCCATATGGGACCTTGTTAAAGGCCTTACTAAAGTCCATATAGACAGCATTCGCTACCCTAACCTCACCAGTCCTCTTGCTTACCTCCTCAACAAACTTGAACAGATTTGTCTGACATGATTCCTGTGCACAAATGCATGCTGACTATCCCTAACCAGATCTTTAATATCCCAGTTTTGGTTGATCCACTCCCTCAATATCATCATCAATTCTTTGTCTACCACTGGTTCACTGGCCTGCAGTTCCCTGGCTGGTCTTTGATACATTTCTTAACCACTTGGACAACATTAGCCACCCTCCAGTCTTCTGGAATTTCAGTAGTGAGAAAAACTGAAGGGAAATATCTCTTCAAGGGTATCTGCAATTTCTTCCCCAGCCTCCCACAGTGTCCAAAGATGGACTTCATCAGATCCAGTGGATATATCAAGCTTAATGTGCTTTAAGGCTGCAAACACCACCTCAATGGTCCAAAACATCCCCACTTCCTTCGCTTATTTACTTAGCATCCATGATTCTCTGCTTAGTAAACACTGAGGAGAAATATTCATTAAAAATCCTCCCCATCCCCATGAGCGGTTTTTTAACCAAAATATTTCTACCCCTGACTTGTCCCCCCTCCATTTCTTTCTCAACAGTAAAAACTGATGCAATATATTCGTGTCAAATCTCTCTCCTCTCCTGATGCTCAACACAGACTTGACTCTTTCATCTTTCTGGAGCCCTGCTTGCTGTCTCGGTGCTCTCTTGCTTTGAATGCACTTGTAGAAACTCTTTGAATTATTCTTAAGCTTATCAACCAAGGCAGTTTCATGTTGCCTTTTTGCCGTCCTGATCTCCTGTTTAAGATTGCCGCTAACACTGTTTACACTTTCAAGAGTTTCATTTGAGCCAAGTTTTTTTTTATATCTACTAATTTATATTTTAAAACCTGAGTATCTTTTTTCACCCGTTGTTCTCTATTCCTACCATCCTTACTTTTCACTCTAACAGAGACATAACGACTCTGAATTGTCACACTTTTGAAACCCCCCCCCCCCCCCCACTTATCAGACATCCTTATACCTGCCGTCTACTCATGTCAACTTTTAAAAGTTATAAAAACAGAAGCTGCTGGAAAAGCTTAGCAGGTCTGGCAGCATCTGTGAAGGACAAATCAGCGTTAATATTGTGTGTCTGTTAATCCTTCCTCAGAAGTGTTGAAAGTTCTTTTCTTACACCATTATAATTTGCCTTACTCCAATTAAAGCTTTTACGTTTTCTGGAAGGCATATCCTGTTCCATAATTGTTTCAAAACTGATAGTAATTCTGTCACAAGAATCAAAGCTTCCCTGTACTATCACTTCAGTCACCTGCTCCGCCTTATTTTTGTTTTCCCTTAGGAACATCGATATATTGACAAAGAAAAATTTCTTGAATGCATTTCACAAAATACATCCAGTCCTTTAACACAATGGCAGTCCCAGTAGATGTTTGGAAACTGAAAATCACCAACTATTATAACCTTGTTATTCTTAGACATATCTGAGATCCCTCTGCATATTTGTTCCTCAGTTTCCCTCTGACTATTAGGAAGCCTATGGTAGAACCCCATCAGATGATTGTTCCTTTCTTATTTCTTATTCCTAATTTCAACATATGTTTTCATGGGATGATTTTTTTCAGGAACATCTCTTCTAGTGATAGCAGCAATGTTTTCCTGTTTTAAAAAAATTACTGCGATTGGCCCATATTCGCTCCAAACCATTCAAATTCATGTACTTATCTGAATGTTTTTCAAACATTGTAACTACCTACATCCATCACTTCCTCTGGCAGTTCATTCCACACACTGAGCGCACTATATAAAACAAAAAGATGCCCGTCATGTCTTTTTAAAATTCTTTCTCCCCTCATTAACAAAAAAATGCCCCTGGTTTGAAATCCCCCAACTGAGGGAACAGACGTTTGCTATTCCTTATCTGTGTCTGTCATTATTTTATTAACCGACATAAGGTCATTCCTCAACCTCTTACCTTACCGTGAAACAGGTTACCGCCAATCCAGCGTATTTTTATAACTCAACGCCTCCATTCCTGGCAATATCCTGGTAAGTTGTTCCAAACCCACTCCAGTTTAACAATATTCTTCCCACAACAGGATGGCCAGAGCAGCACACAGTCCTCCAGAAGAGGACTCGCCATCATAACTTTCCAACTCCTGTTTTCAAAGGCCTGAGCAATGAAGACAAGTGTGCTAAATGCCTTCCTAACCACCCTGTCTACCCGTGATGCACATTTCAAAGAATGATGTGCCTGAAACCCGATTTTTTTTCTGTTCTGCAACACTGCCCAGAGTCCAACCATTAATTATGCAAGTCCTGCCCTTGTGAAGTACTGCGTTGTGGTAAAACAAACATTTATCCAAATAAAATTCAATCTCCCATTTCTCAGCCCATTGCCCCAATTGATTAAGATCTCTCTGAAATCCAGAAAGCTACGAGGCCATCTCCCTTGTTATGAAAACCAATAATCATCAATGAAAAGATGTTCGCTTCATTTGTACAAGGAAGGGGTCAGACCAAATCTCGAATACCACATGCAGGTTTTGTTCTTCCATTCGTTTATTCAAAGTGGCTCAGAGGAGGTTTACAAGATTGAAACCTGGAATCAGTGGGTTGTCTGAGGAAGATGGATTGGGCAGGAAAGAGGGAAAATGATTTGTCAGGAGCTGCTGATTAAAACAGGAAACTGATGTGAGCCAGGATACAGGGTGTATTGAAGTAGAGTCTGTTTGGGTTGAGCTGAGAAACACCAATGGACAGAAAATGACCTTAGTGCTGCATATGGACCCCAAGTTGCAGTAATATTGGGGAAGGCATTCGGGTAGATTTGAGAGATATAAGGCATAAAGTTATGGCTTTAATTACCGGTGACTGCAACCTCCTTATAAATTGCCCAAATCACAACTGTAGCAGTACAGTGCAGGAGGAATCCTTAGTGTCTATATGGTACAATTTTATGAATCAACATGTTGAAGAAGCAGATGGGTATTGGGTAATGAGGATGGAATAATTGACAATCCGGTTGAGTATGGGCCCTTAAGGATGAGTGACCACAATAGGATAGAATTCTTCACAAAGCTGGAGAGTGATCATGTTGTTTCTGAGACTTGGGTCCTGTAATTAAATGAAAGCAGTTAAAATGGTATGAGGCATGAGCCAGTTGTGATAAATGGTGAATCAGTGTTTAAATGGATGGTGGGAAATGGGTAATGGCAAACATTGAAAGAGAGTGTGGACAAGCTGTGGAAGTTCTTCATCGCAGCCTGGCATAAGAACAAAAGGGGAAACATGATCAAACCACAGCACAGAAAGGGAAATGAACACGTATTAAATTTAAGGAAGCAGCATACACAATTAGGCCAATAAAACAACCGACAACAGGATTGGGAGCAGTTTAGATTTCTGCAAAGGGAAACAAAGGGATTTAATGAGAGTGAGAAAACAGAACATGAGTGCATGCTGCAGGGACCATACAGCCAATAGAATTTTGTTTTATATTCATTCACAGGATGTGGACTTTGCTGGCTTGGCCAGAATTTATTGACCAGAGGGCTATCAAGTGTCAACTGCATTGCTGTACGGCTGGAGTCACACACAGACCAAACCAGGTAAGGATAACGGTTCCTTTCTCTGAAGGATATTAGTGAGCCAGATGATTTTTTTTTTCCTGACGATTGACAACGGTTTCATGATCATCATTAAACTCTTTGTTGAAGATTGGTAGTGAAAATCTGTTCACGAAGAATATGGGATCTCCTTACAAGCAGAAACAGTGAATTTATAATGGGGTACAAAGTGATGGCAGACCAATTAAATATGACTGAGGTTTTCAATAAGGAGGATACAAATAACGACCCAAAATTAAGGGGCTCTCAGGGTCTAATAGGAAGGTGGAATCAGTATTAGTAGGAAAATGATATTGGGAAAACTAATGGGATAACAGGCAGATAAATCTCCAGAGACTGATAACATTCATCTCAAAGTACCTTAGGAAGTGGCTGTAGAAATAGCAGATGCACGAGTGGCTATCCTCCAAATTCTATACACTGTCAGTTTTTTATGGATTGGAGGATCCCTAATGTAACCCCAGTATGTAAGAAGGGAGTCAGAAAGAAAACAGGGAATTTGCATAAAATTGTTGGTTGGAAAAATATGTTAGGGTCAGCTATAAAAGATGGAATAACAGAGTACTTGGAAGATAGTGTCAAGATCAGGCAGAGCCAGCAGAGCCTTTTTCCGTGCTGTAGACTCTGTTGGGCGTGAATCCCCTCCACGCCACTCACCATCCTGACTTGGAAATGTATTGCTATACCTTCAGCGCTGCTGGATCAAAATCCTGAATTCTCTCCCTAACAGCATTATGTGTCCACCTACCGTTCATGGATTATAGTGGTTCATGAAGGCAGATCACTGCCACCTTCTCCATGACAACTAAACTCAGCTAGCAATGCCCACAGGATGTTTTTTTAAAAAAAAGAATCAAGGCCAAGTGCGAATGTGGAATCGAAGCGCAAATAGATCAGCTTTGACCTTGTTGAGGCTCGAGGGTCAGAATGGACAACTCTGATTCCTAACTTGTGTGTTCTCTACTCCGATTTAAAATGCATCATCCCACGAGGAATGATGTATTCCCCGTAAGTTAGAAGGATGACAGCTGATGTGATTAATTTTTTTCCAATGTTAGTTGAAGCTCTTTGCGGTGTAGAGAGGAACTAATCCACTGGGTGAGTGAAGTGGGAGCACAACCCCTGACCCCCCTCACCCACAGTAATCAGACAAGACTCGAGTTTCTTTGTCTTCCGGTTTATTCAAACAAAGGAATGAGGAACAAGTGTAGGCCACTCAGCCCCTCGAACCTGCTCTGCGACTCAGTAAAATCACTGCTGATCTAATTTCAACCGATCTTCTATGTGCCTGCATATCTCAGAATATCTTTCATCATCTTGGTCAGCAAGAATCTGCTTTTGTTTTTAAAATAGAAAGATTCTGCATCCACTGCCTTTTGGCAAAGGGAATCACAAAGGTTCTCAGCCCTCTGAGAGAAAAGAAATGTTCAAATGGACTCACCCTTACCTTTAAACAATGACCCTCAGTTCTAGACCCTTCCAGAGGAGGGACCACGTTTTCACCATGCATCTGGTCAGGTCCCCTCAGGATCTTTCATGTTTCAATTTAGTCTCCTCTTTCTTTTCTCAACTCCAGAGGATACAGGCAAGCCTGTCTAGATTTTCCTCTAGATTTTCTTGCAAGGCAATCCACTCATTCCAGGTATTAGTCCACTGAATTTTCCCTGAAATGTTTCATAACCTTCTTTAAGTTGGGTGACCAGAACTGAACACAGTACTCCAAATACAAATCTCACCAGTGCAAAAGGGGAATTAATTATCGAAAGGAGGACCATGAATTCTGACTTGCTTGCAGGAATGCATTTTCAGCAAGCTTCGGTCATTTACACGTATCTAGTTACAGACTGACACAGGTTATGGTCAGATAGTTGTACGGTTTGTATTGTTACACCGACAGCATTGTTGTGGTCTCACTCAAACCTCCCACTCTGGCTCTGCACAAATAATGATTGGCTCTGCAGCCAGTTCCCACAGCCTGATTTGTCCTGTATATTTCATCTTCTGTCCTTTCAAAGATATCAAATGATCCAAGTGGAATAGCTCAACAAGACTGACAACATCATGAAGGAAAAAAACAGAGTTTATGTTTCGGCTCCAGTGACCCTTCCTCTGAACTTGAGAAAGGGTCACCAGACCCGAAACATTCACACTTTTGTTTTCATTCACAGATGTTGTCAGACCTGCTGAGCTTTTCCAGCAACTTTTATTTTCATTCCTGACTTACAACACCCCACAATTTTTTTTGTGATCCAGGTGACAATCCGGCAGCTTTCATTCTACATTTAACTGTATTAAATTTATTTTCCAAGAAATTTGAAAGGGAACATTTACTGACAGGCAGCTCAACTCAAACACTGGTTTAAAAACTGCCAGGAACACTTATTTCTCAGGAGCTTTGAACATGGAAGGAACAAGCGTCGTTTACAGTGAAGAGAAACCATACATATGGTCTGTGTGGACAAGCCTTCAGTCAGTTGTCTGGCCTGTCGGTACGTAAATGCAGTCAAAACAGGGTGACAACCATGACATCGAGCAGCACTTGCTTTGTAATATCATAGTGATGGATCTCAGTTTGAGTTAAGCAATGGCCACTCATCTCCTCTCCTCCCTACATTCTTGGTGAAAACATGGACAAAACAGCTGAATTCCAAATGTGGGAGTGACTATCCACTATCTTAAGGCTCCATTTGACAGACCATTGTATGAAGGAATCACAAGAAAGCTAAAATCAATAGGAACCAGAGAATATTATTCTTCCTTGGATAGCTGGTTTTTGAAAACATTGTCTTCAGAACTCACTAGATTGAAACAAGGTGAGTTTATTCAAACTTGTACCACAAACACGTGGAAGAGGTCAATAAGCCTAGCTCGGAGACACTCTTCCATTTACAGCTACTCAGAAACAGCATATTAAGGCATTTTCACGTCAGAATGGTTGCATGTAACATTGATATAAAATAAATGTATATGTCAGTTACTTACTACAAAACAGGATGCTGTTCAGTTTCTGACAAAGTTCTGAGTCCTCTAATTTCAACAGGACTGCCACTTCCATACTATCTTCAGAGCTTCTCTCCCCCACCATCAGCTCACAGCTGGGTGAGAAATATTTACATGACTGTTATACAGATAGTTTCAGAGTCCTAAGTAACTGTTGATGTTTCACTGTTATGGACCTGCAGTTAAACTGTCTGAGAGATGTTAATGTGAAAACATCCCATTCATTTATATACTTCTATAAATTAAAGTCCTTTGTCTGCATTTGATTCCTACACAGAGACTCTAATTTATAGAAGTAAACTCTTATCCACCTACACATAGATATGCAAGCACTACCCGGAAGCATCCTGCCCAGCTCGGAATTCAGTGTAAAGCTTTTCTAACTCGTTTTCGTTTCACACATCGGTATGCAGACACTGTCATGAGCTTCCTGACTGAATTAAAATCCGAATCAAACTGTTTCAAATAGGGTTAGGTAAGGAAATTTTGTAAAGGTGTGAAACCTCTGAAGCATGTAATTTATGTCGCTGACAAAGGGGCCAGGACACTGACTTTGTTCTAGTCAGACAAACTGGCAACTTGAAATCAGAATCTGTCCCGGACAACAACTCGAAAGCGCCTCCTGCCATTAGCAGCTGCTTCACTAGCAATCAAAACTATATCCTGGTCTTTTATGTTGTTGATGGAATAACTGTTTGGTATCCTGTCTTTGTCTGTTGTAGTCATTGTTTTATGTATCATGTCATTGTAAGTTGTGAAATCGTTTTATGTATCATGTCTTTTGTAAAGTATAAAAAGCGGGGGCTGTCCGCTGCTCGGGGAGAATTACTTGTGAGACTGTGCACTCTGTGCCGGGTTGAGTACAATGATTCTCCACAGCTTGTACTTGCTTGGTTATAAAAGGATTTGTGTTTTTCTAAACAGGTCAGTGTCTTGTTATTGCAGCAAGTCCGTGAGGGTCTCCGAAAACGAACTTGACAACATCACGGCTCCAGAACTCAGTCCCAATACCAATAAAATCTAACACACCATAAGCCTTCTTAACAGCACTATCAACCTGGGTGGCAACTTTCAGGGATCTATGTAGATGGACACCCAGATCCGTCTGCACATCCACACAACCAATATTTTTTTTCCATTGACCCAGTCTTCTGCCTTCCTATTATTCCTCCCAAAGTGAATTACCTCACGAGTTTTGAGAAGATTTGTAGCTTAAGGTTCTGGATGTGAGTTTGCTCGCTGAGCTGGAAGGTTTGTTTTCAGACGTTTCGTCTCCATTCTCGGTAACATCATCAGTGAGCCTCCGCCGAAGTGGTGGTGTTATGTCCCGCTTTCAATTTATCTGGTTAGGTTTTCTTGGGTTGGTGATGTCATTTCCTGTGTTGGGGATGTCATTTCCTGTTCTTTTTCTCAGGGGATGGTAGATTGATTTGGAGCCAATGAGTTTTTTGATGGAGTTTCGGTTGGAATGCCATGTCTCCAGGAATTCTCGTGCGTGTCTCTTTTTGGCTTGTCCTAGGATGGATGTGTTGTCCCAATCAAAGTGGTGTCCTTCCTCATCTGTATGCAACGATACGAGTGATAGTGGGTCATGTCATTTTGTGGCTAGTTGATGTTCATGTATCCTGATGGCTAGCTTTCTGCCAGTATGTCCAATGTAGTGTTTGTCACAGTTCTTGCAAGGTATTTTGTAGATGACGTTCGTTTTATTTGTTGTCTGTATGGGGTCTTTTATGTTCATTAGCTGCTGTTTTAGTGTGTTGGTGGGTTTGTGGGCTACCCTGATGCCAAGATGTCCGAGTAGTCTGGCAATCCTTTCGGAAATGTCTTTGATGTAGGGGAGAGTGGTTATGGTTTCTGAGCCCGTTTTGTCTGTTTGGGTTTGTTGCTGAGGAATCGGCGGACTGTGTTCATAGGGTACCCATTCTTTTTGAATACGTTGTATAGGTGATTTTCCTCTGCTCTGCGTAGTTCCTCTGTGCTGCAGTGTGTGGTGGCTCGTTGGAATAATGTTCTAATACAGCTTCGTTTTTGTGTTGTGGCTTCAACCCAGCGTCTCCAGGAAAACAACACATACGGACCAAATACTGAACTACAGGAGCAACCATCCCAACACCCACAAATGAAGCTGCATTAGAACATTATTCCAATGAGCCATCACACACTGCAGCACAGAGGAACTATGCAGAGCAGAGGAAAATCACCTTTTTTGAATACAGCGTATTCAAAAAAGAATGGGTACCCTATGAACACAGTCCGCCGATTCCTCAGCAATAAACCCAAACAAACAGACAAAACGGGCTCAGAAACCATAACCACTCTACCCTACATCAAAGACATTTCCGAAATGACTGCCAAACTACTCGGACGTCTTGGCATCAGGGTAGCCCACAAACCCACCAACACACTAAAACAGCAGCTAATGAACTTAATAGACTGTATAGAGACAACAGATAAAACAAACGTCATCTACAAAATACCTTGCAAGAACTGTGACAAACACTACATTGGACAAACTGGCAGAAAGCTAGCCACCAGAATACATGAACATCAACTAGCCACAAAATGACATGACCCACTATCACTAGTATCCTTACATACAGATGAGGAGGGACACCACTTTGATTGGGGCAACACATCCATCCTAGGACAAGCCAAACAGAGACATGCACGAGAATTCCTAGAAGCATGGCATTCCAACCGGAACTCCATCAACAAACACATTGGCTCCAAATCAATCTACCATCCCCTGAGAAAAAGAACAGGAAATGACATCACCAACACAGGAAATGACATCACCAACCCAAGGAAACCTAACCAGATAAATAGAAAGCGGGCCATAACACCACCACTTCGGCGGAGGCTCACTGATGATGTTACCGAGAATGGAGACGAAACGTCTGAAAATGAATCACCTCACATTTATCTGTATTAAACTCATTTGCCAACTTTCAGCCCAATTCTGCAGTTTATCCAAGTGTCCCTGCAACATTATTCCACCCTGTCCACCACTCCACCGACTTTTGTGTCATCTGCAAACTTACTCACCCATCCACCTATGCCGGTTGCCAAGTCATTTATCAAATTGACGAACAGCAGTGGTCCCAAAACACATCCTTGAGGCACACCACTAGTGACCTGACTCCAGTCTGAATATGGGTATGGGGAAGTCTGTGCTATGATGGAAGGATAAAATAACAGTAAAGTACATGAACGGAAAGCGATTGCAGAACATGGTGGTGCAGATGTATTTGAGTGTCCTGGCACATGAATCCTATAATTTTAGTCTGCGCATGTAGCCAGTGATTAAGAAAGCATATGGAATGGTGCTGTTTTATGCAAAAGCTGTCTGTATAATCATTGGATTGTTGTACTATATCTGTACTGGGCTTGACTGAGACCACTCCCAATATATTCTGTGCAGTTGCAATTCCCTGAACTGAAAACAAAATGCAATTGCTTCAGAAGCTTATCAAATTTATTTCACGTTACTCATTCCTGGAAGGAAAGCCTTGTCGAGCCACGGAGTCATACAGTTCAGGAACAGAACCTTTGGTCCAACCCGTCCATGCTGACCAGAATTTCCAAACTGATGTATTTCCATTTGCTCGCATTAGGCCCATAACCCTCTAAACCCTTCCTATTCATGTATCCATCGTGGTGCCTTTTGAATGTTGTGACTGTACCAGCCTCAACCACTTCCTCTGGCAGCTTATTGCTTACACACAACACCCTCTGCGTGCAACAGTTACGCTTCAGGTCTCTTTAAAATCTCCTCCGTCTCTAAATAACTCTATGCGTTCTATTTTTGCACACCCTCATCTGAGAAAAAATGACCTTGGCTGTTCACTGTATCACACAATATTCAGAGAAAAATTGCCATCTCTCAACCCCCGAAGCAGTCTGTGTACATGTGTGGGATGACAACAGTCAAGCTTATGCTGTTTAAGTGTCGGTAATATTCATGTAACAGTACATAGCTACACACTGCTTATGTCCAAAGTAATAATGGAGCAGTTTATCCAGCTCTTCAAGCTGGTTTCAATGGAAGTGGATGAAGCCACGCAGCTCATCAAAACTATTGGGAAATGAGAGGCACAGCCCATTCACTCTCTCCTACCTATTACACAGCAAGACAAGGAGTCTCGTCAGCACATCGAGCTGTTAAACAGGTACCAGAGGTCATCCAATCAGGTCCTTGAACCTTTTCCCTGGGACCAGGAGTCGGCCATTCCGACCCTGAAGCCACATAAACAGAAACAGAAGGATGTCATTGATGCTCCAACATGACAAACCAATGAAGCAGAGAATGCACAGACAGACTGCTCCATGTGGTTTCTCCTGGTGCCATTGCTCATTGTACACACATTTGAATTTAACGTCAGAACAAAAACAAAGTCACTGGAAAAACTCAGCAGCTCTGGCAGCACCTGTGAAGGAGAAAACAGAGTTAATGTTTCGGGTCCGGTGACCCTCGCTCAGAACAGTTACTTTAATGTCACTTGCTGATGGTTAGGAGGGACAGTGGATGATAAGGGAATAGTGTAGGTTAGATGGGCTTCAGTTTGGTTTCACAGGTTGGTGCAACATCGAGGGCTGAATGATCTGCACTGCACTGTAATGTTCTGTGAATCATATCAGATCGCGTGGATCAGTTACAGCAGTAGCTGCAGGCAAAGAGGAATTTACAGGAGCGAGGGAATGTGATGAATATCTGTTCCAGGGGTAGAAAAAACTGCAGATACAGTGAGGTTGATGGGTTACTTGGAGCAAATGTAGGATGGGTAGACAGGCAATGCAGGAGTCTCCTGTGGCCATCTCCATCTCAAACGATTATGCTGTTTTGGGGAATTGGGGCGTGACAGTCTCTCAGAGGAATAAAGCACTCAGAGCCAAGTTTCTGGTAGCCAAACTGTCTCTACTGTAATGAGGGTTACATCAGGTTCCAAGTGATTGATTTCAGGGAACTGTCAAGGCAGAAACACAGGCAGACATTTCTGCAGCCAACTGCAAGACAGCAGGATAGTGTGTTGCCTACACAGTGCGAGGGTTAAGGATGTCTTGGACAGGGTATATAATATTCTCAATGGCTCGACAGACGAACAGGAGATTGTTGTACACTTTTGAACTAACAACATAGGACGAGAAAATGGATGAGATTATGAGGGTAGCACATGGGAAATTAGGGAAGAACGTATGAAAGTTGGTTGGTGAGTACAGTAATACGTGGATTACTTCTGGTGCCACGAACTAGTGAGGTTTGGAATAGAGAAGATCAAGCAGATGGACTCGGGGCTGAGGAGTTGATGTCGGGGAAAGGATACACATTTCTGGATATTTGGAATCTCTTCCGGGTTGAAGTGAACTTTACAAGGAGGAGGGATTGTAGTTGAATGGGAAGCGGCCTAATATTCTAGCAGTGAGAATTGTTATAGCCATCCAGGAGGATTTAAACTTGTATGATGATGAAGGTGGGATGAGAGGGTTGGTGCAGATGGATACGCTGGAGGGATCAAGTGACATTGTGAGAAAAGGGAGCAGTCTGAGTCTGGTGCAGTAGTTCTTAAAAAAAGCAAGTCAAATAGGCAAGGCAGGCTGGAGCAAAGCAGAGAATGAGGTCGGTCTGATAAGTTAAACTGCACTGATATCAATGCACGTGGTCTGACAGTATTGCAGATTAACTCAGGGCCCGGTTAGTGACATGAGACTGGGATAACATAGCTATCAGAAATGTGGCTCCTGGATGGACAGTCATGGCAGCTTAACGTTCAAACAGATAGCTGCTTTCAGACAGGTAGAAAAAGTTGCAAAGGAGGTGGGGAAGAAGGGCAATGGGACTTTTGATTTGGGATAACATTCTGGCTGTACTTAGAGAGGATATTCCTATGAGTGTGATCAATGAAGTTATTTGGGTGCAATTGAGAAATAAGAAAGTATTGACCACCTTGTTGGAATTGTACTCCCCACCACAAAAATAAACAGTCAGTGGTTCAATTGAGAAGCAAATTTGTAAGGATATGACAGTTATCTGTAAAAATAATAAGGTGGCCACGGTAGGGGGTTTTAACTTTCCAAAAATAGACTGAGCCTGCCATAGTGTGAAAGAATCGGACAGAAAGGGTTTTTTTGTGTCTGTTTATGAATTTTTTTTGTTCAGCAGATGGATTTACCTCCAGGAGAAGGTTAAAGATAGAATTAGACGTGCTCTTGGGGAATAAGGCAGGGAAAGTGACTGAGTTGTCAGTGGGGTAGCACTCTGGGACAAAAAAAATCCATAATTTTATTCATTTTAAAATAAGTATGAAAAAGAATTGACCTGATCTAAAAGCTAAAGTTCTAAACTTCAGCAAGGTCATTTTGAACGATATTAGCCGTGAACTTTCATAAGTTGATATGAGTGATATTCGCAAGTAAAGGGATGGCTTGCAATGGGAAATTGTCACGAATTTATATCGAAATTCTAGAGACAGTACACTTTGTTAAGATGAAAGGCAAGGCTGATAGGTGCAGGGAATGCTGGATGACTCGAGAAATTGAGTTTCGGATCAAGAAAAAGAAGGAGGCATGTATCAGGTAACGACAGCGGGGATTGCATGAATCCCCACAGGAGGCGAAGGACAGTTGGAGTGTACTTAAGAAGGGAATCATGAGGGCAAAAAGTGGTCATGAGAGAGTTTCAGTAAATAGGGTTAAGGAGAAGTCAAAGGATTTATGCAAATACATTTTGGAGAAAAGAGTATATAAGGAGAGAATGGGGCCCCTTAAAAATCAGCAAGGTTGCCCATGTGTGGAACCGCAGGAGATGAGTGAGTTACTAAAATGAACAATTTGTATCTGTTCTTTCTGTTCAAAGCATACGAACCTGAGGGAACTCGGGGAAATAAACAGTAAGAAGTGTCCACGTTACGGAGGTAGTGGGACTGGCCCCTTAAAATGCATAAAGATGAATAAATCTTCAGGATCTGATCAAGTATATCCTCAGCATTTATGGGAACCTAGGGAACTGACTTATGGGTCCCTTGTTGAGATATTTGTATCATCGATAGCCACCGATGAGGTGATAGAAGGCGGAAAGTTGGCTGACATGGTCCCACTATTTAAGAAAGGTGATCAGGGAAAGCTAGGGAACTGTAGACTGTTGAGGTTGACATCAGTGATGGGCACATTGTTGGAGGGGATTTTCAGGACAGGATTTACATGTATTTGGAAAGGGAAGGGCTGATTGTGGACAGTCAACATGGCTTTGCGCCTGGGAAATTGTGTCTCAATAACGTAATTAAATTTGAAGAAATGGCGAGAAGGATTGATGGAGGCAGAGTGTTAGATGTTGTCTATATAGGTTTCAGTCAGGCATTCAACAAGGTTCCACATGGTGGACTGGTTAGCAATGTCACATCACATGGAATACAGGGAGAACGAACAATTTGAATAAAAATTGGCTCAAAGGAAGAAGACAAAGCACAGTGACCGAGTGCTTTTCGAAATGCAAACCTGTGACCAGTGGTGTGCTACAAGGACCAGTAATGGGCCATTGTTTTTTTGTCATTCTATAATGATTTCGCTTTGAAAACAGGAGGTATAGTTGGTAAGTTTGCAGATGACACTAAAATTGGTGATGTAAAGTACAATGAAGCAAGTTATCTCAGAGTAAAATTTGATTTGAATTTCCCACAGTTCCTCATTTTCACTATTCACCATGTTCCCTGCTATTTCTGGAAGAGTTTCTGTTCCTCCCTTCATGGAATCAGAACATCACATTCACTACACCAGGCAGAGCTGGCGTGTGTCATGTCGTGAATATATTGGAGGCCGGCACTCTGGCACATGATGGATAAGTCACCCACTGCTGCAAAGAAAGTTCTAGAATGAGATAACAATGTGAAGAGCTGGATGAAGCGCCCAGACCCGAAACATCAGCTTTCCTGCTTCTCTCATGCTGCCTGGCCTACTGTGTTCATCCAGCTCGATACCTCATCTCATATTCCAGCATCGGCAGTTCCTACTATCTCTGAGTAAGTTCTAGAATGAAACCAGTTCACTTGATGCCCTTTGTCAGTACTGCCCTCTCCCTGATACATACATCGTGTACTCTCTCAGTGTTGGAAATGCCTTCCTCTCCTTGGTTTATTTTCCTGGCTGATTAAACAGTCATATCTCTACACAATCGCAGTGGCCTGAAATATTAATGAGTCTGCTCTTAATAGAAGCAGTGGACAATGTAATTGCACAATTTTCTGTACCACAGTCACGATAGCAGCAACACCACTATTGCTGCTGGAGGTGACTGGGGATGTTGGGGACGAGATGGCCTTGTGGTATTATTTCTAGTCTATTAATCCAAGGATCCAGGTAATGACCCACACCCTGATTCAAATCCCGCCACTGCAAATTGTGGAATTTGAATTCAATGAACTACATGGAATGATGAAACTATTAAGCCATCGTTGATCATTGGGGAAAAAAGCCACCTGGCACACTAATGGACTTCAGGGAAGGAAATCTACCATCCTCACCTGGTCTGGCCTACATGTGACTCAAGACCAACAGTAATGTGGTTACCTCTCAACCGTCTTTTGGAATGGCCAAGCCAGCCACTCACTTGTATCAATCACCACAAAGTCTCAAAGAAAAGACACAGGACAGACCTATATACCAGCAATGTACAGGATGTGGTCTGTAGTAATTCAAGAAAGCAGCTCACAGATATCTTCTCAAGGGCAACTAGGAAAGGGAAATGAATGCTGGCCCAGCCAGTCACACCCACATCCCATGAATGAATAAGTGAAGATGACCACACTCAGAGAAGACAGACTGAGGGAACATAACTTATTTCAGACAGGGACTTAGAAGTATATCTACATGGGCACGACATTCAGGAATATGGGAAAAAGCGAAAAATAAATGTGATTAATTTCACATTTTATTTCCATCCCACCTGATCATCAACAATCCCTTTCTTTGTTTCTTTTTTTTTCCCTCTAGCTCTATCTTTCAGCATTTATTCAACTCATTCCTTCGCCCCTTCAAAACAAACATCCCTGTCAACAGAATAAATTACAACAGTTACCAGCTGATTTCAGTTCTGATGTCTGTTCAGTGAACTTGAAATGCTAACTCTGTTTAAATTTCATCAATGCCTGTCAAAACTGTTCATTTCCCTCAGCACTTTGGTTCTTTTTGTTTCAGATCTCTGACATCTTTCTTTCTTTGATTTAAACGTTTTTATTTGCATGGGATGTCAGAATCACTGGCAAGAGCAGCATTTGTGAACCATCGTTAATCACCTGTAACTGTGACCATTCCACAAGGCAGTTTGGAGCCAAACATATTGTTATGGGTCTGAATTCACACTTAATCCAGGCCAGGTAAAACGTTAGATTTCTTTATCAGAGGAGATCAGTGGAATGAGATCGGTTTTTTAGTCAAAATGCTGCTGATTTTATGGTTGTTATTACTGAAATTCACTTTCGTTATATTTCTTATCATTAGAATTTAAGTTCTACCACCGACTGTGGTGTGATTTGAAACAGTATCTTTAGTGTAATAACTTGTGTCTCTGGAATTACCTGCTGAGTGACTTAACTGCTCTGACATGATGTTCCTATCGTTAATTAATTCAGAAACAAGAACAAGGGTTTGATCAAATTATTTATAACTTGGAAGACTGGTCAGAAAAGAGCTGGAACTATAAAGTCTGAATAATATCACGTCATAGATAATGGTTTATTCAGTAACAGTACAGAGGCAGAGGGGGAGAGTGGGGATTTTATGGAGCTGGTGTTGGACAGGTTTGGCGATGGACACAATAGCGAAACATAAATCAATAAAGGCCCTTCATGATGTGAACAATTCTTGTTCTCAGATGCTTGTGAACGATGAGTCTGAAATTCATGAACAATGAAGTGAGGTTTTAATTAAACTGAAGATAATAGATTCCATCTTTTCCAAATGTAGGCAACAGAAACAGCAATAAAGTTGAATATACTTTATGGAAGTAATGACTGGACAGAGATAGAGAGACTTACCAGGAACACCAACAATAGCGAGAATGGGATAGTAACCAGCCTGAATAACCCACAGTAGACCTAGTATCCGATCTGGTAATGTCGACCAATAGTTGGTAAGATAGTAAAGACCCCAGGATAAACTCCTGCCCATTGTTGTAACATTCCAGTCTATTGTTCTCAGATTCTGATCCATTGTTGTAACATTCCAGTTTATTGTTATCAGATTCTGATCTCTCCGACCCCTCTCTCTGCAGCTGCCGATCCCTGTTAGTGCTGTCGCTGATGTCTCACTTATACTATGGGATAACACACTGAATGGAGCCCCTTAGTAATAGGATAGGGAAAGCCTCCTGTGACACAGTTCGAAGCCATGGAGACTGACATCAATCACAGTCACAGAACAAACAGTTCCAGTTAACCCATTTCAATACACCTTCAGTGAACCTTCAGTTCACAATAAAAACTGGACTGGATTGCATGTTAACATTGTTGGCTATAGGTCTTATATACCAATAGCAATTGCTCTAACGATGTCTGTCGTGAGGGAGAATGATGGATGTTTTCATTTTTCAGGCTAAATGGCTCTGCCCTGTTGTCCACGTGCAATGCTGTAACCACCTGCACCAACACCCTCCCCCTCCAAAAAAACACAATCAAAATGTTATTCCTGTGCTGATTACTCTGACACAGCCAACAACAACAACAAAAAAATCGCTGGGCATGGTCGGTCTGACCTTACAGGTGAAGTGTGGTAATCTCGCTGCTATAATAAAACAACAATGTACCTTCAACATGCAATGTTCTTCATTGCAGGTTATGTGCTTTAAAGCATTAACACTTACATTTCTTGATTCAGTTGACCAAAACTAAAATCAAATGCAGCGTGTACAATGACGTTGTTCATTAAAGCCCATGGACTAAATAGTCAGGGACAGAATGAATGTGACAATGGTTCAGAGACAGAGTGGAATGGCGACAGTGGCTGCAGTGACTGGAGAGGAGGACAGTGATATCCCAATGTCACCAGTATTTAACTAGCACTTATTCTGACAGACAGAATGAAATGTAATGCAGAGCAAGTCAATACGTTATACTTGGGAGATGGAGTGCCAAACAACAATATGATCATAGTATGATAACTTTAAATGTGATGTAGGAAATTATGTATTATGTGTGCACTTTTAATCATCGGTGTATGCCCAGGATATTCAAAATTAAAAGCAGATCAAGATTTCAAAATGTTAGGTGTATCGCGAGATGACAGAATAATAATAGGAGGAATATAGTTCATCCCCAGCCGGTACAGAGATGATGGGCTGAGTGACCACAGCTTTGCTATAAATATTCTGAGATTTGTGTGAAAAGGTTTCAGAGCCTGAGGGGAGATGCTTTCAGTGAAGGGCACGGATTGTGCCGTCATGAGTAATCTATTTATGTTGTCTCATGAAGTGCAGCTGCCTCTAAAGTTACTTTTAATCAAAATTGATTTCCAGATATTCATGCATTTAGGATGATATTCGCAATTTTTTTGGAACTTAAAAGAAGAAACAGACACTGGGGCATGATGAGTGTAATCGGCACAATAACACTAACGGAAACAGGAATGGATGATATTGTCAAAATCTCACCAAGCTGGGCCAGTCCAGAAAAGCAAAATGCTGGAGATTATGGAAATTTGAAACAGCAACAGAAATTGGTGGAGAAATGCAACAGATGAGGCAACATCTGGAGACACATTTTGAGTTAACATATCTAGTCTGTTATGAACCTGTTCTGAAAAAGTCATATTACAGATGCTGCTGGACTGGATAAGTTTCATTCCAGAATTTCTTTTCTTTGTTTTGGACTGTCACAATTTGTTTGATCTGGATCAGAACAACAAAGCTGCCATTTGAGTTGACCTTCGAGTATTTATGAATGATCATTAAATGAGACATTTGCAAAGTTTCTGTATTAAACATCCCTAATATTGATGCCATGTCACGTTGAGATAAATTGCCAAGAATGGTTTGAACTCAGTGGCACTGATTTCGCATGATCAGTCCTCTGACTGAAAACGATAAGGACCCTTAACTCAATGTGGTGCCATGCTCCGGATGTCGCTGGACTTACACTCATTTGGCAATGTCTTACCTTCCAAGACTTTAGTCTCAACTTTGAAACCATGAAGTATCTTGACATTCTTAATAAGACACACTCATCCATGGATTTTAACAGCCACGAGCAAAGGCTGTGTTTATTTTTCATCATCAAGAGCTCTAGAGAACGTAACATGAAGCTGCCTTCCTGAAACGCTTCCAATCCAAGTGGTGCAGAAGTACACACAGAGCTGTTTATAAGGGGTTGCAAGATTGTGCAGGATTCTCTCCAATTTGCATTGATCACAGTTTTGCTTCGGGTCCATGATGCCGTAATGAGTGAAGTAGCATGGGCGGCATGGGAAGTTACTTCAAATGCTATTGGAACACCAGCTGAAACAATAAAGAGCGAAAGTACAGAACACTGTGCTCACTGTCCTCACAAAATTCCGAAGAATTTTCGGTACTGACTTCCGATTCTGTCAGGAGATGTTTGTCCTATTGTGATGAGGCTATTTGGTGTCTGGAATGCACTGCTTAGGAGGGTGGCTGAGGCAGGTAACATGCCAAACTATAAAAAGCATTTGGATCAGCACCTGGTGGTGCAGTCTCAATGAGTCTTTTCTCAATTGTGATTCTATGTGGTAGCAGCCATGAAAGGTCTGATATATTCCAAAGTACTAGCCAATGGCACTTGTTTGTCTGTTCCATCAACTGTGTTCAGAAAGTTTTTCAAAACCGCATCTCTCAGAAAGTATCAGCACTTACTCAACCTGGGACAGCCCAGCTATCTCTGAAAACATCCAGCTTTTTTTCAAATGGTCAGTGCCAGATTATTCCAGCTGTTTATCACCATTATTTTAATGAAACTGATAAAATGGATACAGCTTTCCCTTCATTCGAATAATGTATTTTAGCTGTTATGGTGTCATTCCTCAAAAGAACAATAAACTCCTTCTTCCCATGTGCATATTTTGATGATGTATTTGTTTTCCTGCCAGTTCTTAACCTCCACTCCCTTCCAGTACTGTTTCCATGATCCAGTTCCATGTTTGTGTCACTCGAATATGCATTGCCAAAGAGAGTGTTTCTGTTTGAGCCAGGATTGTGAATTCTCACAAACTAACAGAGCATATTGGCAAGAGATTAAAACATTTGCAACCCAACTGTACTGAAACCGAGTCCTCAGCACCGTTTCATGGTCCTCATTTATTGCAGTCGTCTATGTCGTTATTCGAAAAGATGTGGGCACCATTCAGGTTTAGCTGATGAATGGCTAACAAGAATAGTTCTTCAATGCTGTCCGGCAGGAATTATCTCCAACAGGAGACAAACAAAAGCCCTCCCTTGATATTCAATGAGATAATCAACTTCCAGCAACAAACATCCTGCATGTAACTATTAATCAGAAATTCACCAAATCATAGAGTCAGAATATTGTGAAGAACGGAAACAGAGGTTTCAGTTTCACCTCGTCCGTGCGAACTACATATCCCAAATAAATCTTGTCCCATTTGCGAGCATTTGGCCCATATCCCTCTAAACCCTTCCAAATCACATTCCCATCCTTTCATATGTTGTATTTGTACCAAAATCTAGCACTTCCCCTTGCAACTCATTCCACACACACACCACCCTCTGTGTGAAAAAGTTACTGCTGAGGTCCCTTCTAAATATTTTTCAGCTCACTTTAAACCCGCACCGTCTAATTTTGGACTCCCCGACCCCAGTGAAAACACCTTGTCTGGATGCCCTGTCTATTCCCCTCCTGACTTTACAAATATCAGTAAGGTCACCACTCAGCCTCCGAATCTCCAGGAAAATGTTTATTCAGTTTACCCCTGCAGCTAAAACCTTCCAACCCTGGCAACACCCTTATAAATCTTTTCTGAACCCTTTCAAGTTTCACAACATCCTTCCAATAGCAGGGAGAGAGAATTGCATGCAATATTCCAAAAGTGGCCTAACCAGTGTACAGCTGCAACAGGACCTCCCAACTACTATACACAATGTAAAGACCAATAAAGGGAAGTTGTACCAAATTCGTTCTTTACTGTCCTAGCTGCCTCTGAATCCACTTTCAAGGAACTATGCGCCCACTAACAGGACACATTTTCCAGCAATACTCCCCAAGGGCTTACCATTGAGAGTATACGTCCTGCCCTAATTTGAATTCCAAAAAACAGCACATCACATTTATTCAAATTAAACTCTATCTACCACTTCTTGGCCCAGTGGCCCATCTGATCAAGATCCCATTGTACTCTGAAGTAACCTTTTTCAGTGTCCGCTAAATTTCCAATTTCGTGAAATTCGGGCTGGAGGTTTTCAAGGTCAATTAGGGCTGATCGAGCTACATTAAAATCCGAAATGAATTAAAAAGAAAGTCTGATTTTCCAGAAGATTACAAAGCAGTGAAGACATTTTTAATGATCTGTCGAGCTAATCACTGTCTTTGATGTCGTGCGATATATTTGCAAAACGCAATTCAAGCATAAAGTGAAAGAAAAAAGCCAAATCTCAGATCACAGTTAATTCAAGGTAAAAGAGCATTTGAGAAGCAGCATGGAGGAGCATGCAAAATGCCAGAGCCTACTGGCTGTAGACTTCAAGGTAAGTGTGATTAATGTAGTTTTGTTTGTTTGGCTGGAATAGGCATGCTGAGCTGAAGGTCCTGTTTGTTTACTGAATGACTCTCTGACCTTAATTTTTGAAAACAGAAAATACAATCTTACAATTTCCATATGCTGTGAGCATCAAATGTTGAGGATTACGCTGTCCAAGGCCACACAGCATCCTGGTTTGGATATATATCATTGCCCATTCACTGTCACTTGCTCAGAATCCTATACTTCTCCATGAAACATATCTGTTAGTGTCCCTGGGTTTCACCATCATATTCTGAATGGGAATTAGACAGAGGAAATAAATGCTGGTCTTGTCGATGAAACTCATCTCACCAGAACAAATAAAAGTAATCTGTCCTATTAAAGACATATATTCAGCCTGATCTGTTTACTAAAGCAGCTTTAATGAGAATTTAATTTTGTTCTATGTCTCTGATCTTTTTGAAAAACCATGAAACTTTCTTGAGTATTTTCATCGTGTCGTTCAAAAATCGTATTTGGAAGTTGTACCCAACATTCTGAAAGGGAGAGCCTTCGTGACCACATTAATTCTCTCCTTATTTTCCGGTTTCTGAAGACAATAGACGTAGAAACTTGGATCAGAAGTAAGTGATCAGAAAAATCAAACCCAGTCTGCCATGCCATGAGCTCTTGAAAGATCTGGCTGTGGCCTCAAATAAACGTTCCTCTCCACCCCTTACAACACTAGTGTGCCATTCTTAGTCAAGAATCTTTCTGAATATTCAATGACTTATCCTCCATCTCTCTCTGGAAAGAATTCCATAAGCACACAATCCTTTGAAAGGGTAAAAGAAATAAGTCACCATTGTCTAACTGAGATATTCTCCAGTTTACAGTCCATCCACTGTTCACAAATGGAAATATTGTTTCAGCATTCAACTTCAAAAGACTGCTCGGAATATTTTGGGTTCAAACAAGACCATGTGTCATTCACCTAAAGTCCAATAAATCCAGGGCCAGACTGATTATGATTTCCTCTGAAGATAAATACTTCTCACAGGAATCACTTCAGTCAATCATCTCTGGATGGCTTCTGATTTCATCATGCCCACAGTGCTCTCAATGCAGTCTCACCATTACCCTGGAAAAGCATTTAAAAAACCGCCGTATTCGGCCTTGAAACTGCTCTGCCACATACTGAAGCAAACCAGGTACTAGAGCCACGTTACCTTTCTTAGTACCTGCCTATGGAACCAGATCATCCCCATTGGACTACAGTCCACATTCAAGCCTTCCCAATTTGGTCCCAAACGTGACAATGTCTACATTCAGTACATTAAGACCCTTCAGAAGTGTTTCTCCCTGCGACTCGTGAAACACACACTTGCAGCAATGCGCCAGCATCTCCAGGCACTGCAATCCAGCCTACCCCAGCTCAGATCCTCCCTCTTCCAGACCTGCAAAGGAGCTCTCTTGTTTTTTTTTTATTCTTCGTAGGATCCACAACCTGAACTCACAATTCTACTCAGCTTTAGTGAGCACAAAAAAACCATAAGTACAGTAAACTTCCTGATGCCTATCACCCAAAACGGGCTTCCTCCACCTCCCAAATCCCCAACCCTACCCAGGAACTCCCACATAATGTGCCCGCCACCATTGGCCATGTGGCCACTGTCGGAGCCACCAGGAAAGATGTCACATCCTCCAACGCCGGATATACCGTTTCTGGGACAGCGAATGCCACTGCCTCCATTTCCGAGTCCAACACCATAGACACTGAGGACACTCCTCCTGTCACCGCTGCTGCCGCCTCCTACCCTGCTCCGCCCACCACCAACACCTACGGCGCTCCACCCACCGCCGATGCATCTCCACCCACTACCGCCGTACGCAACTCTGCCCACCGCCTCCACAGCCAGCAGCTCCAGAGGAGACAGAAACACTGAGCCCTACCGAGTCTACACCATCACTTCCTTACTACCCCTCTTACTGAGGACGAACGGTCAGTCCTCAGGAAAGGGCTCACCTCTGTCCCCCTCCACCCACAATTCAACGAGTTCCGCTCATGCTTGGATGCTGAGTAGTTTTTCCACCGCATCCGCCTCCACGCTTACTTCTTTAATCGTGAACCTAACCCTCCCTCTATCGGCCCCTTCTCCTTCCTCCAACGCACCCACCCCTCCTGGACACCATCCCAAGGCCCCCTACCCTCCATCGACCACTTCATCAATAACTGCCATCATGACATCAATTGCCTCAACCTCTCCACCCCTCTCACCCACTCCAACCTCTCCCCTGCAAAATGTGCAGCCCTCTGCTCCAGTCCCAGCCTCACCATAAAACCCATGGATAAGGGAGGCGCAGTTGTAGTATGGTGCACTGACATCTACATCGCTGAGGTTACACGCCAACTCTCCGACACCACCTCCTACTGCCCCCTTGATCATGACCCCAGGCCCGACCACCAAACCATCATCTCCCAAACCATCCACAACCTCATCACCGCAGGTAACATCCCACCCACAGCCTCGAACGTCATTGTTGCCCAACCCCGGAGTTCTTGTACAATATGTACCTATTTCTCTTCTTAGGTTCCCTCAGCATGTGTTAACGTTGTTCATGTGTCCTGAGAGGATGAGCCCATGCTCTTGATCCAGTCAACTTAAACAGGTGAAGATGCCAGATTTCAACCAAAGCCGGAGGAGATTGTCTCTTTCCGTGTATTTTCACAGGACAATATTCAGCTGTGAATGGCATGTGTTTGAAATGTAGGATTAGATTGAAATTCTCACTGAGTAACATTGAAACAGCAAAGTTCCCCAAGTTACTGTGATTGCGTGGTTAAAGAAATGCCCTAATGGATGGGCAAAAAACAGTGTGTAGTGAAACAGATCTTGAGTTAAAATCCGAGTGGTGCCTGAGCTTTACAATGAAGATTCCTCATTTCAAAATCTCTGAAATACCATATTGTTGATTTAAATAGCAAAGATTCCCACCCCCCCCCCCCCCCCCGACTCATTCATGAAATGAGGGTATCACTGGCTCGGCCAACATCTGTTGCTCATTGCTAATTATCCACCATGTTTGCTCTGGGTCTGGAGTCAGATGTAGGCGCGATCAGGTAAGGAGCAAAGATGCCTGTGGAACATGAGAGAACCAGATGTGTTTTGGTCCCCTGATGATGGATTTATGGCCATCATTACATTCTTAATTCCAGATATTTATTGAATTCAAATCCCATCATCTTCTGGGGGTGATATTTGAACCTCAGTCTCCAGATCATTACCTGGCTTTCTGAATTAACAGTCCAGCGATGATACCACGCGGCCATTACTTGCCCTGTCTGTGCAGAGAACTGACCATGGTTCCTATGTTTGAGTGCAGACAGTTATCATTCGGTGCTGGCACTCCTGACACCTGTTTTGTCCCCATCAGGGAATGGTTTCCTGCTACAATTAATTCATCCGGAGGTTTGGTAGGAATAACAAGGTGAGACAGAATAAACTGCAGCCTTCCTGTGGAATATCGTGGTAATGAGACAGACACCAGGAACTGATCACCCTCATTCTCTGCTGTCAGCATTCATTCATTTTACACCAACAGTAAAAACATCACAGTAATCGTCTAATTGTGATATTTTGTTTCTATTCTGGTGGATTAGGGATACTATTTAGAAGTCTAAACACTCATCATGTTTTGGGGGAATAAATGTCTCCTTGCCTCAGTCCCTAAGTGACAGAAACACTATTTGGAGAATGTGAGTCCAGTTCCAGGCTTTACACTCGGGGTGGGAGTGGTGCTTGTGGTGAGGAAGCCTCTCAGCAGCTCCACTCTCAAACACACCCCATTTTTCAGACTTTTCAAACATCAGAAAATGGAAATGAGGGATATAGACGGACGAATATAAAAGGGGCTGAGGTGAATGCCCAGAGACTAAGAGAGACAAATAGAGATGCATATTGAGGTAGACACTAAAAGGCCCAATTCTCCATTCGACACCGCTGCTAACTAACTGAAAGGAAAAGGCAAATAAAACCATTTAAGCAGAGCCTTTCACCACCTGAGGGTGAAGGAAGCAGCATAACAACCGATAAAAGCCTGTTAAAGTTGTAAAGTTGATGACTGAAAACGAATGCGATATTTTAATAAATATACTGATTCGACAGCTGAAAGTGATAATTTCCCTGGCATGATAATATAGAAGGGCAAAACTGAACTGGGGTTCGAACGAACGGTCAGTGGATCTGAAATGTTAACTCTGTATCTCTCCACCAGTGCTACCAGGGCTGCTGCGTTTCTCTGTCAGTTCCTGTTTTTATTTCAGATTTCCAGCATGTGCAGTTCTTTGTTTCACGTTAGCTTGAATATCGTTTGGGACACAGTTAGTTACCTCACAGCCCCTTTCCTTCTCCTCACAGGGGAGGCGATGCAATCGGTTGTTGGAAGAACCCATCTGGTTCACCAATGCCCTTTAGGGATGGAAACTGCCACCCTCACCTGGTATGGCCGACATGTGACTCCAGACCCACAGCAATGTGGTTGATTGAATTAATGCTGCCGAGCCAGTGGTGCCAGTTAATGAATAAAAGTACAATGAGTCAGCAAAGCTGTTGTCACAAAAAGCTGGGAGGGAAGAACTTCCACTCAATAGGTCAGACCAGGGCCATGGTTCCAAAAGCTATAAATCCAAACCACTAGACAACCAGGGAACGCATCGGAGATGCTTGTATTATTTCTCAACAACACTGTTTTTGCCTTTCCATATTTGCTCCTTTTGGCGACAGATCAGCTTGTCCCTGTATTTGAGTTCTTATAGCATGGAAAATGAGCATCTGGCCCATTGTGTCAGTGCATGTAATCAGACATTTATCTTTTCTACTCTCAGTTTCCAGCTATTGGCCCACCGCGTTGTGCCTTCTGACGTATCAAGGGCAGATATCAATGAGATTAGCTATGTAATCTACAAACGGGACTGAGTTTTCGTGACAGTAAACCTGTGTTACAGCCCACTCACGGAACACATCCTCAAGTTTGGCCACAGCCTGAAACACACAGACACATCCCCGAGCTTGACAGAGGCCTCAGGATTACATCTGCTCCAGGTGCTTCACGTTCACTCTCTGTCCCCACACGTTTCCCGGCAGAGGCAGCGTTACATGGACCACAAGTCAGTTCTCCAGGCAATGAGAACTGTTGTTGTGAGCTTGGAAATGAAACAGACAGTGAGCTGAAAATGTCCCAAACCCTGCTCATGTGCAACTTTTCATTTATGATCACTTCAGCCCTTGGAATCTAACAACAAAAACATTCCTGATTTGGAAAGACATGTCAACTTGCAAGTGTAGAAAAAATTTTAGCTGCATTGAAGCCAGGCAGGACTCGAACATACAATTGTCTAATTCACAGTCAGACACGTTATCCATTACGCCACTTGCACACTGCGTGCAAGCAGTTTCTTGTCAAATTGTGTTGTTAACATGGATCAAGGTGGAAATGTGATTCAGGAGGTGAGCACCAGCAAAGGGAATCTCTACCACTGCTTCACTTCAATGGACCCCACTTTGGAAAGCAGTAAAATTTCACTTGCAAAAGAAACAAGTTTGACCTCAGATGCCTGCTTCACTGTCACGTCTTTCTCCACTGAGACTTGCCATCATTTTATTCAGTTACTGTGCTAGTTTATGAACCAATCCAGTGAACATAGTTTCAGACTATTACTAACCCTAAAACTTCATCAGGTGAAGTGGATGTATGTGACATATTCGCAGCAAACACCCTTTGAAAACATGGACTGAAATCGATTTCATAAAGAACCACCACCGTACTCTCCGAAACATTAAAAGAAAATCATCAGAGGCAACAACGGCTCTTGCAAGGATCACGCCAGCAACTTCTCACATTTCTAACAGCCACCTGAGATGAGAATCAGACCACAAGACCAATGACGCAGTCTGCTGCCTGCCCGCAGCAGGAGTTAATATCTGACACCAACAGCCCCAAGTTAAGAGAATCTGAGTGAAACACTCACTCACTGAGAGACATCCCCAATGGCCCTGAGTTGCGGGGCTGCAGACAGTACAACAAGGAAGGGAGGGTTAATAATGAGCCATTGTTTCTCCCCCACCCGCTCCCTCACAGAGACAGGGAGAGTGACGTCATAAACCCATGGCGTCATTCACATTCATATTCAGCCCATCGAGTCCACAGTGACTGTCTGCCTTTGTACTTCTCTGCAGTTATTCACAAGCAATGATATCTGTCCTTAATAATGGTGAACTGTATCTGTGCAATGATGCGGTCTCTGGCATCCTGATCCTTTTGTCATTCACATCTGAAACAGCATGGGGAGTTACTGCTAGGCATGAAAGCCAAAACTGCAAGTTGATGTGTTCCTGCTGAAACAGTTTATTCCCATCTCAGAGTGGAAGATTTACAATTCAGTTCGAAGAAGACCATCAGACCTTCACAAGTGTATCAGCTCACCTGTGTGAACTTGGCCAGTGCATCAACATGACATACTTATTTCAGAGACATGAAGCTGAGGGAAGCAGAGAGCTGATTAAAATGTATGGTACAGGCCAAAACACTCACACAAAGCAAATAGCAGAGGATAGTTCTGGCCCATCAACCTTTGGGTTATGGGCCCAGCACACTCTCACTGCACCACTCTGCTACCTTGCTACATTGTGTTGTCAGGCTAGTATTCAGTTTTTCATCTGGACTGCAGCATTTTCATTCAAGGATGATGTTAAAATGTCTTCACTGTTGTTTTGTCGCATGGACGTGTCACAGCTGTGTAAATATAATCTGTCTAATTTCTCACATTCTGTTGGTCGATCTATAATTTCGCTCAAAATCACAAAACTTGTCACAGCTCAGACGGAGGCCATGCACCCTACCTTAGTTATGCTGCGTCTCCACAGTAAGCAACTAATTATCACTTTTAGTATCAATCTTTTGCCTTCTCCCTGTAACATCTCCATGCTCTTCATGACTTGGAAAGCTTCATTCGGATCACTTTGCAGCCTTCTGTTCCCCAAGAACTGTCTAATCTTTCCAACCCATCTTCATTTCTGACACACAGGTACATTTTAAACCTTCAATATTTGGACCTATCTTCGATGCTCCATACTCACAACCCCTTCAATGCCTTCCAGAAACAATTCGTTTGATGCAATCTGACCTGTTTTGTTCTTCCAGTCGCCTCTTTGTCTACTATTCACATGAACTTGTTCAGCGCTATCACCAATCACTTTGCGTTCCTACTTTCTGAAGTTTCACACTCACAATTGAGAAATACTTCAGCCTAAGGATACATTCAGAGTCGGATTGCCTGTGTGAACCTTCTAAAACTCTTGTTCTTCCTTTGAACAAGTGTATCCCTTGGCCATGTTCATTGCAATGGGACCTCTACCCTATCCCAAAGTCGGGCAGTTTGACTCCACAAACGAAGCTGACTATACCTGATTACAGTGGTATCCACCACAGAAAAAGACAGTTCAGCCCATCGGGTCTGACCAGTTGAACTCAAGACCTTGATTGTTCTCGGAACAAAACCAAAATTGCTGGAAATGTTCAACAGGTCTGGCAGTATTTGTGATGAAAAATCAGAGCTAATGTTTCGGGTCGGGTGATCCTTCCTTAAAACTACATCGCCGAGGCCAGACGCCAACTCTCCGACACCACCTCCTACCGCCTCCTCGATCATGACCCCACACCCGAGCACCAAACCATCATCTCCAACACCATTCATGACCTCATCACCTCAGGGGACCTCCCACCCACAGCCTCCAACCTCATTGTTCCCCAACCCCGCACGGCCCGTTTCTATCTCCTTCCCAAAATCCACAAACCTGCCTGCCCCGGTCGACCCATCGTCTCAGCCTGCTCCTGCCCCACCGAACTCATCTCCACCTATCTGGACTCCATTTTCTCCCCTTTGGTCCAGGAACTCCCCACCTATGTCCGTGACACCACCCACGCCCTCCACCTCCTCCAGGACTTCCAATTCCCTGGCCCCCAACACCTCATATTCACCATGGACGTCCAGACCCTGTACACCTGCATTCCGCATGGAGATGGCCTCAAGGCCCTCCGCTTCTTCCTGTCCCGCAGGCCCGACCAGGCCCCCTCCACCGACACTCTCATCCGCCTAGCGGAACTCGTCCTCACACTCAACAACTTCTCTTTTGACTCCTCCCACTTCCTACAGACTAAGGGGGTGGCCATGGGCACCCGCATGGGCTCCAGCTATGCCTGCCTCTTTGTAGGTTACGTGGAACAGTCCATCTTCCGCACCTACACAGGCCCCAAACCCCACCTCTTCCTCCGGTACATTGATGACTGTATCGGCGCCGCCTCTTGCTCCCCAGAGGAGCTCGAACAGTTCATCCACTTCACCAACACCTTCCACCCCAACCTTCAGTTCACCTGGGCCATCTCCAGCACATCCCTCACCTTCCTGGACCTCTCGGTCTCCATCTCAGGCAACCAGCTTGTAACTGATATCCATTTCAAGCCCACCGACTCCCACAGCTACCTAGAATACACCTCCTCCCACCCACCCTCCTGCAAAAAATCCATCCCCTATTCCCAATTCCTCCGCCTCCGCCGCATCTGCTCCCACGATAAGACATTCCACTCCCGCACATCCCAGATGTCCAACTTCTTTAAGGACCGCAACTTTCCCCCCACGGTGATTGAGAACGCCCTTGACCACGTCTCCCGCATCTCCCGCGACACATCCCTCACACCCCGCCCCCGCCACAACCGCCCCAAGAGGATCCCCCTCGTTCTCACACACCACCCTACCAACCTCTGGATACAACGCATTATCCTCCGACACTTCCGCCATTTACAATCCGACCCCACCACCCAAGACATTTTTCCATCCCCTCCCCTGTCTGCTTTCCGGAGAGACCACTCTCTCCGTGACTCCCTTGTTCGCTCCACACTGCCCTCCAACCCCACCATACCCGGCACCTTCCCCTGCAACCGCAGGAAATGCTACACTTGTCCCCACACCTCCTCCCTCACCCCCATCCCAGGCCCCAAGATGACATTCCACATTAAGCAGAGGTTCACCTGCACATCTGCCAATGTGGTATACTGCATCCACTGTACCCGGTGCGGCTTCCTCTAAATTGGGGAAACCAAGCGGAGGCTTGGGGACCGCTTTGCAGAACACCTCCGCTCAGTTCGCAACAAACAACTGCACCTCCCAGTCGCAAAACATTTCCACTCCCCCTCCCATTCTCTTGATGACATGTCCATCATGGGCCTCCTGCACTGCCACAATGATGCCACCCGAAGGTTGCAGGAACAGCAACTCATATTCCGCCTGGGAACCCTGCAGCCATATGGTATCAATGTGGACTTCACCAGTTTCAAAATCTCCCCTTCCCCCACTGCATCCCTAAACCAGCCCAGTTCATCCCCTCCCCCCACTGCACCACACAACCAGCCCAGCTCTTCCCCCCCACCCACTGCATCCCAAAACCAGTCCAACCTGTCTCTGCCTCCCTAACCGGTTCTTCCTCTCACCCATCCCTTCCTCCCACCCCAAGCCGCACCCCCAGCTACCTACTAACCTCATCCCACCTCCTTGACCTGTCCGTCTTCCCTGGACTGACCTATCCCCTCCCTACCTCCCCACCTACACCCTCTCCACCTATCTTCTTTACTCTCCATCTTCGGTCCGCCTCCCCCTCTCTCCCTATTTATTCCAGTTCCCTCCCCCCATCCCCCTCTCTGATGAAGGGTCTAGGCCCGAAACGTCAGCTTTTGTGCTCCTGAGATGCTGCTTGGCCTGCTGTGTTCATCCAGCCTCACGTTTTATTATCTTGGAATCTCCAGCATCTGCAGTTCCCATTATCTCTCTCTCTTCCTTAAAACTGACTGTTTTTGTCTTATTTCCCAGCACATGGCTCACAGCCTCACCATGGTTGGCCCTGCAATTGGATATCTTAAAGCTCTCATGTTTATGAAGGTTTGTGCTTGTTCTGCAATGACAGTTAGTGAATTGCCTTCTCCCAGCATTGGTGGTCCGAGTGAAAAGTTTTGTTCCCAATGCTTTGATTTTTGTCACAAGCAAAATGAAGAGAGTAAGCAGCCCTCACATTTGATCCCAGATTTCTCCCATAGTCAGCAAGATTTGGGCCAGCACAGGAAAGCCCCCCTTGATTTTAAATCCATTGCCTTAAACACTTGCCCATGACTACTGGGAGAATTATGATGCCATATATCTTTTCAGGTCGCTTTCTGTCGCCTGTTGAGCTGTGGCAGAATGAATTACTGCTTTTTTAAAAATTCAATCATTTCACAGATTTCTAAAGAGTTAAATTTGGTACAATTTGATTCTGGTTGTTTCATTTCAATAGATAAAATAGACGTTCATTCGCAAGCAAAATATAAATTGCAGGAAAAGAAGCTCAGCAGATCTGGGAGCATCTATGGGCCATGAATTTGAGTCGACGTTTCAGAACTTCTTCAGAACTCTGTTTTCTCCTTTCTGTAGTGCAGATTCTGTTTTTGTTTCTGATTCCAAGCATTCCCAGCTCTTTATGGTAGCAAGAAAAGCAACATTGAAATACCTTTGTGGTCACTCACCAGACAAGGTTTCCGTTTGGGCAACATTTTCCTGACTGCAGTAAAACCCATAACTGTACAGTCAAAAGGGAACTGGTGGAGTGAGAACAGCACTTGTTCCTTCCTCAGTGGCCTCAAGCCACCAACTTCACATTTCACAGTCAAACGCGACAGCCAATTGCACCACAGAAAATTGCACGCTCTTGCAAGAACCCTTAAAGCGGGCTTGGAGTGAATTCAAACTTCCAACTACCTCACTTGGAATGATAATTGTCTGTAACAGCTGTACTTTTCCAAAATTGAAAAATGGAAAGAGAAACAGAGATGAGGCTTTGAGTCCAGCTGGATTCTTGTTCAGAACACGTGTTCCCTGAATATCAACATATTGCCCTACCTGAGAAAACATGAGCTTGTTTTGACAGAAACATCGAGAGCAGGATTTAAACCTGTGCAGGGAAACACCAATAGATTTCTAATCCATCACCTTAACCACTCAGCCATGACTACAGTCTGCTGACTGACTTTTAATATTTGTCATGAAATCTATGTGACCGGAAAGGCAAGTATTCGATTTGTGATATGTGTGTCATGACCCTACTATTTACTGTCACCCTGCACTTGATCAGAACGGAGTCGGCTGTTTTGGGATTGAATTGAACTAAACACATTGATGAACAATAGAGTGGATGGAAAGGATCCATTTTCATGAGCAGAGCGATTAATTATCAGGGCAATGGATTGAGAAAGAATTATGTCCTTGTATTTTAATTGCACCTTTCACTGCTACCTAAATCACAGCCAATGAAGTACGTTTGGAGCAGATTCGTCTTTGGCAAATCTAACATGTAAATCAGGGCAGTTGGTTTAATCAGAGGTCCAAAACCAAAATGCTTTAAATACATACAACTGGTGCTGGAGATGCCGCTGAGTTCACACTGAACTTTGGAGGCTGGTTGTGCTCTGATTTATACTCGGGTGTGTTATCTCAGGGAAACGAGTTGCTGATTTAAATCAGAAATAAGATGGATGTTCGCACACATTGGGAGAAGCAAATCTGTGAAAATCTTGAAAACAGAGTCTGTCCTGGCTCAGTATATTCAAGGCTGAGACAGACATTTAATCATTTGGGTTGTCAAGGGCCACGTGGATCAGGCAGAACAGGGATGTTGAGGATTACCAAATCAACCATGACCTCATTAAAAGGAGTAGCTGACCTGATTGGCCAAATGGCTTCCATCTGCTCCAATTGCTTATCTGTCATGTGGAAGAAGCTAGAGCTCAATGTACAGGAAGATGTAGCAGAATATTCACCAAAGATGACCGCCGTCAAAATGAGTCAACCTCATTTTCTGAAAAGAAACCTGCCTTGACAATTTTGCAAGAGTTGTTTGTTAATATTAAAAACAGATTTCATAAAGGAAGCCCATAGGTGAAGTGTACTTGACTTTTACAGACCACTCAAAAAGGGGACCTTTTACATGACATAGCACAGGATCAGAGTTCAGTGTGTTGGGTAATAAATATGCATGGACATTCTATTGTTTAATTAACAGAAAACACAGCATTGGGATGAGTGTTTTTATTTTACTTTGAAATACCCATCTCCACAACCCAACCACCGTACTCTTAAGTACACTATTTGATGGGCACTCTTCTCCAGGAGATGTAATTCATTAAACCTGCCACATTGTACATTACCAGAACTAAATTAGCCACATCCCTAATCCTACCCCCCATGTATCTTTTGCCTGTTTGGAAAGTTACGGAACATTTTTCTCTGAAAGTTATCACCTTCAGCCAAGCAATGTCCTTGTGCTTGTTTGAAAGTTCTGGCGATGAAGCATTCTGCCAAATGACTTTGGCAGTCTGCATAGGGAACCACACGATGGGATCCACCCTCTCCTTTTCCCGAAGGGTCTCGAGGATACTATGTGCTGACCAATGCCTGACGGCCTTGTGGTCAAAGGTGTTTCCTTTCAAAAATTTCTCCATGAAGGACAGGTGGTACGGAACGGTCCAACTACTCGGTGCATTCCGCGGCAACGAGGCCAGGCCCATCCTTCGCAACACCGGGGGACAGGTAGAACCTCAGTAAGTAGTGACACTTGGTGTTTGCGTACTGCGGATCTACGCACAGCTTGATGCAGCCGCGCACAAAGATAGCCGTCAGGGCGAGGGTAGTGTTCGGTACGATCTTTCCCCCATTTTCCAGGTCTTTGTACATGGTGTCCCTGCGGACCTGGTCCATCCTCGACCCCCAAATGAAGTGGAAGATGGCCCGGGTGACCGCAGCTGCACAGGTCCAGGGAATAGGCCAGGCCTGCACCACATACAACAGTACCAAAAGCCACTCGCACCTGACAACCGGGTTCTTACCCGCGATGAAGAGGGACCGGAGCGTCCACCTGCCCAGCTTCTGCTTCAATTTGGTGACACGCTCCTCCCAAGTCTTAGTGCACACCCCAGCTCCACCAAACCAAACACTCAGCACCTTCAGGTAGTCTGTCCTGACGGAGAAGGGGATGAAGGAGCGGTCGTCCCAGTTCCCGAAGAACATGACATCGCTCTTACCCCTATTGACCTTGGCACCCGAGGCCAGTTCAAACCGACGATCGGTGCAGAAGACGGCAACATCGTCCATATACAGGGAGGTCTTGACCTGAAGGCCTCCGCTGCCTGGGATAGTCACTCCCTTCAGGCTCATGTCCTTCCTGATGGATGCGGCAAAGGGCTCCACACAGCACACGAACAAGGCAGGAGAGAGCGGGCAGCCCTGCCTGACTCCAGATCTGACAGGAAAACTGTCCAATTCCCACCCGTTGATCGAGACTGCGCTAACGATATTGGCGTAGAGCAGCCGGATCCAATTGCGGATGCCCTCCCCTAACCCCAATTTGGAGAGGGCGTCCCTCATGTAAGCATGAGAGAGCCTGTCGAAGGCCTTCTCCTGGTCCAGGCTGACAAGGCAGGTCTCCACCCGCCTGTCCTGCACGTAGGCAATTGTATCCCTGATGAGCGCGAGACTCTCAGCAATCTTCCTGCACGGCACAGCACAGGTTTTGTCAGGGTGAATCACCGACTCCACGACAGACCAGACCCGGTTGGCTATGACCTTGGGCAGGATTTTGTAGTCCATGTTCAATAGTGAAACGGGACGCCAATTCTTAATTTCTTCCCTCTCCCCCTTCCTCTTGTAAATGAGGGTGATGATGCCCTTCCTCATGGACTTGCACATTTCCCCTGCCCGAAGCGCACTATCGTATACCTCCAGCAGGTCCTGGCCGACCAGGTCCCACAGAGTGGAATACAGCTCGACTGGTAAGCCGTCGCTCCCAGGAGTCCGATTCCTCTCCAAGGACTTGAGAGCTCTGGTCAGCTCGTCCAGGGATATCGGCCTTTCCAGCCACTCCCTTGTGCCGTCGTCTAAGACCTCCATGATAGACGACAGGAAAGACTCAGAGGCCATGCTGTCCGTGGGCTTCGTGTCGTACAGTCCGGCATAGAATGATCTGCTGATCCTCAAAATGTTGGGCCGAGACGACGTCACCGAGCTGTCGTCCTCCTTCAGCCGGCTGAACACAGAGGTCTCTTTGTGCACCTTCTGAAAGAAGAAACGCGAGGACGTCTCGTCCTGTTCCATGGAGCGGACCCTGGACTGGAATATTATTCTGGAGGCCTCTGCGGCGAAGAGCGAAGCTTGCTGGCCCCTCATCTCACGGAGGTCCTCCGTGACATCGACCCCCATCAACTGCAGAAGGAGCAGGTTCTGCACCCTTTTCTGTAGTCGCGACAGCTTTCCCTGCCTCTCTCTTGCCTTCTGAACACCCTTGAGGACAAAGAACCTCTTGATGTTCTCCTTCACTGTCTCCCACCAATCACCCTGAGACTCAAAGAGGGGTTTCACGGTTCTCCAACTGGCGTACTCCCTCTTAAGCTCCTCAGCATTCTCTGGGGTCAGCAGAGTCGTGTTGAGCTTCCACGTCCCCTTGCCGGCCGGCTGGTCGTCCTGTAAGTGACAGTCAGCCAGCAGGAGGCAGTGGTCAGAGAAGAACACCGGCTTGACGCCGGTGGACCTGACCGAGAACGCCCGTGACACAAACAGGAAGTCTACCCTTGAGCGAATAGACCCGTCTGGCTGCGACCAGGTGCATCTCCACTGCGCTCTGTATGCAGGGGTGCTGAAGACGTCGAGCAGCTTGGCGTCCTTCACCGTGCCCATCAGGAATCTGGACGTGACGTCCAGTTGACTCCCCCCACCCGCTGTCCCCACGCCGGATCTTCCATCTACATCGATGATGCACTTGAAGTCTCTGCCTAGGATGACCGGCCTGGACGTAGCCAGCAGGGGTGGAAGCTGCTGCAGGACGGCCAACTGCTCACTCCGTACCGCTACGGCGTACACGTTGATCAGCCTCAGGGGAGCATTCCTGTAGGTGACGTCAGCCACTAGGACGCCCCCCAACCACCTCCTGAACTTGGGAGATGGTGAAGTTGCGCCCCTGCAGCAGAATAGCCAGGCCCGAGGAGCGACAGTCGTTACCCCCCGACCAGAACGAAGGCCCACGGGTCCAGGTGCCGGACCATTTCCCATACCTGCCGAGGTGCGGTATCCTGCACTCCAGCAGAAACAGGAGGTCCGCCTTGATGGTGGTCAGGTAGGCCAACATGGACACACATCTTGCGGCGGACTTGACAGTGCGCACATTAATGCTCGCAACTTGTACCTCCATTGTGGGCAGTGACCGCAGTACCCTCCCCAAGTCCAAAGTCCAGCCCCTCCATCTGTCCCTTCATGCCCATTGCCCAGGCTAACTGCTGGACGCTCTCCGGGTTCAGGAAACCATCCGTGCTGCCTTCCGGGTGCATCCCTCCGTCGGGGGTACGGAGGCAGGAGAGTCTGCCTCTGGGTCAGGCTGCGGACGCGCTGTTTCCTCCTTCCCGCCTGGACGTTCCGGGGGGCCCTCCAGTGCCCCAGTGGCACATGACTGGGTGTCGGAGGGAGCCTCAGGGCGCCTCCCGTCACCTGAAAGCGGGGTGCTGCTTTCCTTCTCCCTTGAGATCTTTAACTTCTGCTTCAGGCGGGCCCTCTCTGAATCCCCCTCGTCAGAGGAGCTCTTATAGCACCCCCGTAGCTGCCTCTTCCCCGCCTGATGGTTGCAGTTCCTGGGCCTGCCGACGCACCTTCCTCCTCGCTTTCTGTACCGTCGTCCACTCCCCTGGGTCGCCTGTCACCACGTCCATCGACTCCGGGTTGTTGTGGGGGAGCAGAGCCTGCAGGGGCGCTTGGCTGGCCTTGGGCCCATCCTGAAGGGCTGGGAGCTCCTGCACGACCTGGCCCTCCTGCACATTAGTGGGGTTCTTGCTGGGCCCTGGTGCTTTCCCCTCCTCCGGGGGTGCTGGCCCCGCATTGCCCCTGCCAGCGACCTGGGCGTAGGTGGTCTCCCACTGTGGGCATGCCCTATAGAGGTGGCCCACTTCCCCACAAAGTTTGCAGCTTGTCTCTTGTGGGCAATCCTTTGCAAGGTGTCCCTCCTCCCTGCAGGTGGTGGCTTTGCAGTCGGCCGCCATGACCTGACCTACCACAGGCATGGCAGACTTTAGGTTGCCCTGCACAGGCCAGG